>NC_050073.1:23896855-24619446 GCF_009764565.3 Dermochelys coriacea
CTGTGTGTCTGTCTGTCTGTCTGTGGGAGGCAGGGCAGCAGGGGGCGGTGTGGGGCGGGGGAGGCGCTGTCTGTCTGTCTGTCTGTGGGGGGCAAGGCTGTAGGGGGCGCTGTGGGATGGGGAGGCGCTGTCTGTCTGTCTGTCTGTGGGGAGGCAGGTGTAGGGGGCGCTGTGGGGCGGGGGAGGCGCTGTCTGTCTGTCTGTGGGGGGCGGGGCTGTAGGGGCGCTGTGGGGCGGCTGAGGCGCTGTCTGTCTGTCTGTCTGTCTGTGGGGGGCAGGGCTGCAGGGGGCGCTGTGGGGCGGGGGAGGCGCTGTCTGTCGGTCTGTGTGTGGGGGGCAGGGCAGCAGGGGGCGCTGTGTGGGGCGGGGGAGGCGCTGTCTGTCTGTCTGTCTGTGGGGGGCAGGGCTGTAGGGCGCGGTGTGGGGCGGGGGAGGCGCTGTCTGTCTGTCTGTCTGTGGGAGGGAGGGCTGCAGGGGCGCTGTGGGGCGGGGGAGGCGCTGTCGGTCTGTCTGTGTGTGGGGGGCAGGGCAGCAGGGGGCGCTGTGGGGCGAGGTCTGTGTGTCGGTCTGTGTGTGGGGGCAGGGCAGCAGGGGGCGCCGTGGGGCGCTGTCTGCGGTCTGTGTGTGGGGGGCAGGGCAGCAGGGGGCGCCGTGGGGCGCTGTCTGTCTGTCTGGCTGTGGGGGCAGGGCAGCAGGGGGCGCTGTGGGGCGCTGTCTGTCTGTCTGGCTGTGGGGGCAGGGCAGCAGGGGGCGCTGTGGGGCGCTGTCTGTCGGTCTGTGTGTGGGGGGCAGGGCAGCAGGGGGCGCTGTGGGGCGCTGTCTGTCGGTCTGTGTGTGGAGGCAGGGCAGCAGGGGGCGCCGTGGGGCGCTGTCTGTCTGTCTGGCTGTGGGGGCAGGGCAGCAGGGGGCGCTGTGGGGCGCTGTCTGTCGGTCTGTGTGTGGGGGGCAGGGCAGCAGGGGGCGCTGTGGGGCGCTGTCTGTCGGTCTGTGTGTGGGGGGCAGGGCAGCAGGGGGCGCTGTGGGGCGCTGTCTGTCGGTCTGTCTGTGTGTGGGGGGCAGGGCAGCAGGGGGCGCTGTCGGTCTGTCGGTCTGTGTGTGGGGGGCAGGGCAGCAGGGGGCGCTGTGGGGCGGGGGAGGCGCTGTCTGTCTGTCTGTGTGTGGAGGCAGGGCAGCAGGGGGCGCTGTGGGGCGCTGTCTGTCGGTCTGTGTGTGGAGGCAGGGCAGCAGGGGGCGCTGTGGGGCGCTGTCTGTCGGTCTGTGTGTGGAGGCAGGGCAGCAGGGGGCGCTGTGGGGCGCCGTCTGTCTGTCGGTCTCTCTGGCTGGCGCGGGGCGGGTTGTTGGGGCGGCCCCAGGAGGCGCGCGGCGGAGAGCGCTGAGCGCCGCTGGCCGGTGAGCCCCGTGCGGCGGGATCCGGCGCTTCGCGGGGCCGAGCAGCTGGGGCCGATGCAGGAGCCGCTCCCGTCCCCGCAGGGGGGGCTCGAGGCCGCGGGGAGGGGAGGGGGGAGCGGGCCGCGCCCCTGCTCGCCAGGCGGTGGGGGAGGCGCGTGCCCCGGCCCGGCCCTGCCAGGCCAGCGGCTGCCTGGGCGGCCGGGGGAGCGCGCGCGCGCTGTGGGGTCCGCTCACATGGGGCGGCGGGTGGGGGAGCCGCTGGCCCGGGGTGGGGGCGGGGCCCGGGGGCTGGGGGAGGGGGAGGGGCACGTGGTGGTGGGGAAGGCGGCGCGGGCGGTGCTTGCGGGGGACCCCTCCGAGCCGGGTTAACTCTTTGTGGGCCTGGCGCCCAACGTACGTGCGGGCCCCCTGGGGCAAGGTGCGGGCCGGGGGTCGGGATGGTCCGGCTGCGGCGTGACGGGCGGGCTGGGGCAAGGGGCCGCAGCGCGGGGGGGCCCCTCTTTACAAACCGGCGGCTGCCAGACGCACACGGGCCTGTCCGGCCCCGTGCTGCCACCAGGCCCCGTCCCCTTGAGCGCGGCCCGCCCCGCACCTCTCCCGCCCCCCCCCGCCCAGAGACCACCCCCCCCAACTGCACAGCACCCTGCTCCCCCCCCAGACTCGCCCCCCACCTTCCTCGCAGCCCCCCGTAGTCCTGAGGCGATGCTGCACCGACGCATTAAAAATCCTGCAGCGGTTATTTGTCAATCAATGGTTGTGGAGGCTCCCACCTGGCAGTGGGGAGCACAGGCCCCTGGTTGCAGGGAGGTGGGGGATCACCCTGCAGCCTCCCCCCACCCCATCCTGGGACGGGGACTCGGCCGTGAGGCTGGACCCGACCCTGGCACAGTGCAGGGGGCCAGGCCTGCCCCGGAAACACCCTGGGGCCCTGCCCCCGGTGCCAGGCGCACCAGGTGTGGGGGAGCAGGCTCAGCCCCGCAGCAGGATCCAGGCACCGAGGGACTTAGTGTGGGGGTAAGAGAGTTCTCTGTGGGGCAGTTTGGGTGCAGGAGGCTCACGGGGAGATCTGGATGCACAGATGCTCATTGGGGGGTTGCAGGGGCAATGGGACTCTGCAGGGGATCCAGGTGAAGGTGTTTGGGGCTTAGCGGGGAGGGGGGCTAGGTGCAGGGGAGATGGGGTTCATTTAGGTGGGGGTGCAGGTGGTTGGGGCTCAGTGGGGAGGGTGTCTGGGGGGGCTCATCAGGGTGGTTCAGATGCAAGGGAGATTGAGCTTGTCAGGGTGAGGGTTGGATGGGCCTGTTTACACAGGGGAGCCCCAGTTTCTGCCAAGGGGATGCCACACCCTGGGCTCCAGCTTCCTCCTGCTCCTGTTGCCCCTTCTCTTTCCCCCTGCCTCTTTCTTCCTACCCCGGCTTCCCCATCCCCTTTTCTTTCCCCCTGCCTCTTTCTCCCCACCCCGGCTTCCCCATCCCCTTTTCTTTCCCCCTGCCTCTTTCTCCCTACCCCCGCTTCCCCATCCCCTTTTCTTCTCCATCCCCTGCCCCTTCCCCACCATTCCATATCCTCCCTACCCCACCCCCTTTTTTCCCCACTGCCTCTTTCCCCCAAGCCACAGCTTGCCCTTGCCCTTCCCCACCCTTGGTACTCGCTGTTGTACAGAGCTGTTGTACAGAAAACAGGATGATTCGCAGCACACAGAAGGGGAGCTCAGTCAGTACTAGGACCCAGAAAGTGACATTTTCTGAGCAGTACTCTCTTTGGGCAGCTCTGTGCTTGCAGAAAGGGTGGGGGAGGTCGTGGCATGTGACTTCGTGTGCCCCCATGCCTTACCTCTGTTAGGGGATATTGCCCCCCCCAAACTAAGCCCATGTAAAATGACAGGTTTCAGAGTAGCAGCCGTGTTAGTCTGTATTCGCAAAAAGAAAAAGGAGTACTTGTGGCACCTTAGAGACTAACAAATTTATTTGAGCATAAGCTTTCGTGAGCTACAGCTCACTTCATCAGATGAAGTGAGCTGTAGCTCACTAAAGCTTATGCTCAAATAAATTTGTTAGTCTCTAAGGTGCCACAAGTACTCCTTTTCTTTAAGCCCATGTATGATCTCAGCTGCCACCCCCCTCCCTTTGTTCTCCATCACTTTTGAAAGTGAAGTAAAGAAATCTGCAGGGGATCTGTTTTCATTCCCCCAGGAGTACCCCATACAGAACACCCACTGCCCAGTGCCCCCCCGGCCCTCCAGAGACCCACTCCCTTTCTGCCCCCCCAGCCACACTCACTGGCCTCCTGGCAGTGACTATGTCCATACATGGGCTGAGCCTGCTGGGGCCGGTCAGGGATCCCTCTGGCCCCTCAGAAGCGGCACAACCAGCCAGGACAGAGCGGGAGCCCAGCCAGGCTCCCTCAGGACCCATATGCTTGGAGGGGACCAGTAGGGCTGCCCCTAGGCAGTGTGGTGCCCTATGCAGCCCCCTGGGGGAGGTGGGAGAGCTGCACCCAAAGTGTGTGGGGGGGCAGGAGGGAAACTGCTCTCCAGCACAAGCTGGCAGAGCGGGCTGTGGTCGGTCGCTCCCTTTCCTGCCATCAGGTGATTGCAGGGCGGGTCTGACCCCACACTCATGGGGTGGTGGGAAGTGGCATGACCCTGCCCCAGCCTGCTCTGCTCTCCTGGCTCCCAGCCTTGGGACTGGGGGGCACAGGGGAACTGCCCCCCAGCACTGACTGGTGGCACAGCTGGGAGCCAGTGGAGCGGGCTGGGGCCGGGTTGCTCCACTTCCCGCTGCCCACTGAGTGCAGGGATAGCCCGACCCCGCTGCAGTCCCCCAGGACTTAGCTCAGGGGAAAGGGTGGGGTGAAGTGGGGGCAGGGCTGGGGTGGAGCAGGGGCAGGAAGAGGCGAGGCAGGGGTGGAGCAGGGTCGGGGGTAAAATTTCCTGGCCTGCTCAGCCGGCCGGGAGATCAGGCTTGCGGCTGGAGCAGCAAGTCCAGACACCGGGGCCCCTTCTGAGTGTGGCCCAGTGCCATGGAGCCATGGTAAACTCAGTACTAGGACCCCTCCATTGTTTTGTGGGGACAGGGATGCTGCCAGCTCTTGCCTGGAGTCACTCCCCCCTCATTTTTGTTTCTAGAGAAGCAGAATTGCTGGAAAACTTCTGGTTAGAGATTGTGCTGGATTTCTGAAAAATGGACCGGAATCCTTCGCCCCCTTCTAGCGATGAAGAGGACGAGCGGGCTGCAGGGGATTCCATTGGGAACACTGTCTATAGCAAGCATTGGCTGTTCAGTATCCTTACAAAACTGATTGAGGTGCGTGATAAGTGCCATTCCTCTGTCTCTGAAGCTGTGCTGGGGACACTCTTAGGTACTGAACTCTTTTTGTGTTAACAGATGACCTGCAGGTTATATAATGGGTATTGTAACATGTAGAGAAAGTGACCTCAGTGAGTAACCTGGAATAAGATTGCTCACTGTTATAAGGAAGGGTGAACAGCTATTTAAGCTAAAGGACAACTTTGGTGCAAGAACAAACAGATGTAAACTGCTCATGAACAAATTCAGGTGGGAAATTAGAAGAACGTTTCTAGTTGTTAGGGGGTGGAAGCAGCATCCCAATAGGAGTTGAGGGGCAATCAACACAATTAGTTTTAAGAGAGCACTCAAGAAATTTATGAGTATGTATGACAAATGTGATGTAGGGGGTCAAGGCTCAAGAGCCCTGGGGTTCACTTCTAGTTTAATGTCTCATGTTCCTAAAAGCTCATGCTTCATCGTTTTAATCAGCCACTGGTGAGGGGTCAGGAAGGCATTTCCTGGCTCCTAATGTATTCTGGGGGTGTTTTTCTTTTTTAATTTCCTTCCTCTGAAGGATCAGGGACGACCAGGGCTGGAGACAGGATACTGGACGGGGAGGGCCAGTACTCTAAATTGGCACCAAACATTCTCTCTCTCTCAGGTTTTTGGCTGCCTGGTTCTTGCTCGCATATCGTTGTACGATTTGCTAACTTTAATGTAGATAGCCCAGTGCACACAATTAATTTATGAGAAATATATCTTACTCACCTGCATGTAATATCTCTGCAAAGGAAATAATACTTGAGCATTTCAAGAGAGGACCTCATGCCCTCTAACAAATGTTGATTAAACTTCCCAGCAATCTGTCAAGTAGGTAAGTATTGTTGTCCCTGCTTTTAGATGGGTAAATTGAGCCTAGGTGAGGTGAAAGGCCTGCATATTGTTCAAGGAAAGTTTTCTGCCCAAGAAGATTCATTTAGAAAATGCTTAAAAATGAGTAGTACAGTTTTGGAAGGTCTGAAAAGAGTAGATTGTTAGTGACGTCTGTCTTTGGATAACTAAAGCAATAGGTTGTCTTGAAGAATTCACTGTCACTCCCTTACTATTGCTCTATTTTCTTTTTACTTTGCTTGATAGGTCATTAGCCCTGAAAAGAGTGACTCCAACTTGAACCATGAGGAAGTGCAGACAGAGCTAGATGAAGAAATGGAGAATGACATTTGTAAAATGTGGGACATGTCAATGGACGAGGTATGTTGGTGAGCAGCCTCTAATGAAGTATTGAATTCAACTGTAAAGCTGAGAAATTTCTCGGCAGTGCTTCAGCCTTTCACTGAATATCTTCAGTCAAAATGCTCCTCTAAGAAGGGGATTGATAGCTCTGGTTAGTGGAAGACTTAAAAACAAGCAGTCTTTGCCAGCTTCCCAACTTGGATGGTGTTGCTCCTTCTCTGTTCTAGTTGGTGCTATCTGCTGAGGATCCCCTAAGCAGAGTGCACATGGTAAGTTGACATAAAAGATGCCTGTCCCTCTCATGAAACTTTTTCAAGTACCAGGCTGAGAATTGCAAGATTTTTTATGTGCTTTAAAGCAAACACTAGCTCATGAAGAAAGACCTACTAGACACAGGCAGTTGGGTCCCGGGAAGGGAAGGAGCGGACACCAGATGGAGTTGCATTGGTGCTAAAGTCCAAGATCTTTTCATACGTTGAGGAGATTTAGAATAAAATCTGCCTCTGTCACAATAGTACAAGTATATGTACTGACCGTAGCAGTGCGCAAAGAAGAAATCGAATTTTATAATGATGTACAGAAAGCAATACAGGAAGTTTGAAGATGTTATAGTGTTGGGAAACTCATGTGAAATTAGGATTGGACTGGATTTCTGGGATGGAGCAACAGGCAGATTGAAACTCAGTGAAGAAAGCGAAAGAGGAGAGAAGCTACTAAATTTCTGCCTATGCAACAACCCAGTGATAATGAACACGCTGTTCCAACAAAGAAAGCTGATGAGGGAGTGGAATTGGCTATCACGTGATGGGCAAAGTAAGAATATGATAGATGATGTACTTGTGAATCACAGGTGGAAATCAAATGTGTTGTCATGCAGATTTATGGCAGATATTGGATCAATTCATAAGTTAATGTTGGCATTGATGGGGTTGAGGCTGGGCGCAACTGAAAATGTACCAAGAACTAAATTTATCAGGAAATGTGTCAGGAAAGAATTCAAAGAAGCTGTATCATCATGTTTCTGGTGAAAACACCATCATGTTTTTGGTGAAAGAAGAAATGAACATTGAAAAGACACAGAACAGTGTTTTGTTTTTTTTGTTTTTTTTTTTTTAAATGAGGAATACACAAAAAGTGTGCCAAGTTGTATTGAAAGATAAGAAAACTGAATGGGACATTTGAGTTGAAGCTGTCAACAGTGAAAGACAAGTGGAGGCAACTAGTTGAGGATGAAGCAGCAAAGCACAAAGGAGGGAAAGAATATTTTGAAGAGTTGTACAGAGTCTGGAACACAGTAGATGAAATGGTCCCTGAAAAGAATGGAGAGGTGCATAAAGCAGTGCTTGAAGAGGGACAGACCAGATTTAGACCAGGATAGAGTATAAAGAGTCAGCTCTTTGTGATGAGACAGATATCAGAGAAGCAGATAGAACACAACCAAATTTGTTATAACAACTTTAGAGATTTTAAACAACCTTTTGATAGCATTTGGCAGAAAAGATTATGACAAGTCTTGAGAGCGTATGGCATCCCCAAAAAATTGATCAAGCTGGTAGAAAACATTTACAGCAAGTCAGTGAGTGTGGCGAGAGTAGACAAGAAGCTGATGGAAAGGTTCAGGATAACCATAGAAGTGAGACAAGGATGCACGCTTTAGCCAAATTTGTTCAGCTTGGTCCTGGAAGCAGTATTGATTAGCACGGAGAGATAATATGAATCCTCTTATTTCATGTGGGAGGATAGTGAATCACCTTAGATTCATAGAGGATGTTGATTTCCTAGCATTGTCCAAGGAAGATTTATAGAGAATAACTGCCGGTAGACTGGGAAAGCAGAAAATTTGGACTGAAGATCAGCATGAGGAAGGCAAAAACTGTGACAACTGGAAGACCGGGGAAGAGGTCAAGATCAAACATATCTATAGTTGTGTGTCTCTATTTTCTTTTGTCATTGACAAGCCTGCAGGGCTTGGTAGATAATTCACCTGTTATAGTGAATCTGACAACTGCTTGATCCAGCCCGATTTCATGAGAGAAACATTTGATTTGCATGTGGAAATTATATTTTAAAAAGGAAAAAAAAAGTCTAATTAACACTTTTTCTCCCCAGGATGTTGCATTATTTCTCCAAGAATTTAATGCCCCTGATATATTTATGGGAGTGTTTGCCAAGTCTAAGTGTCCTCGACTTATTGTAAGTATAGATTAATGGAAAGTGCTGTCCTGGGTGAACACTTGCAAAATATTCTCCTCTTTCCCCTTCCTTCTTGTTTTGTTTGTATATGATTTAAATGGTAAGGTGGAGTTGGGGGGTGGCTTGAAAAATACACTACATCCAGTGCTTTCAATCTTTCTTCTGCTCATTGGTCTATGATCAGTGCTTAGAAAATGTTACAGGTCTTGAATGTAGGTATTTGTTCTGGTCTCCCAAAGTGATTTTGGTCTTAGTGGATTATCAGATATCAGTAATTACAATTCTATCATTCTTATAATCACTTGTCTCTCCCCTGCCCCGCTTTTCAGTTATTGTGATTTTAGCAGCCTGCATCTCACAATTCACTCTAAAGAATTAAGATTAGGAATTCCAGAAGTGCTCAGTGTTGTTGTGACGGGTCTGGCACTGCAGCGCCCCTTTGTGGCCGGGGTGGGTGGGGTGTTGGGGCCTAGCCACTCCTACGTTCCCACGTCTGTCCTGTAAGGGCGTTCCAATGTGGCCCAATGGCCAGTCTCCCTGTGCTCGCCCCTTAAGCGGGTAAGTCCAACTACACAGAGTCCAGGTGTTGCCCTGAGTATTGGGCATTGTGGCCCGATGCCAGGTCCACATAAATCACTCCCCACATTGCAGTAGTGCAGCCTGGCAGCCAGAGTCTATACAATCCCCTCGCAAGCAGGATAGTGCGGCCTGAGTCTATACAATCCCCCTCGCAAGCAGGATAGTGCGGCCTGAGTCTATACAATCCCCCTCGCAAGCAGGATAGTGCGGCCTGAGTCTATACAATCCCCCTCGCAAGCAGGATAGTGCGGCCTGAGTCTATACAATCCCCCTCGCAAGCAGGATAGTGCGGCCTGAGTCTATACAATCCCCCTCGCAAGCAGGATAGTGCAGCCTGGCGGCCAGAGTCTATATAATTCACCCTGCACTTTGGGGCAGTGTGGCCCAACGGCCCGAGTCCATATAACTCCCTCTCAGGCAGGGAAGTGTATCCCAATGGTGGTGGTGGGGGGGTTATTGGGACCCGGGCCCGCCCTCTCCACCGGGTCCTGACCCAGGGCTCTCCTATTGGCAGGGTTTCCCCTCGCTCTTGGCTCGGCGGGGATCCGACCACAGCACATTGAGCGTCAGTGCAGCTTTGACGCTGCCTGTCTCTAAGATGCCCCTGGGTCACTTCCTACCCTCAATGTCACCTTCTCCACTCCTGGGGCGGGGTCCTCCGGTCCATCCCCTCCGGCTGAAACCTCTGTCCTGGGCGTCGGGTGCATCCCATTATGGCAGGATCCAGGAGCTTTGGCTGTCCCTCCTCCAGAGTTGGCGGTATGCCTCCTTCTTCTCCAGTGGTAAGCCCAGACTGAGCACCTTTCCAGGCTTTTATACTTATTCCTCAGTTGGAGCATGCCCAGCAGGGCTTCTGGGGCGGGGCTTCCTCTGCCAGGAAGGAAGGGTTAACTCCTGCGATATCAGTGTGGGGCCACTCTGCCCCATCACAGTTGCCTTAACTCCACTCGCACTGAAGTCAGTGGAAGAAGAGTTAGGCTAATACAGATGGCTTTTGAAAATCTCACTTTTAATGCTTTATGTCATTTGAAAGTTGGGTTCCAAATTCTCTGATCATATACTGCCATGGCATTGGCGTCTCTCCTTAGCAATTTGAGACAGTGCTGCTAAAATTGTGGTGTAATTTAAAGGTGGTGAAAAAAGATGGGAGTAAAAATGACTTTCTTTTTTACCTTTTGACCTGCCATGGCTAGAATACTGAAGATTTGAGATTTCAGGGTTTCCAGTGACATTTGTTATTAGCACTGATTATTCACAAGATACTTCAGAGTCCTTGATCTCGGTGTAGAGCTGTACATTCTTTTGGTCATTGTCCAGGAGCGAATATAGTATGTTGGTGATATCTGCTGCATTTTGTTTCTAAAAATACTGCAATCAGAAATTGAGGTCTGTGAGGGGTTTTTTGAGAAGATCCTTTCTCTTGTCAAGAGGCAAAAAAGGCATGGGGTTGCATTTGTGTGCTGAGTTCTTTGTTCTTATGCTGTTCTTATGCTTATGATCCAACTAAGCTCCAAACTGATTTGCACAAAGTATCTATTTGTGTGGCCTAACTAACGAAACCAGAGAAGTTTGTTTCAAGATATATTCATTTTTGATTTTTTTAAACCCTTAACTATGATAAGCCTGAGGAATACTTGCCATCATTTGCCCATAGTATAATTAGCCATCAGTGCATCCGAGGCATTCCTACATGACATCTCTAATGGAAACATTCAGTCTGTGTGGAAAGTGAACGCTCATACTAACTCATGTAGAAGAGAAGTGAGAACCAGCTCCCCCACAGTTAGATATGTACCCTAAGGGTCTGGAAAGGAAATTGTCACCTATATTGCATTGTCTAATCCCACTATAATTTGACTTCACAGGAAATCTGTGTGGGAATATTGGGTAATATGACCTGTTTCCAAGACATATGCATGTCTATTAGTAAAGATGACAATCTTGGGTGAGTTTGTTTGTGTGTGCTTTTGCTTTGCATCATCTGTGTGTATATGTTTACAAAATATTGATTAAACATTAACACTCTTTTTAGTCTTAGATTTTGGACCAAATAGATTAGGATTAAATGTTAGAAAATTAATTTTATTGTAAATACTTTTGTCTCTGTAGTAGTTTCTTTTCTTTTCTTTTTTTTTTTTTAAACAAAGAAAGGGTCATTTATTGGGCTTGTCTGTCTTGAGAAGTGCAACGCAGATAATTTAATCCACTGTTCTGTATCTCACACGGGTTACGTTAAGAGGAGGAACAAAGTTTCTCGTTCTCTGCCCCAGTTTAGTTCAGGCATTTCAATTGACTAGCTACTGAATGGAGGATAATGCCGCTTTGAGAAATTTTCAGTGCTAAAAAAAGTTATGATGAAGAGAAGAACTGTCAGTTAACCATGAGTCTCCTCCTATCACTCATCATAAGCTCTTGAGCATATATTGATAGATGCCCAGGAATGCATTTTTGTCTGAATTTTTAGAATTGGAAATATCATTAATTTCTGCACAAGTAGAGGAGAATTTTACTTTTATGTTGGGGCAAACTGCTGGTATGAAAAATTGATGTGAAATTAATCCTGTTCTAAAATTAATTTTTTTTAAGAACAATTCAGTTAGACTTCATATTGTAACTTTTATTTACAGACAAATGTTATTGCAACATTTATGTGATTCGGACTCTCCTACTCTGCTGGAAACAAGCAGGTAGGGCATCTTGTTAGCAACTGAAATATTGATGTTTGATAGTTTTAATGTGTTCTAATGCCTGTAAATAAAATCCTTGAGAGTGGGCTGATTATTTTGTTTTCTCTCCCTTTCCATTCTTAAATTCCACAGTGTACTTGGATTTCATCCCTCGTGGGCTTGATTTTTTTTCTCCATTGTACCAGTAGGATTAGTGTAAATCCACAGTAACACTACTGTAACTAGGACCTCACCCACTGTATTTTAATTACATGCAAAGCTAAAATGGCAATTATTGTCTAGGTTGTTGTTAACCTGCCTCTCCCAAGCTGAAGTGGCCAACATCTGGGTTGAAAGAATCCGAGAAAACCCATCCGTGTATGTCTGTGTTTGTTTTATCATGTCAAGCTCTACAAATGGTAAGTTGCTAAGTAATTTGCGTATTGGTGTTGATGGATAAAACACAATGCTGAAGTACATTTGAATTGTAAAGACAAATTGTTTTGTTTTTGAAAATGTAGAATACATTAAAAATAGTAAACTTCATGAGTACAGAATAAACTGCATGTACTCTTGCAGGTTTTATAGATCTGTCCGATCCCTAAAGAAAAAGGGAAGATTGAAATCGGCCCTAGATTTACATCTCTGCAGGATCAAATTTCTTTCATTAAGGCAAATCACATGGTCCTTATTGAAGTACGTGTACTTGGTATTTTTATTGTTTTAAAACAAGCCTATGTTTTCAGTTATTTCAGTGTAACGTGTCTCTTTTTAAGGTTTGCTATCTAAATGCACTGTTTTCTTGTTAGGACTAAACTGAAAAACACTTTTAGAAAAATAAGCCAAGTAATAGGCAGCTATTCTGCTTCTTCTTGTAACATTACAACTCTTACACTGTTTTAATCATGTAGCTTGACTGACATTTATAAAAATGTGTTTTTCATCTTCTGCTAAATAAAAACAACAGAACGTTTGTGCAAAAATCCTAAAATTTCAGCTTTTTGACTTAGAAGAATGTCATCCCTAGTGTTCTCAATTTTAAGAAATAATATTTTGCTCTTCTAATTTGCGGGTCTTGTATGTTTGATTTCAGTGGGACTACCGAAAGTGTGAAGTGCTACTCAGCAGGAATATTTATTCTAAATTCTGTTTTTTGTGAGTTAACATGGGTAAGAATTTTGTATGCTAGTTTTTCATTATTCATCAAAATTTGTTATGTTTTTGTCTGTGCAGTTGAACTGCTGATTAAAGTGGGTGAGGTGGTGGACAAGCTCTTTGACCTGGATGAAGAACTAATGTTAAATTGGATTAAAAATGGCTCTTGTCAATCAGTGGGACAGTCTACAGATGATTCCCCAGAAGAACGTCCAGATTTTAAGATTGTACCTTGTGTACTTGAAGCAGCAAAACAAGTCTGGTACGTGTGCTTTTCTCCTTAATTTTGGGGCCAGGGTGACTGCTGATTATCTTCTTGCGGCCCAATCGTGAAACTCTTGACTTCAGTGGGGTTACTCCTATGAGTAATAGGATTTGGTCCCTGTGATTTGTCATATAAAAGTGCTTTATGATTTATTATTCTAAAGTTTCTTGTTGTTTGTGGGCCAGTTGGATAATCCTTGTATCCTAGTGTTCATGAAGAGTCATTTTTCTATTAATAATGAACTCATCTGTTTTCTTTTGTTTTATGTAGCTCAGATAATCCAGAGGGGCTTGATGTTTATATGCATATCTTGCAGCTCCTAACCACAGTGGATGAGGGCATTCAGGCTATTGGTAAGACACTTGAATTGTTGTATATTATAGAACAATGCTGCAGTGATGTTCGATCGTGACAGATACTTAAGTAAAAAAATTCTCTTCTTGAATCGGTTTTTTTCTTTCTCAAGTGCAGTCTCCTGATGGAGGAAAAGAGACTTGGATTTTACTTTATGGTCTGGTTTGCGATGAACTCTGCCAGCCAGATGATCCACCGATCATCATTCAAGAGCAGAAGAGTGTATTGGCCTCTATTTTGTCTGTACTATCTGCCATGTTTGCTTCACAGATACAACAGGAATATGTCAAGATGAGAAAAAGCAAGTATCATTTTTGCTTCTTATACAATTGATGACTTTAGAGTCATGCCAGTAATGGGGTGGCATGTTAATTTAATTTATTAATGGTTACTCAAGACTGGTTTAGGACACAGAATTGTTACCAGTTTAGAACAACATAAAGGTAACAAATTGGCCCATTATAAAGATGGGGTGACTTGCAAAATTCTTATCTAAACCAGAGTTCAGATTTAAATGTTTCTAAAATTTGGGGGGTATTTGGAGCTGGATTTTCAGCTGAGTCTCCTCTTTAACAGTTATGGTGATAAGTAATAGAACTGCAGAAATAATACTTGTTAATGACAGAGACTGGGGTTGCAGTTATTTTAAGAGGTAGGAGGGAATTCTGCATTTAATTCGTGCATTTTTATCATTTGCATCAACCATTGTGAATGTCACTGAGAAATGGATGAAAACATAGGCTAGCCTTTAAGATGGAAAGGAGTGACATGGAATGAGAGTTGATTTCTTTAGGAGCAGAAAATTGCACTGCTCACTTGGCTGGCAATTGGGTTTATTATTGTGCAAAGTTTACTGTACTACCCTCTGTTTTCCTTTCTTCAGACGGTAACTAAATGGAATGGCTTACAACAATGTCCAGGTTTCCTTTGCTATTGGGTCTGGGCTTGGTACAGCCTAGGTATACAAGTAATGGGGAGAGGGCTCAAGGAGTTGGACCTGCACAGGGTAGCATATAACCTTCCAGTAAAAGGGGGGGATTGGTTTGTCTTAGGCATCAGAAGCATGGAAGGTATTGTGCTTTCTGTGAGCTATTGCTGGGGAAATTCCCCCATGCCATGGGGCTATGTCTTTAAAGACGCATGGCCTGCAGAAAGGGGTGGTGTGCAGTTATGATAGCGAGTGAGATACCAATTGTATGTGATAATTTCCAGGTCTCTCGAGTTTTGTCTCCTGGATTATGCTATCTCCTGACACTTTTAAAAACCTTATTGACCAACAGTGACATAGACAGATAACCTATGGTCTTGAAGCAATCTGAATGTACATTTCTACATCCTTATCAAATTTTTCTTCATGTTTCAAAATGGATCCTCTTGACAGTATCTGGAAAAAAAAAAACCCAAATCTGTCTTTCAGTTTGTAAAACTGTGGTTTCCTGTTTTTGTATATTAGATATGCCTCTGATTGGGAGTTTGATTCGAATCTTACAAAACATGGAGGACTGTGGGAAGAGATCTTTTGATAACTCAAAGAAATCACAGCCAGAGGAGACTAAGAAGTCGGGAACAGTTGAGGAAGACTTCCATCTGAAAATCTTGAAGGATATCTGTTGTGAATTGCTTTCCAATATGCTTCAAGAATTGACTAAGGTAAAGAGAAAAATTTTAGGAGGATTTTATGCAGAGGAGGGAAAGAGGAAATCTTATTATTCAAGGGGCATTTTCTTCCTTTTCTTTGCTCAAAGTACAACTATGTTCCAGAATTGAGTTGTGTAAGGTTCTGATTAGAGAAGTGACTGGAGGCACAACTGTAACCTACCTGTAACAAGATAGAGACCAAGATATTTCTGAGGACTTCAATCAATTTATCTCACAAAATAATCTTCTTGATGTACATTGGTAATTCCTTTTTGAATGTGAATTAGTGAATTTAAGTCAGGGAAAGAATACATGTAGGTCTTTATTTAAGTGGCAATTTCTCAGCTCCTGGCTAAGAAGTTCTGAAGATTTTTTTTGTGAGAGAATTTAAGATGAGAGAATGTTTTCCCATTTTCTATTCAGTTTTGCGTCAACTATTGTCTCTAGACTATAAGCTTTCTTATTTATTTGATGTATTTTACCTGCTTTACAATACGAGGACAGGTATATGTAGAGCCCTTTATTTTCAGTTTTTATTGTGTTTGATTTTTCCCAGGAATTTATCAGTGTTTATTACCACCGCAACAAAAACAGGTGAAAATCAGTGCTAAAATTATTAATAATTTTTCTGGGTAAATATTGGGGTTTATTTTTGTGGATGAAAAGACGGGGGGGGGGGCGGGGGAAGTATTCATAGATTAATGTCTGAATTCCATTCATCAATGTGGTTTTCTGCAGAATTAAAACACAATGCCACCTCTGAGTTTAAGAACCAGTATATCTCTAATCCCCAAATAAAACTTTTCGTTTGAATAAAAAATGTACTCTTGTAGACTTAGAACTATTAGACTATGAATATTTACATTTAATAATTGGGACACATCATGTGCAGCGCATACACTCAACTTCATCCTTTTCTCCTGCTTTTGTTTTTTTTTAAACTTTTGAGTACTTCCTTGAGTTCTGAAACATATTCTGATACAGATTTTCGTTTTCTTCCCATTTGTGTATGTCAAATCGTTAAACAGTTATCTGCTAACAGCTTGAAATGTGTACATAGTGGGCATGAGATTCATCAGTACGTTCGGATGCGCACGCACTTCAGAGCTCGTGTGCGTGCCTGTGTACATCTTGTAGACTAATTTGTAGCTTTACTTCAACGGGCAGCTTTGCACATATACACAGACTAGTGTATTATCATAATACAATACGATTCATGAGATATCTGTATTTTCATAATAGAACAAGTTATTTTTTATATATTTGAATGATACAAAAGTAGGGTGGAACTCAGGAAAAAAAAGAATAATACTTTTTTGTAAAACCTGGGAGTTTTTTGGTAAAAATCAGTTTAAACTGAAAACGAAGGGGCTTATGTATATGGCATTATGCACGTGGCTGTGAGCTTATGTATTCAGCAGCTGTGTTTGAAATACTAGTTGTGTTTATTTTTTACTCTTGTTTTCTAGGAAAACATATTAGAGGGATTGAACCAAGGACATCTAAATGAACAGAAATGTTCCTGTGCGTTTCAGAATCTTTTACCACTATATTTCACTTCAGTGAGTATGTGACAAAATCTTTAACATGGGTGAGAACATGCAGGGCAATTTATAGCCAGGTTTAAAGAGGGCAGGATTACTCTGACATAAGATGCAATATCGAATGCAACATCTGACATTCATATTTTCTTTCCTTTTCTTTTGGCTCACATCAGCTAAAACTTTGAGCTAGATCATCAGCTAATGTAAATTGGCAGAGCTACTTTGTTTTAATAGAGTGATTTAAAAAAAAAAAAAGCATATCTGATTTCCAAGAACGAAAAACATATATATATATTTTTAAGCAAGCTCAAACCTTCACTGGTATTGGAGCGAATTGTATTCTATAGATTAGTCTGTGGATGTCATTGGACTCGATATCTCGTGGCAAGAGTTTAGCATGATTCAAAAAAGGTTTAGCTATTTATATAGATAACTAGAAGATCCAGTTCTACATTAGTAAACACTTAAAAAAAAAAGTCTTGGAAGTGATATAAACACTCGTTTTTCAGGCTTCAAACCAGCTTCTAATTTTGGATGTTTGGGGGGGCAGATTAATTTGTCCTAGAACTGCCTAGTGCATTGTTTCTTGCACCTTCTTCTGAAATAGTACTGTCTGCTGTCAGTGATAGGCTACTGGAATATACAGACCACTGGTCTGAGCCAGAATGGCAATTCCTTCATTCCCTCTGAGTATATTTGGCATACTTCTGTTTTATTTCTAGGTGGAAAGTTTCCTTGAAGTGCTGCGTGAGGCTGATCAGACGCTTGCTGATAGTCTAGAAAAACATTTCCCAAGCCTGAGGCTCCAGACATAAGAAAGTACATGGAATATTTTCTTCCTATGGAATGAGAATTTTGACTGTTTCTTTGCAGTATTTTAGAAATTAACATGTCAGTAAACTCAGAAGAATGAGTTAACCCCCTTACCTGCAGATGGTATTTAAGAAATTTCACAGATATTCCTGGTTAATCTTGGATTAACCTGATCTGGGATGGGGAAGGAAATAAACTCACCTGAAGTCAGTTCTTCATCCTGCAGTCTTGTCAGTTTTTGTGATCAGAGGCTTTTGATTTCTAGTTGCTTATTTGAAATGCAAAGCAGAACTATAAATATACTTTTGTATTTTAATATCCTGTGAACTTGTGCTTTTCATCTGTTGAAACAATGAAATGTACTGAATCTTTTAAAATGCTACTGACTCTCTTACATTGTTCTTGGTAGGAGGGTTAGTCAATAAGAAATCTTAAATATCTTCTAGCTAAGCAATCATTAATTTCTTCAATCACCTCAGAAAAGCAGTTATATCACATTGATAAATGACTTGCTTTGTTTTGGAAGATGTCAGTAATGTGTGCAGATGTTATAGCAGAAATTTTGCAACCTATTCTGCTACGATGTCTGTATATCTAATTTCTAAGCCTCTTTCACTATGGGGCAATCTAGGGAATCTAGCTCCAACACAGTTTAAAATGAATTACTTTCAGGCTACACGGCAGCTTCTGCTTGTTGTAGTCAAGTTGCCTGACGCAGAGTTATAGAGTAGATCTAGATTTAATCTCTCGCATACAACAAAATGCTGCTTTTTAGAAATGCTCTCTATGCTTCAGTTCAGAAAAATATCAAACAGTTCTCGTTCCTTATTGATGTATGTTATTATGTTGAATTATTTTTAATAAAATTAGAAACGGCTTTTTAGGCTGGGATTTTCAAAGATGCTTAAGGGAGTTAGATATCCCAACTCCCACTGAATTTCAACTCTCTCAAACGCTTCTAAAAATCCCACTCTTCAGGGTTTTTTTTAACTGCAGTACATTTTCACATGTTTTATCTGGGGTGCAGTGCAGCTCATCTTGTCTACTGTGTTTGGACATCAGAGATATTACAATAATACATTGGCTTATGTTGTTTCTATAAACTGGAACTGGCAACAAGTAGACAAAATTAATTTGAGATATAAAGATAGGATGGAACAAGTTCATGGAGAATAGCTCATTAGCATACATTCATTCCACAATTATCCAGATTTCTGTTGGCTTCTACTTTACTTGCCTTGAGTTACATGTACAGGTTGTAATTATTGAAGATACAGTATCTGTTCGTGTGCTAAGTCTTTTCATCCAAACTTCTTGTTTTCAGAGGTGGTATTACTCAGCCTTTCCATCAGGTAATTGACAGCATCTCTGTTGTTGGCAAGGGGACTTAAAAGCTTGAAAATGCTTACTGAAGTCACCATAAGAATTGCAGTCGTTTCTTGCATTTTTTATGTTATTGGAAGCAGTTGGTAACTGAGTGGCTACAGGGTTTTCATACTACGTTGGCATTTTTGAATATTTTATTAAAACTACAGGTTTATAATAAAGTTATTTTTAAAAAGCACTTTGGTTTTCTTTACTTTGTGTCAAATATGCCTTCTGAAGAACTGTCAAATGTTTACTACTGTCTTGAGTGAAGGTAACTTCTAAGAATAGAACTGAAACCTGTTTCCTATTGTAAATATCCTGTGAAACATGTCCTCCTTTACCAGAAATTTGTTTTTAACACTGTGTCTCAATATATTGTAAGCCTTTGCTTTGTCACTAAATCTAATGAGACAAATTACCTTTCGTCCAGTGGAAGTAGCCTTCTGGTCTTTTCCCTACATTATTTTAACGATGCTTATCTAAGAGAATACCATAGATGTGCCTTTATTGGGAAGGTACCATAGGTTTCTTTCAGCATTCACAATCTTTGCTTGTTTTCATCTCTTGATGTGTAGTGCTTTACAAACTCTCCTTAAAGTAACTTTCATAGAAATTGAGAATGGAGAAGATCTATTAGCTCATCTAGTCCAACTCCTGGCCAATAGAAAGTCATTCCCCACTCCATATTATCAGTGCTTTTATGCAGAGGTTGTATGTGTTTTAAATGATTGGGTGGGGGCGAGAGGATTCAGCTCTTCCTGGGATTTTTTTCCCCATAGCCTTGTAATCTAGCATTGCAAGACATGGCCTGAACATTATATTCTATGGAGAAAAAGTGACTGGTTTTAACTTTTTTTTTAATCAGAGGAAAACAAACAGGATCCGTTTAGATTTGGGTGGCTCTAAATTCAGGCTACTATCCTATATAAACAGAAAATGTCAAAGGTCTATGTTGTTAAATCCCTGTAAAAATGGTCCCCAAAGATATAATACGAGTACTTCTCAGCATGCTGTGAGAATGGAAAATTCTCCATTCCATGCATTCTGCCTTTTTACAACTAAGCCAACTGTCATTAAACAACATTTCATCTACAAAGTTTTAAGATTAAAAGGGAATTGGACTGGTAATGGGATATGTTATTAATATATTGGGCTTTAGGTGTAGGGACTCCTCAGTGAATAGCTCTCCACTCTGAAATTCTTTTTTCCACTGTTCTGACAGAGTGCTAGAATGTTAACCTTCAGGCCAAGAGATAAGATTCCAGCTCTTTTCTCAGGCTCTTCCTGTGGGAATGATTATCAGCATAGTATAGTTTATTGGTGGAGTAGAGTCCCCTAGTGACATCAGCCGAGTTGCTGGGTTCTTTTTAATAATTAGGGTGAATTCCTGGCCTCATTGAAATCAATGGCAAAATTCCCATTGACTTCAGTGGGGCCAAGATTTCAACCACAATCTGTTCATACTCATTTGATAGTGACAAAAAATTGTTACCAATTGATGGCTTGTTTGGCCTATATGAGATTAGCTGAAGATCCTTGTCCGTCCCCTGCTGGACTGCAGTCAATACAAAAAAACACTATTCTAGTTAAATTAATAGATTTTTAGGCTAGGGAAGGGTCCACTAGATTATCTAGTCTTACTTCCTGCATAACACAGGTCAAAGAATTGCACCCAGCTAACTCAGTATTGAGCTGAATAACTTGTTTGACAAAGGGCTTGTCTACTTGGGGAAATTTCGTGGCATAGCTACAATGGAATTATTATTCTGTTATAATTATATCAGTACATATCCCTGTATAGACCTCTATTGTGGAATAAACGTGATTTTGTGTGAGAAGAGTAATTACTCTACTTCTATTCTGCCATAAAATTTACTTTTATTCTGCAATAGCGGTCTATACAGGGACTTTTATTGATATAATTATAGCAGAATAATTATTACAATATAATTGTGCCAGAAAATTTCTCCATGTAGATATTCCCTAAATGGGAACATAGATGGAACTCTCTCCTCATGACCCGCCAGAGTCAGTTCTTCATTGAGCTATGGTATATTGTCGGGAGAGGTTGGGTTTTTTTTTTGCTTCTGCTGCTCATCTGTGCTACTCTATATATAAATGGTTCAGGCTGCTGATTCGCACCTTTTGCTGGTGCTAAATTCTCGTGAAAAGTTTGAAAGGCAAAAGTTGAGATTTTAAAATATTTTCAGTTGTGACATATTTCTTGGTGATAATCCTTTTCATGCTAATATCATTTAGAGCAGAGATAATGTTTACTGAGCCTGGGGACTTTAGTGTGTGTTTTTTTAAAAAAACCCTGGTATAGTGGGTAAATGCAGTAGCATCCCAGTTCTGCAGCACTGTGATAGGAAACCTTGCTGAACAAAAATCTGGCAGCAACTGTGATTTCCCCTGCACACTAAGCAAATATATGTAATATTTTTAGCATTCAGAAATGGTGCAAGTTATGTTTCTACATTAGTTGGTAGTTTATGTGTGTGCATGTTATGCAAGTGCAGTATTCATAATTACCACAAGGGATCTCTCTCAGCCTGGGCTTTTATATCTTGCTCCTGTTTAGATTATAATTTTTATTCTTAGTTTTGGCTCCTGTTTCCAGCCTTGTTATCATGCTCATTGCCAAACTAGAACTATCTACATCATTGTGATTTTGAATGTCTATACCTGTTCATGCAGGCAGGTAGCTTACTCCCAAATGGAATGGTTACCTTCAGTGACATCTTATCTTCCTTTTGTTAAAAGAAAGCTACATCTCTGTGACTAGTGCAGAATTCTAAGAGAGAAACATATCAAAGTGCCGAACCAAGAAGTCAGAGGATTTTGGTCCCAATGGAACTGAACTTGGCATGAATCTTTAGTGATCTGTGACAGCACCAAAATATTAAAGGGATGGGAGATTTAGAAATCAAGAGAAAAAGCTTAGTTGGTTCTATGTTTAAACTAGGAATTGTATTGGAAAACACTAAATTAGATTCATTTATGTTGTAATTCTGTTGACTTCAAGGGAATTACAACAGATTAATTTGGCCCATGTTTTTATGTAAAATTGCAATTTATATGACTGCTGTGGGTAGCTCCCTGCTGGTGGAGCACTGTCTCATAAAACCATAGAAACTAGAACTGGAATAGGACTGTTAGAACATTTAATCTCTTCCCCAGCCAATGCATGTTTGTGGTCTACATCCCAATTTTTGTAGAGTGTTGCCAGTATAAATGTATATGTCCCACCTGGTGGGATTTTTACAATTTCCTTTTGGGGAGACTACACCACAGTGCTTAATTGTGGGAGATTTTTTCTCTACTATTCAGGCTGAATTTCTGCTTTATCAGTTTTATCCCATTACATTTTTTACTTTATAGTCTCTCACTTCCCATAATTTTTTCCCTCTTTTGTGATTATATAGTTCTCACCCTTGTATATCTGTTTTATCTACCTTTAATGGTTCTTCGTAAGGCAGGCTATCTGCTTCATTTGTGACAGTGGTATGAAAGATGATACAGGATACCTTAAAATCAGTTAACTTTCTGTATGAATGGTTGGTTTAGCTATCAGAAGAGCATTGCTGTTGTCTTTTTTTTTTTTTTTAGTTTTTGTTTTGTATTTTCTTTTGTCCTCCTGGATATTTTTCTTGTCTGAAAGAAACTAAAATAACTTTTTCTTCCAAAATTTTTTGTTGATCACATACACACTCATTCCATATACACAGATATAAAAAATTATATTATACCAGAGATTTTTATGTAGTGTGTTTATTGAAGGTTAATGTTTGGCTAAATCCTAAAGTCCTTCTTCAGTTTTTATTTAGTCCTTACTGATCCCACTGACTTCAATGAAAATTTTGTCTGAGAAGTGGCTACAAGAGTTGGGATAAGCGCAAAGATCCAAAGTGTTATATGAATGAAATATCTGTACTATCTGGTCAAACAGGAGGGAAATACCTTTGGAATTAATATACTGTTCTACAATGTATTTTTCTTGTTAAATTTCTTCAACTGAACTGTATCAGTGATTTTTTTTTTTAATAACTAGCTAAAATGTGTGTACAGAACATTCTTATATGGAAGAAGGTTCTGTAGCTAAGTAAAGCCCTGTCTACATTGGCAAGTTTCTGTGCAGTAAAGCAGCTTTCTGCGCTGTAACTCCCGAGGTGCACACGCTGCCAAACCACTTAGTGCACAGAAACTGCGCAGTTGTAGCACTGTAAAAAAAAAGACCCCAACGAGAGGCGTACAGCTTTCTGTGTTGGGGCTACACCACTGTGGTGCCAGTGTAGACACCCTGGTGGATTACTGTGCTGCGATTGGCCACCGGGAGGTGTCCCACAATGCCTGTTCTCACCTCTCTGGTCATCAGTTTGAACTCTACTGCCCTGCCCTCAGGTGACCAACCATCATCCCCACCCCGTAAATTCCTTTGGAATTTTGAAAGTCCCCTTCCTGTTTGCTCAGTGATGCATGCAGTGGTTTCAGCACATCTTTCCAGGTGGCCATGCCTGCTCCACGCACCAGGTGATCCCCCACTTGGAGCAATGCCGAGCGGCTGGACCTCATCAGCATTTGGGGAGAGGAGGCTGTCCAGTCCCAGCTGCGCTCCAGCCGTAGGAATTATGAACCCTATCAACAGAGTTCACAATGTATGACAGAAAGGGGCCATGACCAGGACACACTGCAGTGCAGGGTCAAAGTGAAGGAGTTGTGAAACAGCTACCACAAGGCACGGGAGGCAAACCACCATTCTGGTGCTGTGCCCACGAGCTGCCGGTTCTACAAAGAGCTAGATGTGATACTTAGTGGCAACCAACCTCACCTTCACTGCGAAGACCACTGTGGATACTTAGGTGGCTCATGTGCCAGTCAAAAGTGGACCAAGCCAGGAGAAGGAAATCCTGTATGAGGATGAGGAGGAGAAAGATCCAGAGGATGACTTGGAGGTCAGAGATGCATGCAGCCAGGAGCTCTTTTCTACCCCAGAGGAGCCTAGCCAGTCACAGCTGTTGGATGTTGGCCAAGTGCAAACAGGAGTGGAGGCCCCTGGTAAGTGGATTTGATTTTGGGAATCACTGAAGCAAGTTATTGGGGGAAGGAGGGTTGCAGAAAGCAGGCTTGTCTCCCACCACATGCCTAGTCTGAGCGGTGGAACAGGCTGTTGATTGACTCCCTCACTTCATGGGAATCTGCCTCAGAGATCTCCAGGAAACTCTCATGAAGATATGGGGCAATCCAGTACCACAGGTTCTTTGGCAGAGCTGCTTTGTTTCTTGCCTCATTAACGGTAACTTTCCTGTGCCACTGTGGTGGGGACCACTGCTGCACACAGGCGAGCACCTAGGGACCAGCACGGAAGCTGCAGTCTTAGAAAAGACCCTCCCTTGATTCCCTGCTGACCCTCAGCAGCAAGATATCTTCCATAATGATCACATCCTGTGGAAAGTGTGGGCACAGGAATTATCAGGCCCCCCTACAGTGCTGGCTCTCCCCAAGAGCCATGTGCCCAGTGTACAAGAGGGTCTGGGAACACTGATTTACCCTGCCCCTGCGGCTACTCACCATTTTGGGGGTCTTGTGGCTCATGTGTGCTTGCCTGGGGTCAGCCAGTTAGTGACAGGTATGTGAGTACTGGCTGTGTTTTAAATCACTGAATCAGTGTTCCTTGTGTTGCAAACAAAACTGCTTCTGTAAAATATTGCATTTAAATTTCACAGAGGAGACCTTGGGAGGCCAGCCTCCCTTAGCGGCAGCAGAACGGCTGCGCAGAATTAAAAAGCAGACAAGAAAAACTAAGGAGGACCCTCTGCGTGATGTTATGATGCTCTCCACAGCTGAGAAACAGGAATTGAAGGAGTGGTGGGACAGTGAGAAGAGAGACTGAAAAGAGAACACGACATGCCAGAATGAAGCTATGGAGCACCAAGCAGACACGCTCCAGGCAATACTAGCTCTTCAAACCAAGCAGCTCTGCACTCGCCCTCCCCTTCAGCTGCTGTCGCAAAACTCTTTCTCATGCTGCCTCCAGACACTGCCAACACGCTCTTATCTACCTCCTGGCTCCAGTCTATACCCGTGGCATTCCACTCCATCCCCCTGCGTGAATGTCTGTAAAATGCCCACGGTGATCCACAGGCTCCTGGAGAACCATTGAGAAATACCCCTTGCAATTAATGTACTCAGTGGCTAAGTGATCTGGTGCCAGAATTGGAATACGCGTGCCAACTATCGCCCCTCCACAGTTAGGGAATTCCATTTGTGCAAAGCCATCCTCAGTGTCATGCACGTTGCCCAAAGTCATGGTCTTTCGGAGAAGGATGCGATTAATGGCCCTGCACACTTCCGTCAACACGAGTCCAACGGTCGACTTTCCACTTGAAGCTGGTTAGCTACTGATCGGTAGCAGTCTGGAGTAGCCAGCTTCCACAGTGCAATCACCACGTGCTTCTCCAGTGGCAGGGCAGCTCTCGTTCTCATGTCCTTGCACTGCAGGGCTGGGGTGAGCTTATCACACAGTCCCATGCATGTGGCTTTCCTCAATCCAAAAGTTCTGCAGTTACTGCTCATCATTCCAAATGTACATCGTGATGTGATTCCACCTCACCACTCAGTGCTTGTTTCCTGAGCCCAAAAGTGGTTTCCCACTGTGGTCAGCACCTCTGTGAATGCCACAAGCAATCTCGTGTCACAGCTACTATGTGTGGTGAGATCAATGTCGCACTCCTACAAAGGCAAGAGTTTAAGGAATAACTCCACTGCCACTTGTGACATGTTAGTCAGAGTGAGCAGCATACTGGTCAGCAGTGCGGGATCCATTCCTGCAGACGGAAGAGGCAGGGCGCGCAATACACAAACCATTGAAAGATGGTACCAAATGCAGATGGAAGCACACGGATTGCTGAGATGCAAAGCAATGTATCATGGGGCACTTGGACAGGAAACCAGGATGCCCCGCGACCCTCTCTACTTCCCACAAGTCTTAGCAGCAAAAGAAAAAGAGGTGCTTTGTGGGATAGCTGCCCAGAACGCACCACTCCGAATACGGCTGCAAGTGTGAACAGCTATTGCACAGGCAGCTGACAGTGTGAACACACAACAGCGGTTTCCCTTCAGCGCTCTCTGAGTGGCGCTATAACTCTGTCAGTGTAGACATGCCCTTAGACTCTTAAGGGTTGGTTTTTTTTTTGGTTTTTTTTTTAAAAACCCCTTATGTTGGTCTAACTCTGCTCCTGTTGAAATCAAACTCTCATTGATGTTAATGGGAGCAGAGTTAGGCGAACACTGAGCACTTTGAAATCCTACTATTTAGCCACATCAGTGGTTTTCAACCTTTTTTCATTAGCGGGCCCCTACAAAATGTCAAATGGTGGTGCAGACCCCTTTGGAAATCTTAGACATTGTCTGTGGGCCCCCAGGGGTCCACTGACCGCAGGTTGGAAACCACTGAGCTATATCATTTACATTTCTGCAGTTAACAAATTAGAGTTATGAAAGCAACATCTTTACTATATTTTCACTTAAACATTTCCCTGTAGATCTTGGGCAAAATGTCTTGGTATCAATAATGGTCTCTCGCCTTTTCCTTCCCAAAGAGTCTGAACCTTTGTCTTCTGTGCTGTATTTTTGTTCTAAACAATAAAATCGTATTTCATCTGTTGGACCAGATGAGACCTTTTGGGGTCTAATGTACCTGAGGTAATAACTATTCCACCATAGTATTATGCAATTTCTCAAATCTTTAGTAGAGCACAAACCGTACTAGAGCAGCCTTAGGCTCCCAAGTTTCAATTGTGCACATCAATCATACCAGGTAGTGTGTCCACAGCTGAAGGAGTAGATTTTGCAATAAGAAAATACTCCTCCTTTTGCTTTCCTCTGTGAGTGTAAGATTTATTTTCTGATTTATCACTTTTTTCCTCCCATGCTACATAATGAGTAGAAACAATGTAAGAAGCAGAAGTTTAAGAGTGGTAAACTAAAGAAACAAATGTGTTCTTGCAGAGTAGTTATCGTGAAGGAAGCATGGACAATTACTGTACCATCTGAAGTCGGTTGAAGTTTTCCACTGACATCAATGAGAGCTGGATCAAGCCTTTAGCGATGGGGAACAGAAAGGTACACTGTGCAAGGGCTTAATTTTACATACTGACCAATGTGAACTGGATTCGCAAGGAGATGACAGCAGTAGGACGAGATGGAAAAACAGCAAAGTGAGAGAGAAAAGATGAAGAAACACAAGAGAGAGGTAGGAGAAGAAGCGGGAATGGAGAAAGAAGAAAGGAATTAGGAGTAGAAGAATGGAAGTCTAGAACAGACAAGAGAAATTTCTAACAATCCCGACATTGAAGAAAAACAGGGTTAAATAGTAGTAAAAAGGGATGTTAATAATTCCAGGCCACTAACTTCCCCCTAAATGTCACATTCAATACACCATTTTATTTCTCTTAAATATGAGGTTGATCTAACATGTTGAAAAGTGAATGCACTTTGCAACCTTCTAAGAAGATGTGAAGAAGTTCAGCTAGGCTGGATAAGGTGGGAATAAACATTGCTGCAGATCAGAATGAACAGGGATATGAGGGCTTCTGATATCCATCACTGTCTTCATTGGCCACAGAGTGCAGCTTTTAACTGGTTCCTAAAATGAATGGGAAGCGAATGGAATTGTTCAGCGATAGGGGGGTGATGCAATTTCAGTTTTTTGTACTTGTAAAAGTTTGGGCAACATTTCATAGAGCTAATACTGATTGTTATTTTGCAGTGCTCTGGCATTAGTAAAGTACCTTTCAGTGTGCTGTAGAATTCTATAACTAGTCAAACATCAAATTAAATGGTATCATATTATTTTGAATGTTTGCTATTTTTCTTTCTTGTGAAGGAAATAATTTCTCAGGCTGCAACATCACTCACTGAGGTGACCCAAGATATAATTTCAATAATTGTTGTTTAAAATCTTTTGAACTAGATCTAGAAACTGAGTCAACTAACACATTCACTTCCTGTTAGGATCAAAATCCAAGGCCCTGATCCAAAGACTATTGGAGTCAATGGTAATTTTCCCTATGACTTCAAAGAAGTTTGGAGTAGGCTCCAGGTGCAGAATAATCTGATTTACTGATCACTTCCAGCAGACTCATGTACATAATAACTATAAGCCACAGTGGTTTAGGCAGTCCCATGCTTTGTTTTGTTCCTTCAAGCTATTTAAACATTTTTCACTTCAAAACCATTTCAAAGGAAACCCTAAAGAGCAAATGCATCTCCGTAGTCCTCTGTATTGCGATGATAGCAGTTGTTAATGTTGCATTCTAGTTTATGCAGACAGTCTTTTAATTGGGCACTGAGTTTGTATCAATATTATTTTTGTTGCCATGCAGAGCATTTTTGGTGACAGCCTATTTAAAGAAGAAGTTGTAACTTTAGTGGACCATCTGTTAACCCTCCTTAGAGGGAAATGCTTCCATCAATTACTCTAATGAAATCACAAAAATCATTTCCTGGTCTCCAGTCCTACCACAGGTCTCCTATCTTCTGTCAATAGAGGATATTGAAATACACAGGAAAGTGTACGTATTCTTTTATCCAGCTCTACAATATAGCCACAACGTTATATTTTAGTGTTAACGATCATAAATAACCTGTGACGTCAAAACTTTTGCAATTATAAAAGGTGATTGATTAAAAATCTTCTGCATTGCATAAACTCTGCTTTATTTAACATCATGGAATATGTTCGTAAATAATTATTTGGCTAAATGTTTCCTAAAGAGTAGAGTCTTGTTTGAACGGGCACAGCATGAGGAAGGAGAGTTAGAGACGAACACTGGGAGTGGCTGTATCTAAAGTCCCTCTTTGTGCCTTGTTCAGGTCTGTCCTGATTTGTGAGGACTCTGATTTCATGGCTTAAGGGTGTAGAAAGGAAACAGTAGCACAGTAAATTATTTTGGGACAGACCAATCCTATATAAAAAAGATAATCTGCCAAATAACTAGATAATGTTTGTGAGGCAGGCATTAAAATTAGCTGACTGAAGGAGGAGGTGAGAGGTGTGTTTGTGTATACACAAAGTCTGGATGGCGAGAAAGATAAAAATAAAATGTGATTGTAGTGGAAATACATTAAGGAAAAACAAGCAATTTGGGGTTTATGGACTATAATGTATAGAAAAAAAGTAAGCTCAGTAATGTGTGGTAACCGAAAGACGTCTAGGAAGGAAAAACAGGAAACATGGAGGCAAAATTGCATATAAGGCATTAATAATGTGGATCCAACTGAAGCCTGCCTGGAGCTGCAATACCTTGGCCATTGCGTGTTTCAGGTTGTTTCTATGGGACTGTTCAAAACACGGATGAAGGGAAGATTTATCCTTTTTTGTTAGAGAGGATTTGATAGTCCTTGAAAGGAAGGAGGAGACGGATTTGGAAGATATTGGCACCGAGTCACTCTACATGGAGACTGAAGATGCATGAGTCAATTACTTAGAGGATTAATGTATATTATAGGCCACCTGGTCATGAGGATGAGCGATTAATAACTGGAGTAGTCTGGGTACAATCTGGACAGGCAAGCTTCTCCACACAGCTCAGCCGGCATATTTTAGCCGTGACCTGCAACACCCCTGCTACTCCAGTCTTGATCAGCTCTTGAGCATAGTGGCAAACATAGAATCATAGGACTAGAAGGGACCTCGAGAGATCATCTAGTCCAGTCCCCTGCACTCATGGCAGGTCTAAGTATTATGCCAGCTGGTGAAGTGGTTTTATGATGTAGACAAATGATGACTAGAAAGAACCTATATAATTCACTGCACTAGTGACCTGCTTTGTATTTGAACTTACTGTAGTTTTCCAAAGATGAAAGTCTAGCATAAGGGATTAGAATGATGACTTTTACTACATTTTTCTGCATGATTTGGGTGCATGTTTTGTGTCAAATTCTGCTAATCTACATCCCCTAATGAATTCAGTGGATAAGTCAGCACATAATTTGGCCCTTTACGTGTAAATTATAGTCTCGTAATGCAAACTTTAGTAAAAGTATATTCAAGGACTGTCCATATCAGTGTGTTCCATAGGTGTTCTTCATTTTACAACACAATGGTGATGTCATGGTGTGATGACTACTTTAGATCTGGAAGCAATTTTGCGGTATTTTTGCATTATCACTTTGTGGGTAGTTGGGTGGCAGAGTGAATAGGGATTCTTTGCTTTCTTTTGGTTAATTCATCCCTGGGCATATGCCCATTAACTTCAGTGGGCTTTCAATCTGGGAGAGTGTGGCCCAATGGCTCTATTTTGTCCTGTTTTTGTGGCTGCCCCAGTCGTGGGTTATAGCAGCCCCTTTGGATCAATATATGCATTGTGTACTACATAAAAGATGGTCACAGTTCCATGGGAAGCAGATGATAGATGAAAAACAAGGCATTCCCACTTGGAGCAAGAGTGCGAGGAACAGAATTACAGGAAGGAAGGAAGGAACAATTACAGGGCTACCCCAGGGATGGCAATTCTGAATTAGAAAATCCCCTTGTAATGTTGATATATCATTTTTTAAATGCTAGAATATTTGCTAAACCCGGAGTGTAAAGTACTACAGAACTACTCTGGAGGAACGTGTCAGGTGCTTCATAGCACAATGCTGACTGTCCTTTAAGAAAACAAACAGTGTTCATAATCTAATTAGCCGGGTTGCTCTGGATCCAGAGTTTACTCAGACTTGAAAGAAGTGAATTTAATTAAAATTAAACAAAGCTCTTCCCTTCCCCTGTGGTCCAGTCCCTTTGCTGCGTCTCTGAGATGACGAAAAGGCTATAAATAAGGGAGTAGTGCTTTTTGTTGCCTCGTCACAGAAGAATAATGAGAGAAACATTGTATCCAGGTGCAAAGTGTTCATAGAACCAGAGAAAAAAGACATGGGTGTATTTAGAATGAGCTTATTACATTTAAATCTCTAGGGGTAAACACTGTAAAATGATAGAACTGTCAGAAGTTCAATATGACACATCTACAGTGTGATCAAGATCGCGGTAAGAAAAGAGTGGGGACTAGAGAGGAAGCATGCTCAGTTGGTTCTGTTACAGAAGTAGGAGGCAGGAGACCTGTGGTCTGTTCCTGGCTCTCCCAGTGACCGTGTGCAAATAAGTTAACGTCTCTGTGCCTTTGTAAAATGTGGGAAATGATATTCACCTATCTCAAAGGAGTGTTGTCAGGCTTATGAATATAAAACCCTTTGAGATCCTCTGGTGATAGGAGCTATATAAGATAAAAGTATTTTTTATTTTTTTTTAATTTTATTTACTGACCTCTCCTTCCAGCAGTCTTCTGGTAGGAATGGCAGCAGCCCCCAGCCCCGGGAGTTAGTGCCTGGTAGGAATTGGCTGAAACCTAAGCCTGGCCACATTCAGAAACCATTGTAAAAAGCATTTCTTTGGCCTGGCATTTTGATATGGCTGTATTCTCCTGTCTGGTCAATGAGAAGTGGGATTGGAACGGGGCCCCAGCAGCAAGGCTTTCCAACTCTCTCTCCTAGTAAAGTCATGGTGCCGAGGGGGATTTGTGTAGTATTAGCGCCTTATGCCTGGAAAATATATTCTTTTTAAACTGTGCCAGGTGCAGCCCGGCTGCTGACCTGCAATATTTTGTTAACACCCATTTGTTTTCCATTTGCAAAATGAATGTGAGTGCAAATGACAATGAATGTGTGCACACAAATGCCATTTATGTTACAAAATTATAGGTACAAATGTAGTGGCAGCACTGAGGTGTCATTAATCATCTTTCCCTACTGCTGTTTTTCATATGAACTCCTACCAAAGAATCAGATGGATGCAATTCATTATAGGCTTAACCCCCATAGGTTGTTTCAAAACATCTCCATAAAACTAGATGTGGACTTGACCCCCAGAATTCAGTCCCAGGCTTTCCCAGTTGCTGGAGCTTGGATCCATTTCTATAAAACTTGTATTATGGATCTCCCCCTCCCCCATAAGATTTGGTACCTGTGCTTTACAAGCCTCCTCAGTGCCTACTTCAATGTCATATAAAAATAAATAAAATCAAATCAGTGGCCACAGTAAAGAGCTAGGGCCAGAACCTCAGCTGGAGTAAATTCACATAATGTCATTGAAGTCAATGGAGCTACAGCAATTGACACTGAGGAGCTGACTCACTTTGTTTCGAAGTCATGGCTGGCTTTGTACTGACTGGCTTTTCTTATAATGCTATAAAGTATTTCTCTGAAATGAAATTTTGCAATTTCTGAAACTGAAAGCAGAGTCCCCTAATCAGACAGATGGAGCTCATTAACAGTTCATTTAAGAAAGATTTTCTTTGATGCAGACTAATGAAGTTTACCTAATTATGAAGTTGGGCTAACGCTAATGGTAGGTAAAATTTAATGACGGAAGAAGAAAGGAGACTCAGATACAACATGGGCTGTCATGAGAAGGCAGGTTTTGCTAATCTTGGCCATAAAGGTTTGTATTAAAACTCTTGGCCATTTTAGGATCCGATTCCCCACTAGCATACTGTGGCTATGCACAAAGCCCCTAACTGCATATTTGAGTGGGCAGAAAGTGTCTTTGATTTAATTTACCAAATTCATACTGAGCCAATGCTCCATCCCAATGTGAGGGGACAGTGTGTTGTGGGAGTTACTGGGCCAGACTTTGGCCCCAGTAGCACAAAACAGATTTAAAACTAGTTTATGTGATCAGCTGGGGTTTCCCCTTGCATGGGGGATCCTCAGTGCCACAGAGGAGAGATGATTTATGAGGGAAAATTCTGAGTTTTGAGTACAGTTGTCCAAGCTCATTTTACTTTGGAACTCCTGTGGTACCTAAAGAGTGGACTAAGGTAAAAGATCTCTCAGCATTCTGTGCTCCAGAACAGTGTATGGTTTATAAAGATGAACAATGGAGTGAACACAGAAGACTGCTTTAATAGGCAAACCTGTATTTTTAAGCAACCTCTTGTAAAGCATCTCCAAGTTTGATCTTTAAAGACCCAGCACTTGATTTTCTTACCGGCTCCTTAGTCTAACAGTTGTCACTATATTTTTACATCACACCGACATATCACATGCAGTCTTTCTGTTTTCTAAATGCGACCATCTGGAAAACTTGTATGGCATCTGCCTGATTATGAATAAGGAAGATCGTGAAGTGTGTGTGTGTGTGTGTGTGTGTGTGTGTGTGTGTGTGTGTAAAAAAGACAGAAGGACGCCTGCTTTGTCAGAAGTGACTGAAAAGCTCTCAGCTGTGTTTGAGTGGATCAAAGCCTGCTGAGTTGCTTTCTGAGCTTTGCTTACTCATATAATTTAAAACTACAAAGCTTGCTCCACTGCTACAGTGCTTTTTCCTCCCCTCCGATGTAAAATGTGTTGCTCGTAACCTGTGTGCCTGTTGGCCTAATTAAAATAACAAAATGTTCAATAGCTTCTGTCATTAACAAGATTATTTATGCATTTGATTATTTGGCCCTGTGTTTGGCTACTCCAGGAAAGACTGAATAACTCATGAGTTTATTTGTTCAGTGGAAGTGCTGGCACAGTAGCAGTACACAACAGTGGCCCTGCGGTGAATGGTTTATACTGTATGTTTGTTTCCGGGGTGTAGAAGGTGTTTGGAGGGGTGTAAGAATAATACATGATTTTGAGCGCAGGTTAAAAGTGTTACACTGATAGCACTTGTGGCTGATATCCACAGAGAAGTTATAGCAGGGGCATGCTCATTGGGCTGTGGGCTCCAGGGCTTCCCCAACTAAGTGAGGAATCAGGCATTGTTGTTCTCTTTTCCAGTGTTTTATAATGTTTCCATCTTGCACCTCTTACTCTTAACAGAAGGTGAAAGGCAGCATTAAGAAAATAATCAAGATTTGCTGTTAGGAGAAGTTCTTAGAATAGGGCTCTTCAGCTACTATCAATACCACTAGCAGGGCTAAATATTTATTAGGATTGGACACCAGGGGCTTGATTCCACTGCCTGTCATAGACAAATACACTTGTTAGGACAAAAGGAGTGTAAAATGCCAGATCAGAATGGTAGTTTTTAAGATTTGCACTGGTGTCAATAACTGCACCAGGTAAGAAATAGAATCAGAGAACTGGAAGGGACCTTGAGAGGACCTAGTCCAGTTCCCTTGCACTCAAGGCAGGACTAAGTATTATCTAGACCATCCCTGACAGGTGTTTGTCTAACCTGCTCTTAAAAATCTCCAATAATGGAGATTCCACAACCTCCCTAGGCAATTTATTCCAGTGCTTAACCACCCTGACAGTTAGGAAGTTTTTCCTAATGTTCAACCTAAACCACCTGTGCTGCAATTTAAGCCCATTGCTTCTTGTCGTATCCTCAGAGGTTAAGAAGAACAATTCTTCTCCCCCCTCCTTGTAACAATCTTTTATGTACTTGTCCCTTCTCTTATCATGTCCCTTCTCAGTCTTCTCTTCTCCAGGCTAAACAAACCCAATTTTTTCAATCTTCCCTCACAGGTCATGTTTTTTAGACCTTTAATCATTTTTGTTTCTCCAGTGTGTCCACATCTTTCCTGAAATGTGGTGCTCAGAACTGGACACAATACTCCAGCTGAGGCCTAATCAGCTCAGAGTAGAGCAGAAGAATTACTTCTCGTGTCTTGCTTACAATACTCCTGCTAATACATCCCAGAATGACGTTTGCTTTTTTTGCGAGTGTTATACTGTTGACTGATATTTAGCTTGTGATCCACTAAGACCCCTAGATCCTGGCATTACTTCTTCCTAGGCAGTCATTTCCAATTTTGTATGTGTGCAACTGATTATTCCTTCCTAAGTGGAGTACTTTGCATTTGTCCTTATTGAATTTCCTCCTATTTACTTCAGACCATTTCTCCAGTTTGTCCAGATAATTTTGAATTTTAATCCTGTCCTCCAAAGCACTTGCAACTCTCCCAGCTTGGTATTGTCTGCAAACTTTATAAGTGTATTCTCTATGCCATTATCTAAATCATTGATGAAGATATTGAACAGAACTAGACCCAGAATCGATTCCTGTGGGACCCCACTCGTTATGCCCTTCCAGCATGACTGTGAACCACAACTACTCTCTGGGAATGATTTTCCAACCAGTTTTGCACCCACCTTATAGTAGCTCCATCTAGGTTGTATTTCCCTAGTTTGTTTATGAGGTCTTGTGAGACGGTATCAGAAGCCTTACTAAAGTCAAGATATACCACATCTACCACTTCCCCGCTATCCACAAGGCTTGTTACCCCGTCAAAGAAAGCTGTCAGGTTGGTTTGACATGATTTGTTCTTGACAAATCTATGCTGACTGTTGTTTATCACCTTATTATCTTCTAGGTGTTTGCAAATTGATTGCTTAATTATTTGCTCCATTATCTTTCTGGGTACAGAAGTTAACAGTGCAAATAGTGGAGAATCAGGCTCTGGCTGTTAGGTATAGGCACCTCAAATGTACAATAGAGGATGTGCTAAAACTGTTTACAGATGCTTTCTTTTCCTCTGTGTCTTAAAGGTTCCTGTATATACAACTGTATTTCTGAGGAGTTTGGAGATCCAGTTTTCATCCTGTTCTACTTGAGTTTTACCATCCTCTGTTTTATGTATTGCTGTTGGATCCATTTGTGCTACCACTGAAATCAACAAACCCCACACTGGCTTCAGTGCAACTGGGATGTATTCCAATACTGCAGACACTTTTTCTCCTTCCACTGTTTTCCAGGCCTTGTATTTTGCACATTCAGTTTGAATCTGAAAGTTTTACTGATGACAACCCACTCAGGATCATGTCCTCTCTCTTGTGTAATTTTCCACATTAGTTTACTACCTAGAGAGGTGACTTTATAATCTAAGTTATGGGATTTTCCATTCATGGGGTCACTGGTAGTTGAAGGCTGCTCTAACTTGAGCTGAGGGGACCAACACAGCACTGAGCAGACCCAAGAAGTGGGGATTGCAAGTGGCACTTTTACTCTCACCTTCACTTGCAGATGAGGAATTTGGTCCAAAGAGTTTTTCAAGGATTCTACATAATTTTGATCTAGAATCTGAAAGCAGTTTCGATTGGAACGTAGCTGATGGTACGTGAATGGTTGCATGTTCAGTGTCAAAAAGAAAGCAAAGCATAGTTAAAGTTTCTCTGTTCCCCTCAATATCCTTAAGCAAACCTTTCATAAAAAACTTACACAGATATTAATTGGCTAAATGACAACTTGTTTGCTTAGAGCAGCACCTAACTCATACCAGTCAGAGTGCTATTTGACTTCTATAAAAAGAAGAAGAAAAATGACTTGCTTCACATGAAAGGGCTTATGTTACTTCTTTCAACAGTGCAAAGCAAAAACAAAAAACCAGCTGATCGTCTGGTAACTGAATGCGCTTCACTACATTTACAGACTTTCTGTTTTTTTAAATAAGCATGGTTACAGATTATTGATACTACAGCAGTTGAATCATTCATTGTGAATAATTGACCCAATCAATTCTGGCAATTTTTTTTACTGGAAAAAGGTATTTGTGAATATTTTTAAAAATGATTTGACCAGTTCAAAGCTGCTTGAATAATATTTAATGAATAGTTTTTTCCTCTGTTATTATATAAATTATTTGCAAATAAATGTTTTCATTATTCAATCAACTCTAAGTTTCAGAGTAGCAGCCATGTTAGTCTGTATTCGCAAAAAGAAAAGGAGTACTTGTGGCACCTTAGAGAATTTGTTAGTCTCTAAGGTGCCACAAGTACTCTTTTTCTTCTTTCAACTCTAAGTGATATTGTAGAATTACCTTTTTGCTAAAACCGTCCATAATGAATCAGCCTGTCCAGTTACTGAGCTTCTGCATTCTGCATTAGCTGAAACCTCCAGATGCTTCTCAAAAGTCACTACAAATGCAGCACATTGCAGTATTCCAGCTCTGACTTTGCAAAGGGATGACTGAATTGCTGTGGTGAGCTATGCACTGGAGAATAATGGTTCAATTGCCACTGGCAGAAGCGCTAGGCAAACAGCAGTTTTCCCCTCATTAAATTTCTGAAACAAAATGAATGTTTTCAATTAAGCAGTGCATTCTTTCAGAAGTTTTAACCAGTTCTTGAGATTCAGAGGCACTTACCTTCTTTAATTTAAAGAAAAGGGAAGCTAATATATCACTAGATAGCGAATGTGCTTGGAAGTTAAGGGGTGGAAAATGGAGATGAGAGGATGGCTGGAAGAGAAAATTGTCAGCTAGACCCTATAGTCAGTGGTGCTCTACAAATATTTATGATAAATTGAAGAAAATCAATCAGCAGATCTGTTAAACCAGTAGTGTCCATAGCAACAATTTCTGAGGATAAACCATAAAACCCACACAGGCATATTGTAATTCAAGCATTCAACCTCTGCAATTTCTATCACTTGAGATATAGTGCAGGAGGTGTCAGTCAGGTGAGTAAAATAAATATAATAGTGAAGTGTGACACAGGTTTTCAACATCCCTTCCAAAAGGCTTGTGACAGGTGCTGTAGCATAAGGTATAATCATTGGAAGTTCCCATTGTGCTAAATGTGGATGCTGAGTTCTGCTGCTGTCATGTCAAAATAAAAGATGGTAATTAGCACATTAATGTCTCCTGTCAGCCATAAATACATTTTCTTAGATTCACAGGGTGCGATCCTCACCCCCCACTCTGGCCCCTTTACACAGGGTAAATAATCTGGAGTGGCACGGGGGGGGGGTCCTAAAAGACATGGTTTTGGCTGGAGGAGCATTCTCCCCAATACAGAAACTGCAGAAGCCAGCTGTCAGGCTACTTCCTGAGGACTACCTCCCAAGAATGGGGTGAGGCATATCTGGGGCAGGTGCAGAACTGCAGAGATTCAGGGCAGTCCTGGGAGGTGGTTGTAATTTAGACAGGACCCCCAGGGCTGGTTAAATTATGCTGGGGGCCTCTCCAGGCCTTGGAGGATATAAAGGCGGCTTAAAGCCACATTAGGTCCCCCCTCTCCCTGGGCTTCTAGTTTTATCCTGCACCTCTCAGAAACGTAGCACAGACTCTCACCTGCAGAAAGTAAGGCCAGCAGGGACCATTATGATCATCTCTATTTAGTAGCAGTCCCAAGAGAAAACTAGAAAAGCCCTTTTCCTAGTTTCAGAGAGCTGCATGATACTGATCTGGATGCTTCCTATTGACTTCACTGTTGTTTGGTTTCAGAGTAGCAGCCGTGTTAGTCTGTATTCGCAAAAAGAAAAGGAGTACTTGTGGCACCTTAGAGACTAACAAATTTATTAGAGCATAAGCTTTCGTGAGCTGTAGCACACTGTTGTTTGGCTAAATCTCATGCAACCCTTGACCATTTAACTCCCCTGTAGCAGTTAACAAATAGAAATGTCAAGGCTGTGGTTAGACCTTGCAGCAGTCTGTTTCGAAGCAGATAATTAAGACAAAGCAGACTTGGTATCTGATTGTCTTAAACCTGTTTTGTAGAGGGACTTGACACTTTATACCTCTTACTGTAAAAGCTTCAGGTAGCTGAATTCCGTTCTCAGTTAACACACTGGCAACCCCATTGGCTTGAAAGAGGTTACATGTATGTACCGGAGGGCAGAGGATGGCCCTAGAAACCTACTTCCCAGAACTGATAATGTGAAGTTGCCTCTGAAGATTAGAGCACTTTCTCCTTTCACAATAGGAGCAGATTTAGTCGACTCTGATGACCTTGAGAGGATTGAAAAGACTTTATGGCTGACTGATTATCTCTCCAGCATTCCTACAGCCCTCAGGTAATTAATCTCATCTTTCTGTAGAGTAATGATCTGCACGGATTAATATCTGTGCAGATCATTCTTGCCTCGTCTCCCTACAGTCCCGATCACTTGTGTTATGCATATTTGGGCAAATCCATTTCCCCAATCCCACCATGGCCCTTTATGGGCAGAGAGGCCCATAATGCATCAGAAATGGTTTGGTTTCACAACAGCCTACACAAACACTTGGGGTGTGATAAAGAATAGGTGGGGATGGGTGACAATAAAGATTCCCAGTCATTCTGACTGTGCGTATGTTGGGAGGGCGGGGGAGTCCTAGTGCATATAGGGACTGTTGAAACTGCTGCCGTGGATCAACTCTGCTACTCTTCCAAGGCACATGAGAAGATTCCTTCCCCCAAACCAATGGAGAACACTGGTGCCAAGCCTATGTAGTTGGGCTTGATGCAAGGTACAGTATGTGCCCCCTGATTGTACCTAGAGTAGTACAGACACAGCAGTTCTAGCAGCCTCTGAGGCAGTGATTAGACTCCTGGGGTGAAATCCTGACTCCACTGAAGTCAGTGGGCCTTAAATGGAGCCAAGATTTCACCATGGGCTTAAATCCATTGGCTCCTTTCCTTAACTTTGCCACTGACTTAATATATAACCTTGGGCAGATCATTTAACCCTGGCTTTTAACCTAGCTATAGAATGGCTGTGGTAATCTGACCTTCCTCATAAATCAAGTACCAAACCCAGGCCGAGAGGGCTGCTGAGCAAGAGCCTTAGCTTTTATGCCTTTACACTGCAAAGGGGGAGAACAGGGAACTGCAGCTAACGCCCCACCACCAGAGGCTACACCCACTGACTCTATTGAGTCAGGTGACTAGAACCAGACTGCTGATTGGATACCACTATGCATAAAGCTTCCTGTTCCTGTACCACCCTTTGTCTGAGCAACTATTTGCTAGACTTGAGACTAAGTAACTTCCTCCTTATTCCTGGTTTTGCTCTTTGTCCCTGTTATGGCTACTTGTTACTGGTTCCTGCTTCCTCACCTTAAATCCAGTGACTACTCTGGCTTTGACCTTTGATGTGACTTCCAGTAATGACCCTGACTCCATCCTGTGTCTGATCACTGGGCTGGACTGCCCCAGTATGGGCTCTCACAGATAATGAGGGTTAATTGATTTAATATTTGTAAATCACTTGTAGATCTGCAGATGAAATGTGATAGTTAAGGGCAAATTATATTAATAGTACTTTTCTTATCATTTGTTATTTAATGGCTACTGTGGCTTTTACATTGAGAGCCAGATTATAAAAGGATCTAATCAGTTTTCCCACCCCGCCTCCAAAAAACAACCAACCAACCAACCTAATTTTATAAGTTTTATAGTGGTGTTAATGCTAGGGGCATGTATGTTTGGGAAGTCTACATTATTACTTTCCCCCCCCTTTTTTTAATGAGACACTGAAGAGACTAAAGAATTAAGGTCAAAGTTATACAGTTACCATCAAAGAGTGCAGTGACTGAGGCTTTTACAAGTGGTTAATGGTGGTCATGGTGAATGGGACAATTAAACAAAACACGCAAGATTTAAGCTACTCAAAGCTTCATGAGAAACCCATGTAGGACAAGAACTAAATCAGTCACTTCCATAGGGCCTGATCATTCCACTGGGCACTAAAAGCTGCCCAAGAGGATGGAACCTCCATGAGGTTCCCCTTCTGGAGGAGGATCCTGCTATCAGGAGCAGGGGGTGCAGGTTTGTCCCCTGCAAAAGAAACTAGGGATTGAGCCCCTGGAATCCACATTTCTCTCAGGATTTCCTACAGATCTTGAGGCTGCTCCAGAGGTCAGAGCTATCTATGCAGTCCCTGTGTGAAATCCCAGCCCCTTTGAAATCCATGGCACAATTCTCATTGACTTCACTGGAGCCAGGATATCACCCTCTGTGTCTCCACAGCAGCTTCTGGGCCTCCTGCTTCTTGCTCCAGCTCCCAAGCAGTGGATTTCCAATGAAGTCATGCTGACAGGGACCAATGCCGTCTGTCAGGGCTCCTTCCCTGCTCTGAACTCTAGGGTACAGATGTGGGGACCTGAATGAAAGACCCCCTAAACTTATTCTGACCATCTTAGGTTAAAAACTTCCCCAAGGTACAAACTTTGCCTTGGCCTTGAACAGTATGCTGCCACATACTGAACAAAGAACAGGGAAAGAGACCACGTGGAGATGTCTTCCCCCAAAATATCCCCCCAAGCTCTATACACCCCCTTTTCTGGGGAGGCTTGAGAATAATATCCTAACCAATTGGTTACAAAATCATCAAAGACCCAAACCCCTGGATCTTGCAATAATGGAAAAATCAGCCAGGTTTTTAAAAGAAGGGTTTTATTAAAAAAAAGAAATGTAAAAATCATCTCTGTAAAATCAGGATGGAAAATACTTTACAGGGTATTCAGATTCAAAACACAGAGGATCCCCTTCTGGGCAAAAATTTAAAGTTACAGAAAACAGGAATAAACCTCCCTCTTAACACAGGGAACAGTCACATAAAACAAGATTTGAAAGTATCTTGTCCCCTTATTGGTTCTTTGGGTCAGGTGCCAGCCAGGTTAGCTGAGCTTCTTAACCCTTTACAGGTAACAGGATGTTGCCTCTGACCAGGAGGGATTTTATAGCACTGTATACAGAAAGGTGGTTACCCTTCCCTTTATATTTATGACAGGAGCCTTTGTATGCCCTGGGGCTGCATTAATTTTAAAGACAATTCCCTACAAGGGTGGTGGATGGGCAATGTGTGTAGCACTCCCATTCCTGCTATTGGTCAGCCATGCCTCTTCCTCTCCCCATAGCTCTTGCCCCATGAAGAGCCCTTTGAGGGTCTACAGGTGGAATAGGGTGTGGGGATAATACTGCAGAGGTGCCACCCCCCCCTTTTCACATGGAACAAGAAGGGAGTCCCTTCCACATGTGCATTGTTTTGTGGGGGGAGATCAGTGATCCAGTCCTTTATATTTTCAGTACTTTTTAGTCTAGCAATTGCCAAGTGCATTTCTTTACATATTTATACCCAGAAAACTAATCTTGCTTTTAGGCTTTGACTGCAATGCCAAGGAAGATTAGGAGGATAGGATTTTATCCTGAAAGAGCCGGCAGACCTGCATTAACCAGTACAATAGCATGTACAGAGCCATGCTAATAATTATGTCAGTTATTTCTTTTGGAGACACTCCACTTTACTGGAGCTACACACATTTATACCAGTTGAGGCTCTGGTCCTAGGAATCTTGTGGCTTCTCTCCTTGTTTTAACACTACCCTTTTGCTCCAAGCATTAGGGTGCTGTGAAGATGGATTTATGCAATAAGAGTAATTAATTACAAGGGAATAATGTAATTGAAAGAATAGCTCTACCAGCTTTTCAGATAGGGTGATATTACAGTTCTTGTTATGTCAATGGAATATGTCAAGCAGGCATGTGTGACGGAACTCTACTTTTCAAAATGTAGGATCAGTTTCCTCGACCCAGTTTCTAGCAGGGTCAGATTTGTACCAGATTCTCAGGTGCTGATAAGTTGATTGTTTAGAGGTAATAGCAACTAGAAGCCAAGTGTCAGAAATCTCCTCCTAGTTAATAAGTGATTAAATGTACATAATTCCAAAAAAACCCCACAACCCTTTCTCACCTCTTGTGCAGCATGCTGAACATCATTAACACCATGTGGATTTTCTCGATCGATAATTGTTTCAATGTGACTATAAAAGGCTTTTAGAATAAGTCAAAGATTTGTACATGTGCTTAACTTTATAGTGAGTAAGTTAGAACATAAGAATGGCCGTAGTGGGTCAGACCAAAGGTCCATTTAGCCCAGTATCCTGTCTTACAGCAGTGGCCAATGCCAGGTGCTTCAGAGGGAATGAACAGAGCAGGTAATCATCACGTGATCCATCCAACCATTTTGTGGTTATGTCTTTTCCTCTCTGCTTTCAATGTCTTTATTCCCTGCTTTCTCTCCCATCTATGACTTTCATTTTTTCTTTTCCACTTCCCTTTTTCTATCGGTCTGTGTTTCTCTCTCTCTCTGTCTCTCTCTCTTTCTCCCGCCGTAGTTTATTATTATTATTGTATGTCCTCTTTCCCTGTGCTTGCCTCTGGTCTTTTTCCTCTCTCTATCCTGGTACCTTTCTTTTCCTATGCATATTCCATTTCCCACCTGGATCTTCCCTTGTACTCTGTCATTCCTCATTCTTTCACCTTATTGTTTGTTTCAGAGTAGCAGCTGTGTTAGGTGCCACAGGTACTCCTGTTCTTATTGTTTGTGTTACTGTTGCACCAACCAAGATCAGTCTCCACCAGGCCACCCAGCCACTAATCACATAGCTGGCTCTGGAGATTGTATACTCCAACTAGACAAGACAGACAATGGAAGTGTGTTATCATCTCCTATTCCTCTTTTCCCCATATCAGTCTTATCTTTCCCTCATGCTCCTACAATATTTGTGGCCTACACCGTATGCACCATGTCTTTCCTTTTCTCACAAATCTATCATTCCTCAGCATCTCCTAAGTCATTCCTAAATCTATCCCCCGCAGTCTCACCTCTTTTCTGCCCTCCCCACTTCTTGCCGCCCATGTACTCCTTAGCTATATTCCTGGTGATTGCATGAGTTTTCTGGATCAGTCACTGGTCATCTTCTCCCACTCCAGACCATATGTGTGGTGACCCTTATAGCCAAGTTGTTTGTACTGAGCTCCATAGGCTGGCTGCTGGCACCTTATCCGCTGCAATGTGTTGCCCATCCCATCCCTGCCCCTGTGGCCACAGTTAACATCAGCACCTCAGCTATGTGGTCAGCCATTTGAAGGAGGGTTACATGGCCCATTGGCTTAATGGGCCATGAAAGGCAGTGCTGACTAGGGCCGAGTTGTAAAAGGAATACTCTTATTCCTGAATCATCCCCAGATCCAAAATTACAACTTGGAGTCGAGCACACACAACGGGACATTTTGCCTTGTAAAAAGTGATATCCTGCTGCTAAATTTCCTAGTCATAAAGTTCCCTTTGTCCTCAGAACAAAGCTAAAAATGTTCCTTAGCATTAGATGTACTCACCTTTTATCTGCGGAGACATCAGGAATGTAACTTTCTAAGCATTTGATTTGTTTACTTTCCCCATTTGTCCAGACATTACAAAGACTCTGCTTTAAAAATTAAGCCTTTTAAAGTGTTCCCCTTAAACCATCTTCAAATGCACGGCAACTACAGATCTGGATTATGGAGAGTAGAGAAGAAAGGGGCAGACTGTATTAAACATCCAGTGAAAAATGAAGTGGACCTTAATGTAGTCAATTCACGCTTCCATGGTTGTTCTCATCCAGACTATAGGTCACTGACTGTGGTAAACTACAATTGTTATGATCCAGTGAACTGGGTTTAACTAGTGACCGTAGGATCAGGGTCCTGTTGTGCTAGGCACTATCCACACACAGAGTAAGACACAGTCTGTGTCCTAAAGAGCTTCCAGTCAAAATGGATAAGATGGATGAGGGGCAGGGACTGTCTTTTTGTTCTGTGTTTGTGCAGTTCCTAGTACAATGGGGCTTCTAGGAGCTACAGCAATGTACACAACAGCAAAGGAACATTTAAGCTAACATTTAAGGGGAAAGGTAAACGTGATGCCCAGAATATATCGCCACTAGTTAAACTCAGTTCACTGGTTCATAACAAATATAGTTCATCACAGTCAGTGACCTGAAGCCTGTATGAAAAGACCCATGAAGCATGAATTTACTAAATGATGGTTCATTCTTATTAACAAAACAAGAAAATTGTTAATCTAATGTACATTCCTGATTAATTTCAGAATAGCAGCCGTGTTAGTCTGTATTCGCAAAAAGAAAAGGAGTACCCGTGGCACCTTAGAGACTAACAAACTGATTTTCTACTGTAGATTGAAGATAATGGCTCTGGGTACTTTCGCCTTTTATTTTCTATGTCTGTATCCAGTAATGAAGCTGATAATTTCCAAGCTAGATTAAACCCTCATTCCAAGACTTCAAGGACAGTGCTGATGAGGGTGCCTCACTTGAGAAATGTCATCTGTCCCAAGAGAGAAGGGCTCCCTCAAATGGGCAGTTGATCACAGAATACTTACCACCAGGGCACCTACTGTAACAATTTTCACAGTGTTGAATGAGTGAGCATATTACCATCACTACATTGGTTATGTATGCAGTTGACTTCTTTGGAAAATTATTCCATTGTAACCTAACGCATGCTGTTTCTCAAGGGAGATTGTAATAAGAAAAGTGTATTTGTTTAGAAGCAGTATAGTTAGATTACTGAATCTGTGTCCTTGTGTATGACACTTTATTTATTCTCAAAAAGAAAAGGAGTACTTGTGGCACCTTAGAGACTAATTTATGCTCAAATAAATTTGTTAGTCTCTAAGGTGCCACAAGTACTCCTTTTCTTTTTGTGAATACAGACTAACACGGCTGTTACTCTGAAATCTTTATTTATTCTGTTACTTTATGAAGTTTAAGGGCCAAATTTTCAGCCACAGCCATGAATTTTGAACCCACAAGATTGCTCATGTGTGCGTAGCTACAAAATTCCATGCATGCTCATTTAGGGCAGGCAAATGAATTTTGCATGAGCAAATTGGATGGGTACCTGTTTATCTCATTTTGCATGCAGATACAGACGTATATATAACTACATGTACTTGCCAGCCTCCAACATTTGTGTGTCACATATTTGTGGCCACAATCGATGAACAACATGGTTATCCATTAAGCAATAAGACATGTTATTCCTTTACAAAATAATGAGAAATTAAATTCCTTGTAGCTGGAGTTCTTGTAAAGCAGAATGCCCTGTAGATTTACACTCCCTGGTGTACACGCTCTGTGCAACCACCGGATTGACACTTCCACTGTATCTTTTATTTAGCCAAGTTAGGCAGTAGAATCAAAATAAACTAATCACTAGTGCCTTGGTGCTTGGCCATCTCCTTCATACGATCCACATCCAGAATTTAATTAAGGAGGCTGTTTGTTATTCTAGTCAGCCTTAAGGATAGAGATCAGTTTTAGCTAAAAGAACCAAACTGAGTCTTCACCCACAACTGAAAGCAAACTGAACCCCAAAGTTTTCTGATGCCTGAAAAATTCTGGTTGACTTTTAAAATATTTTTTAACAAAAATTTTGGTCTGCATTTTCTTGGTTTTATCCAGGATGGATGATAGCAAAGGTACCATAATACCACAAGAAAGGCATGCAGTGTTGTTGTAGCCATGTTGGTCCCAGGATCTTAGAGAGACAAGGTGGGTGAAGTAATATCTTTCATTGGACCAAACTCTGTTGGTGAGAGAAACAAGCTTTCAAGCTATACAGAACTCTTCTTCAGGCCTGGCCTGGCATGTCCAAACAGGCTGCAACCAGGAAATACTAGAAAACTGGCATTATGGTCTGATCTTGGGAGATTTCCAAATAAGGGACATTCAGGTAAGTTTGGAGAAGCTTGGCTATAGCAACTGAGTTTTTAGATACTTCTCTAAACTTTTAGAGGTCTAACTATTACTAATCAACTTTAAAATCATACTTCAGAGGAGAGGACACACTATCTCCGACTATTGCTGTGTGGTAGGTACTGTCCCTGGTTAAACTCTTACAGGTTAGCCACATTAAGTCATATTATAAACATTTTACTGTTCACTTGTTTGCAACTTCCTTATTAATAATAGGATCTTGTATGCTTAAATTTTGTTGTAAAGATAATATTCTGATGAGCAGGAATATGAATTGTTTGTCTTTTGAGTCAACTTGTTTGCTGGAGAAATGTTTTCAGGAACCAGGAAGTGAAATGTCTATCGTGGTATTAAGAATATACAGCAAGTTAATGCTGTGTCACTTTATGAATGGAAGACTGAGTCATTGTGTCACATGAAATTCCTAATAAAAGATCTAGGCAGACTAGAATTTTCCATTATGGGTCATGTCTTATAACATGTTCTTTTGATGCTCTTGTGTTGTTAAAGAAGCAAGGCGAGTCTCCATTTTTGCCACCATAGAGGTCCCCTTGGCAGCAGAATTATTTGAAGTTTCATGTCACAAGCAGGAAGGGCTAAATTTGGGGGTCCATACCTCTTGCACTGACAGAGACCAGCTTCACACAGGGTGGGTAGCGCTGGAGCCTCTCTTCCTGCTTGGCTCCTACCCATTCCTCTGCAATGCCAACGGAAGAGTGCAGTTGTGTTTCTGTGACTTTCAGCTGGAGGCTGAATCAGGGCTAGTGTGGTCCCCCAGTGGTCTGCAGGTTTTCTGCTCACTGTTTGTTTATCACCAGCCAGAAAAGTGGCATTTTAGATTTGCATTTGTCCCACTAATGCTGTAATTGCAGACTGGTTCCCTGACTCCATTTATTAGAGAAAAGGCCCTGATCCTGCAAGAAACTAATGTCCCTTACTCCCATGGGACTTCATTGGGAGAAGAGGGTCAGCATCTTCCAGGAGGTGCTCAACACAGTGCAACCCTGGGTCCTATTTCAGCAGGAGCAAAACAATTTTGAAAAGTTCAAGAAGTGAAATTCCATCTCTATGGAAATTTTACCTGTGTTATCAAAATAAGTCCAAGTACTTCCATTCCTAGCCATTACAGCTCACTTGCAAGAGAGCTGCATTTCCTTTACAGTATTTTCTTAACAAAAACCAACCAGCAAGAAACTCTTTTATCCAACATGTCTTCCTCCTTAAATGTTTAACCTAGCAATCTGTGGGGAGCATAATTCTGATGAGCAGGAATATGAATTGTTTGTCTTTTGAGTCAACTTGTTTGCTGGAGAAATGTTTTTGACTGTTTGAAATCTGCAGGATTTGCCCCAAATCAATTATTTTAATGTGAGTTTCCTTTCATTCACATGCTCAAAGGATTCCAGGGATGTTATTTACGAAAGTTGCCACGATAAGGATTTTGCAGAAGGAAATAAAGCCCTGTACATTTTCTCTACTTGATAAATGTCTCCAAAGTGAATTCATAGAATAATCACTTACAAAGGTGAGGAGCTCAGTTTAGATAATGTTTGGAAAAATGCTTTTAAAAAAAGAATGGTTTTCCGTAGCTTACCTGATTGATTGTCGTCACTTAGTGTAACAGGGATCAGCTCCCACCCAGACAGGCTTAAGGGGCTAGTTCAAAGTGAGAATTGCTGATAGCTAGCACAATAGAATGATGATTGCTTACAAAACTACTGTAAATGGTGTGATGGTGCAAGGCCAGATGGCTATGGAAGAGTAGTGGGAGATAGATATATTAGCTCCAGGCTAAACAAATCCCTGGTACCAGGATAAGTGAAATGGCAGCTGCTCCAGGTCAATTAAGACACCTGGGGCCAATTAAGAACTTTCCAGAAGGCAGGGAGAAGGCTAGGTTGATTGGGACACCTGAAGCCAATCAGGGGCTGGCTGAAACTAGTTAAAAGCCTCCCAGTCAGTCAGGTGGGAGTACGTGTCAGGAGCTGTGGGAGGAAGTTGTGCTGTTGGAGAGGCTGAGTAGTACACACCATATCAGGCACAAGGAAGGAGGCCCTGAGGTAAGAGTGAAGTGGAGCTTGAGGAAGTGAGGGCTGCTGTGGGGGAAGTAGCCCAGGGAATTGTACATGTCATGTTTCTAAAAGGTCAGCTACCACAGTTGATACTATTAGGGTCCCTGGGCTGGAGCCCGGAGTAGAGGGTGGGCCTGGGCTCCCCCACCCACCACCTTTGCCCCCTATTTAATCACTGAGACTGAGAGACAACAGAGACTGTGCAAGGAAGGATAACTTCTCCTCACCTCCCTCGCTGGCTTATGATGGAAAATGGCTCAGTAGACTGTGACCCTTGTCTCTAGAGAAAGAAGGGTTATGTGGAGGATCACAGTGAGCCTCTGAGGCTAGCGAAATCTGCCAGGAAATGCAGGACCCACGGAGGCAAGGACAGAGCTTTGTCACAACTGGTGTCAGCAGTGGGATTTCATTCACAGCATGGTGGAAGAAAGAGGTTTAAAAAAAAGTGCACTGGGGTTTTGGATTTTTTTTTTGTTTTGATTTTTGTTCGTTTGCTTTATACCACAATGGAGGAGGTGGTAAGAGCTCTGGTACAAGCCACAGCAGCCCAGCAGGAGGCCACCCGGGTTCAGGCAATGGCACAACAGGAGTCTATGCGGCTACAGCAGGAAACCAATCAATTATTGATGAGCCAGGCAACCCAAGATCATGCCCTCTTGAGAGAGGTGGTGGACCAGCTGAAGATCCTCACCACCCAGGCCCAGGAGTCCGATGGGACACAAACCCTGAGGGCCACTGGTTGTCTGCCAAAGATGACGTCAGGAGATGACGTAGAGGCATATCTCCTCTCATTCGAAAGGACTGCTCAGCGTGAGGCGTGGCCCCAGGAGCAGTGGGCCAACATTCTCGCCCCTTTTTTGTGTGGAGAGGCCCACCAGGCCTACTTTGACTTGCCTGCCACAGATGCCACTGACTATACCCGTCTGAAGGCAGAGATCCTAGCACGAGCAGAGGTAATGGCAGCGGTAAGGGCCCAGAGGTTCCATGACTGGAAATACCAGGAGAACAAACCCTCAAGGTCCCAGCTATTTGACCTCATACACCTCGCACGGAAGTAGTTACGGCCTGAGCTGTGCAGGCCGGAGGAGATTTTGGAGACCCTGGTTATAGACCATTACATGCAGGGACTGCTGCCAGATCTCCGCAAATGGGTAGGCCAGAACGATCCGTCCACGTACGACGAGATGATCACACTGGTAGAAAGACTGATGACAGCCAGGGGACTGACCCGACTACCCAAGGAAGGCCCCTTTCGAAGCAAGCACCCGACCCCAACCCTGGAAGGTTGGGCAGCCAAACCCCCGGGGAGTCCTAGGTGGAAGAAGGGGGGGCCAAAAACCAGCAGGGACCCCAGAAGGAAGTGATTGGCCTGAGTGGGGGGAACCCTGGGACTAAACCCCCTAACCCTCAGGATAGGGGAGTGATTAAAAGCAATTATAGATGTTGTGCATGTGGGGAGTGGGGACACATAGCAGCACAGTGTCCCAGCATCGAGGAGCCTATGCAATGTAACTTGGGGGATTGGGAGCTCCCATGCTCCTTTATCCACCTCGTGGGGGTCACATTAGCCCTGCATAATTACACCAGGCCAGTGAGGATAAATGGAGCAGAGACTACAGCGCTTGTGGTCTCTGGAAGTGCTATCACCTTCATATCGGGTAAGCTGGTAAAAAATAGTCAGCTGCTACAAGCCAAACATGTAGCAGTGATGTGCGTGCATGGGGCCATGAGCCATTACCCCACCATCCCAGTGGAAATAGAGGTTCAGGGAAACTCCACTGAGGTGACCGTGGGCGTAGTTCCTAAACTCCCATATCCTGTAGTCATTGGGAGGGACTATCCAGGGTTTGATAATTTACTCCCCCTGGAGAGGCTGGAGGGAGGTGTGGACCCTGAGGACAGCGACTCGTCACCAGGGGAAAGTCAACTCCCGATGTTCGCTGAAATTTCTCAGGATCTGTTCTCAGCCCCCCAAAAGACGCGGAAGACAAAAAAAGAGAGGAAGGCCGTGAAGGCCTTGGGAACCCGGATCCTGACTCAGGGCCAGAAGACCTCCCTAGTAGGCAGATGGATGTGAGCAGCCAACAGAGAAGCTTCCACCACAGAAGGTGAGCCAGAAGCTGCCCCCAGACATGATGGCGGCGACCTGTTGGAAGAAGCAGAAGCCGGCCCCTGGGAGCTTGGGCAGGTTAGTCCCGGGAGAGAGACTTTTGGGCGGGACCAGGTGGAGGACCCCAGATACGATAACGCCAGAAAAGAGGTGGCCGAGATTGATGGGATACCTGTGGATGGGAAGGTCCGGGGTCCCAGACCTTACTTTATAGTGAAGAAAGATCTCATGTACCGCATGGTGCAAATGCAGGAGCAAGAGATACAACAACTTCTGGTGCCACGAAAACATCAAAAAGCCATATTGAGTCTTGCCCACAATCACCTGTTTGGAGGACACTAGGGGTAGAGAAAACCCAGGCACGGATCCTGCGGAGGTTCTTCTGGCCAGGAGTACATGAAGATGTCCGGCGATACTGCACCTCTTGTCTGGAGTGTCAGCTACATAGCCCTTGCCTGCACTTGTGGGCTCCTTTGATATCTCTTCCAATAATAAGAAAAGGAGTACTTGTGGCACCTTAGAGACTAACAAATTTATTAGAGCATAAGCTTTCGTGAGCTACAGCTCACACAAAAGCTTATGCTCTAATAAATTTGTTAGTCTCTAAGGTGCCACAAGTACTCCTTTTCTTTTTGCAAATACAGACTAACACGGCTGCTACTCTGAAACCTTCCAATAATAGAGATTCCTTTTGAACAGAAAGCCATGGATCTGGTAGGGCCTCGAGAGAAGACAGCTTGGGGCCACCAACATGAGCTTGTTGTACTGGACTATGCAACCCGGTACCCGGAAGCTGTTCCCCTGCGCAACACAGCTTCCAAGACAATAGCTAAGGAGCTAGTACAGATCTTTGTCCGGGTTGGGCTACCCAAGGAGATATTGACTGATCAAGGGACACCTTTCATGTCCAAGTTGATGAAAGATCTCTGTTCATTGCTCCATGTACAAGCCCTACGGACCTCTGTATACCACCCGTAAACAGATGGCCTTGTGGAAAGTTTCAATAGCACCCTCAATGCCATGATCAGGAAAGTGGTGAGCCGGGATGGGAAAGATTGGGATACCCTATTGCCTTACCTCATGTTCGCCATCCAGGAGGTTCCACAAGCCTCCACGGGTTTCTCTCCTTTTGAACTACTATATGGGTGCCACCCTCGGGACATATTGGATATAGCCAGAGAAGCCTGGGAAGAGGAGCCAAATCCTGGAAGGAACATAGTTGAGCATGTACTGCAGATGAGAGATCGGATAGCCCGAGTTACGCCCATTGTACGGGAGCACTTGGAGAGAGCACAGGAGACCCAACGAACCCATTATAACCACCAAGCAAAGCTTCGACGGTTCCAACCAGGTGATCGGGTGATGGTACTGGTGCCCACAGCAGAAAGTAAACTGTTGGCCCAGTGGCAGGGACCCTACGAAATAATCAAAGCCGTGGGAGAAGTGAACTATCAGGTGCGGCAGCCAGGTCACCGGAAATCAGAGCAAATTTACTACATCAATCTTCTAAAACCTTGGCATGATCAAGAGCCATGCTTAGTCATGCAGGAGACCCTTCCCCAGGAGGATAACTTACCCGAGCAAGTGAGGATATCATCCGACTTGACGCTGATCCAAAAGATCGAGGCAGCCAACATGATTAATCGCAACAAAGATGTGTTCTCTACAAAACCAGGGCAACTGACAACTGAGACCTATCACCATATCCACATGATCCCCGGAGCCAAGGTAACATTGAGACCTTACTGAATCCCAGCAGCCAAAAGAGAGGAAATCAAAGCCGAAGTAAAGAAAATGTTAAAATTAGGGGTTATTGAAGAATCTTACAGTCAGTGGTCCAGTCCAATTGTTCTAGTGCCTAAACCTGATGTTACCATGAGATTCTGTAATGACTTTCGCTGACTGAATGAAATATCCCAGTATGATGCATACCCCATACCACGCATCGACGAACTGGTTGACCGACTGGGTAGTGCCCAATTCTTGTCTACACTGGATCTGACAAAAGGGTACTGGCAGATTCCTCTGACCAAAGAAGCTAAAGAAAAGACAGCATTCTCCACCCCGGATCGGCTATTCCAGTACACCATCCTCCCTTTTGGGCTACATGGGGCCCCAGCCACATTCCAGCGCCTCATGGATAAGCTGCTGCGCCCCCATACTAGTTATGCAGCTGCATACCTAGATGATGTCATAATCATACACCAGACTGGGGAACCCACTCGGAGAAAGTTGAGGTAGTACTGCGCACCTTAAGGTGGGCTGGCCTCACTGCTAATCCCGCTAAATGCGCCATAGGGCTAGCAAAGGCTAGGTACCTGGGATACATTGTGGGAAGGGGCATAGTGAAGCCCCAAACGAATAAACTAGAGGCAAAGCACATGCTTATCTTTATTCTCCTCTCTCACTGCCATATATCAGGTGTAAAGCCAGAATCAGAGAAGAATCAGGGCCATGGAATTTATTTTAGGCTTAGGCACAAGCTGTGAATGTTGTGATTTCTCCTCCCTTCTCCCCCACATCAAGATATTTTAGAACTTAAATAAATAAATAAGGCTTCAAAGAGATTTACAAAATACCCTTTCTTAAACAAGAAGATTTCCCCATCAAAGACATGACAAACAACAATGCTTTGTTTGCTAAACCATTTATACAGTTGGTACTTTATTACCATATCAATGAGTAAATATTAAATCCTACTGGAAACAATGAGGCCTAATTATATCCTTTTTACAGGAATGTATTTTTAAGGGGATAGCAAGTAAAGTTAATAATATACTAGGAAGTAGGTTGATGTAGGGGAAAATAGATCTAGATTTCAAACTATTCTTCTTCCTCCTACAGATAATCAAAGCCTAGTGATGACAAGATTATTATTTTCATCAGTTTTATTGGCCCATATTAATCTTCTGGTTTCAGAACAGCATGTTTTTGCTGCATTTTTTTTTATAAAATGACTCACTACCACTGTTTTAAATAAACATTTTAGGACTTTTATGATGGAGGGACATGAATTACACAATAGGGATACTGTCCTTATTCAGACAAAACTTGTTGAAATCAACTGGATTTTTGCCTGCATAAGAACTGTATAACTAGGCCCTATTATTATAATTTATACTTTGTATTATACAAGTGCTTTGAAGACCCCAGCCAAGATCAAGATCCCACTATGCTAGGCACTGTATATGCAGGATAAATGGGGTTTGCATAGGCACCTAAATGAATTAGGTGCAGTGGCTTTATCACAAGACTATTCTTCTTTTTGCAGTTTTCTTTGGGCAAGTTTGTACTGTGTGTCTGAAAAGAGCTGAAGTGAGATGGCATTCAAGACATGATAAAAGTTTATTTATGTGAGTTTGTTTTTTTTGCTGATGTTTATATATTTAAAAACATTCTGGGTGGATCTGATCCTGCAAAATACTGAGTGCTCTCAGTTTGCACAGACTGCAGTGAGAGTTGCTTAAATATGTCACTGTGGAAACATGAACCCAACTGAGGTGAGTACACCTCAAGTGTCAAGGGCCTTCAGTTCCTCTTTTAATTTAACCAGTAGAAGTTGAAATCACTAAGGACCTTGCAGGATCAGGGCCATCATATTTTTAAATAAAATCTAGTTGCTATGGCTCTAAGCACTGTGGGTGTGATCCTAACCTGCTGACGCCCATGGGAAGCTTTTGGTTGGCTTCAATAGGCTTTGGATTAGACCCGAAGTAATTTACTAATGTTCTGATTCTAGAGGTAATGACCGGGGCTGTCTTAAAAAAATAAAAACTTTCATGCAAAGTTTAAATAAAAATTCTTCCTGTTTTTTTGCCAGAACTTTAAAAAAACATTTTTTTAACCAGCTCTCATGATGAACAATCCCAGCTCCTATTAGAGCCAGTGAGAGCTAGAATGAGAACTTGGGGTGTGTGTGTGTGTGTGTGTGTGTGAGGGCTGCTGAGTTTGATCCAAAATATTTGATCCAAAATAAAATATTTTTGAAATATTTTAGCTGCCAGTGACAATGTATTAGCTTATTTGTTTGTATTGTGATATAGCCTATAAAGCCTAATTAAGGATCAGGACCCCACTGTTAGGTCCTGTACAAACATAGAACAAAAAGACAGACTCTGCCCCAAGGAGCTTACACAATTTCAGAATCTCAGGAGTAATATTGCTGGTCTTGCTATCATAAGTCAGCTAAAACTCCACTTAAAGTCACCCCTGAGAGTTTTTCCTGAGTAAGGACTACTAGGATCTGGCTCATGCACTCCTTGTTTGATGAATGCATTACAAACAGGTTTAAAGTTTACTAAATTGAATGTTTCATGTTATCTGAAAAGGACAATGATTCTGAATCCTTATTACATGTGCAAGTACTTAACAGTTCCAAAAGGATGATAATCATGCACCTTTTATTTTAATTAGCTGAACAATGTGTTCATTCCTTTAAAGAATTTGGGATTTATGCTTCATCCAGTACAGAAACTGGTGATGGAATTGATCTAGTCCATATCCACCAAATGTGGAGTCAGTATTCCTACTGCATGAAGCAATTTACAACCTGCACCTTGCAGGGTATTTGCAAAATACTGATGGGGCCAGATCCTCAACTGGTATATTGACTTTAATGCAGTTTTGCTAATTTACATCAGCTGATGATCTGTCTCTGAAAGTTTATAGAAAATTATTTGAGGGAGTCAGCAAGCATGTGGACAAGAGTGATCCAGTCAGTATAGCGTGCTTGGACTTTCAGAAAAGAACAAGGTCCCTCACCAAAGATTCTTCAGCAAACAAAACAGTCATGATAAGAGGAGAGATCCTCCCGTGGATCAGTAACTGGTTAAAAGATAGGACACAATGGGTAGGAATAAATGGTCAATTTTCACAATGGAGAGAGGTAAGTAGCATGGTATCCTTAACGTCTGTGCTGTTCTGTTCAACATATTCATAAATGTTCTGGAAAAGGGGGTGAACAGTGAGGTGGTAACATTTACAAATGATACAAAATTACTCAAGATCGTTAACTCTGAAGTTTATTGAAAAGAGTTAAAATGGATCTCATTGAACTGGGTGACAAAATGGCAGATGAAATTCAATGTTGATAAATGCAAAGTAGTACACATTGGAAATCATAATCCTGACTATATATGCAAAATGATGGGGTCTAAATTAGCTGTAACCACTCAGGAGAGAGATCTTGGCATCATTGTGCATAGTTTCCTGAAAACATCTGCTCAATGTGCAGCAGCAGCCAAAAAAGCTAACAAGATGTCAGGAACCATTAGGAAGGGATAGAAAATAAACAGAAAATATCATAAAAACCACTGTATTAATCCATGGTACAAGCACACTTTGAATACTTCATGTACTTCTCACTTAATCCCTAATATATATATATATATATATATATATATATATATATATTATTTGAATTGAAAAAGGTACAAAGAAGGGCAACAAAAATGATGAGGGGTATGGAACAGCTTCCACCAGCGGAGAGAGACCAAAGACTGGGACTGTTCAGTTTGGAAAAGAGGTGACTGGGAGGAATATGTTAGAGGTCTATAAAATCATGAATGGTGTGAAGAAAGTGAATAAGGAAGTGTGATTTATCCCTTTACATAACCCAAGAACCAGGGGTCACCCAATGAAATTAATAGGCAGCAGGTTTAAATCAAACAAAAGGAAATACTTCCTCACACAATGCACAGCCAGCCTGTTGAACTCATTGCCACAGGGTGTTGTGAAGACCAAAACTATAACTGGGGTTCAAAAAAGAATGAGGAGTTCATGGAGGATAGGTCCAACAATGGTTATTACCCAATATGGTCAGGGATGCAACCCCATGCTCTCGGTGTCCCTAAACCTCCAACTTCCAGAGGCTGGGACTGGACAACAGGGTATGGATCATTCAATAAATTGCTCTATTGTGTTCTTTTCCTCTGAAGCATCTGCCACTGGCCACTGTCGGATACAGGAAGAAATGGACCATTGGTCTAACCCAGTATGCAGTTCTTACATAAAGGTTGTGGCTGTACAAGTGTTTTTCTGGTAGGTTAAAGCACTTGTTACTGATAATACCTTCTTTTGGTAAAATGGCTGTATGAAAAATTTGGAAATACAGACAGGTGTGATCCATCATGGAGGATCAATTTCAGCACCTAACAAAACAGCTCCTTGCTGTCAGCAGCTTTGTATTAAACAACTGTAGTTTTTCAGCACCACAGTTGTAGGGACAGCTCCAGAGCCACAGCTCTGTGCCTGCCACCATTACTGAAAAGAAAGGAAATTTAACAATAACCCTTCATCACTCTTAATCTTAACCTTCTTTATTTGAACCCACAAGAGCAAGGAGATTTTGAGGCCACTAGGAAAATCCCTCTTCCCTAGATTTTTCCACACCTAGGGGATATATATGGTTATCCACTATTTGGAGAGCTCCCTGCCCTAAACACACACACACGCTTGATTTTCAATTTGAAATCAATCCGTTGTGATGTTTTTTTGAAGGGCTAGGTTTTAGTTTTCTGGGGTCAAAGAGCTTAGCTGTGATCTGGACAGCAGTTCTTCCTTCGGTGCTCACTGTTATTAATCACAGCTACCTACTCTGAGTTGCAAAGTTTGGGAAGCTGTGAATGCAAAGAGAGAAGCATGCTCGTGTGTTAGGCGTGGGATTCCTGCTCTAGCAGACAGACTGTGCCATTGGTAATGGGAATGATCACATGGCACCAGCCGGATAACTAGATGTATTATGAGCCGGACTGAACAGTGCTGGAGAGTCTGCTACGGGCCAGGGTAAGGATTATCGATTTGAGGAGCAGATGGGGGCCTGGGCTCTTACCTTTAGCACTGACGTGGTCCGGAGACATCCTGTTTGTTCTCCACTCCCCGTTCACTCCGATTACATTACAGCCCTCCTGCCACGTTCCCGGGGGGATCGAACCAGGCCGGTTCCCCCACGGACAACAGTTCAGCTGGGCTTGGGTAAACTCCAGTAGACGTCAAGCCCCTGCACCGTGGAAATCAGTCGCCAAACATGTTTAGAGGGGCTGATATCGGTCTTCCGCGCCCTGACCAGAAGCAGGGCGGTTGAAAAGCCGTGACCGTGATTCACACACAACATGTAAAACGTTTTTCACGAAAACTTGTTCAGGGAAATTCGACAAAATGTCAGCCACTTCTCGAAGTGCTAAGGAAAGATGCTTTCGGAATTACACAGCAAGCCGCTAAGGGAAAGGACGTCGAGGAACTCATTTCACCCCCCGGGGCGGGAGAGAACACCCCATTCTGCAGGATTATATCGACAGCGAATTACTATTCTGTTTTCAAAGTCAGTGTGAGGTCAATGGGAGCTCCTTTTCAAAGGACAGCGATCTCCAGGGCAAGTAAAAGGTGGAGAAACCCGTGAGCAAATATTCAGTAGCGATGGCTAGTGCATCGTTTCCTCCTGAAAGAGTCAGTTCGTTTCCATGACCAGCTCTCAGGTGCTGCCGGGCGAATAATGCCCCTGGAAGCATTAACATGTGCAGCTTCCCGTCCCAAACCTGAGTCCTTTCTGTGCCAGCAACCCCACCCCGCCCCTCATTCATTAGTGGTGACATTTTGGCCCTGTTGAAGTCAATAGGAATTGCCATTGACTTCAGTGCAGCCGGGGCTGTAAGGAAGGGGCTCCCCACTGGTCCTAAAGTTGCCCTGGGTTTTCTCGTGAGAGTGGACGGGCACCGCAAGAAGGGAACTGTTTGAGGTGGGAATCCGGGCGAATAATGGGAGCCGCTGGTAATGTCCATGCAAATGATATTGTTGCCAGACAGCACGAGGAGCTGTCCCGATTTCTCTCTCCTTGTGGCCCAGACGCTTGCAGGCTGTTTTCTGGGACATCCCCTGAAGCTGGGCAGCCCTGGGACTCTGTAGCCTTCAGTGTCTAACCCAGTGATCGTGTGGAAACCACCAACAGATCTGGACACAGAAAAGTGCCCAAGATGGTCCAAACGAATTCGCAGGGTGGTTGTTTTTTTTTTAAACCGGGACACCTCCCACCCCCAACCTGCTTATAGGATCCTAATACAAAATCGTCCCCCATCTCCCTCCCACCCCCAAAACTCACGCTTACCTCACCAAAATGGACCCGAAAAAGAAAGGGTCCCCCTCGTGCTGTGTACATGGAAGAGGGTGTGCTCAGGTTTGGGGTGGGGTGGTTTTTATTTTCGCTGTGTCTTTGCATTCATCTCCTGCGCTGCTTTCTCAAGTCGGTTCCTTCTCTTTCCGTTTCATTGCACTTCGTTTCATTGCTTTTCATCGCCTCTGTTGCTGTTGCTTTAGAGGCCCCGCTGACACTTTTCCACAGCCGCGAAGGGGGGCAGTGGGCCCCTCTCTAGTTAGGATGACTAGTAACATATATACTGTCACCTTCAAAGTAGATGAGTTTGCTCTCTCGCTCTCTCTCTCTCAGTAGACAGGTACGGAAGGGGTTTACAGGCAGTATATAATTGCTCCTTACAATTCATCTAGGAAATCTTTAGGCTAGGCAGAAATCACAAGAAGGAAAAAAAGCTTCTTTGAAAACAAAGGGTTCAATTGAGTTCTGGGGGATTTAAGAGCGCAGTGGGGATTTATTGGAGCTAGCACTGGGAGGGCTGGCTTAGGCGATAATAGGCGATTTACCTTCCCCGAGGAGAAGCTGGCCCTGTATTATTAGAAGGAAAAGTAGAAGCGCTGTTAATTTCAAATGGCTGGGATTGTAATTCCCTTTGCCTACTTGGGGCGGGATGGGCGCGGAGGGGAACCGCGTCTGTGTTTATATCGAAACCCCATCGAGTGTTTCTGTCTGTCGCAGGCTGGCATTTCTTCTTGGCTGAGCGGTCTCCTGCTCTGTCTGAGTAGGTTTCAGAGTAGCAGCCGTGTTAGTCTGTATTCGCAAAAAAGAAAAGGAGGACTTGTGGCACCTTAGAGACTAACAAATTTATTTGAGCATAAGCTTTCGTGAGCTACCGCTCACTTCATCGGATGCATTGAAATGCATCCGATGAAGTGAGCGGTAGCTCACGAAAGCTTATGCTCTAATAAATTTGTTAGTCTCTAAGGTGCCACAAGTCCTCCTTTTCTTTTTGTCTGAGTAGGGCAGATCTTGACGCTGACCCACCTCGATGTGTTTCTGGCCCTGGAGAAGAGAAATGACACCCCCCCCTTCAGTTCCTGAACAGCTTGTTTTCATATTGGGATCTTTGAGGTTTGCCCGGAGCTGGGGTAATGCGCTTCGCTGTCAGCCCATTTCTAGGAGAAACATGTTATTTTTAAAGTACAGTTTAAAGGTGAGAAATCGCTCAGGAGCTTTTTTTGTTTAAGGAAGAGAAGTCTCCCAAATCCCAGTTCTCTCTCTGCTGGCTTTGCAGCGGGGTGAACTCGAGGTGGTTTCCAGTTCAGGACGGTCTAGCTGAGCTGCCTGCCTGGCTGGTACAATGCGGACCCCAGGATCTGCAACCCCCGGCCTCCCTTTGCCCGTGACTGCCCGCCGGCCTCTGAAGGGGCCGGGAGCAAACAGCCCCGGGTCCCACTGAACCGCGGGTGAGTCACTTCCCGCAGCGCTGTCGCCGCAAATGGCCCCGCGGGGCGTGGGAGGGACGCCTCGCCAGGGCGGATCCACTCCCCGGGGAGCGCCTCTCCCGTGGGCCCTGCGGGGGGGGGGTCCGGGGGGGGGGCTGGCGGTCCGTGACTGGAGTGGCCGTGACGCGCCCTTTTTTCCATTTGCTTTGGCAGGAGATTAGGAAAGGCTCTTCCTGCCCCCCCCCCGCCGCCGCCGCCTCCTTCGCCCCCCATAAATAGCCCGGGAGCCGCGGACGGACACAGATCTAGGATCCCGAGCTGCACGCCCCGGAGTCGCTCCTCCCGCACCATGTTCTCCAGCCGAACGGAGGGAGCCCGCAGGGGACGGTCCTTCGACTCCATGAACTCCAGCTTCGAGGAGAACCAGCTGAATAACGAGGTAGGGGAGCCCCGGGGCGGCGAGCAGTTTGCGCGGCACGTGGGGCTCAGCCCTGGACCCCTATTTCCCCCCCCCCCTTCATGCAGCCGCTCCAGGCTGGTGGGTTCAGACTGATCTCAGCTCGTTGGGAGAGCCCAGTGGCGTTTGGCGACCGCTTAGTTGACTCTGGTGGCGTATTAAATATCCCCAAAGTATCCTAACTGCCTCGGGAAGATGTTTGTGGTTCAGTAACCTCTAGCGAGAGCTTCTGCTTTGCTTCCCCGCTGGCAATGTCAGTGTTTTGTCTTCTCCTGTTTCCGGGCAATTCGTAAACTCAGCTCTCAAAGGGACAAGATGAGATCGTAATGCGTTCAGCTTAGAACCAATGGTTCCCAGCCAGGGGTACAGGTACCCCTGGGCGGTGGTACTCAGAGGTCTTCCAGGGGTACATCAATCATCTAGATATGTTACCTAGTTTACAAGAGGCTACCTAAACAAAGCCCTAGTGAAGCCAGTCAACTACCAATTCATACAATGACTTGTCATACTTCTCTATGTACTGTAGCACTGATATGTAAGTACCATATTTATATTCCAGTGATTTATTTAGAATTATATGGTAGAGAAGAGAAAGTAAACAATTTCCTAGTACTAGTGTGAGGTGACACTTCCATATGTATGTCTGATTTGTAAGCAAGTAATTTTTTAATGAGGGTGAAACTTGGGGGTACCGCAAGACAAAGCCGACTCCTGGAGGGGGTACAGTAGTCTGGAAAGATTGAGAGCCACTGAGCTAGGCCATCAAGCTATCTTTGTGCAGTACAATCACAAGGGGTGTGTGTGTGTGTGTGCGGGGGGGGGAACAGAATCTATCCTGTTAGGAGAAGGGCACGAATTCTCTCCAGGGGGCAGCAGATGGGGGCGGGGGGGCTGAGAGCAGCAGCAGCAGCAGCAGCAGCAGAGAGAGCCCTAAGGAATACCCTCCCCATCAATTTAATATGTCTGTCCATCCCCCCCACCTCCCCAGTCCCCAACCCGAGGCTCAAAGACAGATTACCCTGTGTTAGCACTGTGCACCAGGGGACAGTGCCAGGTAGAAAGGAGCTGGAAATACTCTGATGCAGGGGCACTGGAACAATTTGTATAGTGGGGGTGCTGAGAGCCATTGAACAAAACTATAAACCCTGGGTATGATTGAAACCACTTCCAGCCAGGGGGTGATGCAACACCCCTAGCACCTCTATTTCTAGCACCTATGCTCTCATGCTACGAAAATGCAACATAAGTCTCCTGATGTTTGAAACCACCATAAGCAAAAGGTGAGCGGGGCTGTCAGTCTTAAGAGTGCATTGGGGACTTATTGGAGCCAGCACTGGGAGGGCTGGCTTAGGAGGTAATAGGAGATTTACCTCTGCTGAACCTGCTCTTGATGTAAGCAGTCTGAATACCCCTTCCTTGAGATCTGGAGCAGATTAGGAAAGGCGGAGGCTCCATATTAGTTTAGCACTAACATCTACCCTTCATGAACCACGTCTGAATAAATTAGGCAGCTCTGCTCTAGAGCCATCTAGCCCCTTTCTCCACCACATCAGGGACAGGATCAGCTGTATCTCATATCCCACACCCAGTAGACATTTGGCATGAGGTGGGCAAGCCTATCTAAAGCCAGACAAGACGCAACAGTTTAAAGCAGCGGTTTTCAACCTGTCCCATTACACCAGAGGAAAGTTTTGAGGCATCACTGCTCTCTACCCATAAAGTCTAACATGAGCATGTTCCCCTGCCACCTGCTCCTGGCCCCTCTCTGGGGTTGCAAGAGCCTCAGCTTCAGAACTCATGCATGGAAAGCATAAGGGGATAGGGTAGTGCCTTGTCTTGGGATTCATAAAGATAAAAGGCCTGTTTGCACCCCAAACAGTCAGTTTCACAGCCGTTTCATTAGGGATTAGAGTTGTCTCCCCACAGTTATAACACGAAGCCAATGAATTCTTGAGCCTGATTTTTCAGTTGTTTGGAATAAACGACCTGCTGACATTTTACTTCCTAATGGGATTAAGACAAACACCCTGGGGGCATTTAATAACTCCCCATTTAATCTTAGCAGTGCCTGTGTCCCACTCTATCTGCACAGTCACCTACAAGATTAAGATGGATTTCGCTGAGTTCTTTTCAGCCCCTCTGAGAAAGTCTATGGGCCTGTGAATTACATGAAGTGGCTATGACCCACTGGACTAAATTGTGAGCTCGGGATTACCCTTCTAATGTTAAGGCTGCTAAAAACATCGGGAACCCCCCACTCCATCTTCTTGTTTGCCAGCAGTTCTGCCATTGCTCTCAGGGTATTTTCATTTTTAGAAAGAGAAATCTGGAATTCTGAATTTTGGTCCAGATTCTGATCTCAGATACACACCAGTGTAAATCCTCAGTAACTCCACTGATGTCAGTGAAGTTACTCCAGATTTATGCTAGTGTATCTGAAATTGGAACAGGACCTGTTATTGCAAATTGTGCTTATGTCTGAATAGGAAGAAAATCATTCAGCTGAGCAAGTAAAATTCAGAAACATGAGCAAATGAAATACAGGTAGCATAGAAGTTACTTCTGGTTCTGTGAGAAAGAGAGAGATCTGTTCCAGGAGGGGAAGAAGAAGAAAGGGGAAAAAAAACCCTAAACAAGAGTAACTTGTTTTAAAATGTGTCCGAGCATAGCAGATGAAACAGGCAGTTGTCTGAGCAACGTTTGATTGCCCTTAAGGGTATTATTCAGTATTCAAATGAGGTTGAAACTTTATTCCATTACTATCAGAAACAATAGCTTTTCCATGTCCAACAGATATTTCAGGAAGCCAAAGTAATCAAAATATGAATTGTATTGCAGAAGCTGGCCAGTGATGATATTTTGTTTTCTAGAATTAGGTCACATGAAAATTTTAAGTGAGGGTCCAATACCTTCCCTATCAGGTTGCATCCAATAATGGTCATCCAAAAGAACATTTCTTCATGCCTATTTAACAACAAACGTGTTTAAAGGAAATTGAGGAAGTAACCTGCAAATCAATACTAATCAAGGGGAGGATTAAAACATTAATTGCCCATCAAGTTATATTCTCAAGTAAATTTGTCTGTCTAAATTACCGTAGGCCCCCCAAACACGGCTTTATAATTGAAATGCTGCAAGACCCTTAGTTTTACTTATGTTAGTGATATTATTGTGATATGAAAAATACAACTGGGCTGGATCATGTACTCCTACTGCACTCAATAGCAAAAGGCTCATTGACTTAAATGGGGGCAGAATTATCCCCCTCTAATGTTCCCAGTTACACTGTAGCCAAGTATGAATCTTATTTTTCCCTAAAATGCATGTTTAAGGAGAGCTTAAACCTGCTCAAAGCCACACAGATTCTAAGGTACAATAGGTAACTCAATCAGCAGTAATTTACATTCGCTATTCTATTTTAACAGGGTTTTTTCTCATCATTTCAGCTGTACAGTTAAAGGCTTAAAAAGATGGTTATAATTTAGAAGACTATATTTAGATCTATTTACACCCCAGTCTCGCACCCCAAAAGTAAATTAATAAGACAAAAACCCTACCCCAAGAAGGGATTTTACCTGAAAAGGGAGAAGTGCTGGAGATTCAATGAAGTCTAGTGGGGACTTTACTATTATTTTTTATTTTACATAGAAGGCACTCAGATACTACAGTGATGGACAGCAGTATAAAATTCTCAGATGGATGGATGTTGAGTGTGCATTTTCACTGAGATTTAAGTCCTATCAAAGGCTAATTGTTTAATAGATCATTATTACTACATTATTAGATAAAGAAAATAACAATGAATTGGGGAAAAAAGTACCATTTTACATTTTCAAAATATCTTTTTCTTGCCTTCTGGCTCATATTCTGTGTAGAGACTGGCAGGTAGAGCAAAGAGAAGGATTTTTAAAATATGTATTCTAGTTAAATTATAAACTATTAAAATCAGTTGTTGCAACTATGTTACCATATTTTAATCAATAATTCATGCGGAGATGGTTATGGTTTGTACCTTAACAGGAATAGTCTTAAAACACGAGGCCCAATCCCGCTCTGGTGACGCCAGAGGCCACAGAACAGGATTGGGTCCCATGTTGTCTACTAGTTTTCTCTAGAATTATGACCCAATTTTGCAAGGTGATGTGTCCTCAAGAGACCTCCCACTGAGCTGATTTTAATGGGAGCTGAGGCTGCTCATCATATCCCAGTTCCCATTAAAGGACTCAGCACTTTGCACGGTTGGGCCCATAATTCACAAAAGTGACCACCTGCATAGGAATTTTTTTTAATGGGGCTTTCTACCTCCTTTTGCCTCTTAATGAGGTGTAAAAAGGCTTGACAAATTATATTTTTGAAAGTATTTGTTCTGACTTTTTTGGTTTTTTACTGTAGAAGTACAAGGAATGTCAAGTCTAGTCTTCACTAGAGGACTTGGGGTTTTTTTTGGCTATTTATTGTGAGGTCCTTTCCCCCCCTCTCCATTCCTGATTGAATTACATGGCTAGAGGGTTATGCAGGTTTTTACTTTCTGCTCTGACAACTGAACATTTTATATTTAACCTAAGTGTTACTGTAAAATATATATATATATATATATATATATATATATATTAGCTTTCTCTTACTTCCCATTCCCTGCAAAGGAGTGCACAGATGCTAAGAGGAAAAGAAAAAGTGACTGACCAGGCAGAGGTGAATAGGAGGTGCAAGGAAGAACTGGGACGCTTGTGGTGTAGAATAGCTATTCTCTTCTATGCTACCATTTTGTTTCTGTCCTGGGGTTTCAGCAAAATGGTGGCTGCATTTACTCAGACCTCCTTCGCCATCCCATCTTTTGTTCATTCTGTACAACATTATTATTGGAAGCCAATGGTCACTACTGGCTTTTTCATCACGCAAACATATGCATACAGAAGAATCTGTATTCTTGAGATCTGTGAATTTTTAGTATTCCAATTTCTCTTCTCTTCTCCCCCCCGCCTCAGTTTTGCAAGATGGAGACACTCTTTAGAAAGTACCCATTACAGTATAATACATTCTTTTCCTATGCTTTCTATTTCCCAGTCATATTATGCTTTGTATGGTACATAAATTGATCCTAAATATGACATTGTTTTAACTAGGTCAATATGAAAAGAGAAAGTATTAGTGTTCATTTGTAATTACAGTTTGTGGTCAGTTGCACATCTTATAATATCATTTATAAATATGTCGAATTTCAGAATAAGGTGTTGCATTACACTGTATAAAATGATTTTGCTGTCTGACACCTTTCGCTCTCAGACAATGCCATCCCAATCTGTGTATCCACAATACAGACCCATATTCTTCACTTCTAACTTCAACTGTAGTGTTGCTGGTGAAGGATGTGGTCTGAAAATGGAAATGTGGGCCTCTGTGTTTGAGAATACCATGTTAATGCATGTGAAAGGTTATTAAATTTTCCTGTCTGTGCAATATATGATACTACTCCCCAAACACCACAACTTGAACAGGTCCCTTTATGGATCTGATCCAAATCTCACTGAAGTTAATTGAAAGAGTGCAATTGCCTGCAGAGGACTCTGGATTAGACTCTATGGTCCAATTTCAGCAAAGGACCTAAGTATGTGCTTAAGCCCCAGTGACTTGAATGCACATTCTTGAGTGTTATGTCGAATCAGATTATGGGTATGTCTACACGACAAGTGCTAATGTGGCACAACTGCAGCTATGCTGCTATAGTGCTGTAGTGTAGACACTTACTACAGAGGTGAAAGGTTTTTTTCCATCACTGTAGTAAATCCACATCCTCAAGAGGCTGTAGCAATTCTTCCATTGACGTAGTGGTGTCTATAGTGAGGGTTAGGTCAAACTACATCTTCACAGCCCTGAATGATGCAGCTAGATTGATCTACATTTTAGATGTGGACAAGGCCTGAGTGATGAAGTCTACACCATTATTCAAAATCAACATTCGTCATATAGTAAAGAATCTTTAGTGGCACCCAGGAGCCTGATCCGAAGCCCCTTGAAGTAAATGGGAATACTTCCATTGAGTTCAGTGGGCTTTGAATCAGGCCCTAGCAAAGGGGATAGCACCTGCATGCTCCAAACTAATGCATATAATTATGAAAAATAACCCAGTTAATTGTTTTCTGCTCATTTGCAGCTTGGCTTTCTCTGATAGAGTACCCATTACTTTCTCTGTAACCTAGAACTCTAGTTTCTCTAAATATATGTACCTGCTTCTGTTCTTTTTCAGTACTCACTCTTTGGGAAACACAAATCCTAATGGCTTTGCCCTGATCCAATCCCACCCTTCTGCTTGTGGCCTAGCATAAATTCTGATTCTACTAGAGTAATTCATTCCAATTTTCCGAATCTTATCATTTGAAAAGGCCATCTGTGTGCAGATGAGGTAGTCCACTTGAAGCAATGTGTGCCAAAATTAGCTGGACCAAGTCCAATATATGTCAAATAGAGATGATCCATCCATAAAAAAGTTTACTTTGCCAGAAGTGATAATGGGATGCTATTTATAGGTCAGATGAGCTTGTTTTCTGTCTAGAGGTGGAGTCTGTCCCTGGATCTTTTTTAATGCATCTTGGAGAGAGATAGCTCAGTGGTTTGAGCATTGGCCTGCTAAACTCAGGGTTGTGAGTTCAATCCTTGAGGGGGCCATTTAGGGATCTGGAGCAAAAATTGGGAATTGCTCCTGCTCTGAGCAGGGGGTTGGACTATATGACCTTCTGAGGTCCCTTCCAACTCTGATATTCTATGATAAGAAATCATCTTGTTTTCAGCAAAATGTCAAATATTTTGCTACTTCAAGCAACCTGCTTAATGTACCATCACTTAATACACAACATTCCTTAATTCACCATCAGAGAAAGGGAAATGAGGCAAAGCGGGAGCTACAAAAGGGATGGGGGAAGAAGGCAGAGGGAGAATAAAGACATTTGAAAGTCAAAATGTCATGCCAACTGATATATCTGAAAGCTTTCTACATAAAACTTGCCAGAGACTAAACTGATCAGAGATTGTTCTGAGACTTACATGTCAGAGCATGATTCTGACAGTTATTTTAAAGCATATAGCAAGGAACTCTGAGAAGAAATTATATGGCTTTATTGATCAGATTATACCTAAATTCCTAGTTACGGGGTTTTATTCAACATACAATTCTGGTTCCTTTAGGTTTTTTTCTGGTTCCTTTGTAAAAGTAGTGGCTTATGTCCAAACAGCAGTTCTGACTCAGGGATACAGAATGGAGAGGAACTCCCAGTGCTAGGATATTAGGACTTAATGCTGCTCTTGTTGAAGTCAATGAGAGTCCTTCCATTTGTTGACTCCAATGGGTTTTGGATGAGGCACTCTAGCTTTTCAAGTTTGTACTTAACCCTAGAAAGTATTTAATTGAAGACTCATGCTAACCCTTATTACTTCTGTGAATCATTTATTTTTAATTATAATCTATACTTTTATGAAATATATGCATTGCATCCTGCTGAAGAACTACCACAGACCTCCCAAAAGGGTCCACATTGATTTTTTTTTTAAACCCTATATTAATCCCCAGTTTTGTAAAGACTTGTACATGTTCCTATCTGTATGCATGTGAGTATATATAATGATTTGAATGGCACTTTATTTTTGCAATTGATCCATCAAAATGTGATATTCCTGCACGGAGAGCTATAGCATATAAACTGCACAGGAGTCTTTATAGCTTATGATTCAACAAATCTATATTTTCTTATTTGCTTTTAGTTAAATAAGTCGAATTACACAATGGTTGAAGACAATAAAGAGAACAAAGACAATTCAGCTGAAAGAGGTAGAGCGGCTGTTATTTTTTCCTTAAAGAATGAAGTTGGAGGACTTGTAAAAGCACTAAAACTCTTTCAGGTATGTAGTCCTCACATTTCTACACATTTTTTTTTAATGTAAGTGTCATTTTGGCACCCAGCATAATTTATTTCCCTTAGTAAGAAAAGACCCATAATAAACTGTGAATGCAAAATTGTGCCCGCAAAATTAGAGGCTGCGTTGATACCCCTCAAAAATGGGGCCCTGTCTCCTGCTCCCACTGAAGTCCAGAGAGTTTTGTCTTTAATAGGAGAAGGATTAGTACGCTTGGCCTTTTAGAAGGGATGGATCTGAAATAATAACCCCCCTGATCAGAATACTCCAGATCTGAACTCTACTGCAGCTCCCCATATCTATGATGGGATGAATAAAAACCCCACATGTGCAATGTTTCAAAGGTTGGGAAGTTCAGCTCTGAACTCTGTGGCTTCAGCCTATGGGTACTGCTTGCTGTGTTTTCCCCTGAGTATGCTCCTCTTTGTGACAACTATCCTACATATGAAGGAAGACTGGATTAACTCTTTTCCGAATCACTAATGTCATTCCTTTATCAATGGAAGAAGTTGCATTACCATTGAGCAAGATGAGATACCCCAGGCTTTGAGCATACCATCTATACAGCACACTGAACCATTGGGGAGTAAGTGGGTTAATACTGCTCTCCAATGTGTCCTTGCATAATATTACTACTAAGAGAGGCCTATTCATTCATTTTTTGAAACATTTTTAAGAAATATTCTTTCAGATAAAACAAAAGTTAATGATACTATTGGAAAATTATCATTTTCACTTTTTTTTTTATTTTTAAGAGTAACAAACATTTGTTGACTTGATTGGCAGACAGTGATTTATAGTGACTCAACTGCTAATCAACTATACTAGTTAATTAACCTGCAGATTTTATGCTTTCATTAGCCAGTGGAAGGTTTGCTAGAATAAGGACTATGGGATTTGGTTCACTTTATTATGCCGCTTTGTGCTTAAAAATTTTAAATAAAATGTATTTTACTATTGTTATAAATTATAATGGTATAGATTTGATGAATCAAACAATGAAATCATGGAGAGAGTCCTCAATAAGAGATTAAGAAGTGAGGTATATATTAGCACAAATCAATATGGCTTCATGCCTGGAAGGTCGACAGTAGTTGCAGTTTTGCACTGAGACAGCTAGTGGATAAATTTAGAGAGGAAAGGAAATATATTCACATGATGTTCATTGTTCTGGAAAAGGCTTTTAACAGGGTTCCAGGAGAAAATGATACCAGAACTTTATGTGCAGCGTGTTCAAGCCACGTATATACGTGCAACAACAATAGTCAGAACTTCTAGTGGTGAAACAGACAAACTATTGGTTAAGGTGGTGGGAGTGCATCAGGGATCAGCACAGAGCCCTTTCTTGTTTATCCTTATCGTGAATACCCTTACAAAGAACATGCAAAAGGAGGCATATTGGTGCACATTGTTTGCAGATGATATAATTCGACTCAGTGAGGAGCAAGATAGTATAGAAGAGGAACTTGATAAATGGAAGGATGTGTTGGAGAGACATGGGCTCAGAATAATCAGAGGAAAAACAGAGTATATGGTATGGAATTTCAATAATGTGAACACTGAAGAATTATCATTGAAACTAGATGGGTAGACAATACTAAAAACACAAAGTTTCAAGTATTTGGGGTCCAGAATCTGGGGGAATGGTGGACAAAATTAGAGATAGGATAATAAATGCTTAGCTCCAATGGAGAGAGATAAATGGTGTAGTATGTGACAGGAAGATACTAGTAAGATTAAAAGGGAAAGTATACAAAAACAGTGGTCCATCCAGTTTTAATGTATGGCACTGGGCACCAAAGAAGAAACATGAGCAAATGATCTGTTCCACAGAAATGTGAATGTGGAGATGAATGAGTGGTGTAAGCAAGAAAGACTATGTGAGGCATGTGTATGTTAGAGACATGCTTGAAATACCACCCATAAATGAAAAAATGAGAGAGTGCAGGCTCAGACCATTTGGTAAAGCAAAGTCCTGACAACTACATGGGGAAGAGAATCCAACAGATCAAGGCTGAAGGAAAAAGGCAGAGGCTGACTGAAGAAGGAGTGGTTGGTTGGAAAGAAGGAAAAGGAAGGAAGACATTTGAACATGTGGGGAGAGAGAGAGAGAGAGAGAGAGAGAGAGGACCCCATTTGATGGGATTAATGCAAGAAGAGGAAGACATTTCTACCATACTTCTAAATTAAAATTGAGGAAATAAAAGCACCCTTCTTTCATTTTCTATGACATGGGGAATTTTTTTTTAAAAAACAACCATTCCTTATCTTTTTTTTTTAATAAGCAAGCTGCTATTAATAGGTCTGTTTACCTAAAGAGACTTCACAGAGATAATGTTAAGCAGTAGAATATTGGCTTGGCAAACAGTGCAGATTATCTAATCAACCTGGCTTAAAACATTTTTCTTATAAATAGGAGAAACATGTGAATCTGATGCACATCGAGTCCCGAAAGTCAAGGCGAAGAAATTCAGAGTTTGAGATCTATGTGGACTGTGATAGTAACATGGAACAACTGAATGAGATCTTCCACCTGCTAAAATCCCATGTCAATATTGTATCCGTGAACCCCACAGATAATGTCACTGTGCAGGAGGATGGTAAGTATGGAAGGATGTTCTAGCAAAACTACACATGGGGAAGAGGATATTGTGCTACTTTCTAATGAGTTAGTTTTCAATCCTTTTATGTCAGGTATTTGGGAACTAGTAAAACAAGGAAATGGGGTAAAACAAAAGGTATGTTCCATTGAAAGCTATGAAATGAAATGCTCAGATGGTGAGTTGGCATACCTTCATTGAAATCAGTGGGGCTATGTTATTCACACCAGCTCAGGATATGGTTCATCACTTCAGTCAGTGCAAGGTATCCCTCCAACACTTCACACTCTGTAGAGATCCATCTTGTGCTCCCCCAGTGGAGATGGTTCCATGTTCTATCCCCTGTGTAGAGATTCTCTCTGGCGCTCTTCCTCCCAGGCAAAGATACACACCTTATGAACCTTTTCTTGCTCCAGAGGATGCCCCTCTTGTTTCCTTCTGACTTCCTTTCCCACATCAGGATGGTGAGCCTGAATTAGTGCTGGGCTCATACAAATCAGGAAAACGCTTTAAAATATCAATGAAAGAGTCTTTTTATTTTCTGGTTCCAATGTTCAGGGGAGGTGAGATCCACCCCAGAGTGCAGGTTGCAGAGGACACCCTCATCCTCTTAGTTGCCTCTTGAGTTCACTTGTTGCTGCCATAGCTAAACTTGAAACAGGCATTTCCTCTTTTAACCCACTGGATTTTATTAATAACTTTGTGGATTTCATTGTAGCAGAACTGCTGCAGTTTCCTTACATAGGGTGTGGGAAGCTGCAGATTGGGTGAACTGCGACCCTGCCTCTGCTGAGCTCTGCATAGGCCAACACTTTGACTGAGGGCCTGGGTGAGGGACAGGCAGGTGGCCAGTGGGTCCAGGACTACAGAGATGCAGTGGTCATGGCAGCCCTCTACGTTGGGTTTGTACACACTGTTCTGAGTCAGGAACTGGAGTGATGGCCACAGCAGGGGGGTCCTGTGTAACTCCCTCACTTAGGGCATGATTCTCTACCACTCTGCATCCTGGGTGCAAGGTGGGTGTAAAATGCTGTCATTCTGATTTGATGGTGCTTTCCACCTATTTTGCACTCACGTTGCACTGGTTGAAATGACTGCATGAAGTTCAGGGCAACTGGAGTATCAGACTCCTAGTCTTTGCTCAGTTGTATATTACTACACAAGATGCAGGGCAATGGAGAATAAGGCTTGTAGCTTCCCTGGACAACACCCATTTACTCTGGCTTTGTACAGGGGCAGGAGTTGAACATAGCCCAGCTGACAGGGGAACAAAGGCTCTCTTGGGCTAAGCAAAGCCGAGTCTGCAATAAACAATGACATGTCCCTTTAAGGCTGCAGGGCTACTGAAGCTGAGAACCCCAGACTCAGTCAGAAAAGCTATTCACATTGACGATCACTTCTTTCTCCTTATTAGGGAGGCAGTGTGGTTCAATGGTCTGGGCTGTACAGTAGGACATGGGAGACCTGGGTTCTATTCCCACCCGGCTGTGAAAATCACTTAACTGCCTCTGTTTCCCTTTCCACCCTTTGTCTGTCTCTTCTAAAGCTCTGTAGGGCAGGGACTGCCTCTTACTATGTGTTTGTACAGCACATAACACAATGTGCTCAGCTGGGGCCTGGAAGGTGCTACTGTAATACAAATAACAGCTAGAGAAAAACCATTTAAGCTCCAGGCCCTTAGTTAACCATTTCCTCCCCCTATTTTTATGACTTAATGCTCTTTAAGTAGAGTGCTTTAGTGACACAGGAGGAAGTGTTAGATGTTGTGCTGGTGCCAGATAGGCAGAGGACACCCTCATCCTCTTAATAGCCGCTTGAGTTCACTTGTAGCTGCCATAGCTAAACTTGAAACAGGCATTTCCTCTTTTAACCCACTGGATTTTATTAATAACTTTGTGGATTTCATACATTCCTTAGACATGGAGAATACCCCCTGGTTTCCTAAGAAGATCTCAGATTTGGATAAATGTGCAAACCGTGTTCTGATGTATGGGTCTGAATTGGATGCCGACCATCCAGTAAGTAGCTTCCCTGCTATTTGTAACAATGAGTGAAGACAGATCAGTTTTTACCCTATAAGAGTGGCTTTGTGGTTTTGACAGTGTAACTCTGGGACTTATTCCTGGTGTCCTTGCTCAGGCATGGCTCTCATTGACCTCAGTTCTGCAAGCTTTAAATGGAGTCTTGCCTGTGTAGCAACTGCAGGGTCAGGTCCTGAATACTCAGACAAAAGGAATGCTATTTTGAACTAGATTTATTTTTCCCCTAAAGTAATGACACCCTAGTTTTTCCCCACCCCCCAAATAAAGAAAACAAATCGAACTGGGTATAATTTTTAATATTCAAAGCAATCAGTTAAATAACCAATTTAGTGTAATGCTTTGAAAAAGGAATCCTTATCTACAGAATATACTTACATCAAGAGTTATGTGCATGAAGTTGCTGATCTCTGTTTTAAATTGGGGGATTTATTTATTTCATAGACTAACAACCGCTAACAGGCTCCTATTTTGACCATTTATTTTCCCAGGACATGCTTTTACAATAGTGTTTTCTTTGTTAATCAGCTTATTTATTACAGAGATGGAAATGTGTATTACTTTTTTCTCCACACATAGGGTTTCAAAGACAATGTCTATCGTAAGAGGCGAAAATATTTTGCAGACCTAGCTATGAACTACAAACAGTAAGTATGACTCTTTGCAAAACAAGTCTCTTGCTTTGGAATAATGAGGTGAATAAAATAAGTAGTTCACATTCACCAGGCCAGATCTCCAGGCCTAGCTGAGCTGTATTTGGTATAGGAACCAGGGTGGGAGGAATAGAAAGGTTGATCAAAACCACCTTACTACTCCCAGGATCTCAGATTGGTCTGAGGATCAAACTATAATTTAAAGGTTGCTGGCTAATTATGCCATCTAGAGTGGTCCCAATGGGATGGCTCCACCAGCTGGGAATAACTGGACTGTAGTGCTTTCTGGCTTAACCCTCTCTCACTTATGGTCACTCCTCCATCTTGTCTAGGAACACACACTATAACTGAGAGAGTGGGGAACACATGCTGTAGAGCTGGCTATACCAGCTTCATGATTACCCTATTAGGGGAGATCTCTATCACCTTTGTGCCACCGGAGTGGGGCAAAGACATTGAGGTCAGAATCTAGCCTGCTGACTGATAACTATAAATGAAGCAAGAAAATAATCATTATTCTAGTTTCTTGTACAAAACAGTGCAGTTTCTGGTTCATAATAGGGCATTAGCTACAGTGATTTAGACGTGCACAGTGAAATGAAACTGAAAAGGGCCTTGTGGTATTTAGGACCCCACAGTGGGCTCTCCTTGAGTCAGATAAATTATAGCACTTAAGTCATTAATGTGACTCTGAGCATACTTTTTATGTTATTCCCTACCTGGGTTTAGATGTCAACCCCCTCCACTGGGAATGACACTGAAATGTTATAAACCTGTAATCACAGCAGTATACACTAATGCAGGGGTTCTCAAACTGGGAGTCGGGACCACTCAGGGGCTCGCGAGTGTATTACATGTGGGGTTGCAAGCTGTCAGTCTCCACCCCAAACCCCGTTTTGCCTCCAGCATTTATAATGGTGTTAAATGTATAAAAAGGTGTTTTTAATTTATAAGGGGGGTCGCACTCAAAGGCTTTCTATGTGAAAGGGGTCACCAGTACAAAAGTTTGAGAACTACTGCACTAATGGAATCAGCAAGCACCGCATAAATCCAATAGTCTGCAGCATTATTACGTTGATACAGTTATCTTTGGGAGGTTAATTTCTATCATGTTTGTTAGTCAGGCCCTGAAATCGCTATTGGTAAAATCATGACACAGCATTCCAATTATCCTCAATGGGTTTTGACTCAAGTCCTCACAATAGTCCAGTTTAATCAAGATCCAGAAGGCTAATGTGAGGTGATAGGTTAGGTTTAATACATTTTGACAGATACTCATGGTTTTTCTAGAAAAGCCTGATTTTCACATGGCAAATGAACATTTAGATGCTTAGATTTATCATGATGATAACTGAGCTCCTTTTCCTTTCCTTTCCTTTAAAGAAATTGAAAAGGTAATGAAGACTAGTTATATAAGGTTGAGGAAAAATTTTACATTCTTAGGTCCTGATCCTGCAAAGACTTATGCAAAGGTTGAACTTTTTTCTCCCAATGTTAAACACATATGGAACTCTTTGCAAGGTGTGGGCCTGAGTCCTTGAGCCAATTCCACTGACGTCAGTGGAAAGATTCCCATAGATTGACTTCAGTGGGAGTTGGATCAAACCCATAGAGTGTAAGCTCTTCAGAGCAGAAACCACATCTAATCTTCCTGTGTATTTGTAAATTATCTAATGCAACAGAGGCCTGATCCTGACTGGATGTTACAGCAACATAAATGTTAAATAATAACAGTACTAGGTAAATGAGTCATCCATTTCCAGAGCTATCCATTCTGAGCCATGACATCCTTTCTTTCTCTTTTCATTATAGCGGTGAGCCAATCCCCAAGATTGAATTCACTGAGGAGGAGATCAAGACTTGGGGCACTGTATTCAGAGAGCTCAACAAACTCTACCCAACTCATGCCTGCAGAGAGTACCTTAAAAACTTACCCTTACTCACGAAATACTGTGGGTACCGAGAAGACAATATCCCCCAGCTGGAAGATGTATCGCACTTCCTGAAAGGTAATGTGCTAATTTCTCTGCTATACCAATGGGAGTTAAACACCTAGATGCTTTTGAAAATCTCCCTTGATGCCTATCTGCATGTTTAGGCATCTATAAACCTTTAAAAAGCTGCCCCTCTGTCCTCTGTAAATCACAGCCACTAGAGGGTGACATGCTCTCTCTCTTTCTTCATATTGGCACTACAAATTACAAGCAGTATTTAGCTACTAGATGGTGACTTCAGCAAGTACTATAATCCAATCAATATGGGGCAGTGGTGCACATGTACATCGTGGGAAGACAGACAAACATCATGTAACATTATAGAGATATGAATTTTACATTTTTCTATTGCATGCATTTTAAGGGACCTCTTATGCCCAGTATATACGTTTTTGTGATTAAAACAATACCCTGGGTATTATCTTGTTCCTGTGCCACACAACACTTTAAAAATAAAAGGACTGTATACCGCCACTGATGTCAGTGGAAGTTTTGTGTGGGGATCACATGATGTACATGACCTGCATGCTGTACATTTGAAAAGCACAGGGTCCGGTTTTAAAATAAATATCTGCCCGAAGAAGAGATCCTCTCTCCAAAAGGGAGAGATGGTGGGTTTCCCATCACATGAAGTCCTTAAATCGAGACTGGATGTCTCTAGCTCAGTCAGAAGTTACAGACTTGATGCAGGAGTCATTTGGAGAAATTGTATGGTCTATGTTGTCCAGGAGCTCAGATTAGATGACCATAATGGTCCTTCCTGACCTTAAAAGGTTTGACTCAATGAAAGCGAGTGCTCTGTAGTTCTGAACACAATACAATGAATCAAAGGAGAAAGAGAAAGGAATCATTACACAATGAGACCACATGCTATACTGACATGGACTGCAACGCAATGCTAATCGAATCATGAATAATATGCAAGTAAATCATAAAGGCAAACAACAACCCTTTTGACATTTTCACCCCTCTCCCTTATGGTCCTTTATTATAGCTTTCCCTCTCCCCACCATTTTTATATATGTGGTATTATAGTTTTATATAATAGTGAAATCTGTGGGCAAGGCCATCATTAAAGTGACCGCTGGAGTTTGTGAATGAGATGGTTAGGCATTATCTTGGTAATTTTCAAATGTGGGAATTTTGATTGTGGCTCATCTTTAGTTTTCCTCCTTGTCCTTGAGCAAAGCCATGCTGTGGTATCTAATTCAGAAGTAAGAGGAGAAACACAGTTTTAAACATTCTACAATTCTACACCACATTGACCTATGATTTATCTATTGCTTTTCAGAGCGCACAGGTTTCACCATCCGTCCAGTTGCCGGATATTTGTCACCCAGAGATTTCTTGGCAGGCTTAGCATTCAGAGTTTTTCACTGCACTCAGTATGTTAGGCACAGCTCGGACCCTCTCTACACCCCAGAGCCGTAAGTTGTTTTATTTCTGGGGAGAAGTCAAATATGTGCAAAAAACCTGTAGTTTATAGACAAAGTTTTTAAACCTGGGTGCCTGAAGTTTAGGCTCCTACATCCGTATTCAGGCATCTGGGTAAGAATGACCTGATTTTTCAAAGATACTTTGTGCCTGTATCTCTCACTGCCTTTAATGAGTTTTTTGGATGCACAGCATTTCTGAAAACCAGGCAACTCCTTTCTTAGGTATGGTATTTTCAAAAGCGCCCAGTGTTGGCCTAACATTGCTCCTCTTGCTCAATGATAAAACTCTCACTGACTTAAATGGAAGCAGAGTTAGGCCAACATTAAGCAATTTTGAAAATTTCACCCTAGGCTCCTAAATATGGGTTTAGGAGCTTAACTTTGGGCATCCAGATTTGAAAATTTTGGCCTAAGTATTTTTTGTAGACTTAATATGATGCAATCTAATAAGAGAAATTTTTTTTCTGTCATTTTGATATTAAATCATTTTTCAGTGTTACAAAGAGTTTTCTTCGGAGACCATTGTATTCGTTGGATGGTGCTGCTTTTTCATTCCCTCAGCAAGAAAGAGCATAATCTCACAGCTTCTGCTTTGTTTCTTTTTCAGTGATACCTGTCATGAACTGCTGGGTCATGTCCCACTCTTGGCTGAACCCAGTTTTGCTCAGTTCTCCCAGGAAATTGGCCTGGCATCGCTTGGGGCATCAGATGAGGCTGTTCAAAAACTGGCAACAGTGAGTAGTATCTCAATCTTTGGTGGTGATAATCCCACTTGCATTGCTCTCAGCATTTTACAGGGCTGATCCCACTCTCGCTGAAGTAATTGGGAGATTTATCATTCATTATCAGCAGAAGCAAATCATTCACTATATTGTCTGTTTCACTGGTTCTAAACTTTTTCTGTTCTGTAACTCCATAATAGAACAGAAGTGACATGAACTGAATGATATTCTCCATCTAGCCATAAAATAAGAGTCTCTGGGTATCATAACTTCCAGATTGAGAACCAATGGTCTGGTTCTTCTAAATCCAAGCCCTTTTACCTGTGGGATGAATTCCCACACTAATCTATTTCTTTATCCTTTAGAGTTAACCCAAAGGAAATATAGTTGCATAGGATGCAATTGTTTGTGTATCTTTACAATTTAGTAGTGAGAGGGTTTTCCCCTCAACAAATTAAAAATATATATATTGTGGGTGCCCCATGTCCAAAGTCTTCTGGATGTTTTAAAAGAAATGTTAAGAGGGAAAAAATAATTACAATAAACTGAGACAATGGGTGGGATTTTTCAAAAGCACTCAGTGCTGGCCTATCTTTGTTGCCTTCTATGGGAGCAGAATCAGGCCAATACTGCTAAGCACTTCTGAACTCTCCCCTCCCTCAAATATACCTACACAAATCTCCAAGGCCAGCAAACTGAAATAAACATAAATTCCTTCAGACAACAGACTAAAGAGAAAACAGGGAGCTTGGCTCTTTTTCATGCCCCTCTGGCTGACCTCATTATTTATCAGTTTTTAAAAAATTCAGTCGCTTCCAGTGCTTCTATTAAGCAGTCTCATGATAATTTCAACTGGATGGTTCCGTGCATTTGTGTGGTAGGACTAGAGCTCAGTGCTTCTGTTGAGATCAAAAGTCTCAGTGATAAAGGTGAGCCTAGGATGTGGAATAGTAGCAGTAAACTCACTTGTCAGAACTGTCCAGCTCAGTGGTTCTTAACCTTTCCCATTCTGGGCCCCCTTCCATTTAGCAAAATGGGAAAAGCAGGGTAATTGTGACCCTCTGATATTTGCTCAAGACTCTATTAGGGGTTGTTATACTCAGCTTGATAATTCTTGGTCTAGTTTGCTTGACTTACAAAATCTGCTGCACCGATAGTTGCATCTGTGTTGAAGACAGTTTTCCCCCCACTCCATTTCAATTCTTTTTTGTTTTTCTTCTATGTCAGTGCTACTTCTTCACCGTGGAGTTTGGTTTGTGTAAGCAAGAGGGACAGCTAAGAGTCTATGGGGCTGGTTTACTTTCTTCAATCAGTGAGCTCAAGGTAAGAAGAGGAAAACATCCTCCCTTTATTTGCCCTCTTTCTTTGTTCTCACCTGATTTTTGCAGTAGTTTATTCAAAATATTGGGTGGAGTGAGTAGCTATGGCCAATGGCCCATTTCAAAACTGTGAACTGAGGCATCATATCTTTGGGTAGCATTTCTTCTGGAAGCTCCTAGAGCCAGATTTTAAAAGACATTTAAAGGTACTGATTTCAATGGGAGTTTGCACCTAAATATCTTTAAAAATCTGGCTCTTAGAGACCTCTAGGGATGATTCTGGTTAAGTGAAAAAGCATGGAACTAATAATTGGAAATTGTGTCTTTTGATGTGTGCTGAGCCCTATTGCTCCCAGTGGTTTTAGATGGAGTTGAATGTGCCCTGCATTTCTTAGAATCAGGTCAAAAGTAGATGTGTTTTAAGCATAAGGCTCGGCTTGTCAGACCAGATTCTCACTGAGTCGCCTCTTGCTACCTTTGCAGTCATGTTGGCTTCAGAGTTCAAATATGCTGACTTGCTTACATAACAAGATACTACTCACTGTAAGTAAGGGGGGCAGAATGTGGCCCTTTAAGCATAGCCAGTTTCCTAAGGGTTAGCTGGTACTAATTTGCAGACACAACTCTTAAGAGCTGATGTGCTACAGAGATTTCATTTATAGCATCATTTTGTCCTCTTCAACACACTGTTCATATCCTCTGTTTTCTCTTGTGGACTCTTTTGGTGCTGATACTACTCTGACATGTGCTAATGTTAATATATTTGCTTCAATGCTTTGTCTGTTATCCAGCATGCTCTCTCTGGCAATGCCAAAGTCAAGCCCTTTGATCCTAAGTTGACCTGCAAGCAAGAATGCATCATCACAACTTTCCAGGAAGTCTACTTTGTTTCTGAAAGTTTTGAAGAAGCAAAGGAAAAGATGAGGTACAATCTGTTTAATCTCGGTTATTACCTAAACCAGATTTATTCTGATGTGTGTGCGCCAGCAAAAATTTCCTTTAATTTTTATTATCATGCTCTATTTTTAGCTTCCACTTGGTTGAAAAGCTGCTGTTCAATATTTCCTCTCTCTCCCCTGTATTATTATAATTATTTTATTGTTATTTTATTATGTCAATTGATGTGGTATCTGAGCACACCACACATAACAGAAAACATCAGTCTATAAATGCCCACACAGGAGAGCAATGTTAACTCCGTCCCCGTTACCGAGCCATCTCATGGGAAAGAAATCTGAGAAAGAGGAAAAATAAAGACAAAGCTTTGATTTAGAGACATCTGGCAAAGGTAGGGCCATAAAGATGATCTTTGCACCATGCTATGAAGGCAAACTGACCTGAGGTCTGATGGACTAAGTTTCAGTGTCTGGAAGCCTCCACTGAGAATGGGTGCACCATCCTGGCCCTGCCAGCAAAAACATCTCTGCTGATCTCAGCTCTCACAATGGGGTGGAATTCTCCCCTGTGTAGAGGGACAGACAAGGCCAAAGCACTCCTCGAGTTCCATTTTGAGGGCTTAAGGGGGGGCATCAGATGTGCATAAGGCTTCTGTTGGCTCTGTGCACAAAGGAGAATTTTGCACAGTGGGACATGAGAAAAGAAATGGTTTCTAAAGTTGTTAAATCCCAAACCACATAGGCGTTAACAGATTAAAAACAACAGCTTGAACTAGACCTAGAAACAGATGGGGTAATTTACTGTGGTGCGGAGCACAGGTGTAACATGCTCAGACTGTATACCGCTACGTATGGGTTGGGAAGTGTGAATCCCAGTTTGTGTACATGTACCCATGCTAGCTCTGCTCGAGCTAGCACCTAAAAATAGCAGTGCATCTGTGATGGCATGGGGGGGTGGCTTGGGCTAGCTACCTGAGCAAGTGCCTGGGAGCAGGGTGGGATTGTACTCGGGGCGGCTAGCCCGAACAGCTATCTGTGCTGTCGCAGATCCACGGCTGTCTATAGGTGCTTGCCTGAGCAGAGCTAGTGCAGGTATGTCTATGTGAGCTGAGAATCTGACCTCCCAGCTCAAAGGCAGATGTATGCACTGACCCATTCCAATCAGCTGCATCTGCTGCAGGTTTTTAACTTTGGCTGCTCTTGCCCCAGACAATGAGGTTGAGTTCACCTGTCAGTGTGAGAAGGCGGATCCTATAAAAGAAACACATTAATGGTTTAAACTCTTGGCTCATGGTGAAAGAAATATCTGCTCTAAACAGCAGGTGAAACGTTGCTTTCAGTTACACTAGTATAAATCCAGAGTAAATCAGTTGATGTCAAAGGACCTGATTCTGATCTCCCTTACACAGGTTTTATGAATGTGTCATGCCATTAACTTCAATGGAATTATTCTGAACCAATGCAGTAAACAGTAATATCAGTGCAGAATGAAGCCCATAACTTTCTCCTGTGACATACAGTAAAGACTAAGTAGATGAGTTATTGAAGATCTATTTTTAGCAAGCCCACTAGGTAGGGCGCTGAACTGGGACTCTGGAAACTTGAGTTCAATTGCTGGCTCTGCCACTGACCTTCTGAATGACCATGGACAAGTCACGTCGCTGCTGTGTGCCTCAGTTTCCCCATCTGTAAAATGGAGATAAGAATGCTGACCTCCTTTGTAAAGTGCTTTTAAATCTGATAAACATTATATCAGTATTATATATATATAGTATATATATATATATATATATATATACACACATAAAGCTAGGAATTATGAAGAAGAAAAAGTGGTTTGGCAAATGGGTTACTGATGCTGACTTCCTTGTGGAATTCATGCCAAGCTCCCTTAGACAAAGAGTGATGATTGGCTCAGGGACACATTTGTCTTTTTGTTGATTTAATTTGAAACACTGTCTCTTTTGTTTGTTTGTTTGAACAGAGAGTTTGCAAAAACAATCAAGCGCCCGTTTGGGGTAAAGTACAACCCATATACGCAAAGTGTGCAGATCCTGAAAGACACCAAGAGCATTGCAAGTGTGGTGAATGAGCTGCGTCATGAACTGGACATTGTCAGCGATGCCCTCAACAAGATGGGCAAGCAGCTGGGCATCTAACTCAGCCAATCCTCAGCACTTGCACTCAGCAGCTCTGGGTTTTTTTGTCCTGTTCTAGGCATGAAGATACCTGTTAGGTGCTATATATAGAAACCTCCTCTCTAATAACAGAAGAATGAATGACTAGTTGGGATAGTTACTTTAACTTGCATGTTTCTCTACTTAACACCCTTTGCCCTTACAAAATGTTTACGTGACCCCTCCAATCCCCCCCACTCCATAAACCAATCAGGAAAGAAATGGGCTGTATTCATCCTTGAGAAGCTGGTGTATAAATACAGAAATCACCATATTGGATCAGAACAGAGATCTGTCTAGTCCAATATCCTGTTTGTGACAGTGGCTAGGGCAGGCTACTTCAGAAAAAGGTGCAGGAAACCCTGTGGTAGACAGCTATGTTCATCAGGAGAAAGTTGCAGTGGTACAGGCCTTCCCCCCCAGAAGGGGATCTGTACTGATTTGGGAAACGATGTGAATGGGAGATGTACTGATTCTGAACATCCCCATTGGGTGGCAGCCTCTGTTTGCAACATAAAGCTGCTGAATGAAATCCTGACTCCACTGAAGTCAATGGGAATTTTGCTATTGACTTTAATGGGGCCAGGATTTTACCTGTTGTCCCGGGAGTAGCATTTGAGGGAGGCCAGTATTGGTAACACCACCTGCCCTCTGCCTTGGGGAATGAATCCCACTAAGATCACGGCAAGCCATGCTGGTGCAGGGAGCTATAGTTTACACCTCTCTAATTCAGCTGGGAAGAATGTAGACCTATGTCTAAAAGCATTTTGAAATGGCATTTCAGTATCCACAATAGCCTTACAAAGGTGATGGAGCCCAGTTCTTAAATAGCCACTGTCTAGTATCAGTTTATAGGGAAAACAAAAGTCCCTCTGATTACTCATACGCATCATTGACCTTTCAAGATGCATTGTGATATATCCCAATTCTCTTCTGTAGGGCCTGATCCTGAGGGGCACTGAGCACCTTGAATATCCATTGAGGCCAATGGGAATTGAGGGATATGTTTTTGGCAGGATGAGGCCCTAAATCTTTGTAGCTCATAGGTGTGTTCAAAGATCCTGTAATGAAAAAGAAATCTGTTATCCTCTAAATAGAATTCCGCTGATGTGGGAAGCAAAGTCATGTGGAACTGGCAACATGAAGCAGTAGTGAACTCTCCCGTTTTGTAACTGTTCAAGCATTGTGGATGTTTGCACTTAGTCACCCAGGGATAGTTTCTGCTCACTCTTAGAAGCTGCTCACTCTTAGAAATTAATGTCTATAGATTAAATAAATACATTAAAAGGATATTATCAATTTTAGTAGGAAATCTGTGAAAGGCAGGCAGACTTTTTAGCATGCTAAGAATTGAACCTTCACTACTCCAGGTGATAGGAGAATGTAGCTGTAAATATCTGTATATTCACTGGAATAATGGGATAAAATCATGGCCATATTGAAGTCAATGGCAAAACTCCCATTGATTTGAATATAGCTAGGATTTCATCCCTGGATTCCTAAAAACAGGGTGTAAGTGAGACTTAAATATTGCAAATGTTCATGCTCACCCTCTGCATAGCGGTAAATTTTACCCCAATAGACCATATAGGCCACATACATAATGAACATCTTAAAATATGCTATATTAAGAGAGACCTAATTTAAAATATTTTTTTCCTTTTAAAATCAAATCTGGATGACTTTTTTTTTAAACATTTAGAAAGTCAGACCATATTTTTGATAAAAATTCATTTGACTTCTTAAATTACACTTCAAAATAACCTTTGGGAACCTCATGTTTTTAGAGAAGAATCTATTCAGTTTAAACAAGTGATAAGTGTGGATCTGTTTTGTCTGCTTATGTAGTAATGGTTAGTGTTAATATATTATTTGCAAAAAGTATTGGATTTTTATATTTTCAAATTATAATCAGAAGATTGTAATAAGTGTTATTTCAAATCTTAAATCTGTATTATGTACAAATTTCAATAGGAAACATTGGACCTATTAAATTTCTGCTAGTACCTAGATTTAATAATTCTAGTGTTTTGTGATGGGGAAATTCTATCTGTATTAAATGATGCAAAGATAGGAAAATGCTAAGTTAACATGTTTCAAGTGATGTCTTTTCAGGTTATAACCACATTTGTATTTGGTTTTACCATGTCCAAACCTGCTGGCTATGTAAAACAGTAATATAAATGTAAGTTTTTAAAAAATATTGTGGATACTTTAAATGATTAAAAATTGATGAATTGTTAGCATGAAAATCAATGTAAAAACAAAAATCCCTAACTCTACAGCCAAGCAATAAACATGACTACTTGTGATTTATGGATTTACCTCTTTAATGGAACAATTCCGTTATTCTGGATGCAGTCTTGCCTGCAGATAACACATATATGACTCCCACTGACGTCACAGGGATTTGTATGTATTTATTGGTGGAGGGAATTGCCTCCCCTTGTGTTTTGCAGGCTCATGCTCCCATTGACATTACTGAGACCCGGAGTGTAGAATGGATTTCTTAGGCCCTGATTCTGCAAGATGGTCCCTGCAGGTATACCCACTACCTAAAATGGGTCTCTGCACTAATGCAGGGCTCCATCCATGGGGCAATTGGGCCCCTAGGTTGTAAACTTTTTGAGGGGGGAACTGTGATTTTGTGTGTGTGTGTGTGTGTGTGTGATGTTTCCCTCTGTTATCTGAACCAGTGATCTGCTAGGTCACTCCAATCCTTGACTCTGGGAGTCAGCCTTACCCTGCTCTGTTGTGAGAACCCCCACTCCTGGGCTGTTCACACACAGCCTCTGGCGTGTAAGTTGACCCCAGCTACCTGCAACCGAATGACACTAGCCAATATCTCCATTTCCAGACACAACCCTAGGAACCTCCGTCTTGCAGTGTTCAGTTATGCCCGCTGGACGCTGCAAGCTTATAGGAGTTTGTCAATTTAACAAAGAAATCGATAAGTACCAGGCTTGTTATCCCAAGGGGAGCCTCTGACACACTTCAAACCAAACACACTGCTTCAGGTAGAATAAACAAACAAATTAACTATAAAGATAGATATTATGCTCTGACTTATAATCACTTAAGTCAGATTTGATCAAATGAAATAAAAGCAAAAAGCATTCTAAGCTGATCTTAACACTTTCAATGTCCTTACAAACTTAGATGCTTCTCACCACAGGCTGGCTGCTCTTCAGCCAGGCTCTCCCCTATGATCAGAGCTTCAGTTGCTTGTTGGTGGTGGTGGTGTCTGTAGATGTAGGTGGAAGAGAGGAAGAGCATGGCAAACATCTGCCTTTTATCATGTCCTTTCCTCCCCCCCAGAGTCAGGTGAGCATTACTGAGTCCCTCCAAGCAAGGTTGAGTAATTCCCCTGGTGTGGCCTCATGCAGGTTAGTCATTGCATTGTAGCTCCTTTGCTGGACAATGGCTGTTGATGGGTTGTTTGACATCTTGCCCAGGCGTTGGTTACTTTCCTTGCTATTGCCTCTTGGGAGCTAATCTCTGGCTCATTTCCCCAACTTACAGCATGTTTTAGTGACAACCATACTACACAATTCTCATAACTTCATATGGATATCAGGGCCAGCCCACAACATTTTGGCACTTGAGGCGGGGAGCTCAAATGACGCCCCCATGCCCCCTCGCTTGGGCCAAAACTTTGAAAGGTCTCAATTCTGCCTTCTTCCTGTTCTACTCCTTTCATGGTACTGCTCTGCTACCTACCCCAATAAAGGAGAACTAACAACTTAAAATGCCTTGTTCAAAAATTTTAAGTAACACTTACATTTGCTGTTCAGGTGTTTGAAAGTTAACTTTTCTTGTCTGCACAGTAAACACTAGCATTTTTATCTGTTTGAATAATCAAAGTGGTGCTTTCAAGGCCTTCTTGGTTGCAAAGATTTGAACTGCTTCCTGCTGAAGGTCCACAGTCTGGGCCAGCTCATGCTCTACTGAGATGGTTGCAAGGCCGACCAGCCTCTCCTGTGTCATTGTGGAGCGTAGATGTGTTTTTATTAACTTCAGCTTGGAGAAGCTGCATTCTCCACTGCCAACTGTTACAGGAAGTGTTAGAAGTATTTGCAGAGCAACAAAAGCATTTGTAAAGAGGGTGGTCATCTTATTTGTGCACATATATTCCAGAACAGCCTTTGGAGTTGATCCTGCTTAAATGTATCTTGAAAGGGCTTTCAGTTCATCACCTAAATCACTCACAACAATATCACGCATGTCATCATGAGTCATTGTCTCTAGTGCCCTGCATTGCTGGTGTAGGTCTTCTTCAGGAATAGTGAGGAGTTCTGAAATATCATACAACATCCCAAATATACTGCTGTGTTCCTTAGCTGCATGAAACATGCTTCAACTGACTATATTGCACAATCTAGCACCTGGTTAAAGAATTCAACTTTGAATTGTTGTTTGGGGTCTCTTATGGGATTATCCAGTGCCTCGTAATCAAAATGTCATTTTCTTTGGTGACTCTTGTATTCTTGAATGGGTGGGAAAATAGCTTCAGTGTGAAGTTCCTCTGCCAACTTCTGTGCACTCTTCAGAATGTTTTGAAATCCCTCATCTGACTGGTAAGACTGTAGGTATGTCTTTGCTTTGTCCAGTTGTTCCATTACTCCAGATATAACAAGGTCAACACCTTGGAGTCTCTTGCTTACAACATTTATTTCAAACAGTATGTCATTCCACAACACTAAGCCACACAGAAATTTGAAGTTATGTATGTTTCTGGTGATTCCATTTCCCTCTGCCACTGTTCTCCCACAAACAGTTCCTGTCATAGCATTATCCTCCATAAGGGCAACTATGGCATCATCTATCTTCCCAATTTGCGGTTTAATAGGCTTTATCGCCTCCACTCGACTTTCCCATCGTATGGCATTCAGTGGTTTCTGTGTCAGACAGGACGTTCCCAGATGTTGCTTCAAAATTTGCCATCAATGAGTTGATGCAGAGAAAAATACATAGATGCTTTGAATTACATTAAAAAATTCAGCAGCCTCACTAGAAGCTGATGCTGCATCACTGACCACCAAGTTCAATGAATGAGAACTGCAGGGGACAAAAAAAGCTTGAGGGTTTAACTCGGATCCGTGTCTGCACTCCTATGTTCCTTCCTCTCATGTCGGCACCATTACCGTAGCCCTGACTTCTCATGTCAGCTATTGCAATTCCCGTATCTTCCAGCTTTTCAAGAAGCACATTTGTCATACCAGCTCCTGTAGTATCAGTATCAATAAATTCTAGAAAATGCTCTCTGACAGTCACAATTGCAGGGACATTTTCACTAGGTTCTGTTACAAAACGCACCAATAAAGTCATTTGTTCTGTATGGCTGATGTCAGGAGTGCAGTCCAGAATAACAAAGTAATATCTTGCTGACTTCAGATCTGCCACCATCTTCTATTTGACTTTTGTTGCCAGTAACTGTATAATCTCATTTTGAATGATTTTTCCAAGGTAGTAGTGTGTATACATTTCTTGGGTGGTGACTCTTCTTAGGTGCTGGAGTACAGCATCAAACTCAGCCATCAGCTCCACAATTTTAAGGAAGTTTGCATTATTTGGCACATACAGGTGATCTGAAGTGCCACGCAGTGCTAGGTTTTGGGTAGCAAGCATTCTTACAATGACAATGAGCCTTTTCAGAACATTTTGCCAGTAAAGAGACTCTGATGCAATCGTCTCTTTATGCTGATCATCTATGGTGGCCTTTAACCTTAGTCTCATCTCAAGCTCTTTCCACCTATGGAATGCTCTCTGGTGATTTGCTGCCTTCTCATGGCATGACAGATTTCTAGCCAGATTTTTCCAGTCCTTTGTTCCTGTAGTACCCAATGTGGGTGGAACATTAGACTGGAAGAATTTGCAACAAAAACAGTATGCAGCCTTCTGGGGTTTTGAGTACATAAGCCATGGCCTCTCCACTTTGTCACCATTGGGGATTTCACGCCAGTAATGTGTTGGATGGAAACTTCTATGTTCATTGTCTTTGGGGAACATGAAGTTTTTCACTTGCTGTGGCCCATGCAGTACAAGGAAGTCCCTCAGGCTACTGCTCAAGAGGGTCCACAGTTCTGGATCATCTAGACTTAAGGAACCAAACTCAGCAGCAGCTGTTTTTTGCGCTTCCACCACACTCTTCTCTGATCTACACTTTTCTTCAGGAATGTGCATGGTTACATCCATTTAAGACATAGATATGGATGCTGCAGTAGCTGCCAGGTCACCTGCACTCTGACTAACTGGAAAATCAGGCATCTCCTCACCACTCACATCCTCACTGGGGCCAGAAGGCTCAGAGTGGTCTATGTAACCTCAGGAGAGCGCCTTCCTGCTTTGATAGAAAAGCTTCCTTTGCTTGCTTTCTTTTTCTGAATGCTTCCCCCGAGAGGGGCGTTTTCTTCTTTCATGGATGACTGCTGTTCTGTGCCAGCTATAGTGGCTCTCAACACTCAAGTGAAGGGGACAAATAAGCAAGCTGGTATTTGCCCGTCCCCCCAGCGCAGTCTGGCATCTGAGGTGGCCACCTCAGTTTGCCTCATGGTAAGGCCAGCCCTGAATGATACACATATATGGATAGAGAAATGACTTTCAGCAGATCATAATATTTCCCCTGATACCTTACAAGGCATGCTTTATACGTTAAATCACGATTGTATGAAAATGAGGAATATGGGGGTTACAGCACACTCCCCTAAGGTATAGAATGTCACAGTGTGCCATTGGAATAGAAATAATACTAATGCAGGGTTTGCCACTAGCTTTAATTGGGACAAAATCAGACCCCTTACACACAAAGGCACCTGATTCTCAAAAGCTTTATAATTTGTATAGCTAGTTATACCTGGGAAAAATGAATGTGAAAAAACCCTACCAAACTAATCTGGCAGCATTTTACACAGGTGTAAATGACTACACTAAGTGCTCTTCTCTTTTAACTTGATAGACTGGTGCTAACATGCTGTTCCTGAGATACTTCACATTGTCTTTTAGTCTTGGTGCCCACTAATCCAAGAAATGTCACCGCCTGATGCTGCCACAAATATGTAAATAAAACAGCAAATAACTAAGCAAGAAACATGTTTAGGTATGGGCCAGATCCGGGTCCCTTTGATGGTAATAGTTTTGCCATTGGCTTCAATGAGAGCAGTACCGCAAAATAAACTGCAACAATTGGTAACTCTTGAATGAATATGCTGTACATGCTTGTTTTATCAGCATCTGACTTCTGTCAATATTTTGAAAGCAGAAATGAATACAATAAACACTCACTACACTCATATTGAATAAAATTCACCCATAGGCCTTGTGCAATCCCACTGCCTATGCATTGCATAAAACTCACTTAAACTCTGTACTGATGTCATAATTGCGATTTAAATCGTACCTAGGCCTAGTTCTGCCCCACCTTCACTGGGGTGAATTTCTCCCCACTGTAAATGCACATGCTTCCTAGTAAATGGGAATTGCCCAGTTTAGTCACCATTTTAAATTCTGCAGCCAAGGATTTTTAAGGTCACAAATGTGGTAGTTACCTACATTCCTGCTTATTAATATAGAGTTTGTTATTGTTATTACAAACATAATATTACCACTATTATTATGGGCCCATACACATAAGAGGGCTACCTTAGGATGCATCTTAGTCTTGGCTTCCCTAAAACCATCAGTGCAAACTCTGTGCACATTATGCTGGGGTGGGGTTTAATAGTTGGTGAACATATTCTGTGTTTTAGTGCAGCCCCCCTGGCCTTGAGAGACACGACAGACCCTCTGTTTGCCTCTGACAGGTATAATCTGCATGGATTTCTGTGCAGGGCAGCCAAAATATAGTTCAAAACAGCCACAAGAGCATAATAAACTTGTGTTTATTTGGGGGCATAAATCCAGACGTGAGTAGGAATTTGGTCCTCTGTATATAAACTGAAGTCTGAGACAGTACAACAAACAGATGAAGCTGAATATGGGATTAAACACTTGACACCATACTGGGATGTTATAGTCAAGAATATTTAAATAATAACAAAAGGTTTAGCATAATTCTGGATTTTTTAAAATTTGGACTATACCACAACAACAGTTCACATAAAATACCACAAAGACCAAAGCATATAATTTTGTGGGTGACAAATGATGATTTACTTGTATGGTAGGATCAGGGCCCGGCTTGTGTTAGGCACTGTACACACATATAACAAAAGGGCAGACCCTGCCCCAAAGAGTTTATAATCTATTAGCCATTTGGCAGTTTGCAAGTGTAATATCAAAATGGCTAATACAAAATTGTAGGGCTAGTGATAAATACCAGCTACTATCCTTTCTTGCAAAAACCACATGAAAGACAATGCGACGGCTATTTCTAGATCTAGCTAAATAAACCACCTTAACAGTCTTTAATTTTTTTTTTATAAATCACATTTACATGATTTAAACCCCCCCTCATGTTTGAAGAACGTTATGAATATTGAAGCCAAGCATCTGAAAGGTAGGAAAGGCCAGATGGAAGGTTGTCTGTGTCTCCCGCATTCAGAGGCCCTGGGCAGACACCCGACGTTTTCAGAGTAGCAGCCGTGTTAGTCTGTATGCGCAAAAAGAAAAGGAGGACTTGTGGCACCTTAGAGACTAACACATTTATTTGAGCATCAGCTTTCGTGAGCTACAGCTCACTTCACCGGATGCAGGTAGTAGAAAATACAGCGGGGAGATTTTATATACACAGAGAACACGTAACAATGGGTTTTATCTTACACACTGTAAGGAGAGGTTTCAGGGTAGCAGCCGTGTCAGTCTGCATTCGCAAAAAGAAAAGGAGGACTTGTGGCACCTTAGAGACTAACAAATTTATTAGAGCATAAGCTTTCGTGAGCTACCGCTCACTTCATCGGATGCATTCGGTGGACCGTAAGGAGAGTGATCAGGTGAGGTGAGCTATTACCAGCAGGAGGGGGGGGGGACCTTTTGTAGTTTTAACCAAGCGGGGCCATTTCCAGCAGTTGAGAAGAAGGGGTGAGGAACAGTGTGTGTGTGTGTGGGGGGGGAATAGTTTTACGTGGTGTAATGACCCATCCGCTCCCAGTCTCTATTCAAGCCTAAGGTAACGGCGTCCAGTTTGCACATTAATTCCAATTCAGCAGCCTCCCCTTGGAGTCTGGTTTTGACGTTTTCTTGAACGCCAGGAGCACCCGCCTCCGCCGCCGCCCGCAGACCGTGGCCCGGCGCCAGAGGCCTCAGGGCAGGAACGGGAGCTGGGCCGTGACGCGGCTCCCGGACTCTAGCTGCAGCAGGGGGAAAGTCCCCCCCGGGGCAGAGCTCGGGCCGGCCCGGAGGAGGCTGGCTCCGGCGCGCGCGGCCCTGGGTGAAAAGAAGCGGCGAGCGCTCGCCCCGCCCCCTCCACCCGAGCGCGGCCCCGGCGCAGGCGGGGCGGGGTCGCCGGGTTGGGCCCATGGAGGCGGCGCGGGCGCTGTTTGCTTGGGTAGGTCGGTGCTCGCGGGGCAGGCGCCCTGAGCGGAGGAGGGGGGGCTGCTGCCGGGGGCACGGGCCGGTTTGCTGCCTGTGCAGGGGAAAGGTAGAGAGGAAACAGAGGCTGGGGAGGTATTTCCCTCCCCTCCCCCCCCCCCCCCGGCAATTTCCCCTCCCCTAAAACAAAATTATGGCCCCTTTGCAAGAGCAAAGACCCCCCTCCCCTCCCCTCCGCCCCCCGCACCAATGGGAGCCGGACTGTAGCCCTCCGTGCCTGCAGGGGGCCGTGTGGTGTGTCGCGGGCAGATGCACCTCGACCGTGATTCCTGGAGCCTTTGGCCGGTGGGATAAAGGGCCCCCCTCACCAAGCCCCGGGCGTGGCCCTCACAGGCCGGGGTGGGACCCTGCACCATTAGTTCTGGACGGGGGGGGGGCTAGCTGCGCACCCAGGGCCGGGCAGAGCGCGGGGTAGCCCCGCCGGAGAGTCCCAAATGCTGCGCTTTGCAGGAGCGGGGGCCGCTGCGGCACGTGGGTGGCAGGACAGAACGGTGTAAACAGGCGTCACCCCCTTTCTGCCCTTTTATATGTCAAGCTTCTCACAGAAAACCGACAGCCCAGCCCTCACACTGCCCGGGGAGCCTCTCCGGGGCGAGTCCTGAGCCCTGGCAGGTCTGAGGAATGGGGGGGGGGGTTGCTGGAGGCTTGTAGCAGCCGGGGCTGCAAAGCCGAGGGGTGGGGAAAACTGCTAACTTTCCAGGAGTCCTTTGAGCTGCCACTGTCTTGCATAAAGGCAGGTTTCAGAGTAGCAGCCGTGTCAGTCTGTATTCGCAAAAAGAAAAGGAGGACTTGGGGCACCTTAGAGACCAACACATTTATTTGAGCGTAAGCTTTCCTGAGCTACAGCTGATGAAGCTTATGCTCAAATCCGTTTGCCCGTCTCTAAGGTGCCACAAGTCCTCCTTTTCTTGTTGTCTTGCATAAAGTAGATGGAGCAGATTGCAGCCACTGTTGTGTTTAATATAGAGCAGTGGTTCCCAAACTTTGACAGCCTGTGAACCCCTTTCACTAAATTGTAAAATCTCGTGAACCCCCTCTTAAAAATGAATATTTCCAGGGATTTATGTTTAAATTTACTCCGCAATCTATGGGGCTCCTGCTGCTGGACTCCGTTGACCGCCCCGGTCAACTGAGCTCCTATGAGCTCAGGCTGCTGGCCCCGCTGACCGCCGGGGATTGGGCTGCCAGCTCCAACTGCCCGGCCCCGCTCTCCCTGGGACTCGGGTTGCCAGTCCTGTGCTGGGGTTCGGGCGGCCGGCTCCCCCGCTCGCAGGGGCAGGGCTCAGGCTGCCAGCCCCAACTGTCCTTCCCCTGCTCTCCCTGGGGCTCGGACTGTCTGCCCTGCAACCAGGTCCCACCTGCTGCCTCCAATGCCTGGGGACCTTTGGCCGCCATTAGTGAAATTTTTCTGGCAAACCCCCATAACGTTCTGCAAACCTCCAGGGGTTCACGATCCCCGGTTTGGGAACCACTGATATAGAGATATTATGCAAGATGATTACAGGTCATAGCATGGACACAGCCTGCCACTCCTTGTGCATGGGCAGGCTGCTGCCCCAGTGAAATCAGCGGGGCTCACTGGTGCTGGAACTATTTTTACAGTAGGGGTGCTGAAGGCGGAAACCATGTATTTGGGTTGTTGTTACTTCTTCAAGCCGGTGGGTGCAGCAGCACCCCTAGTTCCAGCCCCTATGATAGGTCTCCTTGCAAGGACAGCAGTTCACCCATGTGCACAATTGCAGGGTCAAGGCCTAGATTTATAACAAGTGGGAACATTGCACACTGGGTCCAGTGGTCTCCTCAGGCTGCCTGCATTAAATATGAGTATGGCTATGCATTGCATTGTGGAACTCTCTGGGTTCGCCTTTGCAACTCCTGATGCAATTCTAGGGCACACACTATGGGCATTGCCATTTGTACGGTTGAGTGTTAGCAAAGCATCCCCTTATACAAACATACCACACTGAATAAAAGTGCTAAAAATAAATAGTAAAAGGCTGGAACGGTAGTATTAAGTTCTCTATTTCTGAAGCCACTTTGTTAATCTTCACATAGAACAGATTGTGTGCTTCTATGCTTCCTTTTTAATGTTTATCTTTGTGATCCTCTTCTTTCTGATCCCATTTGAAAAAGTTCAGAAATAAAATATATTTTCTGAAAGATTTCATATTATGCCTTCCCCCCCCAGTCAGAGAATTTCAGCAGCTGTGTGTATTTTGAGAACTGTTACTGTCCAAAGTTTTTTAAAAGAAATCCTTACTAGGAGTTTGAGAGAGGAGTTTGCTCTGGCAAGTGTGCAGTCTTATGCTATCAGTGTCTACAGAATTTAAGCTTTTATTTAAAAAAAATCAAATTTGTTTCTTATTGTTGTGAAGATCACCTTATAAATGTAAGTTGAATGTGGTGTCTCCCTGACACTGCTGACACTCCAGTGCCAGCTCTGCTACTTTATAGCTTTGATAAGCATTAGCAGAGTGAAATTAGCTGACTCAAGGCCAAATTAGGGTTGCTGTTCAGAACCACAGTTGCCAACTTTTACGTGGTAAGTAAAAGCACCCCGACTTTCACAATCAGCCAAAAAATCAAGCTAATCCCATTTCAAAACAAGGCCAAAACAAGCCAATCCCTAAGAACCCCAACACTCTATGTGACTAGATCCACCAGGGGTGCAGTCTGGGACTGGAGTGGGGCTGCTGTGCACCCTAACTCTCTCCCTGCCCTTGTCCCCTCTTGCCCCTGCTTGCTGGGAGCTGATTTAAAAAAAAAAAAAAAAAAGCTACAAGCCAAAAACTAGCTAACAAGTGTCTCACAAGCCAAAAACAAGCCCAGTTTCTGTGTTTTTTTTCCCATGGATTTGGCATGTCTGTTCAGAACCCTATTTAAATGTTTCTGGGAATGGACACCTGAAAATGTGTTCTCTCTCTCTTTCTCTGCAGTGCATCATTGCAATGTGTCCTATGATAATACAGTCACCTGGTATCCACCAAAAATAATACATTAGTAGCTGATTGTGCCTTGGCCTTTTACACTGTGGAAGAGGGAGCCAATGGGCTATGCATGCCACAGCTCATATGCAAAAAGATCATAGCTGCTGATTGTCAGTCTGCATTCTGCTCAAATATCTGCATGGTTCATAGACACCAATTCCTCTGAAAGTTTTCCCCTTCCCTTTGAAGTCAAGAGGAGTTTTGCCATTCACTTCAATGGGACCAGGATTTCAGCTGTAGTGCATAAAGGGACATGGGAGGCAGGGTGTGGATAGCTATAGTTGGCCCCACCTGCTCTGATACCCACAAACTCTGGTGTGCAGTAGCCATATTGGTCAAAAATAGTCATCATACAAATTTGCAAGAGTAAGTGGAGATAGGCACCTCAGGCAACTGGAAACCTTTCTCCCCCATCCTGAAGGCTGCTAGCTGCTCAAGGTGTCCATCTTCTCTCTTCCTGCCATCTCACCTTGCCCTTTTATTTTCAGCATCTAATTGTGCTATAGTCCTTGCAGTGTGTATATGAGTTTCCCTCCAAGAAGAGTTGTGCAATTAGTGAGCAGTGATAAATCCCCAAACCATCTGATATTATATGTACTATTTATAATGGAGTGATTAACACCGATTTCCAGCTTCCTGTTGAGCTGGAATCTTGAAATGTAATGCACACATTCATTGTAGGCCATGCAGTGCAAGCCAAATCCCTAAAATGAACTTTGACCTCTCCATCCAAGAACCCTTTTGTGATACAGTCTTAAAATTTGCTACATTAATTTCTTATTGATACCATCTCTCTTTAAGAGACATCAGGTGCTCCATAACCTGTGTGGGAGAGAGAAGGAACCCAGATGAGGCAGAGGATTTGAGGTGGAAAAGGGCCAGTGAAAAATCATAATGATTAATTTCTGCTTGGGGGCAGTAATTTTGGGCTGAGGTCAGCATCACCCAGGACCAAGTGTTTGCTAAGAATGTTGTGGAAGGCAAGGAAATGTGCTATTGGCATTGATGTTGATAGCAGTCCATGAGTCTGGCTGATCTGACTATAAACTCATGCTGCTGAGAATCCTCAAAGACATTTTAAGACTTCCCATATTTTATTTTCGGTGGTTACTTTGTGCTATTTATTTAGCTGGCTTGGTTTTAGCTTATAAATATACCAGTAGCTTCTCTTTATGCCCTGTCTGAGTTGAAAGAGCTGACTAATTAGAGACAAGTGTTTCCATTTCACCAGTTCCAACTTCCAAATGAGACAGCATGTGCCTTTTACCTCATTTTGGGGGTAGTATGCTGAGAGAGCATCTACATTAATGAAAACATAGTGGAGGGTGGTTACATTTATTAGCATAATTACTGCATGCATAATTTTAACACTAACAAGCCTTACCCATTCTTTAGTTGTAGGCACACTGGGCTAAACTCAGCACTGATATGTTCGGGCACCATTCCATGAATAGCATCGTAGTTATGCTAGCATACATTAGTAGTGAATTTGGCTCAAAGTGCCTCAAATTATCTTGCCAAATTGTCTTAGTTAGCCAGGGATACATTTTATTTGTACAATTATAAAAAGGAATTTGAAAATATTCAACAGCTTTTCTGTGGAATATTTGACAAGCCCATGGCTGCATAAAAAGAACACAGCTTATGCCATTCGTATCATTCTGTGGGTTGAGGGTTTGTATGATAAGGAAACAGATGCATGCAAAAAATAAGCACATTTTGGCATAGAGAAATGGGATAGCTGTTTTTTAAAATAATCAGCCAGATGTTCTCAGTAGGTCTCCGCTTAGGGACTTATTTGGTAAATTAGTGAGAGCGGTGGCCATTTATAGTATGTATGGTATCACAGTGCAGACCATTCATAGTTTACCTTATGGCAGTCCATATTGTTTGAATGAGAAGCTGCACTGGAATTGATTTGCTACTGCATGGTGGGAAGGATGTTTTAGTAATGGCTAGAGCACTGGACTGGGACTCAGGAGACCTAGATTCAGTTTCTGGCTTAGCCGCAGATTTGCCATGTGATCTTGAGCAGATCTATTAATCTATTTTTTGCCTTAGTTCTGCATTTGTAAAATGGGGATAATACTTTTACCTGACAGGGATGATGTGAGACTAAAATTCAGGAAGGGGAGTGAGGCGCTCAGTAACTACTGTATTGAGGGCAACATAAGTACTTAGTTGACTGCCCACAGCTTTATGGACTGCTTCGGTGATGCTGACTGCCTTAATATTCTGCATCTCAAGTTGTGAACTGAAACCCTCCCACGATTTAAAATGTAGTATAAACTTTGCTCAGCAGCTCTGAAATTCAGTCCCTATACTGTACAGTACAACATTCTGCATTACCTATGATATTTCTCTAAAAAGAGGTGTTCCCTTGCTTAAGATACATCATGGCAGATGTAGCGATTGCTGTGATAAATATGGATTCTGTATTGATCACAATTGCAAATATTTTTATATGAGTGCTGGTTATGGAGAATCTTGCATTTGTACGCCAGCAATTAGGCACTTCACATTTTTATATTCTTTAATACCTAGTAGTTTATTAATGCAGTCTCTTACACTTTTACATAGTAACTTTTATCCATATGTTTGTGGTTTATAACAGGTTGTTTGTGTATCTGCTACAGTTTTACATGCATACTGTAGGCATTGCCATGCATCTTTTAAATATTATGCACAATACAGCAATTGCCAATTTGTCTCAATCCATTTGCTCACTCAGGCTTCTAGTTTACAGTGCAAATATTCATAGGAAATTATAATCTGCTTCTAATATTATTTCAGGTTACAGTGGAGAAAAATTAAACTAATAGATTTTAAAACCAGATGGGACCATCATGTAATTCTAGTTTGACCTGTTGCAAGATGCAGGACACAGAATTTCACCAAATGATTCCCGCATCAATTACATAACTACTGTGAAAATATCGCATCTTGCAAATTTTAGTCTGAATTTGTATAGCTTTACCTTCCAGCTATTGAATCGTGTTATGCCTTTGTCTGCTAGAATAAAGAACTTCTACTTCAGAAATATTGTCCCCATATATCAGAGTAGCAGCCATGTTAGTCTGTATCCATAAAAAGAAAAGGAGTACTTGTGGCACCATAGAGACTAACAAATTTATTAGAGCATAAGCTTTCGTGAGCTACAGCTCACTTCGTCGGATGCATGTAGATACTTACAGACTATGATCGAGTCACCTCTTAACCCTGTCTTGAATAAACAAAATAGATCGATCGTTAGAGCCCTGTGCGGATACAAAATTTGTATCTGCATCTGATCTGCGATCTGCAAACATGGTCCGTGGATATCCCCATCCACAGATACAAAGTGGATAGCTGCGGATTTGCAGGGCTCTATTGATCTTTAGTCTCTCACCGTAAATGTAGGTTTTCCAGACCTAAAATCCTTTATGTAGGTCTTTTCTGAACCCTTTTCAATTTGTCAACATCCTTTTTAAAGAGTGGACACGAGAACTGGACACAATATTCCAGGAATGGTCTCATAAATACTGTATGTGCAATGGTAATACCACCTCTTTACTTGTAATCAGTACTCCCCTCCTTTTTTTTAAAATTTCCTCAACAAAATTCATGCAAGATTGCAAGATTTAAAGATGGAGGTGCCAACAAACTTTGCAAAGTGTTTAGATGGACCTTCTGCTCTTTGAATAAAATACAGGTCTTAAACTGTATAATATTATACATGCAGTATTCATCTCTTTCAGCTTCACCGCAATCTTGTGAATTCTTAAGTACTAGTGGATAAAATTGGCTGATGTTTCATGGCAGAGGCATGTTGAACTTGCACTATCTGATGCCTGCTCAGTAATTTTTAAAGGGTTTGCATATAATGGGCCTAAGATCCAAGGTATCTGTGTTCTAGGTTCTGCATAACAAAATATGGACAAGTTGAGTTTTTTTAAACCCTAAATAAACCCATTTCTCATTAAAGGCTAATAAATTGCTTTATCAATAAAGCTCTTTCATATTTTTATTTTTCTGTATGTGTTTAAAGGGTGCAAACAGCTATGGGCAGCTCGGCCTTGGTCATAAAGAGGATGTGCTGTTGCCCCAGTCTCTGAAAGATTTTTCTTGCAAACATCAAAACATTAAGAGCATTGCTGGAGGAGGAGGACACTCTGCAGTTATTACTGGTAACAGACATTCACATAACATATGCAGTGCAAGGGCTGGCATGTTTCTGAATGAGAAGCTTCTTGCTGGGCATCTCCCGGCACTGTGCTGCCACCTATGTGTGGATTGCAGTTTCTAGCAAGTGCCAATCTGTAATTGCAAAGTGGAAACGTTATTCGCTGCCAATTAGTTGAATTGTTTTGAAGGGGAGTTATGTTATTTCAGTTGCCTCTAATGGTCATTTTATGATTATGTGATAATTATTTCTTAGCCTGTTCTACCTGCTTCGTATGCAAGAGGGTTCATTACTTTGGGGGGAAGAGAAGATATTTCACTTTACCTTAAGATGTGTCCAAACCCCTGATTGGAAAGTTCTACCATAAATAATGGATACTTAGGAAATAGGAAGGATATGAAGGAGAAAGTGAATGGGATGAATGACTTCCCTCTGAAACACTATGGGGGAGCAATGTTAATGTTAGAATCATCTCCCTTGACAGTCACATTCTCCCTGGCTGTGTCTATACAAGAAAGAAAAGTGTATTTTTAATTTGTTAAAGATATATAATTTTATCATGAGAAGACAAGGCCTATGCATGCAGTGCTAATTTATCACAGGATCACAATGTGTGTATGATTCTGTTTTGTCTGTGTTATGACAGTGACGGTGGTTTTATTTTGCAGGTGCAGGAGAACTCTTTGTATGTGGCCAAAACAAAGGAGGACAATTAGGACTCAATCACACTGAGGATGTCCTGTGTTTTACTTCATGCACTGCACTGTCTAATGTTTGTGTGATACAAGTTGCCTGTGGTTGGGATTTTACAATCATACTTACAGGTAAGTCTATCTCACTAATAATAATACCTACCTCTTATATAGTGCTTTCATCAGCATACCTGAAAGTGCTTTACAAATGAGGCCAGTATCATTATCTCCATTTTACAGACGGTGAAACTGAGACTCAGAGCAGTTTAATGGCTTGCCCAAGGTCACCCATCAGGCCAGTAGCAAAGCCAGGAATTGAATTCAGGTCTCCTAGTCCCGTGCTCTGTGCACTAGGCCGTAGTGTCTCCCACTAGGGCTGGGAGAAATATTATGACATACAGTAAAAGCACAGAGCTCTGTCGTACCAAGGTCTGTACAAAGCCTGAGCGCTCAGAGGTTTTATGCTATTTGCTTTGCAAGTGGAATTGCTGAATGTTCTGCACACTCGCTCTTCAGTTATCTTTAGACCTTTACAGAATATGGTTTATAAGACCACGAGCCCTTGAGCTTTTGGAAAAGGGACTGTTCAGTTCTTTATATGCTGTGCTGTGGTATCTGGCATATAGTTCTTTTAACAATGTGTTATGGTATCTTGCTTATAACCATAAATGTACCCTAAGGTATAATGTTATGAGTTGCACTGCTCCAACAAGGCTGTATTATGTTGCAGGAAATGGCCAAGTTTTATCCTGTGGGTCTAACTCTTTTGGACAACTAGGAGTCCCTCAAACTTCAGGAGGATGCTTGATTCCACAAAAGATTGAGGTAAAGACTCAACAAAGTTGTCCTCTACAAATCTGGTCCTGTTTTCAGCGCCCCATAAAAAACTCACTAAAGGATTTCAGTGAGTTTTGGATCAAGCCCTTGTACTCATTAAAGAGAAGAGAATTATTCGTGTGAATGATAAATATCCAGGATTAGGCACTTTAAGAGAGTTAATACTATAGACATTAGAAAGTCAGCACTTCAGGAAGTTAAGTGTGTGTGTGTGTGTGTGTGTGTGTGTGTGTGTGTGTGTTTTAAATGAAGAAGGTGCCAACTTTTACTAGAGATAATGGTACATTTTGGAAAAGGACATAAAATTTCATCCACACACATTTTAATAGCCACGGTCAACCAAACAATGGTCCAAATCCTCAGATGTTGTAAACTGACTGAAGTCAAAGGAGTTATGTTGAATTTCCCCATCTGAGGCTCTGACCCAGGGCTTATAAGGTGTTAGAAATGTTTCAGTACACACTTGAGGAAAGAAGGAAAGGATTTCCACTGATCTTAAATTTTATTTAGTTTCTTAGGGTTTTATGTTGAAAAATTCAAAGGATCAAAGGAGAACTTGTTAAAAAATAGCTGATTTCAATACAATCAGCTTTGTTCTGGGATGTCTACTGTAGGAAAGCTTTTGTTCAATTGAGTTCCTTCTGCTGGCACATGCTATATAAATGCCAATTCTTTGGTTTTGTGCTTCTCCATTTATAATTTAGCAGTGCAACGTAATATGTGGAAAGATCTTTTAGCAAAGGTTGCAGAATCCATTCCTAAAATTTTATTTTTCACAAGAAAAATCAGTGTGAGAAATCAGCACTTTTGATCATCCCTACAATAAGAAACTAGTGTGTGTGCAGGGAAATTAAAATTTTATGGATTTTAGATGCATTTTCTTTGACATTATAAGCAGCAGCTAAAAAGGAATTTTAAACAAAGTGAAAAATACATTAGTATTGTCCTCATTTAACCTCAAAATGTTTATCAAACCATATCAATTTCAAAAGAAATATGTTTGAAGACTAGGGAATCCCATTTCTTATTAGTCTGTCTCTTGCACTCATAAGCACTGAGGGGCAGACTCTTAAACCCCAGCCTGTGCTGAATAATACCGTACTTCACAGATAGTCATCATTGCAGTCAATGGGAGTACTTATGGGGTAAGGCACAACTCAGCATGAATAAGGGTATCAGAATCTGTGTCTGAAGTAATTGCTTTAAAAATCTTATAAGAAATAACTACTGAGACTTATGTATCCTCAGAGCAGCTTTACTACTGTTGGCTATGAACCCAGCAGTGTGAATGAATTCCTCATGGCAGCACTATTCTCTCCTTCTAATTAATCCCTGTTTACACTTTGGTTTCGATTTTTAGAACATTAATGAAATTCTTTCCTCTCCCAATAAATTCCCATTTCTGTTGTATTGAAGAGAACTCCTGGTCTCTTCAATACAAGCTTCAGAAATGGCAAAGTCCTTTCTGGTTCTTTGGTTAGGATTACCAGTCTCATTGCCAATGCCAAAACCTGTCTGTTGCTTTTTTTAAATTCAGGGACAGCATGGGTATAGAAACGAGAGAAAGACCTGTGAAGTTATCTAGTCCTCTTGGGCACAGGGACTGTGTCATGCCTTGTTTTTGTATACCACCTACCATCCTTGGAAGGTGCTGCATTACTACTGATAATTATAGTCTCCCACCCTGACAATGCAGGCTCATTCTGCATCTACAGTATTTTCTAGTGGGGTTTTACACAGCTGGTATATATCTGTCAATAACTAATTTAATAAACCACTTGAGCAGTGTTTTGTAAGTACTACTTGTGTTACATTAAATGCTCATGTTCGCTGCCATTTATTTTATATCAATATTACATCCACAAAACTATGTTAAAAGATTGTTAAGTTTGCAAAATCAAGTTAGGAAATGCCAGAATTAAGGCATCCCATGCAACCTTAATTTGGTCCTTCCCGTGCATAAGTGTTATAATACAGTTTAATTCAATGTTCATACCTAAAGACAGGGTCTTATAACGGAAGTGTTAGACACCAGTAACTATAAGTGTGCTGCCAGCTCTGTCTAAATTATTAAATTGCCCATCATCATAGTATGTTGGAACCAATTAATTGTTTTGCACTGTTGACTAATGTGGCCGCTTGTTACTGATATTTGTTACTGAACGTCCAGTATGCTAAAAGGGGGACTATAAAATTGTGTATGTTTGCATCTTAGTTACAAATCGCTGAGATTTCTTCCTTCATGTGAGTATTTTCAGCTCAATTGTTGGTCTGCTGCTGTACTATTGCACTTCTGGAAGTTTTGCTTGGTTTTCTTAAGAAATTCCCAAGCTGTATTGAAATGAGACTGAATTATATTCTAAAATAAATATCTTTGTGCTGAACTCTGTGACATATAGTCTGTAAATATGATAACATTTTCTTGCATTTGCATGGATAAAACGTGTTTCCCTCTGAGAGGTGTAAAATGCAAATATGTTTTTTTATGATGTTTGAATAGTCCCTCACAGAGAAGGTGGTGAATGTTGCTGCAGGACTCAGACATGCTCTTGCTGCTACAGGTGAATATGCCATCATAAATTTAACATTTCAGTTAGAAACTAATAGTACTTTTAGTATGTGAGATGTCTAATAGCTTACATTAAAAAAGAAGGCAGGGGAGGGAAAGGATTTATGATTTTATTCCTATTCACTACAGAAGCCATAGGAAAATGACACCTGAAAAATCCTGTCCATGTTAAGGGCAGGCATGTTAGGCAAGAACATGATACTGAATATGCTCTTTCTAAAAAATGGTGCTGAAAGAAAACTATCCAAGAGCACAGGGCCAGATTTTCAAAGCTAGTTAGGCATCTAAAATAGCTTTGAAAATTTGACCCTTAGTGACTTTTTGGGTCTCCTACTATCAGCCATGCTCTATCGTGGCGGGTCATAGTTTGTATGAACTTTAAGGCCTTTTCCTGCTATCTGTTTTCAGAATTCTCCAAGGCTTGATGGGGAGTCTTTCACAGTCAATTCTATGGATTTGACAGGGTTTTGCTGCAATCAACAGTCAGCACATTGCTTTCTTGTTGTTACTTGCATATGAGTTCCAGACAGTTGGGTATTGGGTGAAGGGCTAAAGGGCTGAGATAGAGATTGGAAGAAATGTGTAGTCTAGTGGTTGGAACAAGAACTAGGAATCAAGCACCCCTGAGTTCTGACCACAATTCTCAATTATAATCCAGATCTGGATACTTGCATCCTCTGGGCTAAATTATGACCAGCCATAGGGGTCTGAGCAGAGGGCTACTGGGTATAAGAGGTTAGGTCACAGTGTAGCAGGGAAATCAGCCTCTGTGGGGTTGTTACTTCTTTACTGCTTCCCAGCAAGTCAGCCAGCACAGCTCAGTTGGCATGGAGAGTGTAGTAAGCTGTGCCAGGTAAAGGGGTGGCAGAATTTATTTCTCCACTGGAGGCTGAATTGTGGGACTTAATTGTGATTCTTTGAATCACAGTTCGGTCCCATATCCTCTCTTGAGGCAGTGCAAATACGCAATTCTCCTCACTGTGAGTCTTGAGCAACTCCACAATGTAGCCCTCAGGGATTTGGAGCAAGACACATACCCCTCTTTGATTCAGGTTTCTCCATTTATAAAAGGAGAGTAATAACCACCTGCCTCTTGGAGGCCTTGTCAGGATTCATTCAATGTGTGTGAAGTGTGTTTGGGACGAAAAGCGTTGTATAAATAGAAAGCAGTATTCGTTATAGATAACTTTTTTAATTAACACCAATATAAACTAAGCCAAGCAAACACTCTTTTGAAATTAGTTAACAAGAGAAAAGACAGTCAACTGAATTTGTTAGCAATTGCTGTGCTTTAATTTCCCTTTGTATGCTCACACTGAGAAGAAAGCGGCATGGTGTTCCAGTGGGGAACAGGCATGGCTTCTTGGGCAAACCGGGCAAGCCAAGGGAAAATGATCCCATCCTTCTTGACAGCAAAAGAACCTTGTAAAGTAACAGGTAACTAAAGAATCACACTTTTTCTTTGTAAAGACAGTAGCACTGGAAACAGTAATATATAGACCATGTATATATATACAAACAATGCATCTTTTCTTTAACCCTCCTGGTGTGTTATCTACGCTTCCCATAATTTTGCAGTGATTCAGATGCATTACAGAAGGTCATTACAGAAGTAATGAATTCATTGATGCTGGTTAAGGGGCAAATCCAGACCCCCTCCTGCATGGTCACGGTGGGAACTAGTGCAGCTGCTGTGTGCAAAGAGGGGATGTGAATGTAAGGGAGCTGTGTTCCGTGACAGCATGGAGTGGGGCTGGAACATGGGTGGGCTGATGTGCTGGGAGTGGGACTTCGACACTCTATGGACCCTCCTGTCTCTCTCACATTACAGGGTTGTGAGTGGCCATGGTAATGGCCATGGAGTGGCTCTGCAGATGTGCTGTGGCTTGCAGATAGGTTTCCCCTCTGTGTTCCCAAGCATATCTCTGTAACACCTGGTCTTGGTGTTCCAGTGTGAACTGGCATGACCAGGGCTTGGGGTCTGGATTTCTCCTTAATCACAGAAACACATCATCAGCACTACATTTTAAATATGTTCTCAGGAACTGGCACAGTCGTTTGCAGTATGTCTGTGGTATGGAATGGGAACACAGGTTCACGATCCCCTGGACAAATAATGCTGACTTCCTTGGGATCTGTGTTCCATATGCTGAGACCTTCTGATGTAAAATACATAATACACAGCACTTATGGTGCAATTTCTGAAGTAATATAGTTCTATTCTGTACAAGGGATCTGGGCATAGAATTGTGTCTTGCCTGTACTTATTCCATGGAACTGATATTTCCTAGGTCTGGAAGATGTGCAGGTGAAAAGAATCACTGCCAGCTCCTACCATTCAGTGTCACTTACAGGTAGGCCCTAGGTATATATGTACGTATTAGTAGGCTTGGGCAATGTATTTAGAAGCTAGATATTTGTGACTCTTAATTTTTGTTCTAGCTGGGCTCTGCTTAGTTTGTAAAATCTGATGGGATCAAAGCAAGCATGCTATAACTTCAGTGGTATTCATTTGTTTGAAAGAGTAAATTATCAAAAAATAGAGTTAAGTGGATTTATTTGCTTTGAACACCATCTCCTCCCAAAGAGATCCTAGCCATCCCTGGTCAGGATCTCTTTGGGGAGGAGACGGTGTTCAAAGCAAATACATTCACTTAACTCTATTTTTTGACAGTCATTTGGGGGCAGGTTCTGATACACTTACTCCACAAATAGTTTTCAGAGTAGCAACCGTGTTAGTCTGTATTCGCAAAAAGAAAAGGAGTACTTGTGGCACCTTAGAGACTAACAAATTTATTAGAGCATAAGCTTTCATTGAGCTGTAGCTCACGAAAGCTTATGCTCTAATAAATTTGTTAGTCTCTAAGGTGCCACAAGTACTCCTTTTCTCTTTCCACAAATAGTTTAATTGATTTCTACAAGGCTATTTTGTGAAGCATGGTGTTACCTGTTATGAGTAAGAGTTGCAGAATCTGGGATTTATTAATGCACCTTGGTGGGACGTGTTCTCCTAAATCATACAGGCGCTTTTGTAAACACTACCTTTTGCACTCTGCAGTCAGTTCTTCTGTGCTTGCTAAACAGGAACCAGCATGTTACATGGAAAGGCAGCTAGAGTATTGCTCTGCGTGAAGGGAAAGAGGTTTCATAGTACCATCAGTTTTAAGGGCGGAACTGATCATCAGATCATCTTGTCTGACCTTCTGTATATCACAGGCCACCCAGCCTACCCGCACACTGAACCCAACAACTAAAATTAGGCCAAAGTATTTACAACCAACAGGAGACTAAACTGTTGTGTGCCACAGGCAGAGTACAGGAGGGACTGAGGTGCACCAATGATGGAGGCCCCCACAATGGCAAGGAATTTATTGAGTGAGATATATTCAAATGATCCTAGCATGCAACCTGCACCCTGCACTGCACAGGAAGGCCAAAAAAACAAACCCCAAAGTCATTACAAATCTGACTGGGGAAAATTCCTTCCTGACCCCACATATGATGGTTGCTTCTTATGCTATTGATTTATAATCTTGAGGCATGGAAAATGTATTAATCTTCCTGAAGACATGAAATCTTGAGTAAAACTACATGTTTGGGATCTCTAGCATCCTCTAAATTGTTCACCAGTGTATTTACTTGGGCTAATTTACAGAGAGCAATAATTATGTGGGGAAACGTTACAAAATGTGAGTTTTATTGAATTCCAAGACACGCAGACTGAGGTATCCCTAAGTATAGGCTACTCTGGGGAAAATCAATATATACCAGACTAACTGACATGTGAATTTATTTAAGTAGCAAATGGATTATTCTTCCATGTTTTTATTTTCTTGATTTTGATTAAGCGAGCAATTCTTTTTGGCTACAAAAAGACCAAAGCTCCTGATGCTAAGGATCCAAAGCTATTTAATAATATAACATTTCTGTCTGTCTCCCTGCTGCATTAGCTTTTAAAGGTGTGTGTTTGACTCAAGGTACTACAGTACTTGTTTTTAAATTATAAGTGAGCTACAATCTGCAAGGGTTTTTTACATGGATGTGAGGTTTCAGAGTAACAGCCGTGTTAGTCTGTATTCGCAAAAAGAAAAGGAGTACTTGTGGCACCTTAGAGACTAATGCTTTAATAAATTTGTTAGTCTCTAAGGTGCCACAAGTACTCCTTTTCTTTTTACATGGATGTGAGGCACTGTTTATTGTGTATTTCATTTCTGCTTAGTCTCGCCTGCCACCTGTTGGTGATACTTGGAACACCTAATTTGAAAGAGTTTTACAGAACTGTAGAAAGGATTGTTACAAAAACATATGGCACATTTTTAAAAAAGGATGATGAAGCTGTTAATTCACTCCTTCAGTGCTCAGCTTACTACTTACATCCAATATAGTAGCAACTATATGACCTATAGGCTTATCCTGTACTGCCTTTGGTTGTGTACAAATTACAGGGATCACATTAAAATATACAAAAGGGGTTAATGGTAAGTAAATTGTTGTAGCATCCTTAGTAAATTGTAAGCCACACAAATGTTATGTTGGTTATAGACTTAGAAAAACTTAACTTTCTTTCTTTGCTTGAAATTAGCTGTTTCTGCCATACAGTTTCTCAGGGGAAAAGATGATTTCCTTTTTTCTGCGGAGGAATTCTAGGCAAATACAAGAGTCAGTTACTTGATTTTCTCCCCCCTCCCCCTTTTTAATTGAAAAAAATGACAAAGTCCTTTAGAAAACCTAAAAAATTGTTTTGGCATTCATTGTTTCTCTTAACAGTTCGTTAATGCGCTTTGATTAGTTCCATTTCAAAGAATACTAGATGAAAGCACATTAACAAATTGTTAATGCGTGTCAGCAAGGTCTATGTGGACAGTTATTCAGTGGCAGGGTAACATGGGTCAGATTCACACCCCATCTTGCATTGTGATTTTGTGGTGTGTGTATATGCAATTTTTTCAATTAAACAAATAGAGAAAAAATAGTAATTATCCACCAATCTATTTCAATGGTAGTCGGTGTCCTTGTAGTGGAGAGAGGCATGAGCGGAGTTATTAGTTCTGCCTTGGGAAAGGAAAATGTGTTGAGGGCCTTTATGGCTACTTTTATTCTTTACAATCCAGGGTGTGTGTGTGTAGAGAAGTATAAATAGTGGGGAAAATATACAAGGAAAATTGAAACTGAATTAATGTACTACCCTCCCTTTGTATTTTTCTCCATCTGTTGATATTTCACAGAAGTAGCTTCCCTCTAATTTCTTTACTTTTGTATTTATTTCAGATGAAGGAGAATTGTGTGTTTGGGGTAGCAACAAACATGGGCAGCTAGTGAGTAAAGAGCCTTTTCTCGTTGAGCCCCAGAAAATAGATGCTCATTTTTTCTCGGGTGAAAAGATTGGAGCGGTCTGGAGTGGATGGACGCATGTAGTGGCGCAAACAGGTAGGAGATCCGAAAAAGCAGCCAGAAGTTAAAAGCAAATACTTAAATATCCACGTTATTCTAGGCAAAACATTATTTTAATTTGATCTTCCTCACTGTTAATAGTGATGCACAGAGATGTTTTCAGATCAAGCTGTACAGTGATAGTCTTCAAAAAGTAGGGGAATGGATTTCTGTCTATCAAGAATACTCCTGCTTCTCTGAAAACTTAGTATACAATAAGAGCATCTGGTTTATTTTAGATGCTTGCTGCTGCAAAAGCACCAATATACACAAACAGCTCAGATCACCAGATGATAGAAAGGGGGTAACTCTCCAGTAAGTGAGAAGTTCCAGGGACCAGCCTTCTGGGTGAGGTTTAGCCTCATCCTTGGAGAAAAGGGAGTCTGGTGGTGTTCCATGCAGTGGTAGAAGATTTTGGCTTCGGTTTCCAGGTTGTAGGGTCATCTTTGGTGAGAGGTCTCTGGCAGATTTCTATCAAGGCCATAGAAATTATACTTTGAGGAAAACCTACTGATGAGACTCCTTGTGGTTCATCTAGGCAAGGAGTTTTCCTGGGCAGTGGGATCATCATTAGTTAGTGAGGAAAGATAGTCTGGTGGTTAGGGCATTAGCCTGGGAATTGGGAGACTTTGCTTCAGTTACTTGCTTGACCACATTCTCAGGGCTGGCCTTAAACCAAATGGCACCCCAAGTGAGGAGTGTCTTTGGTTGACCCTCCTCCATTTGTTAAACTTTTGAATACCTTATTTTTTATTGCATTTGTAGCCCATTTTGCAACTTTGATGTATGATTTGCATGCATGATTCATCCCTGTCGTATAAGACAATACATTTGCATGCTAGGATCTGTAAATCTATACTTATTCATGCCATATGTAAGCAAATAAAAAAAATAATTTCCTTTACGCTTAAAGAAACTTTTTAATTTTAAGAATAACTGAAATGTACTAACATCAAGAAATTGAATTGTGCACCAACATTGGGTGGACCAGTGTTAAATAGTGTTACAGAAGGTGACAGCATTGGAATATTAACCCCAGTCCTGTTTTAGATATTTTCCCATCAAATTTGTCCCTTTCTGCAAACTAGATTGCAACTGAGCTTTTTGCTTCCTATACTGAACTCCTGAAGGCTTCTTTGGGGACATCTTTTATTTTCTATGGGGAAAAACAGACAGTATTAGGGAGAGCAAAAGTCTATGTTCTGCAGACTTAGAAAGTCATCAAACGTTACATGTTAGGCATGGTAAAAGAAGTAACAGTAGTTCTTTTATATTGTTACGTAGATAGGGGGTTTGCTAGACAAGTTATTTACTTGTTCCCATAATATAAGAACTAGGGGCCAGCAAATGAGATTAATGGGCAGCAGGTTTAAAACAAATAAAAGGAAGTTCTTCTTCACACAGCGCACAGTCAACCTGTGGAACTCCTTGCCTGAGGAGGTTGTGAAGGCTAGGACTATAACAGGGTTTAAAAGAGAACTAAAGAAATTCATGGAGATTTAGTCCATTAATGGACTATTATTAGCCAGGATGGGTAAGGAATGGTGTCCCTAGCCTCTGTTTGTCAGAGGATGGAGATTGATGGCTGGAGAGAGATCACTTGATCATCATCTGTTAGGTTCACTCCCTCTGGGGCACCTGGCATTGGCCACTGTCGGTAGACAGGATACTGGGCTGGATGGACCTTTGGTCTGACCCACTATGGCCATTCTTATGTTCTTATATCACTGGTGTCTCATTAAATATGTCCTTTATTAGTTGCTACTTACAAACTTCAAGTTTTAAAACACAAGTACACCTTCATAATTACACAGTAAAGCAGGGTTAATAATACCATAGCTGGGCTTTCACTTCACTTCGTTCTATCATCTCACTGACTGACTGGTGATGCCCCGCCGCTTATGTATCCACGAGGGCATGGCTAACAACATTATAGATTTGAAGAAAATGTAGTTCTCAGAAAGCCTGGAACATTCCACGAGATTCTACAAAGGTCCAGAACATTCTAGGAGGTTAGTGAAAAATGAATCCACACATGGATACCTGAAACATATTACTTCAAGCATTCTATTTTCCCTTTTGTCACTAACAACAAAAACAGCACCTTGAGCCTGGTGGCCCCCAAGCCCGGCATGCCAGGCGGTTGCCTGAGTCTCCTGCCTGTAAATCTGGTCCTGCAGTGTGATCTTGGTCAAGACTCTATGCCTTGGTTCTCCATCTGTAAAATGTAGAAAATTATTATATCAAATATTAAATGTACTATACAATTATAGTATTTATTTACCTCATGAGGGCAATGTGAGGAGAAATACATTAAAACCTGGGAAGGTGTTCAGATACTGTGGTAATAGAGGCCATATAAGTACTTAAGATTGAACTCAACCTAGACAGAAATTCTGGATGGTACTGTGTGTCATCTTTGCAGTTATACAAGTGCATGCTAGCAGGACTACACTGTTTATACTATTTTGTGGTCGCTTGTAACCCCAAAATGATTTTTCTTAAACTATTATAAAAAGGACAGTTAAAAATTATATGGCAGGCATCAGGAAAACCTGATGGAATGGGATTTAGTTGTTTTTAAGGTTGGGAGCCTAAAAAGGTCCAATATTTCCTCTTTAATCTACTTTAAATAGTAATGGATTTTGAAATTTATCCCTCTGTAAATCTTGGTATTTATGTCATCCCTCATTACTATAACTTCTGAGTGCCTCTCAAGTGTATCCATTTGTTTTCAAAACACTCCAGGAGGAGTTAGGGGGAAGTATTATCCCCATTTTATGCTTTATGAAGACATCTGTGCAATGAGATGTGGTAGAGGAAATAACAAATAATATAGCACTGTACTCATGTCTTCAAATAGACTAAGTTTTTTGCATTTTCTCTTAATACTAGCTCTGCATGTACTTGAGTTTTCTTGATTTCTTTTATTCCACTTTTTAAAAAGTTGTATTTAAAAAAAATCCCAGAAAATAAGATGCTAGGCTGTATTGTTCGGTTTTGGTGAGCCATTTCATAGTCAGCAAAATAGAAAATATCCGCACAAGATTGGGAAAAATTATTACAATGAGGGGGGACTGTCCCTATGAGACAAGAGGAAAGAAAATGAGTATGATTTTGATCTGAGCCTGCAGTCCCTACGTCATCATGTGAAATTAAAGAAAATGGGACTATTCGCGTGTGCAATGTATGCTGGATTGGGCCCTTGGCTAGGAAAATATAAAAGTCAGGCAATGTGATAGAGACACTTGTATGTACAATAATGGGTGATCTGTTGATGGCCAGCAGGGGGCACTTTCATTGTTGCTCTGTCCAATAATGCAAGGACAGGAGGAAACTGGATAAATTAAAAAGCAACCCATTAAAAATGGATAACAGGAAATATTATTTTTAGTAACACGTAAGTAGCCTGTGGAATTTGCTGCTGCAGCATATTTCACCAGTCTGAGCTTCTCCCTGGCTCCAAAGCATGCCCTGCCATGCCCAATCTTTTGCACGGAGGTTTATTTCCTTAACAGAGGTTAGCAAACAAACAAAAAACCATCCTTTTAACTCTATCCTTGGCCCCAGGCTTCAGGGCCACCTTTCCCAGGGGTCTCTGGCACTCCAGCTCCTGGCAGCTTCCCAGTCTCAATGAGTTCTGCCCCCTTCTTGGAGCAACCCCCCCCCCAGGGTTGCTTCCCTGAGCCCCTGGTCCCTTGCTCCAGGGACCCACCAGAGGATCTAGCTTCTCTCCAATGTGGGTGTGTTTCTTCCATGGTGCAGTCTATCTCAGTCCTTCCTCCTCCAGCTTCCCATTAGCAGCCCTTTATAGGCCCAGGTGTAGCTCAGCCCTCTTTAACTAGCTGGATTGGGCTCACCTGCTTTGGTCCAGGGAAGCTTGGCTTAGTCTATCCATAGGGACCCGCTACTCCATGACAGCATATTATATAGGCAAATAGCTTACTGAGATTAACAAAATGATTAAATGCTTGTATAGAATAAAAATAGCATTTGCAGTTATGTTAACTAGTATAAATTACAAAGGACATAGTCCTTAGACTTTGCTGTATACATTGATTGTCAGCTTGGGGGTGGCAGTAGGGTGGGGTAGGGGTAGGCATGGTCAAGAAATAGCATTTCCCTGGTAGTTTTGCAGAACTTCCCAGAGGGGTCTTCACTTTCCTCTTAAACTTCTGTTTTAAGCCATCGCCAGAGTCAGATTGTGGGCTAGATGGCCTCTTTGTCTGTCCTGACCATTCATATGTTCCTATTGATTATCTAAAGACAGTATTTAGGAAGGGGCGACAAATCTCCCAGCATTATTATCTGCAGAGAGTTAAAATTATTGCACTAGTTCAAGGTTCTGGACTTGCTGTGCTAGGCCTTGATCCAGCAAAGCACTTAAGTAGATGCTTAACTTTAAGCATATGAGTACTATAGTCTCATTGATTAAAATTCAACATATGCTTAAGTGCTTTGCTGGATTGGTGCCATAAAGCATGGTACCAAATAATACTATTGGTGTGAGAGAAGAGTGTCTATGATAATGTTTGATAATTGCAAACTGCTGTGCTAGAAATGAGTGGAATGCAATGGACCACTGGATACCAAAGCATTTTTGCATTCTAGTGGCAGATAGCATTCATCACTAGCACTCATGATTCATGACACATGAAAGTTGCACAAATCTGACAACTACCTTAACTTTTTTAACCCTACTTAAACTCTAACCTGTTTTTGGAGGCTTCTGTCTTGAGAATTCTTAGAGCTATAACCAAGGCAATGCACTATTTGAAAGCGTATTATCTTTGTTTTCAGATGGAATAAAAGCACTGATCTCTAACTGTAGGGTTCATGAGAAAAGTGGTTCCACCATTAATGCTGATACTGAAGTGGGGGAAGCAAGACATTAGTTAGCATAACCCGATTTTAAAGAGTGGTGATTGTCAAAGCAATCAGTTTGTTTCAGTATTTGTTGCCAATAAATATCAGCTATGTGAAACTTCATGTAGCGGATATTTATCACCAGCAAACACTGAAACAAATAAATAGCTTTGACAACAACACTCTTTAACATCAGGTTATTTTGACTAATAGAGAAAACACTTGAAAATAATTTAAATGGAGCTACACTGACTTCTACCCTCTAAGGATCTGGGGCAAAATTTTCAAAAGAGACTAAGTGACTTAGGAACTTACTTCCATTTTTAAAAGTGACTTTTAGGCATGTAGGAACCTAAGTCTTATTTAAAATCAATGGGATTTAAGATTCTCAATCCCATAAGGCCAAATTTTCAAAGGTATTTAGGTACCTGAAGGTGCAGATAGGTGCCTAGTGACCTTTTCAAAAGTACCTAGGCACCTAACTCTCATTGATTTCAAGCACCTAAGCACTTCTGAAAATCCCATTAGGCATCTATTTACATCTTAGGCACCTAAATACCTTTAAAAATCTTAGACCCTTAGACACTTTTAAAAATTTTACTCCTTCTCTAATATGTGTTCCTCCATTATGTGACCTTCTCCCTGCAATGAATGAGAGGCTGCTTGAGTCTCCTGCTGTTGAGTTCATGAGCAGTTCCTGATTCCGCTGTAAAAGAGGGACCTAAAATCACCAGATTGAGGTACATGGATGGATTGAGGAAATAAAGGATTTAGAGGGAAAAAAAAGGATGAAGTCTGATATTTTCTCCACTTTGGCTACTATGGAAGGTGGAAACGGGATCTATGTTTATCACTAGAAACATCAGACTCAGACTGGCTTCAGCAAACAGAATCACAATGAAGGAACTTTGTTGTGAGAGAGTTTTACTTAGTTAATAGTCTATAACACAGCAAAATATAATAGTTGAAATAGAGGTTACTTTAAGCGTCACTGTTTCAGGATCCACCAGGACGAGAAAAAATTTGGAAGAGCGGTACAAATTCAGGCCCAATAAATGTTTTGAAGCATCATCCAGATCAAAAGTTTAAATTCCTGCCAACATGGCTGTAAAATGCTATCTATCAGAGAAGACATATAATGAAAAGGGTTGGGTAAAACTTGAACATTTTGCTCATACATAAAATTATAAATGCTGCTATTCCAACATGTTCTCTTTCAAAACATTTTGATTTTTATCTGCTCAGACAAGCAGCAGTTGACTGCAGAGAAAACAGAACATTAAAGAAGTAAATGGGACAGCAATGTTGCTAAAAGCAACCATCTGGAGGAAGAGTTGGCTTTTTTTTGGATGCCTTGATTTGACACTGTGTAAACATGTCTCAGGAAGTTATTTCTTCATTATTAGATGTAAGGAAGCAACATGGCCTATTTTTTCCCTCAGTTACATTAAGTTTTGCCTCACACTTACACTGCTCTTATTTTTAAATATTTATTGTTTCTTGTATGCTGTTGGTAGGGTTTTGCAGGGCGATGTTCAGCTATATTTGTGCTTTTCATTTCTTCCTACTTTCTCCTTCATCATAGTTGGGAACTCACTTCTGAGGTTAGGGAGATGCCTGGCTTTTTTTTCCATGTAAGATATGCTATCGCATCCAATGATAATGAAAGTTCTCCTCTCTGTCATTCTATTGTTATTTTTTTGCTGTTTATTCTGTCACAAAATTCATTGGTTCAGGACTAAGATACCTTTTTCTGAGGAACATGAATTGCTTGTCTTACTAGGGCTGTTGCTCTTTTTCACAGAATGTTCTATATTCACATTCGCCTTAACTGATCTCCTTTAAGTCTTATTTTTTATCCTTCTAAAATTGGGTTGTTTCTGTCAGAGTATTCCAGTCTCTGTAATTTTGGGTCTCTCATTCCCCTTGTGCTATCTTATTTTCAGTAACAGGTGAAGGTCTTCAATGCAGGCCCTCTGCTTCTGCTTTGATTCCCGGGTTCCCCACAAAAGGAGACATGTAGTTAAGCTGGTACAGCCTTCCTTGTGCTCTTTCAAGAAGAATTACCTTGTACCGTAAGGTCAGGTCCAAAGCACATTAAAATCAATAGAAAGTCTCCCATTGCATCCAATCAGCTTTGCATTAGATCCCTAGTGATCAACTAAACACCTGTATTAGTCTCTACTTTGCTTCCTATGTTGATACTGATGCTGAGTGACTTTTCGGGCACAAATTTCAATTGTAATAATACCTCTGTTACTGACCGCAACATTAGTATTGCTCTCCACATCAGGTACGCATCTGATCCAAACCTTATGCCTCAGTTTCCAGTTTCAGCTGTGCTCTCTGCAGCTAATGAGCACAGCACTGCTCTAGACAACGATTTTTGTCACCACAGCCTTCGTGCCAGCAAAATGCTCAATGCCGCAACAGTCATTGCTATAACAGGCGTCTTCCAAATAGACAATGCCTTATAAACACAAGCAAGTGCACCCTTTCAACTTGCGTAACAGTGTTAGCTGTCATTTGTGGTCTCCCTCAACGTGTTTACGTCAGTCAGAGTGGAATTGCACATCGATCACTGTGAATTTAGAAGTTACTGCTTATCTGTTTCAAAAGAGAACTGAGCTCTGTCCTGGAAAGCTAAAGATGTAAATTAGGCTACTCTCTGAAAGAGTAGACCTCACCTGACTTGAAGGCAATCCTAAATATAGTAAAAGTGTGAGAGAAAAGCCTTTATTAGACTTACAGAAGGTGAATCATCATCTTCAGTTCAAAACAAGTGATTTCCTGATTAACTGGGATGGCAGATAAATAAACTCCTTTAATCTGGGCTGTTTTATTATCTAAGTATTCTCCTGAATAAATTCACTAATCTATTTTTCATGTACCATCAAATGAAATTACACGTCAGTTGAGTCTGCATGAAGAAATTCTTGACACAACTAAAGAATTCCCAGCTCCTTCACCCAGAGGGAGTATCTCAGTAGTGCAGTTACAATGCTATTTCTGCCTCCTGCAAATCTCACTGCAGCTCTAAGAAGTCTCAGAGGAACAATACACAGTCAACCCCTATGAAAACAGCTTCAGTAGCATTAAGTCCTGAAGCCAAACGCAATTACTGAATCTGAACGTCCTTGGATGTCCCTTAGCATCAAACCAGTTAGCGCACATAAAATTATTTTATGTGGTCTTTTCTGGCATGTTAGTCATCCACATAGCAAAACTGAATCATACTCTCTTAGTCCAATAAATGCCTTTAAAGCAAGTGGGGATCCATCCCTGCTAGGATTTGGATGAAGTCAATAACTCGTGTCACTGGAAGCAAATGGAAATCTCCAGTCATTGTCTGCAGTACTTGCACAGATATCTTCTTTCTCTGTCACCACTGGGTAAGGCCATCACATTTGCTGCTAAGTAATGTAATAGGTCTAGTGCAAATGCAGCTAAATAAGGCCTAACCTACGCTAGGAAATTAATTCGGTATAACTGCATTGCTCAGGACATGTCTACACTATCTACTTAAGTCAACCATGTTAAGTTGACTTACAGCCACCGCAGTAATTACTGCAGTGGCTCATGTCCAAACTACCCTCCTTCTGTCGGTGATCTGCATCCTCTCCAGGAGCGCTTCCACTGACTGAAGAGGGGCAGTGTGGGGGGCTGAGAGCCAGGGCTGTCAGCTCCATGCAGTTCCCTGCCGGGAGTGGTGGGTGGCTGCCTGAGTTTCTCGGTTCCAGAAGTGGGGAGTCAGGCGGCTGGGAGCAGAAGCCAGGGGCAGCCAGGCTCTAGCTTCCCAGCTTTCTTGACAAGACAGCCAAGAGCTGATATTAGTAATGCAATGTTTGCATAGACACGGCATCATCCTAACTACACTGACATAAGCCCTACGTCTTTTATGGAGGTGGAGTTATTATGTTGGTGGAGTACGGTATGTACATCGGCAGGACTAGGCTGTAGTGTGTACACTGACATAATTATCTCGATGTAAGCTGCTTTACGTCGACCTAAAAAATCCACACCCCTGACCAATGCAGGTAAACCAACCTTTCCTCCGGCATATACAGTGCTAGGTGGATTGGAGAATTCTCCCATCTACCTAGCTACCATCTTTCAGGGAGGTGAAATACCTACGCTGATGGGAGAACCTCTCTATGCTATGCGTAGGTAGAGTCTTCACTGAAGTGCTACAGCTGTGCAGCTGCAGTAGTACAACTGCGGTGTTTTAAGTGTAGACAAGCCCTAAGTGGGGTTATGCTACTGATGAAACTGGCCTCTGAAGTCTAAGGAGTACATTTTCAGTCCACTAGAGGTCCTTTTCGGTATTGCTTTGAATTAAGTTTCAGAAGCAGCCCTTAAAGGATGCCTTGCCAGCCTTGTAATACTGAGAAGCTCTAACGGAGTCCAAGCACTGCTTTGTGGCTCTTGCTTAGTGCCAGTAAAGCCTCCGTTGTTAAGGGGAACCTATCTTTAGCTCTTCAGCTGCCCTATTTTAGCCAAAGAATCCTTTGCAGAAGGGACTGCTTTTGGGTAAGGGCTACCTTAAATAAGGTGCAGTCATTTAAGGAGCTCACATTTAATGGAGGTTAACTGTATGTTGGGCATATAGCTTTGACCTACTAGAGCCTAGATTTACATAAATACTAGAATTTGCATTAACTGCCGTTAAGGGGAGATTCACAGTCTTGTTTTCCCTTTCCTTTCTTAAGAAGACCTTTAGGAAAATTACCTTGCCAAGAGGCAAAGTGTAGTTTATATTATTCCAGACCTAGTAGCCAATATTGATGTGGCAACCTCTGCCTTTAGGGGCATCTCTTTCTAACAGAGCTTTCATTGCAGATCTGTTCCTCCGTGGATGGCTCAGATGTACTCTTCCTACAGTACTGAGCACATCATTGGCTTGATGAATTTGATTGCCAAAATGTTATATTTCATACGTTGCATGCAAATATGGGCTAAATCCTGCCCTGCATGGGTGAGAGCAGAGTAGCTAGCCCGGTGTGTTCTCTGCTTCAGCAATCCAGCTGCCTCCATAGGGCACAGTCTGGTGAGGCAGTTAATTGAATGAATGTGATAAACGCTTAATTCCAGTTGGTGACAATCGAACACTTTGAAACTGAATGAAGTCTCTGACATTCTTTCTCATGCACAATAAAAAAAAAAGCTTTCGGGGGCGGAGGGAGTGTGATTTTGAGATTTGGAAGAATATATAAAATATTAGAGATTGGTCAAATCAAAGTAACAAAACCATTGGCAGGTCTTAAACTAAAAAAAACAGTGGAAAATTAGGTTCTTTTAAGGCTGAAAACTACTTGTATGGCTGCCCTTTTGCATTAAGCATCTTATCTGGTAAGGTCATTTGCTGTTCTAAAGTCATCTGGTGGAAAACTATGTTCTTACCTCCCATATGTGATGCAATATGTGTAATGAAGAAGTGTAATGAAGAAGGTGCGTTGTCATTTCTGAATTTCTTGTATTTTCAACCAGTCCAGTCATCATATTCAAATGTTCTTTTCTTATGTGATTATTACATAATGCAGTGTTTTTTAAAAAAGAAACTGAAATTCAGCTTATGAGCTGATCTCGATCTCCGTGATGTCTTCAGGTTCAAAGGGAGCAGGGTCTGGCTATTAATGTAATAACATCAGCAATGCTGCTTTTCAGTAACAATGGGAAGGGTTTGTTATAGTGGGTTTGTGCATAGGAAAGAAGATCTCTGTAACAGGATATTTATCCTCGGAAACACTCTGTGACATAGGTAGACAGCTATTATTATCTCCATTTTATAGATGGGGAGACTGAGGCAGAGGCTAAATGGTTTACTTTGTGCTACTCAGCTAGTCACTTGCACAGATGGGATTGCAACACAGAACTTCCAGGTTTCTACTCCCATGCCCATTTGTCTAGTCTGCACTGCCTGTCCATGCAATGAAAAGTTACACTATAACAGTCTTTGTGCTTATGCATGTTGCTTGCTGTCATGATTGTTATTTGTTGTTTGTAATACAGTAGCCTCCTTAATAAAGGATTTATAGATTTTAATGTTGGAAGGGGCCATTACATCATATAGTCTGTCGTCTTATGTAACACAGGCCATGGAATTTCACCCAGTTACCCCTGTATTTAGCTCAATAATTTGTGTTTGGCTAATGCTCTTCCTCCAGAAAGGCATCCAGTCTTGATTAAAAGATATCATAGAATTATAGAATACCAGGGTTGGAAGGGACCTGAGGAGGTCATCTAGTCCAAGCCCCTGCTCAAAGCAGGACCAATCCCAATTTTTGCCCCAGATCCCAAATGGCCCCCTCAAGGATTGAACTCACAACCCTGGGTTTAGCAGGCCAATGCTCAAACCACTGAGCTATCCCTCTCCTCATATCAAGAGATGGAGAAGCCGCTATTTCCTTTGGTAGTTTTTTCATCAGGTCCCTGTTGTTACTAGGAACTGTACAGACAAATAACAAAGAAGATAATCCATCCCCAGTGAGCTTTCTGTCTAGGAGTGTGAGAGAGGAGACAACAAGTGAACTAAAAAGACAAATGGGATGGGGGAAGATGGGAGGATGAGGTGACAAAATGAAGAGTTGAGCAGAAATATGTGGTCAGTAATAACCTCTTGTGGTACTTTGAGTTTGTTATATATATGTTTAATAATCCCTTGTAGGACCTAACTTACCGGGGTGAGAAAAGAAGAAATTCTAGCTTAAACACTAAATAATGCCTAAGTAAAAATGAGTAGAGTGAAATGCGGACCAATATAAAGTGGGGTTTGGAGGAGTATTAATACAGAAAAGAGAACTGTGGCAACTCTGGAACAGCTTTTGGTTAACTTAAAAATTATTTTTGGCATTATTATACACTCCAAATTCACACATTCTAGAAAAGATGGCAGGCTTCAAGTGATATTGAACGCTACATGATAACATTAATCATGGGCAGACATCTCTGTGCACGATGTCATTGTCTATAACTCATTGAGATATAATGAGATTGGTCTGTTGACAAGTGTAAAGTGATTTGTAATAAAAATAAAAAACAATTGCAGATTACTTTGCATTGATCTACTTGATAAGGTCTGTCATATCCTAAAGAGTTATGTCTGCAGCTAATGCTGGTTCTTATCTGCTGCTGAGTTCCATAAAATACCTTTTGATGTTATTGAATCTCTGTGACAAGTGAACAATATAGGTATGCAATATTTTGGAAGTGAAAGTGCTAGTTAAAACAGTGAAGCTTGACAGAGAATTGCCAGATCATGGAATATACATTCAGCATTGGCATGAGCTGTATTTTCAACTAAATCATCCTCTTACAATATTTTTCCTGTGATGTTTACCCTGGTGAGGTGTTTGGCTTAGTATGTCATAGTACTATGACTGATATGGTCTAATTTTCTGAAGTGACTGGTGATTTTTGGGTGTCTCAATTTTGGGGTGACCAATTTGAGACACATTAAGGTGGCCCACCCTGATGGTCTTGCATTTGAACTGGACGAGACGGACAAAGGGAGGGAGAAAAGGGATACAACATGAAAGCAGATTGAGAACTTAAAAAATTAAATGATTCATCCAAGGACACACAGCAAGTCTGTGGGAGAGCTTGGTATTGGACCCAGATCTCATGAGTCCCAGGCAAGTGCCTTAGCTTGAAGACTGTTCTTCCATAAAATAGCATAATATCACTTATTTTGATTTGATTAAATGGTTTTTTATTGCCTTGGTGGGGTCAGTCCTGGACACACAGTACTTCCTTGCTAAATCAATGTTTGTACGGGTGCCGGTTGGACTATGTGGTGACCTAATGAAGTTTGTTTGTGGGCAGCAGTTTTACATTAGTTTATTTGTTCTGATGGGTGAAAATGTGTTGCTTATGAACTAGCTGACTTTCATTCATTTATACTTTATTGACTGCTTATAGTTGTTTTGCTTTGTCAAAACTGTAGTCTCCTTGGTCAGTCATTTTGTGATTCAAGTTGCTTTTTAATTCTGGGAACTTTAGCATTGTTAATATTTCTAAAATGTATGGAATTAAAGCTTTACAGAAATCCGTTTTAAGGAATCTACAGATCATTCGGAATACACAGGAGCAGCAATAAAGATCTTTGGTGCACATGGGAATTAGCTCATTTTTTCCTTAGTTAAATCTCTAAACTGGGTTCCCAGTTTCATCACACATTGATCTTTTACTGTCCTTTTAACTTACAAAGTTTATGGAAGCTGCAGCTGTAGGGGTTGATGGAACTGTGTGGTAGAGTTCTTGGCAGTTTGATTCCTGGCAGACAGCTGGCTGAAAGCTGACGTGGAATGCTGGACTTCCTCTCCTGGGAACAGGAGCCAAATCAGAGGCAAGTGAGTGTGTAGGGGATGTCAAAATGCCATCTTGAGGATGACTATAATTGTTTTATAATACTTTTCATCTGTAGCTAACAAAATGCTTCATGAAGAAAGCTGTTCCATTACAGTCATTATGCAGAGTGTGATTACGAGAAGCATAGAAATTAAGGATATGTCTACAGAGCAGAGAAAAATCTGTGGCTCGCCCGTTGCTGATCCGCTGCTTTAGACTGACCCAGCCTGCATCTCCTCATCACCAGCTCAGTCAGTTTTTCTAAGGGCTGCAGGGTGGCCAGTCCAGCAGGCCCTGCTAAGAATCTGGAATGGAACAGAAGACCAGTAGAAAGTAGCTCCAGGGGAGTGCGTGGTGCTGCAGTTTGGTCACAATCAACACACATAGTGAGTTATTTTTTGCTCACTTGCCAGCTCCTTCCCTTCAGTGAGAGAACTAGATGGCTGTCCATGGTCCCCCACTGTAAGCTGGCTCACTCAAAAAGCTCTCTTAAACGCAGAGCCTCCCACAGTCTACCACAAACTGATGCCTCACTCCCCAACTCAGAGTCTAAGCCTGAAGTCTAAGGGTGGTGCTTTACCTTACTAATTTATTAGACTCCAAGAAAAGTGTCAAAGTTTTCTCTGGACCAAGGAGGATGCAGTTTTTATTCAGTGGGTTTTTTTTTTTCATGATCTGTGGGTGGCTTCCATCTCATTCTGGACCTATCCATTCTTGACCTATCAGAAGAAAAGAGATACTGCACTGATTCAAGCAATAGGCAAAGAAATGTGCTTAGACCTGAAGAAAGCCTATCTGTACTTCTCTGACCCCAAAATACCCTGTGATTCACAACAGCCAATCAACATTGTCAATTCATATCAGTGCCTTTCAGGTTGTCATCTGCTGCCAGAGCTTTGATGGTGAGTCTCTTTTCTGATCTTGGACAGCAAGGATTTCAAATTTATCACAGCATAGACAACCTATTAATAAAAGCCCATCTGCAAAGTAGACTGCCTGACACAGCACTCAAATACTGCAAGAACTTGGCTTTATTATTAATACAGAAAACGATTTTGCCAGTGCCACTGCAGAAGAGCCTGCCTCTGGGGGCTCACTTCCCAGTGAATCCAGGAGTAGTCATGCTATTAGAGCATTTCAGAAAATCTGGGATCTGCTGTGTTCACTCTCCAGGTCTTGCCAGGTTTAATTGCTGCAGTGGTTTCTACTCAGCACAATGGTAATCTCCCATGATGTCTTGCTTCATCTTTGTGAGCTCCAATCCTTCTTCCTCACTTTCAGCCCTACAGTATGGACAAGCTGCTTGTGCTTCCTTTAACAAGAGCTACATAAACAAAAGCTGTTGGGGTAGACTCTTACTTTGTGTGGGTGAATCCCTCTTGGCAATTGCCCTCCCTTGTATATACATTTCTCTCAACTGAGTAGCAGAGCTGGTTGTTGGCTCACTGCAAGTCTTGAGTTACATACAAAAATATATGTGGTTTGCAGGTTACCATAATGTCTGTAAATATATGGCCAAGGATTGTTACAGCACTTTCTTCCTTGAAGTTCAGGGGTCAGCAGTCTCGTTGATGTTATTTTTAATTTTACATGCTTGGGATGTTTACACATCAGGAAGAACACTGGTAACTGCCCCATCTCCCTGACGGTGCCCAGAATCCTTAGAAAATCAGCATTCCTATTGCTTCTGGTTTTCTGAATGTAATCGTGCTACAGCTGTAGTTAATTCTTTTTTTTTACTATTTTGTAATTCTATACTCCTGGCAATCTTGTTGCTCCCTACTGGGAGTTGCCTCTACACGGTTGCAATCTTGAAGAAAATGTTTTCACTGATTATATCACAATGGACAGATTAGGTCTGAGGTTTACCCTAAAACCGTTCCGTGTTTCAGAGTTGTTCATGTGTACAGTTTCTCAACAATAGTTTGCTAACAATAGTTACAGAGTAATTCAAGTCAAGTTTATGGAGCAGCTGTGGTTTTTTTCCCCTTCCTTTTTTGTTGGACATGAGTCAGTGAACCAAACTGAAAGATTTTTAATAAGCATGTCATGCCATATTTTGCTTGCATAAAGAGAAGGCCAGGAAGGTGCTAAAGCCAAAATAATTTTGTTTTAAATGTTTTCCCTAAAATAGAAATATAAGTGACTGGCAGTAAGCAAGATGGCACTTAATACATTTATTTGAACTTGAATAGACTTTCCCAAACTAAATGTGTTATGAGAGGATTGGCAAACTGAGATTTGGATGCCCTTTGGAAAATAGGATTTAAATGGGTCTCAGTTAAATTTAGATCATGCTGGATGCTGAGTGCCTTTTCTCAAGGAGTTTAAAATGGAAAAAATAACCATGCTGAATTTTGCAGTTCTTTTCCACTCATCTTTGGATGTGACAGTTTGGAAAGTGTCTGTACATAGCAGAGGGTAAGGTGCACTCTGCCTGTGGGAAAGGAGGGTATTAAGAGGGTACCTGTGGTGATATTTGTATTTGTTATAACAATATTTTCAATATATTATGCATGTCCATTTCTAAGCAGTCTGCCTGTTTGCAGAGGCAGCTGACATTTTGTGAGACAGAAGGATGCAGTGTGTTACATGGGAGACACCCTGTGCTCTCACCTGAAGGCTTTGCTTTTGTTCTTCCATGTTTGTTTTTTTCATTTAATGTAAATTAAGTCACTGCGCTGAAAGTATATGGTTCCCCCTTGCATATGAGAAAGCATACCACCTGTCATTCAATAGCTGTAACAGGTGGTGAAATCTATCTAAATATAATTTCCTTTCAGGAGGAAGAATTCAGTGCTATGTGTGACTGTGTCTGCTTCTTCTCTCTGGTTACCACTGGAGTACTAGTGACAGTTATTGCTAATGTTGCCTAATTGTTTTAATCTGTACCCTGTTCTGAGTTGCTCCTTCGTAGTTTCACTTTGTGTTCTGATATTTTCCCAGCCTGGTGAGGTTAAGTCTTGTTTTAGTATGAAGAGAATAGGTTAAATCCCCCCCACCCCCGGCAATGCTTTACCCATTATTAAGAAAAATAGGAAAAAAAGAGAATGAGATACAAAACAAAAAATTTGCAGGGAAATACCCGGGTCTGAGAAGCACCTTTTAATGGTTCAGTGAGAACTGCTTTTGTTTTAGCAGAGTTAGAAGTCTGAAAATCAGTCATGACATTCATAGTGAAATTTAGAAAATCAGTTCTTATTAACCTATCTCTGCTGTCACTGAATGAAGTCAATGGGAGTGCTCTAAGTGTAAATAAGATGCTATTAAGGCGATAAGGCTATCGTTTTCAGTGGCAGCTCTCTGATTCTTAGGATTTACCTCAAACATGCAAGAGATTCTTATATTAAGTCTGATTTGCAAATACTGTGATTTTTATTTTTATTTATTTTAATATATTGAAGTGCTAGAAAGGATGCCTATTCGTATACAATAGGTGCTCTTGACAGAACTTAAAAGTATATCCTAAGTGCAACAATGTAAGCTAACCCACTGCAAATCTGCCACACCCTACAAATTATATTTCCTCACATTTAAAAATGCCTGGGGAAAAAAGATGAAAGTTGCAACATGCCTTGAAGATCATTAAGTCCTGTTTAAAAAAGTGACGTAAGCTCTTAGGTGCCTAAGCCTCATTGAAAGTCAGTGGATTTATGGTTCTAAATGCCTAGGTTACTTTTGAAAATGGGACGTAAGATCTTAAGTCACTAAGGCGTTTCTGAAAGTTTTCTTCTGAGCTATTTTGGTCAAAGTAGGGGAGCAAATTCCAGAGCCTTGGGACCCTCACAGAGCATTCCTGGACCTTCACTTGTTTATATCAGTGGAGCTTCAGCTCAAGTTCTTCCACGGATCTCGACTGTGATATAACACTGGGGAAGAGGTGATCTCTTGGGTAGGTAGGTCCTAAGCCATTTAGGACTTCAAAGGTCAAAAGCGTTTTAAACTTCAACTGAGAAGTCTCAGGCACCCAAGGCTGATTATGGAGCATTGGCTGAATGTGCTTATGGCAAGATAAGTCACTTACCAAGCAGTTTACCACTTTCTAACCAGTTTTTAGTTTTAAAAGTTGAATTGAAATTAGATTAGACTGTGACAAGATTTAGCTCATCTTATGATTAAAGTCTTTATCACTTAACCTAATGATGAAGCTGAAAAAAGACAAGCGAGTACTGAAAACTCTCTTCCTTCTTGGCCTCTTTCAACCAGCATTTTAAGCTCAGGGCTTATTGGTGTCACCAAAAAAAAGAGCTAGTGCTTGAGATAGTGTAACTCACTGGTCAGCGTGTTGTGTCCCCCTCTGTACCTAACCCACAGAGGGTGCGAATGTGTAATCTCCTCTGGCTACAGAGATTTTTAGCTCACGCTGTAGAAACTCATGCTTTCAGGTCTGGAGGATCCTGGTTCATTCGCTGGCATTGGCGGCGTTCACAATAACATATCTTTATGTCAATGGTGGTGGTATGCTCCTGGGAAAAGAGGAAGATCAGGCAGGTGGACTGGGGCTGGAGCACTGAACTGGGACCTATTCCCAAATCTGTGATTGCCCTGCTGGGTGACCTTGGCCAAGTCACTTCTTCTATCTGTACCTTAATTTCTCCATCTGTGAAATGGAGATAATTATACTGCTGCCCCCTTTGCAAAGTTTGCTTGAGGTCTACTGATGAAGAGCTATGGAAGAGCTAGGTGGTGTTACTGCTACTGCTTAGGCCCTGTCTATATTAAGGACATTTGCACTGATCTAACCACACTTAGATAGTTACATTGATTTAGATCCCTAATGTAGATGTTTTGCAAGAATGCTAAGTGGGATTTATCTTGGTGCAGCTTAATCTGGTAGAAAACTGTACTGGGTGAAGCCCTGTTTGGCACTGGTGCAGGGTTTCCGCATTAGGGATTGCACTAGAATGACTAAATCATTGTTGTCCCCTTGGTGCAAATTGCCTCAGGACTTGTCTGTGTAAGAAAATTGCATTAGTGATTTTAAACTGGTGCAAATCCCTGAGTGGATGCTCTTATTTTAGTTGAAACCAGATTTATTGTCATCTAGTTTACAGCAGTTAGGATAGAGCTTAAGCTAAACTGAAATAAGCCACTCTTCAACTGAAATAAAAGTGTCTACACAGGGGTTTGGACCAGTTTAACTAAGTCACATAAAAAAACCCATTTAAGGGTATGGCTGCACTTCCAGATGTAGAGCGCTTTGATTTAAACCAGCGTTTGTAGAGCGCAGTAGGGAAAGCGCTGCAATCTGTCTACACTGACAGCTTCAAGCACAGTGGCGAGGCCACATTTGCGGCACTTGCAGCAGCATTGGGAGCAGTGCATTATGGGAAGCTATCCCAGTATGCAGTTGACTGCAATGTGCTTTTCAAATGGGGGTGGGGTGGGGTGGAGTGTGACAGGGAGTGTGTTGTGTGTATGTGGGGGGAGAGAGAGTGGGTTTTTGGGGGGCTGAAAACATGTCAGTGTGTTGTCTTGTAGATCTCCAGCAGCAGACCTCCCACTCCTCCCCACCTCTCTCTCTCTCTCACACACACACAAGCAGCATTCCACAGTAATGGCTTGCTTTGTCTCAGAGCTGGCTGTCAGAAACAGAGCTTTCAAAGGGCATATCTGCATTCCTAGGTGAGTTCAAAACAATGAGAAGAGTGGCCACTTAATTTAAGCGGTTTATGGGACATTTCCGGAGGCTGATCAGAGTGCAGTAATGCAACACCTTGTTCACACTGATGCCCGGGCGTTTCAGCCACAACACAAGTGTTAATCTTCTTGCCGAGATGGAGTACCAGGAGCGCTCTAGCTGTGGAGTCAGAGCGCTCTATGTGCCTTGCCAGTGTGGATGGGGAGTGAGCTAGGGCGCCTAGGGCTGTTTTAATGCGCTCTAACTTGCAAGTGTAGCCAAGCCCTAAGTTAAATCAGTGGAACTTTATTGTGTAGACAAGCCCTTAGTATAGACAGAGGCCGTGTATACCAGAGCTGTAAGAAGCATAGAGATTGCCACTTAGCAATTCAGAAATAGGATCAAAGATACTTAGAAAAAAGTGAAACTAGATAACTTTTCAGTTGATGTAACACAGTGTTTTCAGCACGAGTTTCAAGACGGTGGTAATGCTGAGCAAAGAAACATCATCAGTATCTGCAGCATTTTAATATACAAATAATTAAGTGCAAATGAATGGATCTTGTCAGCTCTTGTTAAGTTTAACTAGAAATATGCAATGATTTATTTGTCTTGATTGGCACTATGGTTCTTTTGGCCAAAAAATGAGGATTTAATTGTAAGTGCTATATATTATCACATATTAAATCTGTACACATACTTGAAGCACCATGAGAGTGATCAAAATGATCATAGAATAATATAATCATAGAAGATTAGGGTTGGAAGAGACCTCAGGAGGTCATCTAGTCCAACCCCCTGTTCAAAGTAGGACCAACTCCAACTAAATCATCCCAGCCAGGGCTTTGTCAAGCTGGGCCTTAAAAACCTCCCTAGATAACCCATTTCAGTGCTTCACCACCCTCCTAATGAAATAGTGTTTCCTAATATCCAACCTAGACCTTGCCCACTGCAACTTGAGACCATTGCTTCTTGTTCTGTCATCTGCCACCACTGAGAACAGCCTAGCTCCATCATCTTTGGAACCCCCTTTCAGGTAGTTGAAGGCTGCTATCAAATCCACCCCCTCTTCTCTTCTGCAGACTAAATAAGCCCAGTTCCCTCAGCCTCTCCTCCTATGTCATGTGCCAGAGCCCCCTAATAATTTTTGTTGCCCTCCACTGGACTCTCTCCAATTTGTCCACATCCTTTCTGTAGTGGGGGCCCCAAAACTGGATGCAATACTCCAGATGTGTCCTCACCAGTGCCGAATAGAGGGGAATAATCATTTCCCTCAATCTGCTGGCAGTGCTCCTACTAATGCATCCCAATATGCCATTAACCTTCTTGGCAACAAGGGCACACTGTTGACTCCTATCCAGCTTCTTGTCCACTGTAATCCCCAGGTCCTTTTCTTCAGAACTGCCGCTTAGCCAGTCGGTCCCCAGCCTGTAGCTGTGCATGGGATTCTTCCATCCTAAGTGCAGGACTCTGCACTTGTCCTTATTGAACCTCATGAGATTTCTTTTGGCCCAATCCTCCAATTTGTCTAGGTCACTCTGGACCCTATCCCTACCCTCCAGTGTGTCTACCTTTCCCCCCAGCTTAGTGTTGTCCACGAACTTGCTGAGGGTGCAATCCATCCCACCATCATTAATGAAGATGTTGAAAAAAACCGATCCCAGGACCGACCCCTGGGGCACTCTGCTTGATACTGGCTGCCAACTAGACATTGAGCTGTTGATCACTACCCGTTGAGCTTGACAGTCTAGCCAGCTTTCTAGCCACCTTATAGTCCGTTCATCCAATCCATACTTTTTTAATGTGCTGGCAAGTTTGGAACTGAAAGCATTAATAATACAAAATATTGACATGAAACATCTTAATAAGAATACTTTGCACTTTTGCAACTAGCTGAACTTTAAAACTGTGAAAACTGGTTATAAAATACTACCAAACCAAAACTCTTTGCTCATGCCAGCAGCAGCGCTTTGCACTCACGTTGTATAGGGTGAATGGATATATAAGATTCAAGGCCTGGGAGTTGAAACTGACCATCACAAAACAATGAAACAGATTGTACACTGTAGCAGTTAAATGTACAAAGTAAACAATTCGTAATCTCTCTCAGTTATAGTCATTTTAGAAGTTGCTTGGAGCAAAAGTAGGAAGCCATATTTTCAGATGGAAATGTGATTTTTTTTCCCAAGTTTACAGTGTTCTTTGAACTTAAAACATTAATAGCTTTAAAAATGCTACTGAACTGATTTGTTTTAAAGAAATATGGCCTTTTTAACGTGTGTGGAAGTAGTGGTGGTTTTTTTTTTTTTGGTAGAGATCAAGACTTCAGTCAACTTTAACATTTCCTGGCTTTTGACTAATTGATTACCGTGCCTTAACTGTTACTATTTCTGTATGTATTATTTAAACACTAACATTGTTCTCTTGAAGAACAGTGATCGTCTAAGCAGCATTGTTAATGTCATGTGAATGCAACTTCGATGAGAGTTAGGTGCCTAAGCACATTTGAAATTTCCATTAGATACCTGTCAGCAGTAGGAGGTGCCCAATAGCTTTAAAAATCTGTCATTTTGTTCTTTTCATTGTTGCAGTAAAGCCTCGTAAGTAATATGCATGTGTGTTGTATGAATAGTTGCTTTATGTAAGATAGCGTGGGATGCAGAAGAAATATCAACCATTATAAATATTAAGTACTAGATACATCAGTCTGAGATCTCATTTATGCTAAGGCCCCTTAACACTGTTTTCGCACCACAAATGAGCCTTAAAGCAGGTGTAAGTTACACCTTTGTGCAGTTGGGAATCAGGATCATAGGCTTTTTTAATAAATTTTTCCAATTGTGAAGTATAGGATAGTGATATGGGGGATCCATAGCTCGCTAAAGTCAGTTGGGAAAGGCTTTGGATCAGGTTAATATACTGGATCAAATCAGTAATGTTTGTTAAATTTCCCAGCTTCCTTCTAGGTGCTAGAAATGATTCCTCATCAGATATATCACCACGGAGCATCTTTCTGTCTTGATAAGTAAATAGATTTATAAACACAAAATCAAAATGTTTTCCCTGTTCAAGGACCTAATCCGGTGTTCTTGAGCGCACATAAATTTCATTGACTTGCCTGGGATTTTTGGGTGCTCAAGAACTACAGGATTGGCCTTTAAATATGCTCTTGACTCTTAATATATTTATCTATATAGTTATCAACCTAGCTCCCCAAGCATTCCTCCATCTATTACATTAGTCAGAATTATGTAATATAATTAGTAACATCCATATATAATCTCTTTCGGCTACATCAATTTTCATCTTTTTCCTTCTTCCGTGGAATGTGTTGCTCTGTGGTATGGATTTTCTTAAATCACAGCTTTTTTATAACTTTTTTTTGTTCTTTTGGTTATAGTATATGATAAGTTTTTGTATCTATTTCTCTAACATTAGTAACATCCAAGCCATATAACGTATTCTCACTACATATTACAGGTATATTTGTTGGTTTTGGGTTCTCAGTCTAAACTCTAGAATGGTATTAGAGTTGACTACTTGATTAATCTTTATTTGAACAATTTTATTTTTGCAAGGCGCTATTGTAAGCAATTAATAATAATGCAGTCTAAAGAGACTGAAAACAAGTTGATTCAGTCACACTAAAATTGTGCAAGGCTGAGCAGCTTCTCTGTGGCTCTTTCCTAGAAGCTCATTCTATAAACTGTAAGACCGAAGTGGTTTAGTAAATATTGATTCAGATGCCTAGCCCTTTTAATCATAGGACTTTAGCCTACCCCATTAAATTAAAATAAAATCTTTAACATGTATATGATTCTCCAGCATTTTCCCCTTATCCTGGATCAGTTGCAAACCTGGATCTAGTTTGCTGTGCATGTTTTGATAAATACAATATTACTTTGTTTGTATTGTTTCCAATACCTTTCCAAGTAGAGTTCCAGAGTTTGTATTTAATTTCATATTTTCCCCATCACTAAATTCTAGAAGATTGTGTGAGGTGGAACGAACTGAGTTCCACAGAAAAACTACTGTTTCAGGAAAATGCAATGACTAACAGTCCCCTAGAGGACAGCATTGCTTTCTGGTTTTGACTTGTATTTGGGATACTTGTCGTGAGATACTAAAGCCTAGAAGAAATACACTGGAATCTATCCCCATTTATGATGCTAAGGTGAAAATCAAGCTTTGCTAGCACTTTTATATTGCCAAGCTAGTAACAAGACTTTTTCAATTTCAAATAATTTTTATTACTTCTTTGAAAAACCTACATAGACCATTCAGAGAACCCACAGAATAAACCATGACCACTTCTCAGGTCCTGATTGATGAGATAGTCTTATCATTCCTTAGCTCAGGGTGTTGTTGCTTCATGTTGCAGTTCTCTGGCAGGCCAGACTGTCTCAGTGCTTGGCCTGCCATATGCACTGGCCCTCATGCCATTTGCTGCTGGTCAGTGTTGGGATTTAGCATGCGACCATGCTGTTAATTATGGAGTGTCATAATGCATACTGTAGTAGTGTGATAAATTCAAACACGAGGTGACTGAGGGCAACTGGGGCCAGTCTCTATCTCATCCTGAGTCCAACTCCCAAGGCTCTTGGCCCCAGTTGTGTGGCTTCACTAACATCATCCGCAGATTTAAGTTCCATTGGGCACTGGGATCCCTGATAGTCATGAATCAGATCCACAGAACAGTGGGATCTGCTTAATCTGCCACTGCTTGGTGGGGACTCCAAGTCCTGGGGCCTCTGTGTTGGACAATATTTCTCTGTAGCCCTGTTGGACAGTCCTGCCTCTTTTCCTTCCCAGCCTCAGAGGTCTTTGCGTCAGTTTCAGCCCACAGAGATTAACTGCCATTTCTGCAAGTCTTGGCTCATTCCTTTCCACTCTCTCCTGCCCCATGCCATTGCGCTAAGCACTTTATTCTCCAGTTCTTTCTTTCTTGAAACATTATGGATGAGACATGAAACACTGCACAGAGGTGCACTCACAAAGGAAGCTGGTAAGAGAAGACCAGAGTGTGCGCTGGCCCTGTGGAAATAGTGCTTTAATTCTTGCAGTCTGAAGATAGATGTGGATCAGAAACTTATGATAAAAACCTAGGCATCGTTGTGGACATCTCAATGCAATGGTCAACACAAAATGTTAGGATGTATACAAAATGGGTTAGAAATCAATGCTGAGAATATTGTAATGGTCTTATACAAATTAGTGGTGCACACAATATAAACGATACTAAAAAGTCAACCTTTTTTTCTGGAATAGTGTGTCCATGTGGTGTATTATAGCAATATTACTCACGCATCATAAGTGTATGGCTATTGTTCTGCTGGTCAATTTTCTTATGTAGACAAGCCCTTAGTTACATAACTGGCTTATTGTGGATTCTGGTTACACTGATCTATTTTCTTGTGTAAGAGAATCCTGCATTTTCTAATATAATTGCACAAAAGCCAAAAACAGTCTTTTCATCCTAGTCAAACCATTCAAATCAGTCGTATGTAAGCTATTCCATCTTTTATTGATCGCATTATTCTCTTGTCACTAATTATTATAGGCAAAATCTGATTTCAAAGAGACAGTTTGAAGTACTGACAAAGTGTAGGAGGCCTTTGCAGAAAACTTGTCTTTATACTTCCCAGTGAGTTTTGGCCATGGTTATCAAAACTGTGTGTATAAATCAGGTTCCTAAGCCACAATTTAAGCACCCACGTTTGAAAATAGTAGGAAAAAGATCTTCTGAATTAGCTGGCAACAATAATTTCTCCATTTTATAAAGGAAAAGCTAGCCCCTGGAGGAAAGAAATACTGTTTGCCACTTCCCCTCTGCAGGACTCATTTTCCATCCAACACTACAACTAACGGAGTAAGAATGAAATGTTGTTGGGACAAATTCCTTTTTGAGTAGGGGGGGACTTAGCATATATTTTATACTGATCAGATGACTATGTAAGGGTTTCCTCTTGAAACTGTTATTTCCACTTCAGTGTGGTCATATCTTATAAAACAAGTAAACAAAAGAAGCAGCATGGAAACTTTGAAGAAGACACATCTCTTATTCAGCAAAAAGAAAAGGAATACTTGTGGCACCTTAGAGACTAACAAATTTATTTGAGCATAAGCTTTCGTGAGCTACAACTCACTTCATCGGATGCATTCAGTGGAAAATACAATGGGAAGATTTATATACACAGAGAACATGAAACAATGGGTGTTACCATACACACTGTAAGGAGAGTGATCAGGTAAGGTGAGCTATTACCAGCAGGAGAGTGGCGGCGGGGGAGGGGAGGAAAAAACCATTTGTAGTGATAATCAAGGTGGGCCATTTCCAGTTGACAAGCACATTTGAGGAACAGTTGCGGGGGGGCGGAGGGGAGGGAATAAACAAGGGGAAGTAGTTTTAATGGGTAATGACCCATCCACTCCAGTCTTTATTCAAGCCTAAGTTAATTGTATCCAGTTTGCAAATTAATTCCAATTCAGCAGTCTCTCGTTGGAGTTTGTTTTTGAAGTTTTTTTGTTAAAGAATTGCCACTTTTAGATCTGTAATCGAGTGACCAAAGAGATTGAAGTGTTCTCCGACTGGTTTTTGAATGTTATAATTCTTGACTTCTGATTTGTGTCCATTTATTCTTTTATGTAGAGACTGTCCAGTTTGGCCAGTGTATATGTTAGAGGGGTATAGCTATGCCATTGTTTTGCAAACTGGATACAATTAATTTAGGCTTGAATAAAGACTATGCGTGGATGGCTCATTACACAAAGTAAAACTTTTCCCCCTTGTTTATTTCCTCTCCTACTGCTCTTGTAAAATGGCCCACCTTGATTATCACTACAAAAGGTTTTTTCCTCCCCCACTCTCCTGCTGGTAATAGCTCACCTTACCTGATCATTCTCCTTACAGTGTGTATGGTAACACATATTGTTTAATGTTCTCTGTGTATGTAAATCTTCCCCACTGTATTTTCCACTGAATGCATCCAATGAAGTGAGTTGTAGCTCACGAAAGCTTATGCTCAAATAAATTTGTTAGTCTCTAAGGCGCCACAAGTACTCCTTTTCTTTTTGCGGATACAGACTAACACAGCTGCTACTCTGAAACCTCTCTTATTCAGGTGCAGTTCTGACTGCCAGTTCAGTTAAGATTTTTCTGTCTTGAGCACAGGATATTATATATGCATATAGTTCTTTAGGGATATGAATCACTGCGCAGTTTCCTGCTAGTGTCTTCTCCCCCAAAGTGATAGTCAATGTGGCAGTTCTCATCTCAATGTTCTGCCCTGATTCTTGGTCCTGTACTCCATAAGAATTCCCTTGGATACAAATATTTTGTTTCAGGCTCCTGTCTTTGTGGGCATAGGTGATTGCAAGATGAGCAACTTGTTTAAAAGAAAATGGACAACTCTGTGAGAAGAGAAGGGCACATTTTGGTGATGATATAAAGGTGACAACAAGGGTTGCCAGAACCCATCTATTTTGAAGAATCAGGCTGGCAAGTCACGCAGGACAAAGAAAGGCACTAAATCTTTTTTGCTTTCTCCTCTTGCTTGCTCTTTAAGCAGAAGATTAAAAACCAGCATGGTTTAGCACACACGCATGAGATAATGATTGAAATGTGTGCAGAGACCTGCTGATATGTTGGATCTCAAAATCCGGAGTAGCTGTTGAAAAGTTCCTCATCACATTGTAGCAATATTTATCAATATCAATGTTTATCAAAATCAGGTCTTCAAATGTTCTTTGGGTTTGAGTGCCTGCAGTGAACTGAGCCTGGCATATAAAATGGTTTCATGAGTCTTTTTTTTTTTTTTTCCCCCAGCTCTGCACTTCAGCACAAGTCAGTGACTCCTCCTCACCTTGCAACTTCCGACAAGGCAGGAGGATACTCATGATTTCTTTCCAAGCTGTCCCATCTCATTGCAGTCTATGAAAAATGAATGTGACAGGCCTGCTTCTGCCAGTCAGTGTCCTTTTGATGTGTCAGAGGAGAAAAGGCTGTGAAGAACTGGGGTGCTTTTCATTCATGCTCTGTTGTTCTTCTGTTTTGTTCCCATCCAACTTTATTCTTCTGAAAGAGGTGTTAAGCTCCTCTCTAGCCTGATGCTTAGGGGTTTGCACTGGTGTAGTTACATTGGTACAAATGTCTCTAATGTAGACAGGGCTTCAGTTGCTGGCTCCCAGGTTTTATGACCTGTGGCTATGAAATGTTGAAAATCTCTTGCAATCACTGAATTCTAACAAGCTGTAGGTTTGAGCTAGGGAAAGAAGGAAGGGTTAGGAAGAAGGTAGAACTCAGGCTGGGTTGTGGGAGATATTCTGAAAACCATTTGTGCTTGTGACTGTTATGGAGCTAGTTGCACCTCTCTCCCCTTTCTGGTCTCTCTGACTGCACCTTCCTAGATGTTGGGCCTCTTACCCTTAGCTGTGTTGGGGTGGGATCCTCATGATTCTTTTGCTATTAGACCAGGACTCTGGCACACTACTTGTGTATTCCAACCACTTATTACTGTGCAGATTCTATACTCTGTTGTTCAGTTACCGGGACCTTTAGAGTGTGATTCTGCAAGATGCTGAGGCCTCCCTCCCATCAATAGTAGTTGAGGCTGCTCAGCAATTCCAAGGATTGATTGCTTAAGGAGTTCAGCTTCCCCATGCTACTTAAAAAGAAAAGGAGTACTTGTGGCACCTTAGAGACTAACAAATTTATTTGCACATAAGCTTTCGTGAGCTACAGCTACTTATTTCTCTTGATATCCTAACTCTCCCCATTTTTCATTTAAAAAAAAAAAAACTTAAGCAACCACAACCCCAGATGTAAATTTTGTGCCTTGCATGTCTGTGCATGGGGCCTGATGTAGTAAAAGCCTCTGCAAATGACCCCTCTTATATGTTCATTCTAACAAGCTTTAATCATAAGCTACAGGAAGAAGGCAGAAAATGTACAACTCCCTCCTCTCATCTCCAGCCTGAGCTGAAGTCCCTCTTGTTTTTGTCTCAGCTTTCTTCCTGCTGCAAATCTTATTCTTGGGGGAATTCTGTGCCAAAAAATTAAAAATTTGGTGCACAATATTTTAAAATTCTGCATACTTTATTTGTCAAAATAACGCTATATAAGCATTCCAATTTCAATTATTTTGGTAATTTATTTAAAAATACCTATCAGCAACTATGTCTGTAACAATACGCACACACACACATCCCCCAGGAGTAAAGAGTTAAAGAAACCCCTACAACAACTCAGTTCCTTTTTTTCTGCCCCCCAGAACCCAGCTGGAGTGCCAGAGACCCATACCCCCTCCCCCCAGAGCCCACTGCAGGGTGCTCCCCAGCCCAGACACCTGCATCCCCTACCTCTCAGAGCTCAGCTGCAGCCCCCCAGCCCAGACACCAAAAGAGGCTGGGGATGAGGTGGACTGAGTCAGGGAGGGAGTTCTAAGTAAAACAGGGAACAGATGGCCAGGATCCCCTGGGGGACTAACATGAAAGGGAAGGGAGTCCAGGAGAGCTGGCTGTATTTCAAGGAATCCCTGTTGAGGTTACAGGGACAAACCATCCCGATGAGTCGAAAGAATAGTAAATATGGCAGGCGACCAGCTTGGCTTAATGGTGAAATCCTAGCGGATCTTAAACATAAAAAAGAAGCTTACAAGAAGTGGAAGGTTGGACATATGACCAGGGAAGAGTATAAAAATATTGCTCGGGCATGTAGGAAAGATATCAGGAGGGCCAAATCGCACCTGGAGCTGCAGCTAGCAAGAGATGTCAAGAGTAACAAGAAGGGTTTCTTCAGGTATGTTGGCAACAAGAAGAAAGCCAAGGAAAGTGTGGGCCCCTTACTGAATGAGGGAGGCAAGCTAGTGACAGAGGATGTGGAAAAAGCTAATGTACTCAATGCTTTTTTTGCCTCTGTTTTCACTAACAAGGTCAGCTCCCAGACTGCTGTGCTGGGCATCACAAAATGGGGAAGAGATGGCCAGCCCTCTGTAGAGATAGAGGTGGTTAGGGACTATTTAGAAAAGCTGGACGTGCACAAGTCCATGGGGCCGGACGAATTGCATCCGAGAGTGCTGAGGGAATTGGCGGCTGTGATTGCAGAGCCCTTGGCCATTATCTTTGAAAACTCGTGGCGAACGGGGGAAGTCCCGGATGACTGGAAAAAGGCTAATGTAGTGCCCATCTTTAAAAAAGGGAAGGAGGAGGATCCTGGGAACTACAGGCCGGTCAGCCTCACCTCAGTCCCTGGAAAAATCATGGAGCAGGTCCTCAAAGAATCAATCCTGAAGCACTTAGAGGAGAGGAAAGTGATCAGGAACAGTCAGCATGGATTCACCAAGGGAAGGTCATGCCTGACTAATCTAATCGCCTTTTATGATGAGATTACTGGTTCTGTGGATGAAGGGAAAGCAGTGGATGTATTGTTTCTTGACTTTAGCAAAGCTTTTGACACGGTCTCCCACAGCATTCTTGTCAGCAAGTTAAGGAAGTATGGGCTGGATGAATGCACTATAAGGTGGGTAGAAAGCTGGCTAGATTGTCGGGCTCAACGGGTAGTGATCAATGGCTCCATGTCTAGTTGGCAGCCGGTGTCAAGTGGAGTGCCCCAGGGGTCGGTCCTGGGGCCCGTTTTGTTCAATATCTTCATAAATGATCTGGAGGATGGTGTGGATTGCACTCTCAGCAAATTTGCGGATGATACTAAACTGGGAGGAGTGGTAGATACGCTGGAGGGGAGGGATAGGATACAGAAGGACCTAGACAAATTGGAGGATTGGGCCAAAAGAAATCTAATGAGGTTCAATAAGGGTAAGTGCAGGGTCCTGCACTTAGGATGGAAGAATCCAATGCACCGCTACAGACTAGGGACCGAATGGCTCGGCAGCAGTTCTGCGGAAAAGGACCTAGGGGTGACAGTGGACGAGAAGCTGGATATGAGTCAGCAGTGTGCCCTTGTTGCCAAGAAGGCCAATGGCATTTTGGGATGTATAAGTAGGGGCATAGCGAGCAGATCGAGGGACGTGATCGTTCCCCTCTATTCGACACTGGTGAGGCCTCATCTGGAGTACTGTGTCCAGTTTTGGGCCCCACACTACAAGAAGGATGTGGATAAATTGGAAAGAGTACAGCGAAGGGCAACAAAAATGATTAGGGGTCTAGAGCACATGACTTATGAGGAGAGGCTGAGGGAGCTGGGATTGTTTAGTCTGCAGAAGAGAAGAATGAGGGGGGATTTGATAGCTGCTTTCAACTACCTGAAAGGGGGTTTCAAAGAGGATGGCTCTAGACTGTTCTCAATGGTAGCAGATGACAGAACGAGGAGTAATGGTCTCAAGTTGCAATGGGGGAGGTTTAGATTGGATATTAGGAAAAACTTTTTCACTAAGAGGGTGGTGAAACACTGGAATGCGTTACCTAGGGAGGTGGTAGAATCTCCTTCCTTAGAGGTTTTTAAGGTCAGGCTTGACAAAGCCCTGGCTAGGATGATTTAACTGGGACTTGGTCCTGCTTTGAGCAGGGGGTTGGACTAGATGACCTTCTGGGGTCCCTTCCAACCCTGATATTCTATGATTCTATGATTCTAGGGGTTGTATGGAATAAAGCACAGAACTGAGAGCAGAAGAAGGACATGAAGGTATAAATATAGAATGTCAGTAAAAGAGTGCGACTCATCCTGCTATAGTAGCATAGTGCTGAATTTATTTGCAGAAGTACACAGAACAGTAAACCTCTGGTAATACTATAATGCATTTGCAAATAGAGCATTTCCATAGCTGGTTAATTTTTTATGCATCTTTGCATTTAAGAGGCATCACTAAATAGCACTTTGATTTTTTTTCTCCCTACATGTCATTAGGATACAGTTGTTTTTAGATGAAAAGTCAAGCCTCTATTGAACCTTGAGTGCAGCAATTTTGTTTGCTGGGGTAGAGATGAGTTAGATTTGTTTTTAATTATGTAACTAAATTTAGGCAGCAATCTGCATTTTAAGGCATTGCTAATAAAAGTCTACAAGTGAGAGATGCATCATAGTTAGAATTTAAAATGAGGCAGCGCACAGCTGGTGAGGCAGAGTCGTGTCTCTAATCAGGAGGGAAGAGATATGAAAGGGCATTTTTTCAGTTTGAAATGAATACAAGGAATGATAGGTGGCTTAACATAACTCCCTGATGGTGCTGTTTCTGATGGGATGGCAGAGTGCAGAAACAACTGTATGTACTGAGGAAAGCCCACATTTTAGTCTATCATTGACACTAGTTCTCCTCTAACTAGATTTTACAACGAATAGGTTTCATCTTAATTTCTTCCAAACATAGTAGTTCTGGTTTGCCCATAGCCTCATCTGATGCCTAAGGTTACAATGTCTTTTCCGAAAAATCTAGCCTCACAGTATTTTCTACAGATTCTTGTCCAGTCCAGCTAAGCACTTAAGCACATGTTCAACTTTAAGCATGTGAATAGCTCCATTGACTGAATACAGGTATTGCCCATCTTGAGCGTTCAGCCAGTGTAAATGTGGAGGCAAAGAGACAAACATTTCTCTGGTTTTATTTTTTTAATAATGAGACAATCTATGGCGGCTGTTCAAAGCTTCTTAAAGGTTTGGAATGTCAGTTGCAGTCCTGACAGAGATGGCTCAGTGGACAGAATGCAGGTGAAATTATCAGAGCTGCACAATAATTAGCACAATACATTGAATTTATCATATGATGTTGCCAATTATCACCATCCTATTATCTGGCATGGTAATTTGACATGTTAATTTAGGGCCCTCTTCAGCACTACTTAGCTATTGCAAAGCTCCCATTGAAGCAAAATGCTTTAATAAAGTAAAAGGGAGTTTGCCAGAGTAAGGAGTGCTGAATTTTGTGCCCTTAACCTTTCTATTGGAATCTGTGCTTAACGCTTCAACTTTGGGAATATTTGCTTTCCTTTTTAGGGTGATGTGCAACCCTGGAACCTAACAGTCCACCTGTTTTAGAGTATTTTCTGCCCCATATGGTGAATTCCATTGAATAACATTTATTTTCTCTAAATGAGATACAATCTTTCAACAGGAAAAGCTGGAATTTCAAGGTTCTAGAGCTGTGAAGACAGGGGGGCTGGAACAATTTGTATAGTGGGGTGCTGAGAGCCATTGAACCAAACTGTAAACCCTGTATATGATGGAAATGACTTCAAGCCAGGGGGTGCGGCAGCACCCCTAGTTCCAGCATCAATGTATGAAAAGAGTGATATAATGAAAAGCAGTCTGTTGCTCTGAGTTGATTTTACTGAAGAGGCATTAGCAGATACGTATGTCTAGGACTATGTTTTGTGTGCAATTTTTTAATGGATAAATTTAAGGCATTATAAATAAAATACAAAAAAAGTACTGGAAACATACCCAACTATATAAAATATGCTGAAGAGCACCAAGAGGGATATGGATCATAGAAAGAATTAATATGAAACTTAGAGGCTAACAACAGATTCAAAATGGACCTCAAATTTTTGCATAAGAACCTCTGAATTTTCATGAGAAAGAGATGTAAAAAGAATTTTATATAACGATTCCTATCGTAACTTTGACCAAATAAAGCTCTACCATTCATTGTGACTATTAAGTGATTACAGTAATGTTACTTTAAATTCATCCATGAGTTGTAATAAAAAACCTAGAATATTAACTATTTTCATACGTAATTTATTGGATAGAATTTATGAAGAAATAGCTTACCGAGTGTCTAGTTCTTGAATTTTAGGTATTATTAGATTCATCGATCCAAAGGCCAGAAAGGACCATTGTGATCATCTTGTCATTCATTCTGTATAACACGGGTCATTGAACTTCCCCAAAACAATTTCTGGAGATGTCTTTTTAGAAAAACACCCAATCTTCATGTCAAAATTGTCAGTGATGAAGAATCCACCACAAGCCTTGGTAAAATGTTCCAATGGTTAATTACCCGCACTGTCAAAAATGTATGCCTTAGTTCTGGTCTGAATTTGTCTAGCTTTGACTTCCAACCATTTGGTTGTGTTATACCTTTCTCTGCTAGACTGAAAAGCACATTATAAACTGTAATCAAGTCACCTCTTAACCTTCTTTTGGTTAAGCTAAATAGGTAAACTCAAAGAGATCAATCACTATAACACAGATTTTCTAATCCTTTTGTCTTTCTTCTGTGAACACCCTTCGATTTGTCAACTTGCTTCTTGAGTGCTGGACACCAGAACTGGACACAGTATTCCAGCAGTGGTTGCACCAATGATAAATACAGAGGTAAAATAACTCTCTAATCCTACTCAAGATTACTGTTTGTGTTCCATGATCACATTAATTCTTTTGGCCATAGCATCACACTGGGAGCTCATGTTCAGCTGATTATTCACCACAACCCCCACATCTTTTTCAGAGTCACTGCTTTCCAGGATTGAATCCCCCATTATGTTAATATGGCCTGCTTTCTTTGTTCCCAGATGTACACGTTTACATTCAGTCATATTAAAACACATATTGTTTACTTGTGCCCAGTTTACCAAGTGATCCAGATTGCCCTGAATCGGTGACCTGTCCTTTTCATTATTTACCACTGCCCCAATTTTTGTGTCACCTGCAAACTTTATCACTGATAACTTTGTGTGTTTTTTCAGGTCATTGATAAAAATGTTAAATAGTACAGGGCCAAGAACCGATGCCTGTCGGACCCCGCTGGAAACACACCCCATCGGTGATGATTCCCCATTTAGAATTACATATTGAAACCTTTCAGTTAGCCAGTTTTTAATCCATTAATGTGTGCCTTGTTAATTGTTTCCGTCGTTCTAGTTTTTTAATCAAAATGTTGTGTGGTACCAAGTCAAATGCCTTACAGAAATCTAAGTATATTATATTAACACTAATGACTTTATCAACCCAACTTGTAATGTCATAAAAAATATCAAAATAATGTGACAGGATCTATTTTCTATAAAATCATGTTGATTTGCATTAATTCTGTTATTTCCTTTAATTCTTTCTTTCTTATGAGTCCCATATCAGCTGCTCCATTATCTTGCCCGGGATCAATGTCAGGCTGACAGGCCTATAATTACCCAAGTCATCCTGTTTATCCTTTGTAAAAATCGCTTCTAGACTTATTGACAATCAACATTAATGGTCCAGTGAGCTCCTCAGCCAGCTTTTTTAAAACTTTTGGATGCAAGTTATCTGGACCTGCTGATTTAAAGTATGTCTAACTTTAGTAGCTTCTGTTTAACATGTTCTAGAGATACTAATGCGGGGGTCAGCAACCTTTGTAACGGCCCATCAGGGTAATCCACCGGTGGGTCACGAGGCATTTTGTTTACATTGACCTTCCGCAGGCACAGCCCCCCGTGGTTCACTGTTCCCAGCCAATGGGAGCTGCGGGAAGCGGCGGCCAGCATGTCCCTGCAGCCCGTGCCGCTTCAAGCCCGTTCACCATGTAAGACTGTCATCTGTTTTTTCCCCAAATATAGAACAGAAATACTTAGAGCACTTCTGCCATTTCTGTATTTTTATTGATAATTCTGACATTTCTACCTAGTAATGGACCAATACCATTGTCAGGATTTTGTTTATTTCTAATCTATTTTAAAAATTTATTGTCCTTAATTCTGCTGGCCATAGATTTTTTTCCTTGGGTCCCTTTATTTCCCTTATCAATTTTATACAGTTGCAAACTTCTGAGTTATATACATTCATTCCTTTCTTCCACTTGTTATATATTATTATTTTTATTTTTTATAGTTGCCGTCATTTCCCCTCTAAATCAGCACAGCCTTCTTCCTTTATTGTGGCTTTTTGTGTGTCTAGTAAGGTGTTCTTAAATATAGTTAAGAGGGATGTCAAGATAGGTGACGTATTCATGTGATAGGTAATGTAATGATGATGTAATTTTAAAATAGTGACAACTATAACTTCAGACAAAAATGAATCTGAAGTGATATGGAAGAAACAAATCAACACATTTACTAAAATTCTTATCTGTTCTTTAAAAATGGGTCAGTTTCAGTGTCAAATGTACAAGACCAAAATCTCTTCAGCCGTATGGATTGTTCAGGTACAACTAAGATCATTTATAGTTGTACCTGAACAGTCCATATGGCTGAATAGATTGATTAGGAAAGGGCTAAGAAAGAAAAACAACATACTTTACGTTCCCGACAGCATAATAAGTAAGCATGGTGAAGTGTACAATGTCAGACAGAAATGTAGAAGTGTTGTAAGCAATATCATTAGACATGCTCAACTCCACAGACTTTGGGAGTTGGATTTCCATTTTCCTTCATGGGGGCAGTGTATTTGAAGGAGGGTATAAAGTATATCTAGAGGAGCTTTCATGAAGTTGAACTGCCGATTAAAAAGTGAGGTGCCAATTCAGCAAGCATTTAAACATGTTTAAGTCAATCCCTGTTCAGCAAAGTACTTAGGGATTTTCTGAGTAAGAACTATCAGCTTTAAGAATAGGAGAAAATCAACTAATTCCATGTGACTGAGATAAAGGAAGGCAGATTTCTACGGATAAATAAGACACCATGAATAATGTAATATTAATTTCAACATGGACCAGATAAAAGCACACATGAAAATGGTAAAAAAACAAGTTCTGTACTATTGGTTTGGATATTAGTTTTGCTTAAAATATGACACCCTATTACACAATTAAGCCCCTTGTTTCTGATTTGGGATTCAGTCGTGCAAGCTGATAAGCAATCTGTCCTGATCCAGCGCAGCGTGTGCTTAACTTTAAGCACATATATAATTCTACTGATGTCAGTGGAACTACTCACATGTTCATAGTTAAGCATGAGCTTAAGTGCTTTCATGGATTGGGGTCAGAATGCTGAGCACCTTGCAGAATCAAACTCTTACTAAACACTGTCAGTGTTTTGATAGAAGTGGAAAGGACTTCCAGCATGGTGTTCTGCATCCCCTCCCACAAATTTCAGGATTGTCTTCTATGTGCTGAGTCTTTTTATCTTGTCTGTTCTTGAACATCAAGTTCTGATGTCTTAGCAACCCACCTTGTTAAATGTACTCCATTGTCGAATTGACTCACTGCTAGAAGTGTTTTCTTAACTTGTAATTAAAAATTGTCCTTTTCTAATTTTAGATCAATATTCCTTGTTATGTCACCTTTAATTCTTAAGTAATTCATCTCTCAGCCTCTTATTCTATGTGACTAATATAGTATGTATTTTTAGGCCATTATTAAATACCCCCTTATGTTGTAGGTGGCAGAATAGCAATGCCTCTTGTTACGAGTGCCTAACACTTTCCATTATAACCCAACGCTTATAACTTTGACAGACTTATACCTTTCGGGATGGAATTTTCCATGCTTTGTGTCTGCCTCAGGTAGAATTTTTTTTTGTTCGCATGGTAGCAACATTCTGCAGTAAAATTGTCAACCAATGCGGGGGTTGTGACTGTGGGAGACAGAATGTTCTCAGGCTCTGAAGCGGGACTATGGAATTCATTCCCATAAAAGATAAGTAGTAGGCATCCTTCAGTCTTGAGAGACCATGGGTATCTGCCCCTTGAGAGGTAAATAATTTATTTAGTTGGTTTTATGGCAGCTGTGGCTGAAGAGTCCCACTTGAGAGAGACAATCTCTGCTGCAGCTATCACATTTAAAGGTGATGGTTTGGCCTTTTGGGCTTTGGTTTCTGCGAGCTCTTTTCTCCTCTGCTAAGCTGGGCGGCTTCCTCTCGAAACTCCAGAGACCTTTGTTAAGCTCTTCTTTCCAAAGGCTGTGATCTTGAGTGTGATCTTCCCAGTTGTCCACATCCATGTCCATTTCTTTGAGGTCTCGCTTGCACACATACTTGAAATGCAATTTTAGGCGTCCTTTGGGTCTTTTTCCCAGATGCCAATTAGCTGTAGGGGATGTCCTTTGGGATACACCCCATCATTCATTTAGCACATATGCCCAAGCCAGTGAAGGTATTTCTGAGGAGTGTTGGTAGGCTGGGCCGCTTGAGCACCTCAGTGTTGGTGACTCTGTCCCTTCAAGAGATGCCAAAGATTTGACGAAGGCAACGTATATGAGAGCTGTTGATCCTTTTTTCCTGATGAGAGTATCGGTCCTTGTCTCGCTCCCATAAAAAAGTGTGCTAATAACACACGCACGATACACACAGATCTTTGTAAAAAGAAAAGGAGTACTTGTGGCACCTTAGAGACTAACAAATTTATTTAAGCATAAGCTTTCATGAGCTACAGCTCACTTCATCGGATGCATTCGGTGGAAAATACAGTGTGGAGATTTATATACACACAGAGAGAACATGAAACAATGGGTTTTATCATACACACTGTAAGGAGAGTGATCACTTAAGATGAGCTATTACCAGCAGGAAGGAGGGGGGGAAGGAGGAAAACCTTTTGTGGTGATAATCAAGGTGGGCCTTTTCCAGCAGTTAACAAGAACGTCTGAGGAACAGTGGGGGGTGGGGTGGGAGGGAGAAATAACATGGGGAAATAGTTCTACTTTATGTAATGACTCATCCACTCCCAGTCTCTATTCAAGCCTAAGTTAATTGTATCCAGTTTGCAAATTAATTCCAATTCAGCAGTCTCTCGTTGGAGTCTGTTTTTGAAGTTTTTTTGTTGAAGGATAGCCACTCTCAGGTCTGTAATCGAGTGACTGGAGAGATTGAAGTGTTCTCCGACTGGTTTTTGAATGTTATAATTCTTGACTTCTGATTTGTGTCCATTTATTCTTTTACATAGAGACTGTCCAGTTTGAACAATGTACATGGCAGAGGGGCATTGCTGGTACATGATGGCATATATCACATTGGTAGATGCGCAGGTGAAGGAGCCTCTGATAGTGTGGCTGATGTGATTAGGCCCTATGATGGTGTCCCCTGAATAGATATGTGGACAGAGTTGGCAACGGGCTTTGTTGCAAGGATAGGTTCCTGGGTTAGTGGCTCTGTTGTGTGGTGTGTGGTTGCTGGTGAGTATTTGCTTCAGGTTAGGGGGCTGTCTGTAAGCAAGGACTGGCCTGTCTCCTAAGATCTGTGAGAGTGATGGGTCGTCCTTCAGGATAGGTTGTAGATCCTTGCTGATGCATTGGAGAGGTTTTAGTTGGGGGCTGAAGGTGATGGCTAGTGGCGTTCTGTTATTTTCTTTGTTGGGCCTGTCCTGTAGTAAGTGACTTCTGGGTACTCTTCTGGCTATTCCTCAGCTCTCATCCCCGAATGCCCCTACTCTGCTTGCGCTACATTGATGACATCTTCATCATCTGGACCCATGGCAAAGAAGCCCTTGAGGAATTCCACCATGATTTCAACAGTTTCCATCCCACCGTCAACCTCAGCCTGGACCAGTCCACACAAGAGATCCACTTCCTGGACACTACGGTGCTAATAAACGATGGTCACATAAACACCACCCTATATCGGAAACCTACTGACCGCTATTCCTACCTACATGCCTCTAGCTTTCATCCAGATCACACCACATGATCCATTGTCTACAGCTAAGCTCTACGATATAACCGCATTTGCTCCAACCTCTCAGACAGAGACAAACACCTACAAGATCTCTATCATGCATTCTTACAACTACAGTACCCACCTGCTGAAGTGAAGAAACAGATGGACAGAGCCAGAAGAGTATCCAGAAGTCACTTACTACAGGACAGGCCCAACAAAGAAAATAACAGAACGCCACTAGCCATCACCTTCAGCCCCCAACTAAAACCTCTCCAACACATCATCAAGGATCTACAACCTATCCTGAAGGATGACCCATCACTCTCACAGATCTTAGGAGACAGGCCAGTCCTTCCTTACAGACATCCCCCTAACCTGAAGCAAATACTCACCAGCAACCACACACCACACAACAGAGCCACTAACCCAGGAACCTATCCTTGCAACAAAGCCCGTTGCCAACTCTGTCCACATATCTATTCAGGGGACACCATCATAGGGCCTAATCACATCAGCCACACTATCAGAGGCTCCTTCACCTGCGCATCTACCAATGTGATATATGCCATCATGTGCCAGCAATGCCCCTCTGCCATGTACGTTGTATAAACTGGACAGTTTCTACGTAAAAGAATAAATGGACACAAATCAGAAGTCAAGAATTATAACATTCAAAAACCAGTCGGAGAACACTTCAGTCTCTTCAGTCACTCGATTACAGACCTGAGAGTGGCTATCCTTCAACAAAAAAACTTCAAAAACAGACTCCAACGAGAGACTGCTGAATTGGAATTAATTTGCAAACTGGATACAATTAACTTAGGCTTGAATAGAGACTGGGAGTGGATGGGTCATTACACAAAGTAAAACTATTTCCCCATGTTATTTCTCCCTCCCATCTTATCCCACCCCCCACTGTTCCTCAGACGTTCTTGTTAACTGCTGGAAAAGGCCCACCTTGATTATCACCACAAAAGGTTTTCCTCCCCCCCCCCCCGCTGTTAATAGCTCATCTTAAGTGATCACTCTCCTTACAGTTTTCAGAGTAGCAGCCGTGTTAGTCTGTATTCGCAAAAAGAAAAGGAGTACTTGTGGCACCTTAGAGACTAACAAATTTATTAGAGCATAAGCTTTCGTGAGCTACAGCTCACTTCATCGATGAAGTGAGCTGTAGCTCACGAAAGCTTATGCTCTAATAAATTTGTTAGTCTCTAAGGTGCCACAAGTACTCCTTTTCTTTTCTCCTTACAGTGTGTATGATAAAACCCATTGTTTCATGTTCTCTGTGTGTGTGTATATAAATCTCCCCACTGTATTTTCCACTGAATGCATCCAATGAAGTGAGCTGTAGCTCATGAAAGCTTATGCTCAAATAAATTTGTTAGTCTCTAAAGTGCCACAAGTACTCCTTTTCTTTTTGCGAATACAGACTAACACGGCTGCTAGTCTGAAACAGATCTTTGTGTGTTCTGTCAGTTTGTTGTTTTGCCATCTCCTCTTGTTCAGTCTAGACATTGTTGTGGCGGCTTTTCCAGTGTGGATGTCAAATTCCATTTCTAGTGAAAGGTTGACTGCGATAGTGGACCCCAGGTATGTGAACTCATTCACCACTTCAAGTTCATAGTTGTTGATCTTGATGGAAGGTGCTTCCTCAACATTATGTTCATCTTTTTTAGGCTTATGGTAAGCCCAGAGTCTTGGCAGGCTTTGGGAAAATTGTCTATAAGGTTTTGAGGATGAGCTTCTGTGTGGGTTGTCACTGCTGCGTCACCAGCAAAAAGGAAGTGTTGGATAAGGGCCTCCTGAGTCTTGGTTTTAGATCTGAGTCTTGCAAGACTGAATAGCTTTCCATCAGATCTTTTGGCAAGTAGATTCCCTCAGTTGAGAAACCAAAAGCTTGTTTCATTAGCCAGGAGTAGAAGATCCCAAACAGAGTTGGGGAAAGTACACAGCCTTTTTTAACTCTGTTACGAATCTAGAAAGCTTCAGAGACTGAGCCATTGTATTGAACTGAGCCATACATATTTTCATGGAAGTATCGAATCATGCTTAAGAGCTTGGGGGGAGAGTCATCAAAGCACAAATAGTCTGCCTCTACTGACAAGATCAAAAGCCTTTGTGACGTTGATGAAGACTATGTAGAGGGGCTTTTTCTGTTCTCTGCATTTTCTCTTGCAGTTTTCTCAGTGAGAAGATCATGTCAATAGTAGGACTTTCAGCTCTGAAGCCATACTGTGATTCAGGATAGATTCTTTCTGCAAGGGTCTGAAGTCTGTTCAGGACAACCTGGGCAAAGGCTTTTCCCATAATACTAAGAAGGGATATGCCACGATAGTTGTTACAGTTGCTCCTGTCACCCTTGTTTTTATAGAGAGTGATGATACTGGCATCTCTCAATTCTTGTGGTATTACGCCTTCTTTCCATCACAGGCAGAGCAACTCGTGAAGATGTTGCAGTAGAATAGATTTTCCGCATTTTATGACCTCTAACATTATGCAGTCTTTTATGGGGGCCTTTTCATTGGGGAGGCCATCTATGGCAAGGATAAGCTCCTCGACAGTTGGTTCATCGTTGAGTTGGTTCATAATAGGCTGGCTTTCGATGGTGTTGATGACTGTGTCTATAACAATATTTTCACGAGAGTAAAGCTCAGAGTAGTGTTCTACCCAGCGATACATCTGCTTCGTATAGTTGTTGATTGTTTCCCCTGTTGTTGATTTCACTGGGGCTGTCTTCTTTAAAGTTGGACCCAAGGCTTTCTTGATCCCATTATGCATGTTTCTGAGGTTGCCTGCATCAGCTGCTACTTGGATGTTTTTTCATAAGTGCAGCCAATAGTCATTGGTGCAGCGTCAAGCAGTTTGTTGTACCTTGGTTCTTGCCACTCTTAGCGCTTCTAAGGTTTTTTCATGTGGGTTTCTCTTGTAGTTGATTTGGGCTGTGCGTATGGCATCCAAGACTGGTGTCAACACATTGGGATATGTGCTAAGTCAGTCGTTGGTCTTATTTTCCTTCTTCCCAAAGACAGCCAGCCAGCTGCATCATAGATTGTGTTCTTCAGTTGCTCCCACTTCAGCTGGGCGCTTATGGCACCATGACTGGAGTCAAGGGCTTGTTGGAGTATGTTCTTGTACTGCTGTGACTTTTCTTAGTCCTCAATGGCACTAATGTTGATACGAGGACATCCTTTTACTTTAGATCTGTGTATTTTCTTTGGTTCTTTCTCTGCATACCAGAGAATGGTCTGTGTCGCACTCAGCACTTTGATAACTGCAGGTAATGAGGACGGTGTTAAGGTTGGTACGCCTTGTGATAATAAGATCCAATTGGTGCCAGTGGCCAGATCTGGGATGTTTCCAAGACGCTCTGAAGCGAGATTGTGGAACTCATTCCCATGAAAGATAAGACTGATGTAGAATTAACCACTTTCAGAACTAAGATGGAGAGAATTGGGTGCCTAACTGACCTTTGTGCCTTTGAAAATCTTCCTGTAAATGCAGAACTAATTTGTTTGACTTAGTTTTCCTATAATAAGTTCTGCACACACACACAAATAACCCGCTATCAACTAATCAAGCTGTTTCCCCTACAGGTGGGAATAAAAGAGAGAAGGAATTGTTATTGTTGTTCCAATTTGTATTTTTAAATACTCTGTCATGCTTAGATATTATGGTGATGTTGGTCATATAAATAAGGCTAAGATTTTGTCATGGTTATATTTAGTAAAAGTCACAGACAGGTCACGGGCAATAAACAAAAATTCATGGAAGCCCGTGACCTGCCCCTGACTTTTTTACTAAAATTAATTGTGACAAAGTGGTGAAGAAGGGGGGGGGTCCAGCACTCATTGCTGCTGCAGCTTTGGGGTCCCCCCCACACTATTCAGGGTGGCTGAGAGTGCTGTGGTCCCCCTGCTGCCCATGGTGGCTGGGAACTGCCTGTGGCGGTGGCTGGGAGCTGCGGGACCCACCCGTCGCCTGCCGCAACTGAAGCAGAAAACATCATGGAGGGCTCTGGAAGTCACGCATTCCCTGACCTCTGTGACATAATCTTAGCCTTACATATAAGTAACCAGATGTTTAGCTAGAGCTAGCCCTACTTTCCTTGCTTTGTAAAGCACAGTGAGGTCTGTGGATAAAACACACTTTCTAAGAACTAAATGACAGGTTTCAGAGTAGCAGCCATGTTAGTCTGTATTCGCAAAAAGAAAAGGAGTACTTGTGGCACCATTTTATGCATCCGATGAAGTGAGCTGTAGCTCACGGAAGCTTATGCTCAAATAAATTTGTTAGTCTCTAAGGTGCCACAAGTACTCCTTTTCTTTTTAAGAACTAAATATTGTTGTTCTTCCTCTCTATGGCCAATATTGCTGCAAACATTCCTGTGCTGATGTCTCATTGATGCTACTCGTAGCAGCAGAGTTTAAGCAGGTGTGTGTTTGTAGGATCAGGGCCTTTGTGACCAATCCTGCAGGTGACAGCATGTGGGTGAAAGGCTCTTCCCTTGCTTAGCCCCATTACAGTGAATGAGACTCTGCGTGGGGGACAGTAGTCGACTGTGTACTGTCAATTGTAGGTTTAGAGCCTAAATCCAGGTCTATACTTAAAGTTTTTACCAGTATAATAATGGTTTGGGATGTGATTTTTTTTTAATGAGATTTTTATATCGGCAAAAGCCCAATTTTAGACACAGTTGTAAAAAAAGTGCTTTTGCTGGTGTAGCTGATTTTGTTTGGGGGAACGGGTATAAGCTGTATCAGCAAAAGCTGGTTCTTCACTAGGATGGTTTGCTCATATAGAATTGCTGGAATAGCTAGACCAGCAAAACTTTTCTAGTGTAAACTAGTCCTTAGTATCAGATTGTTTATTAGGATATACCATATGTTTAAAAATATACTTGCTAAACATGTTTCAGGTGCGTATCAAAGCAGCAGTACAGTAGGGATTCTCTTTGTCTAGCAACTGTCCTTACATTTTTCCCTAGAATGATCTAATATGATCTGGACTTGCCCCTGTTGAGCTTTCTTGCATCCTTCAGTCTATTTAGGAAAAGGCTAACAGGTTTCAATCATGACAAGCATGCTTACTATAAACCCACTGTGATGAGTTGTCACCCCTGGGGTGCAGTCTATGAGCTGTGGGAACTGCTGTGCTCCCTAATCCTCCAGCTGGTCTGGTCTAACTCACACTGCTTTATTGGTGATTCCAGCCAGCCTCTCCAGGCCCTTTTATCACCCACCGTGATAGCTGGTGGCGGCACACACCCAAACTGAGCTACCTGAGTGCTTTACCTAAGCCACTCAAAGACAGGCAGGAGACAACAGCCAATTTCCCAGTTTCTCCACCGTGTACCCTTGCTGGAGTATAATCCCAAAATTATACCATCTTGGATTGCACAGGGATCTGTATCGTGTTAACTCATTAATAAAGTTCACTTTCCCCTCGATGTGGGAAAGATATGCAACAGCCTTTGGTCACAGAGCTGAGATTTTCCCCAGACACTTCACTTAAAGGCACACTGGTTTAGATAAAACAACTTTATTAATTACAAAAGATAGATTTTTAAGTGATTATAAGTGATAGCGAAAAGATCAAAGCAGTTTACCTAGCAAATAAACAAAAACTCAAATTAAGCCTACCATACTAGATAGATTGTATATGAATTAGCAACTTCTCACCCTGACTGATATAAGCAGTCCACCAAGTTTCCATACACGGACTAGAAATCCCTTTAGCCTGGGACCAGCACTTCCCCCAGTTCAGTCCTTGTTCCTCAGGTGTTTCCAGGAGTTCTCTTGTGTGGAAAGTGAGGCCCTGAGATAATGTCATACCCTACCTTATATAGCTTCTCCATATGGTGGGAAGTCTTTGTTCCAAGCTCAGTTCCCAGTCTGTGGAAAACACAGGTACCAAAATGGAGTTCAGTGTCATGTGGTCTGGTCACATGCCCTTGCATACTCTTCTGAGTCATAGCAGCCATTACTTACAGGCTGGCTGAAATGTTTACAGGAAGGCTAAGCTCTTCCATGGTCCATTGTCTTGGTTGATGAGCCATTAGCACTGTCTGGCTTCATCATTGTTGTACCTGAATGGCTAGTTGTGGGTGTTAACCAGAATAGGCACATTTGAAATACAGATACATAGTAAATACTCCTAACTTACAAAAATGATACATGCAAACAAATAGGATAATCATATTCAGCATATTGTAACTTTTCCATAGACACCTGACAAGACGTATCTTGTACAAAATGCATCATAATTATGTCATAATCGTATCATAATCATACAACTATGAAGAATATGGGGTGCAGTCTCACACCCACCACCATCTAATTGAAAAAGAAAAAACATATGAAGAAATAATAAAGATGATTACAGGGATTTTAGCTGACTGGCAGCTAGAGTATGTCTAGACTAGTTAAATGGATCATTTTTGAAAAAAATATTAGCTAACCTGTTTATGAATATGACTGTGCAACTGTTGTAGACACAGTTTAACACTTAGGTTCATAGATTCGTAGATACTAAGGTCAGAACGGACCATTCTGATCATCTAGTCCGACCTCCTGCACAGCGCAGGCCACAGAATCTCACCCACCCACTCCTATGCAAAACCTCACCTACGTCTGAGCTATTGAAGTCCTTAAATCATGGTTTAAAGACTTCAAGGAGCAGAGAAGCCTCCCTCAAGTCACCCATGCCCCATGCTACAGAGGAAGGCGAAAAACCTCCAGGGCCTCTCCAATCTGCCCTGGAGGAAAATTCCTTCCCGACCCCAAATATGGCAATCAGCTAAACCCTGAGCATATGGGCAAGATTCACCAGCCAGATACTACAGAAAATTCTTTCCTGGGTAACTCAGATCCCATCCATCTAATATCCCATCTCAGGGGATTAGTCCTATTTACCCTGAATATTTAAAGATCAATTACTTATCAAAATCCCATTATCCCATCATACCATCTCCTCCATAAACTTATCGAGTAGAATCTTAAAACCAGATAGATCTTTTGCCCCCACTGCTTCCCTTGGAAGGCTATTCCAAAACTTCACTCCTCTGATGGTTAAAAACCTTCGTCTGATTTCAAGTCTAAACTTCCTGGTGGCCAGTTTATACCCATTTGTTCTTGTGTCCACATTGGTGCTGGTCCACTTTAAAAAAGCTCCTTCCTAAGGTATGTCTACACTGCAATGAGGAGTGTGCTTTCAAGTGTGTGTAGACAGACACACTAGTTGTGCTTAAGATAGTGCACTAGTTCAACCTGCCTGATACCCTGCAGGTGTAGTCGGGCTATAGTTGGGCAGCTAGCCCAAGAAGCCACCCATGCTGCCGTAGCTACGTTGCTATTTTTAGGATGCTCGCTTGAGCAGAGCCAGTGTGCGTATGTCTGCCCGTGCTAGGAAGAAGACTCCCAGCTGCAGTGTAGACATACTCATAGGGCCTGAATCGAAGTAGGGTCAGTAGCACCTGACTGCCTCCACCTATGGATGTCCATTCGCTTCATCTGTAGAATGAGAAAATGAGGTTAAGGATACTTAGCTTCATTTATAAAGCAGTTTGAGAGTTAAAGGTGAAAAGCTCTACATAAGTGCTTGTGAAAGGGTAGACTAGGTCTGGAGGCCCTGCCTCAGAAAAGAGCAGAGGAGAAGTCCTCCAAGCAGCCTAGAGTGGCTGCAGGGCAGCAGCCAATCAGAGGGGCTGCTGGCGTGACCAATCAAGGGTCAGAAGGCCCATATAAAAGGAAGCAGCAGAGATAGAGTAGTCAATTGCTGCAGGGAGCTTGAAGAGGGAGGACTAGGTACCTGGCTGGAAGAGCAGTAGGACTGTAGACAGATCAGTGCAGGCAGGCTGAGTTCATGGGACTGAGCCCAGGACCTAGGCAGACCAGGTGAAAGTACTGAGATGGGCCCTGCTGGTCTGTTAAAAAAGGCAGTTGTCTCCAGAAAAGAATCCTATGGTACCATACCAGTGCTGTGAGAAAGAACTAGGGACTGTATACCCGGGACGGGGGGAGGTAGTGTGTGAGACTTGGCCAGAGGGCTGAGTCATTGAAGACCTGAAAGAAGCATTGGCTAGGGGTGCCACCCCATTGTAAGAACTGAAAGAAAAGCAGGCTCACAGGAAGGTGGTGCTCATGAGAGGCAGGTGCTGATGCTGTTACAGTGCTATATGCATTAAGAATGTCTATGCTTGGAGCAGGAGCTCCATAGTAATGGACCCAATGTACTGTAGCATGGAAGGGAACTAAACTCTGTTGACATTATTTAAAATAAACTTTTCTTGGGGTAAGGGAGGGGGGGACAAAATTCTGTTTCCTACCAAACAAATCAATATATTTAAAATGTTTAATAATGATTGTGAACATAAAAACAGCTATATTGGGTGATATCAGTGGTCCTGCTAGCCCAGAATCTTGTCTTCCAGCGGTGGCCAATGCCAGGTGCTTCGGAGGTAATGAACAGCACAGGCAATCAGTGAGTGATCCATCCCCTGTTGTCCACTCTCAGCTTCAGGCAATCAGAGGCTAGGGTCACCCCGAGCATCTTGTGACACCATTTCCCCCATCATCAGTTACCATGCAGAACAAACCATTATTCTGCAGCTAACAGAAGTTTGTGGCAGAAGGTATCTTCTTTGAAGAAGGCATAAACCTTATGTTAAATACAGGCACACAGGATGTTTCTGTGCCAAATACTGGGAAGGAAGGAAAATCTCTTGGAATTTAATGTAAGCTATTTTATGTGCATGTCTCTTAAAACAAAACAAAAAGGTTTCTATTGTAAAACAAATACGTATACAAATTCTATACAGCACATCTAGAGGATGCAGATTTCCTGAGACAATTCCATGTACAATCCATGCCTTATCGGACATGGCATTTCTGTTGAAAACTAAATGCTGAAGTTTGGGTAATTGCAATGAGTTTCTCAGCTAAATTTTAATACCTTTTCTCCCATCATGGGTCAAAGAGTAAGTAGATTCCTCACTTTTTCACTGTTGTGTTCTCTGAGCTTTTAAGTAGGGTGCAGTAAACAGTACATAGAGTCGACTGTTCTAGTTTTGAAATTAGTGTTCCAAATATTGTCTGGCTGCAATGGAGAAATAACCCACACTGTGCATTTGTATTTAGAAACTGGCAAGGTCTTCACGTGGGGTAGAGCAGACTATGGGCAACTCGGAAGGAGTGCAGTGGTTCACGATGGACAAAGACAGGAGGTGCAGAGATCATCTGAAGAAAATGTGGAGCAGTTGTCTAATGTGCCGGTTTCAGTGCCTTGCCTCGCTGGAGCATCTCAGGTAAGGGAAAAAATGTGTCCTTTTCTCAGCTTTAGAATTGCCACTCTTTGCACAAGTCAAGATGCTCAGAATGATCGCCTGAAAAAACTTTCTTGAAAATGAAGCAAAAACAGCCCTTCCCTCCCACTCAAGTACTCCAAATTTAATTTGATTCAATTATTTGTAATTCTTAAATAATCGTGTTCTGAAGCAAGTTTGTTCTTAGGTAGAAGGTGTGAGTGAGGGATTGGAGTTTTCATTAGCAAAAAGATGGCTTTAGATTTGGTAACTTCTTTAGATGTCAAATTTGAAAAGGAAGTAGTTGCTGCTGTAATACTGTGTAACAGATTAGGTATGACCCTAACCGTTTTCAGTGTTTCTTTCTTCTGAAGAAATCTGAATATGCCACAGTTTAACCTGTGATCTTCCCGCACTTCACACTGTGTTGCTCATACTGAGTTTCACTCTTAAGGCAGTAGTGTTTTTAGTTTTGAAATGAGAAAGAACCTTCCTTTAGTGGGCAGCTGAATCCAGAAGGTACAAATAAATTAGTATAACTGGAAAAAATGAAGTTACACAGTATGAGAAGTAGACTGTCATTTGAATGGAATTGAAGATCTCTAAGCGCATGATTCATAGTCCCTTGACATCATTGGAAAGACTCCCATTGACTTCAGTGGGCTTTAGTTCAGGCCCTAAATGACAGAAAATTTCTCAGGGTTGGACATCCATGCCATCAACGAGGACTTTTGAAAAGAGTAGTAGACTTATTTTTGAGGAAACTGAACAGTCAAACTTACAGGAGTCAGAGTTAAACTGTTAACAAAGAAAAAGCGTGGAAAATTTGACACTGTTTAAGGAGTACTTGGTGCTGCAGCCACTGAAATAGAAAGATTTGGTGGAAAACTAGCCTTCTGTACTAAATCAAACAGTGCGAATCTCAAAATTCCTGGAAATGATTAGGTCCTGTAGAACAAAAGCTGGAGTTATTGTTAAACATGAAAATCCTGGGAATAGCCACTATCTTCAGTAGCATTACCGTTTTGGAGTACAGAGTTTTTTTCCAGGAATGATTGTCACAGTCCCCAAAGTAACAGCACTCCTTTATGATCTTCTTGGGTGACTACACTTAGGGCTCTATCCTCTAGCTGTCACTTTTTTTAGGGTGGGATCCTGCTGTCCTCTCCCTACAGACCAGGTCGTTAGACTGCAGACTTGTGTGTTTTACTGTGATTACCTCAGCAGGTCTGACTTTAGTTCAGTACCTGCAGTCCTGTTTTCTCAGGGGCAATGACACGGATAACTGGTGTCCGCCTGCTTTTATAAACCAAAGTACTATTCAGAACAAAGCCTTTACCAAGGAATCATACCTCAGAAACAATAAACAGCTTATATGCAGGTCTTGGCTTACCAGACAGTCATCCGTCTTCTGCGTGGAGACCCCGATAAGGTCAGAGTACTTCAGGCCCTTTTCACAGGGTCTCTCTCTCTCGGTCACAGTTTTATGCCAGTTCTTGAATTGTGTATGAGTAACCCTTCTCCCCAGATCGAGGCTGTTTCGTCATACAGTTTGACATTTTTTGGCAGATCGAACCAGTATATATTATTGTCTCTGGGGAGTGAAACTTCCCCAGACTAGTTACTGGCACTGGGAATTTTCCTTCTCTCCTCCCACACCCTGCAAATGACTTTGGGTCCTATAAAAAATGTTTTTACCTCCTCATTTAGCCAGGAGTGCAATCACAAGCCAGCCCACAAAAATACATACATTTATAAAGTTGATATAATAGTCTTTGAATATCCCATGCATCCATAGCATCTGTTGAATCTCACTACAATAGTTTTTGAATATTCCAGGCTACCAAAGTATGGCATTTTTCACAATGTCCATGGGAAAATATTGTCCAAATAATCTATTTAAGCACCAAATTATACCTTTGTGCAATTGAAGGTAGTGTAAAGGCTTTGGAAAATATGAAACTAGCAATTTGTCCAATAGCTCCTGGGTGCTACAATAACAATACAACATATTGTTATAGAGTGCTTTTCATCTCAGGATTTCAAAGCATGTCACACACCTCCATTAAGCCTTGCAACATGCCAGTGAGGTGATATCTGTCTTTACCCTCCTTTTTATGGGTAGACTGAGGCAAAAAAGTAAAGTGACTTGTCTAAGACCACACAGCAAGTCAGTGGCAGAACCAGGAATAAAAACTGAGTCCTAGCTCAAAGTCCTTTGCTCTAGTGACTAGAGCATGCACAACATTATTACTATTAACTTTTATATGTATTATGGGTAATGCGTAGAGATCTCAGTCAGGATTGGGGTCCCATTTGCTAGGTGTTGCACAAACTCATGGAAAGATCTAGCCTCTGCTCTGTGGGAATTTATTATTTAAGAAAAGTGATTCATGAAAGGTGGAGTTGTATTCCATTTTTATACATCTTGAAACAGAAAATATGAGTAAAAATCACCTCAACTTCCTTCAACAGTCCTCATCCCTATTCATCCTTAGGATGGGTGTGGGAGAAGGGTGGTCAAAACAAGCATCACTGCTGCAGCAGTAGGGATATGGGATGATGATGGGAAAAGAAGCGAGAGCAGATAAGACCAGGGGCAGAGCTCTGAATGGCTTTGAACAGTTAGGTTACAATAAAACAAAATGATGCTAGAACTCAGGTGGAGTCTGCAGTCTACCTATAAGATTTAAATCTTATTTTCAAGTGAAAATTGCAGTGTGAACACTACACAAGACAGAGGGAAGAAGGAAGTTGCAGTAAATAGGGTGCTTGTCTGGGATTTAGAAAACTTGGGTTCAGTTCCTACTCCTGAGGGCATTCTGTGCCAAAAAATTAAAAATTCTGCACACGATATTTTAAAAATCTGCAAAACTCTGCAAGTTTTATTTGTCAATAAATAAATGCAGCGGTTCCAGCATGGCAGTGGGGAGCACAGGCCACTGGTGCACGGAGATGGGAGATCACCCTGCAGCCTTCCCACCATCCACCCCAGGGACATGGACTCATTGGTGAGGCTGCACCTGACCCTGACACAGCACAAGGATTGGGTTTGTCCCAGAAACACCTGGGGCCCTGCCCCTCTGCACCAGGCACATCAAATGTGGAGCAGGAAGGCTTAACAGGCACGATACAAGTGTGGAGGGACTCAGTGTGAGGGGATCCAGTTGTGGGGTGAGAGTATTCTGTGTGGGACAATCTGGGTGCAGGCAGCTCAGTGCGGGGTCTAGATGTGCGGGGAATCTGGATGCACAGAGGCTCGTTGTGGGGGTTTCCAGGTGCAGGGGCAATGGGACTCTGCTGGGGCTTCCAGGTCAGGGCTCAGCAGAAGGGTCTGGGTCTGTGGGGGTCTCAGCAGGGGGGTCTGGGTGCTGGGGGCTCCAGATGCAGGGGTTGAGGTTCAGTGAGGTGGGATTCAGGTGTGGAGGGCTAGGTGGGTTCGAGTGTACAGGGTGAGGCTTGGGGGGGGGCTCAGTACGGGAGGTCCAGATGCATGAGAGTTGGGTGGATGGGGGAGCAGCTTCCTCTACAATGACCCCTCCCCCTGCAGTTGAGGAGCGATGGGGGCAGGAAGCAGGGGAGGATGCTGAGCTTCCTGCAGCTGGGGGACGTTTCTGGGAGTGGGTCTGATACAGCCCCAGCCACTTCTTGCAGGGGAAGGGGAAGTCCTGTCCTCTTCTGCCTTCAGCCCAGCCACAACTAGCAGCTGATCCTGGCTCAGGATAGGTGCCACTGGCTGGGGTGTCCACATCCCTGCGGTGATTTACCTCTCTGCCAGCTGCTTTGGTGCCTGAAACAATGTACCTGCACAGTTAGGGAATGGTGCATGACTGCTCTTGCAGCTTCCCTTTGCTTCCCTGTCACAAAGTCATTTTTCTGTGGGGAAGCAAAGAAATCTGCAGGAGACATGAATTCTGCACACGTGCAGTGGTGCAGAATTCCCCCAGGAGTAAATTTCCTGCTCCACCACAGACTTCCTGTGTGATTTATTCTCTCTGTCCCTGAGTTTCTCATCTGTAAAATGGGGATAATAACACTGCCCTACCTCTTAGGAGTGGTGTGACATTAAAGATTGCAAGGCACTGAGTACCTGAGATAGTAATGATGTTTGGTTGCCTTTAGTTCTTTGGGGAAGTAGGTTCTAAATGCCCAAATCAATGAAAGCGACAACACCTAGATGTACAGTAATTCATAAACAGCAACAAACTTCACCTCTGACCTGGGGAATTGAATGGTTGTAAACACTTTTTCCTTTTGACTCCAACTATCCTCCTGCATGTGCTTCTGTTCAGTTCATTCTTCACTAATGTTAGACTCTCAGCCTGGGAATTTGAGTTCAAGATAATCAGTGCCCATCTTCATCCCCTCAGAACTGACAGATGAAGCAGCAATGGCCGATTTGTCTGCCTTTCCTGCTGTTGCCACCTCAAGGAGAGGCCTGAGTTAAACATCTGTGCTTTGAGGTAGCCCTTTTCAGTGAGACTAGGGAGGTTTAGGAGAAAACATTAAGAAGAGAGCAGAGTTTAAAGGAATACAGATGGACTGATTCAAATGCAGTACTGGCAAAGAAAGGACAGATTGGAGTTAAGGTTAACTTCAATATTCAGTTTGGGAGACAGTTCTTAAAAATAATATAATCTTTATCTTGAGTAGAGCCAGGTGATATTTTTTTGATGAACAGAAATTTTGTTGAAAAATGCATTTTTTGAGGGGCTGGAAACAAAACTGAATTTTTTCCCCCAGAAATGTTGAAACAAACTGTTCCAACATTTCACTTAGAAAATGTTGACATTTTCTTTAAAAAGTCATTTTGAAATGCCATTTTGAGTCAACGTTCAAAACATTTAATTAGACCTGAACAAAATGATTTGGGTTTTTCTTTTCTTGTGACAAACCAAAAAATTCCATTTCTGTTTTAAACTATCCTTTTTTTTGATTTTTTCAGTTCGGTCATTGAATGGAAAAATCAGGTATTCACTTATCTCTAATCCTGAGCCTATTTGTAAGTTTATATAAAATTGATTGAAATGAATTTTTGGCAAGGCTATAATCTGCTGGTTGCTTAGTGACTTGAGTTAGCATTGTTTAAAAATATAAGGGGAAAATTGTGTTCAGATAATACTCAGCGTCAAACATAAATAAGTTTGCTTTTTATTGTCAGTTTAAGGCTACTGTCCTATCGTTAATGCAGACTGTGATCTCTGCTATGTAGCTTGTTGCCTCTACTCGTGTGGTTGACCTACTGCTTTCTCTTGCAAAGGGTGGTGATTATTCTGTGTGTGCTGCAAATATTCAGGATGCCATATCAGTGTGGACTGAAAATCTCCTTGTTTCTGAGTTATCCATATGTTGCTTTAGTGTACCTTAATTCCATTACCTTTATTCACTTGGAAATATTGTTCTTGGGAAGTATAAGCAAAATCTTTTTCTTTTTTCTTCTTTAAATGTAAACAATGGGAAACCAAAATCAGTAAAAAGGGCAATCTTACAGCAATGTAATGACTGCTCAGCACTTCTTTCAGTGATAGCTTAAGCTCATAAAGAGTTGGTATCTATATTACAATCATGAAGCATCATGTTTTTAATTCTACTGAATAATTATATTGTGGATAAACATATTATTTCCCTTTCTGTGCAGAATAAGTCACTGAGAAGAAATTTCAAGTTTGTGCTGAAATCAATTGTGTGGCATTATGCATGAGGTGCTTTTGTGTTGTATGGGGGTCCTTGATTGGACCTCTTTGGAACGTCTGATTCATCTATTGCCTGATGTACATTCATATCCGCTGCTCTTGAGATGAAAAAACAAATTGAGATTAAATACAAATGGATTGAAATTTGATTAGCCTCTCTGTTTAGTGAATGTTACAATGTTGTACAATGTTACAAAGATCTTGTTTATCTTTTCCTTCTTCTCAAAATGCTTCTTCAGCCTGTCTGGTATTTTTGGTCTTAATAGCTACCCTTTTACTGTTTGTGATATGTTCGGCATGTCATTCATTGCAGCGAACATTCACAGTAAGCAATAAACTGACTGAGAAGAAGTCATTATATATGACTAAATGGCTTTCACTAAATTGAAGGGAAGAAGGGATATTTTCTCTTTGGAAATAAAGAATTGCCTTCACATATAGCCATATTCTCATTGTAGCCCTAGTATCACTAAAGAAAGTTCTGCTAGTTTGCAGCTTTTCTGAGCAGTGAGCACTGGAGTTTCTTAATGAAAAGAAAAATTAGAGCAGTGAAGTGAAAAAATTACTTGCTGCATTACACGGTCATCATCAAATGAGTGGCTGTGTGTGCTTAGTCCACTCCATCAATATCAAGCCAGTGTAATAATGGAGTATGCAGGGGGTCTACCACATATCTCAGGGCTGGAGACTGAGAATACCCTATGAGCTGGAGTAGCTTCTCCTGGGCGAGTTGTGTGGCTCCCATGACCCTGCCCTGCCTTCCCAGCCCCTATGGAGCCAGTGTGGAGACCTTTCCCTGGGTTTGTAGGGATTGTGAAAGCACTCCCATGTGGCTGCTTCCCCTGTGCAGGGCATTAGTGGTGCAGTGTGTGTTGCACTGGCCTTCTGCATCTGGTAAATTTTACTGTGCAGTTAGGTATAGCTGGCTTTGTTAATACTTTACCCCCTTTGCTGCACTAATTGATATATTTGTTCATCCATAGGCCTTTGAAAGGCACGTGCTTTTATTTTTTCCCCCCACATCACTATATTATATAGATATATAAATAATATTGTACTTGCAAGCGATCAAGCTTCTAACTACAAAGTACACAATCTCAGCTGCTATTATAAGGTGACAAATCTCCGTGGGGAACTTTGCCTCTAGACTCCTGTAAATGGAGTAAAGGGAAACCCTAATCCTGGAAGAATAATATACTTCGATAAAGACCCAATATGAGAACATCTTCTTCAAACTACTCTTCTAGTTTATATTGTGACTTCTGATGGTAAGTCAATAAATATTTCTTAAAATCTTGAGGATAGATTTATTTATAAAATATGTTAGCAATGAAGTGAAAATGAACACTTGGCAAGATAACATATTCATGACCTTTGAGTTACATATTACCTGCATAGCTCTGTGACAGAGTGCTGGGAGCCAGTGGTGGACCCCGCACTCTGATCACTTAAGCCTTAACTAGCTCCACCAGGAAAGGCCTGATGGAGGAGGAGAGAACTTTATTGCCAAAGCAGAGTTGGAGGGTGGGGGTTTGATGAGCTAGGGAACTAATTATCCCATCACCTGGGGAGGCTAGTTAAAAACACAGGAAGGAAGAACAAAAGGGCACGCTAGCAGAGCCCATAGGAAGAAAGGTCTCAGACTGGTGAGGTCTCATTGGCTTCCTTTCCATGGAGAGAGAGATGAGGATTAGAAAAAGCTGTAAATAGACTTGCTGCACAGGATTCTGGTTGGGCCTTTTTGGTGAGGGTAATAAATAAAATTCGTAGAGGTAATAACCAATCAAAAGACATCTGAGACTGTTTGTGAGGGATCTCAGTATAGGAGAGGAGTCTGCCCTGTTACAAGTTCATGTAGTTTTATTTGTTCCATTGTGTGCTGTAAAGGTTTGTAGCCATGGCCCATATATTAGAGTAAAAATCTGAAAACAGAAATAAATTTTATTTCTCTGTAAGAGAAATCCTATAGATATCAACTCCGAAATGCCAGATTTTGCTGTGTAGCATTTGACAGCAGATGTATGTATGGTGAGTTTTATGAGGGGGTATAATAATAATTTTCCACTCTTTGTGCAGTAACTTTTTAATTAGTAAAGAAAATATTTTGTTAAAAGTGTTGGGTGAAAAATAAAAGCTTCTGTTAACACTTGCTCCTTCTTTCAATTCTGGGGTTTTGAGCAGTGCCATTGAAGTGCTAGGACACCACTCAATTTGTTATTTATATGATAGAAACTTAGAGAGAGTGCCTCCTTGTAGTGGCACTGTACACAATCATAGTAAAATATGATCTCTGTCCTGAAGAGTGTTTAATGTAAGTAGACAAGACAGACAAAGGGTAGATGTGGATACAGAGAAATGAAGTTACTTGCCCAAAGTCAACTGAAAAGCCAGGAATAGAAGCCAGGGCTCCCAAGTCCCAGTCCAGTGCTCTCTTCTGTTACTGAAGGGGAAAGTTACCTGATGTGTGCACGCAGCAAATAGTATTGATGATCCTGATCTTGATCCTGACCCTGGGTTTTGGTTCCTTTGTGCTGCTGTCACTGTGCAAAGTGGCCAGAAAGCTACTGGATCTCTACAGCTAGTATGGGTGTGACCCCAGTTGGTGGAGAGGTGGCACAGGTTGTTTCTACCCCTCTTCCCTGCAGCCTCTAATGTAGGGCACAGGGTGGGCTAATTCCTGCAGGAAGGGATCATGGCTGGAGCACACTGCTTTCCAGCAATCCCTGGCTCGCAAACAGCCCTTTTACACCATAGCCAGCCGGGTGTGCTTTAGAGCAGCCTTGGGGATATTAGATGCAGCTGAATGTTGGGGCACCAGCACTCCAAACAGCTTTCAGTGTTGGAAGTTTGTTCCATCTCCAAATCTTTCATATGTGATGCTTTCTGGACAGTATAAAGGTTACTTCTGAGCTCCATTACAAGTATTGTTAATGCTCCTAGAAAAAGCTGCCAGTATACAGACCCTTCCTTTTCACTTGAAGGAATAAATTTGTTTCAATTTATTCTTTTTATAAAAAACATGGTAGGCTTTGAGATTATCTATGACCTGGTTTGGGGGTGGGTGTCCATTCCTCAATTCAGTATTTCTCACTAATGTTAATAGTTCATATGCATGTACAGTTGTGGTAATTTTGAATGTGTTATTAGGAAGCATATGCTTGGTGTTGGAAGAACATAGAATAATTTCCCCTGTAACCTATGTGGGGGCAGATTATCCCACATCTGCCTACTGTAATGTACTTAAAACTTTCTCTAAGCATCGTGTTCTGGCCCGTCAAAGGCAGGATACTGGACTAGTTGGACCTAGGGTCTAATCCAGCATGGCAATTCCTGTATTCCTATAAACCCAAACCATGGGTGCAATAAGATATTCAGAGGACCATGGCTGCTTCAGAGAGAGAATGCAGACCCCTTATGTAGGCAAAATGGTGTTATGATGCTATAGATGCCTTTCATAGGGTAAACATACCTTGTTTCCAGTGTTCTAGAGTTCATAGACTCATAGAAGATTAGGGTTGGAAGAGACCTCAGGAGGTCATCTAGTCCAATCCCCTGCTCAAAGCAGGACCAACCCCAATTAAATCATCCCAGCCAGGGCTTTGTCAAGTTGGGCCTTAAAAACCTCTAAGGATGGAGATTCCACCATCTCCCTAGGCAACCCATTCCAGTGCTTCACCACCTTCCTAGTAAAATAGTGTTTCCTAATATCCAACCTAAACCTCCGCCACTGCAAATTGAGACCATTGCTTCTTGTTCTGTCATCTGCCACCACTTTGAATAGCCTAGGTCCAGCGTCTTTGGAACCTCCATTGAGGTAGTTGAAGGCTGCTATCAAATCCCCCACTACTCTTCTCTTCTGCAGACTAAATAAGCCCCTTTCCCTCAGCTTCTCCTCATAAGTCATGTGCCAGAGCCCCCTATCATTTTTGTTACCCTCTGCTGGATTCTCTCCAATTTGTCCACATCCTTTCTGTAGTGGGGGGCCAGGGCTTTGTCAAGTTGGGCCTTAAAAACCTCTAAGGATGGAGATTCCACCATCTCCCTAGGCAACCCATTCCAGTGCTTCACCACCTTCCTAGTAAAATAGTATTTCCTAATATCCAACCTAAACCTCCGCCACTGCAAATTGAGACCATTGCTCCTTGTTCTGTCATCTGCCACCACTTCGAATAGCCTAGGTCCAGCCTCTTTGGAACCTCCATTGAGGTAGTTGAAGGCTGCTATCAAATCCCCCACTACTCTTCTCTTCTGCAGACTAAATAAGCCCCTTTCCCTCAGCTTCTCCTCATAAGTCATGTGCCAGAGCCCCCTATCATTTTTGTTACCCTCTGCTGGATTCTCTCCAATTTGTCCACATCCTTTCTGTAGTGGGGGGCCCAAAACTGGACACAATATTCCAGATGTGGCCTCACCATTGCCGAATAAAGGGGAATAATCACTTCCTTCAATCTGCTGGCAGTGCTCCTACTAATGCAGCTCCATATGCCGTTAGCCTTCTGGGCAACAAGGGCACACAGTTGACTCCTATCCAGCATCTCGTCCACTGTAATCCCCAGGTCCTTTTCTGCAGAACTGCTGCTTAGCCAGTCGGTCCCCAGCCTGTAGCAGTGCATGGGATTCTTCCATCCTAAGTGCAGGACTCTGCACTTGTCCTTATTGAACCTCATGATATTTCTTTTGGCCTAATCCTCCAATTTGTCTAGGTCACTCTGGACCCTATCCCTCCAGCTTATCTACTTTTCCTCCCAGTTTAGTGTCATCCGCGAACTTGCTGAGGGTGCAGTCCATTCCATCATCCAGATCATTAATGAAGATGTTGAACAAAACCAGCCTAGGACAGACCCCTGGAGCATTTTGCTTGATACTGGCTGCCAAGTAGACATTGAGCCATTGAGCCCGACGATCTTGCCAGCTTTCTATCCACCTTATATTCCATTCATCCAATCCATACTTTTTTAACTTGCTGGCAAGAATCCTGTGGGAGACCATATTAAAAGCTTTGCTAAAGTCAAGATATATCATGCCCACCGCTTTCCCTATATCCACAGAGCCAGTTATCTCCTCATAGAAGGCAATCAGGTTGGTCAGGCATCACTTGCCCTTTATGAAGCCATGTTGACTGTTCCTGATTAACTTCCTCTCCTCCAAGTGCTTCAAAATGGATTCCTTGAGGACCTGCTCCGTGATTTTCTGAGGGACTGAGGTGAGGCTGACCAGACTGTAATTCCCCAGATTCTCCTTCTTCCCTTTTTTAAAGATGGCACTATATTTTCCTTTTTCCGGTTGTCCAGGACCTTCCCCAATCACAAGTTTTCAAAGATAATGGCCAATGGCTCTGCAATCACATTAGGCAACTCCCTCAGCACCCTTGGATGCATTAGATCCAGACCCATGGACTTGTTCATGTCCAGCTTTTCTAAATAGTCCTTAACCTGTTCTTTCACCACTGGGGGCTGCTCACCTCCTCCCCATACTGTGCTGCCTAGTGCAGCAGTTTGGGAGCTGACCTTGTCTGTGAAGACAGAGGCAAAAAAACATTGAGAGCTTCAGCTTTTTCCACATCATCTGTCACTATGTTGCCTCCCCCATTCAGTAAGGGTCCCACACTTTCCCTGACCACCTTCTTGTTGCTAACATACCTGTAGAAATCCTTCTTGTTACCCTTCACATCCCTTGCTAGCTGCTTCAATTGTGCTTTGGCCTTCCTGATTACACGCCTGCATGCTTGAGCAATATTTTTATACTCCTCCCTAGTCATCTGTCCAAGCTTCTTGTAAGCTTCCTTTTTGTATTTAAGCTCACCGAAGATTTCTCTGATTTATATCATTCCCCAAGACTTGGTCTTGTCACCTATTTGTATTGGACTTTGCTACCCTGAGATATACTTGAAAACATGATTTCTTGCCCTATTGAGGGAGAAGATGGTTTTGTGATTAAAGCACAGGACTGAAAATCATGTTATTGGCTCTGTTGCAAATGATGTAAGTGGCAGCTGTTTCCCTATCTTTAAAAATGATCCTGACTCAGTCTCATTGTCGAATCACTTAAACCTCTTTTACACTCTAATGGTCAGGATACTGTCACTAACTCAGCTTCACTGCACTCTTCTCATCTGTATGTGGTTTGGTCAGCTGGTGTACATTGGTATAACTCCACTGAAATTGCCAGCTGAGAATCTGGCCCCATATTTCTTTTGTAGCTAAAGGGCTCACGTTCATTTGCTCAGCTAACTCTGACCTGTTCTCTTCAGAAGTACGTCACCAAGTAAGTGAAGTTCTTCAGTGTTGGGACTGATGTAGTTAAACTCCACTGTGAATACATTGAGGCACTGATACTGCTGAAGCTTCACTTTGGTGACATTGTGAATTAAAGATGAGGCTCTCCTGAAACTACCTTATTGGGCAATTCGGGATACTCTTCCTCTTATTATTTATAAATGATTATCTATTAATTATTAACCATGTATTCTGTACTTTACAAAACTCGAGATGACACTGTTCTTGCTCCAAGGAGCTCAACATGGACAAGTAGAACAGCTCACACATATAAATGCTTTGGATGAGTGGAGGAAGAACTCAGTGGAGCTACACTGATTTAAATACTGGGTGTAAGGCTGAATTTCTTCCTTTGCAGTTAGTAGGCTTGTGGAAGAAGTGGAAAGGGATTTGAATTAAGTGTGATCTCTAAACCAACAAGCTTGGAAAGCAGTGGTTCTTGAAGAAATATCATCCTATCCAGAAAAGGAGCGTGGCTGGTTTTGCTGTGTCACTGGCAGTTCTGCCTTGTTCTGGTGATAAATCTGTGAAGGGGGACAAGTCCTTTTTGCTAGTATTTATAGAGTGCCTTTGGTGGGGTGAGGAGGACTGGCACATCCCTACCAATCCATCTCCTCTGTACATTTGGAATGCTTGGGATTGCTGATTAAACTCGCAGGCTTTCATGAGAGACACCTGTGGATCCAGAGCTCTGTTTTAATGTACTCAGTTTAGTATGAGAGAGAGTGTTGGTCTAATAGTTAAATCAGAGAATTGGGAATCATTCTGAACTTTGCCACCAATTTCATTCTGTCACTTTGGCCATGTCAGTTAACCTCTCCATTCTTCTGTTTGTATATCCATAAAGCAGGTATATAAAATGTACTTACCTTAAAATGGTGGTAGGAGACAAATTAACTTATGTCTATAAAATGCATTGAGATCCTTAGATGAAAGGAGCCATATTACCATCTTTTGTTTCAATATCAGTATATTGATTTTATTGCATTGGCATCTAATGACAATAGAAGAAAACAGTTTCTTTGTGGTACTTTTTTTTAGATGCCTTATTGAGTTTAGATGTTACTTTTGCAATTAACCCCCTTCATTACTAAAGAAATTTTGTTTTAATTAAAAAAAATTAAAAATTAAACTTCCTGAGTTTTTTTTACTCCCCTCATCCCCACATATTTTTTTTTAAAGAACTTCTCCTCATTTTTCTTTGTTTGTGGGACATTCCGGTGGTGTATGTCTTAGAGAGAGGTGAAAATTAACAGTGTGGTGTTGGAAACTCGCTTACCAGAGAGAGGCTCCCTAACCTTGTAGTTTTTTGAGTCTGAAATAGAACTGAGATCAGGTGCTTGAGGGGTGTGTCATAGAAAAGAGTTGGAGTACCGATGAGCTGCTAATTTGATCCAGAGTTGTTGCACAGATGAAAAGGTTTTGTTTATGCTACCTCAGTCTATCAGATGGATGTGTTAGGTAGCTGCATTCTGATACTTCATTATAAATGAGAAAAATGTATCCCATGTCATCTATTTTTATAACTAGTCAGATCAGGAGGAAGCAAGAGTTGCACTGTTTTTAAGGGCACAATTGCTTTATTTCTGGCTATTGTAATTTAGAATTAGCTCATTATTTTAGCCTAATTTGTAGCTGAGAAGAATACATATAACCTGTCAGTCTGATTGGTAGGTAATATAATATTCTCTTTTTTGTCCATAGAGGCTTTATCCAGTTTGCTCTTGAGACTGATTGCCTCTGAGAAACTGGATTGTCTGATTGCTCCTTGATTGGTGTTTAAGATACATTGATAAAATAACAGTATAAGGAAGTTCACTTTAATTTTCTTGTAAACAGGGAACATCCGTTTCTTGGCTTCTCAGTTTCTTACACAATACCAAAATGTACACAGGTGGAATAAATAAAGGCTCAAGGGTAATGGATTTCTAATGTAATTCACTAATGTTTGTGTCAATTAAAAATAGAGATAAAAGTTTGTGTTGAAAGTATTAAAACTACCTCAGGTAAAAATGGTATTGAATTTGTCAAAGGAATGTAAAAATAGATACTTTTGATCCCCCCCTGCCCCCAAGGTGTTAAGCTAGTTGTAGCAATTAGTTTGGTAGTGAACAAGCAAAAATTACTAGTCCATGAGATTGCCAGTGAAAACTCCACCAGCAAATATGGCTGCTGCCTGAGAGTTGCTAAGATAGGGAAGCAATCGTGTGTAGGATAGAACTTGAGCATGTCCTGAAATTGATGCATGTGCTTATGTCCACTGAAACCAAGCTTTAAAATTAAGCATGTGCTTCAGTGCTGTCTTGAATTGGGGCCATCTGTTGTAGGGTGCAGAAGGAGTAAGCCAGGGGCTCTCTTAGGTATATTGGTACCTTGGTTGGAAAATATATTAAGGCCTTTCTATCCCCTTTGCAACCCACCGAGACAAAAGGTGGCAATACTATCAAATAGAGCAAAAAAGACAAGACAAAAATAATCTCTATTCATATTCTTCAGGGTTTCTCCTAGAATACAGCCTGAGAGGCAGGAACTAAAGAAATAAGATTTGCTTGTCATTTTGGTCAGGTCTTCTCCTTTCTCTTTCCCTTTGTATAAGAGACTGAAGGTGGTGACATAGGATGGGAAGGGACCTTCTGAGTCATGGAGACAATTCCCCTGCTATCATAGGGAACTCTTGTCATATTTAACAAGCTTCAGCTTAAAACTAGTTGTTTGTCCCCAATACTCCTATTGGGAGGTTGTTCCAGAACCTCACTCCTCTGATGGTTAGAAATTTTCTTCTAACATGAGTTGGAACTTCTAACAACTCCCTGAAACCCATTCACAACCCATCAATTAAATACTTGTCCTATCTCACACAAGCATGACCCCAGTTCATAATGGTGATATTATGGCCTTGTTAGAGTGGTGGTACAAGGCTGCCCTCTTATGTCCCTGCACTGGCTACCTGCACGGTGGGTAGCAGTGAGGGAGAGAAGGATCCACAGACCCATTTTCATAGGTGGGTGAGAGAGGATGGAATCCCTCCAACGTGCTGGCCAAACTGTGCTGTGCCAGAGAGAGAGCAGACACAATTTACTCCCACCTCAAAACAGCTGGGAAAAGTGAGGGATATTGTGAGTTGGTGAGTAACAGCTTTCCTTGCAGACTGTCTCTGAGGCAGCGTGACACCATGCTGCTCCCAGCACTGCACTCATAGCCAAGTCACAGCTGAACCCGTTGATGGTTGTTAAATATTCTTACTACACTAGCAAAAGCTAGTAACGCTTTCAGGCACAAAAGGCGTGCACATGGCACAATATAATTACTACCTAGAAATAATTTATCATGCACAGACCTGTAAAAATAAACTAATAGTAAGTCTAAATACAGTGAAGTCTGCTTGAAAAGCTGCCTATCATAGTATGTAACTCTTAGATTGCACTTTTTACCAATAGATCTCAAAGCACTCTACAAAGTAGGTTAGCATCACTATCCCCATTTTATAGAAGGGGATACTGAGGTATAGAGAAATAAGTAATTTGCCCATTGTCTACCCACAGGCCAGTGGCAGAGCTGGGCATAGCACCCAGGTTTTCTGAATTTGAGTCCAGTGCTCTATTCACTGAGCCACACTGCTCTGAAGAGAAACTGAAGTATTAGGCTGTCTGGAGTGGCTTATGAGCATGAGTGCCAACATCAGGGCAGACTTTTCGGGAGCGGGGCACAAACCCCAAACTGGTTGTGTGTTCTAGAATTGGATTTCCCCAACCAAGTAACAAGTGTGAACTCCTAAAGTATTGTAACAGCCCTAACATGGAGTCACAGGGCAGTCCCATTAGGCACTCTGTTCTTTCTTACCACCTCAGGCAAGCATGACTTTGTGGTAATGGTCACATTACACCAAAGATCACAAAATATTCAGGTTACTCCCAGTCCTGAAAGACCAGTCACTTATTTCAGGTCAATTTGCACCTTAGATCTCTCACCAAGGATAATGCTTGTAGCCAATCCTGTAACAAACTAATGGTTTATTAACTAGGAACAAGTGTCATTTACAAGGTTGAAGCAGGTAACACCCCTCCTCCCCCCAAATGAGTTAGTCGGGTTTCAAAAGGTAATAGTAACTTCTATAGTAAGCAGACTCTGTATATCCTTTAGGGATAAGCCAGGCAAAACAACTGGGGACTCCTTACATATGCTTAGGCTATGTCTATGCTACCACTTATGTTGGTATAACATATGTTGCTCAGGGGAGTGAATAAGGCATCCCCCTGAGTGACATAAATTACACTGAACTAAGCGCTGGTCTGGAGAGCTTCTCCCGCCGACATAACTGGTGCTGCTTTTTGGGAGTGGATTAATTAAGTCGACGGGAGGGCGCTCTCCTGACAGCTTACAGTGGCTACATGAGAGCGTATAGACATGCAGATGTGCCACTGCAAGCTCTCTAGTTTAGCCATAGCCTTGGAAATCCTCACCCCTCAGAGTCCAAGCAGCATAGGAATAAGAAGTTCTCCTTAACAGCTCAGCTGTGATGGGCCAAGGGCTTGGGCATGTACCTTCTTTAGAGCTGTGGGGGAAGCAATCGACAAAGTCTTTGTTCCACTATGGCCCATTTGGATTCAGTAATCCTTCCTGATGGGCAGGAGATAACGCCTTCTGTAGGAATCCAGCATTTTGCATTAGGTGAAGTTTTTTTCCCTGTTTGGTGAGTTCTATAGTTCAGAACAAACACTTACTTATTTCCTTTTAGCATGGGATATAGAGGTTATAAGTGAGATTAATGCATGCAGCAATTTACAAGCATTTCACAAAGTCTACACCCTGCACACAGTGATATAAGTCCAATACCTATATTCACAATACTACACACAGGTGAGCCAGACTGGTTTTCAGCTATGTATTTGTCACTATTCAGTGAAGCCTAAGGGCTTTGGCATGAGTTGACACCTGATCTGCCAGCATCACATAGGCAACCTCCTAAGGTGTCCCCAAGTGTAGAAGTTCTGCTTCACCTCATTCTAAGACTGCCTCCGAGGAGCAAATTTATCAACAGCCCTGAGAACTTGCTTAAAGAGGTTTCACTGTATGAAATAGCAAATGATGCCATAATACTGTCCAGGCTTAACGGATATGCACACGGACCAGTGCCAAATCCAAATGAAATTATGGTTTAAGGCAAGAGGCTGGGAGAAAATGCCCAAGAGCATGCAGTTTTTCCTTCTCAATTTGTCATCAGAGCTGTTACAGAGAAGAGATTAACAAATCAATACAGTCTAAAATGAGAGAAAATCAATAGCTTTGTTCCAGTCCACTACAGTTTTCTATCAATTTAAAGTATTCTGTGCAGAGAACTCTCACCCAAGCCTTCTTTCATTGATGAGAAATAATACAAGAATGGCTATTTTAGGGCAGATTAATTATCTGTTTTACTTGGCTGACCTTCATGACCTCAAGCCTAGCCACATTAAATTTGCTGGTCCAGCATTGCTAACTTTTCCTCTTATTAGTGCTGCACTATAGTTGAGGTTTTGTCAAAGCTTTATAAGTGTCCCATAAAATCATATGCAAGCTAAAATCTGGCATATAGTGTGTCACCCTAGGAAAATTCTTCAGCCAACCAACCAAAAGTCAAGAAAAAACATTTTTTTTATTTTTATAGGAATTAGTTGGAACATGTAACATAAATTATTTACCTCTTTGCTCACAAACATTTATAAAAATATTATTCTTTTCTCTGTTTTCAAATGAAAACAGCAGAGTTAACATTTGAAAATAGATTTTTACTGATGATGTTGTACAGGTTATTGGAAAAATATTCAGAGTTATGTTGGGATATTGCATAGCGTACTACAAATGGATGATGTGGGGCAGATCTTAATGATTCCAAACTAGCTTTTGTTGTCTGTTGAATTGGTACATTGAATTTGCAGAAATGATTAGCTGCTATGTGGCTTTAAACATGGAATAAAGTATCTCTGGACTGTATTTTGACTATTTCTCTCTGCTGTAACATTTTATTTTACTTTTTTTGTATTGCATTTGAACTTTGAATATGTTCATATTGATACATTGTTGTTTGCTCCTCTAATGTTCCCAGTCTTTACCTCTCTTTAATCCACTTCCTCCATGAGCAACATCACGCTTTCTCGCATGCGGCTGATTCTGTGTGTCACAAGCTTTGCAAAGCCACTGTTTAATCCTCCTTTGTATCTCTCCTTACAACTAACTTCTGCTGTGATGCTTACACAATGCTGCCAGATGATACGGAGCAGGTGGTGAGTTTCATTATATGTGTGTGGGTAGTTTCCATGAAAGCATATTTGTGTTATTGTTACTTCATCCTCCCACCCATTGGTTTCTCATCCACCTGTTGTGCTCTTGTTACTAACCTAGACTATAAGCTATTTCAGATACAAGCTGCCTTTGAACTACTTGTATGGTGCTTATATAATGGAGCCTCTACTTGTGTTGCTACCACAATACAAACAATAATACGCAAAGAGAGACCAGGAAGTAATGTACATAATAATGCATAGTCTATTTTCATAAATCCAGGAAATTAGAGATGTTCAATAGCATCTGGTCTAAATTTATCCCTATTTTAAAATGCTCCCTAAAAGCTCAAACCTGGTCCCACCAAATTCAATTGCAAAACTCCCACTAAGTTGTGTGGAGAAATCAGCTAAAGTCACTTAATCCTATGGTCCAGTCACTGATTTGTTGCAGGGTGATTTGCATTTCATAAAAATTAATATCTTTGCCATGAAGGAAGCACATAAGGACTGTTTTTTAATCTTTGTTCCAGCATTAGGAAGGAGAAAATTATGAATCTCCTCGAAGATTGGTTCACAAAGTGCAAGCTCTTGAGGAGTTTTGCAATTCTCCCTACCACCCAAGTATTCAGCTGTGTATATTATTCTTCCTGGTAATGCATGATTAGCAAGGCAGTGGGGAAACCCTCACCACTCCCATGCATGTATTAATTTTTTTCTAAAGCATCCATTACCAAGACACATGGGTCCCTCACATTCAGTTTAAAACCAACAAATCTAACAAATATGAGATGCACAGAGTGAACAATCCACTAAACTTATATGCAGTCCATACCTTTGTGTAATGGGAAAGTGCATCTGGTTAAATTGCTTCAGTGGAGCTTTTTCCCTCCCCCTTTTTTTCAGGGCAGATGGGCTTACTTGGGGCCACACCAGTGGGATGAGTTTCACCCTTTATGAATTAGTGATTAATTAAAAGCTTGAATAAACATATAAACTTTATGTATGGCTCTGAAAATCATCAGACTCTGTGCAGGGGTGGCCAACCTGTGACTCTGGAGCCACATGCGGCTCTTCAGAAGTTAATATGCAGCTTCTTGTATAGGCACCGACTCTGGGGCTAGAGCTACAGGCGCCAACTTTCCAGTGTGCTGGTGGGGGGTGCTCACTGCTCAACCCCTGGCTCTGCCACAGGCCATGCCCCCACTCCACCCCTTCCCGCCCCCTCCCTTGAGCCTGCCATGCCCTCGCTCCTCCCCCTCTCCCCCAGAGCCTCCTGCACACCCTGAATCAGCTGATTGGGAGGGTGGGGGAGGTGCTGTTCGGCGGGGCTGCTGGTGGGTGGGAGGCACTGGGAGCGGGGGGGGGCTGATGTGGGTGCTGCTAACGTATTACTGTGGCTCTTTGGCAATGTAAATTGGTAAATTCTAGTTCCTTCTCAGGGTCAGGTTGGCCACCCCTGCTCTAGTGGACCATAAAGAAGGCTGTATTCCATTGGCAAAGACCCTCGGAAAAATATATCCTTCCCGCTGATCTTGAAAAGTTCACTTTAGAAATGTTAAGATGCCCAAGAGACATTTAACCTATATGACACTATGTAGGTACCAGTGACAGGGAAGGATAGGAAAGAGGTCCTGGAGGCCAAATTTAGGCTGCTAGGTAAGAAATTGAAGTTCAAGACCTGCATGGTCATATTCTCTGAAATGCATCCAGTTCCTCGTGCAGGGTCACTTACGCAGGCAGAACTGCAGGGTCTCAATGCATGGATGAGACGATGGTTTAGTCATGAGGGGTTTAGATTTATTAGCAACTGGGGAAACTTTTAGGAAAGGTTTCAGAGTGGTAGCTGTGTTACGCTGTATCAGCAAAAACAACAAGGAGTCCTTGTGGCACTTTAGAGACTAAGAAATTTATTTGGGCATAAGCTTTCGTGGGCTGAAACCCACTTCATCAGATGCATGGAGTGGAACATACAGTAGGGAAGTACAAATACACAGCATATGAAAAGATGGGAGTTGCCTTACCAAGTGGGGGGGTCAGTTCTAACGAACCAATTCAATTTAAGTTGGAAATAGGCAATTCTCAACAGTTGACAAGGAGTGGAAGTCACTTTTGTAGTGTTAATGAGGCCAGTGTAAACAAGGTGGCCAAGGGGGGAAAGGGGGAGCCTATACAGGAAGGATAGGCTCCACCTAAACCTAAATAGAACCAGATTGCGGGCACTTAAAATTAAAAAAGTCATAGAGCAGTTTTTAAACTAAGGGCTGGGTGAAAGCCGACATGTACAGAGGAGCACGTGGTTCAGACAGAGACATCCCTTAGGGAAGGATCTATTAATGGAGATTCTCTATGTCCTAGTAAGGAGGAAGGGATGGAAGATGATAAAATACAGGTAGGATCTGATGAGAAACAGTCAAATGAAAAAAAGCCCCATTCAGTTATACCATGTAATGGCAGACTGCTAAAAAGTGACAAGTTTTTAAAGTGCTTACATACAAAGACTAGAAGTCTAAATAATAAGATGGGTGAATTAGAGGGCCTCGTATTAAATGAGGATATTAATATAATAGGCATCACAGAAACTGTATCCTCTGGGGCATGTGACATTGGCCATTGTCGGAAGACATGATACTGGGCTAGATGGACTTGTGGTCTGACCCAGTATGGCCGCTCTTATGTTCTTATGACAGAGAAGAAGGGAGTAATGTACAATGCAACTTCATTCTGCAAATTGCTTTTGTATATTGCGTGATGTCGTATTTTGGCTTCCTGTTTACAAAGTCTATCTTTTAAACCTGTATACACTAGTGCAGAAGAATTTGTCTGTTAGATACATTTTTAACATTCTTGTAATCTGTAATTCCGGCCTACCCCTTTTCTCTCTTCCCTATTTTGATTTTTTTGTTGGGTTTTGTTTGTCTGGGGGAATTAAATCCCCCTCCCCTTTGCTTTTGTAATTTCAAGAGCAGCTTTAATAGTATTGGAGAAAAGCACACAGGAGAGTTGTTCTTTTGTTGTTTTTGTGGCTGCCTTGAGCAGAGTCCAGAAATAGCAATAGAAAACTGATTTTCCTTGCTTTTTTTTTTTGAGGATTTAACCATGAAAAAGCAAAGATGCAGTTTTCACTAGGGTAAAGAAGATTAAACTGTAAAAGGGAGTAGCACATTTAGAACAGGTATGGGTATGTTAACAATCAGGAAGAGGATATTAAGCCAAGATTTTCACAAGTGACTAGTGATTTTTGGCTGTCTCAATTTTTGGGAGCCTAACTTGAGACTCCCTAAAAGGACCTGATTTTCAGAAACTTGAGAGCAATTTAGGATTAGAATGGAAACTGTTGTGTTGCCTTAAATATAGTGGCTACTACCGTTCTTATTTTAAATGTAATTGTCCATTGCCAAGAACACTCTGATGGCAGTATGTTGTCTTCCTGCTTTAGGGCCTGATCCAGGGTGCAAAGTCAATGGTGGGGTGGGGTGTCTTTCCAGTGACTTCAGTGAGCACTGTATTGGAACCTTACGCATCCTACACAGCAACGAAAAACCCACGGCTGCCTTGTGCCAGCTGACTCAGGCTCACAGGGCTTGGGCTGTGGAGCTGTTTCATTGCTGTGTAGACTTCTGGGCTTGGGCTGGAGCCCCAGCTCTAGGGCCCTGCAAGGTGGGAGGGTCCCAAGCCCAGAACTCTGCACAACAATGAAACATCCCTGTGAGCCTGAGTCGGCTGTCACTGGCCAGCTGTGGGTTTTTCTTTGCTGTGTAGACATACCCTAAGTTTCTCAGAGACCACCACATTTGGTTCTGCTTCTTGAAGTACAAAAGAAGGAAGTGCAAAGGAAGATCAACACATTTCCAGCAGGACAAACTTGCTCTTTGAACTGACATACCTTGCTGTCAGAGCAGTCACCTCCACAAAATCAGTGTGTTTTGCAGGGTGGATAGCCTCTGTCAGAACCTGTCCAGTTGGTGGTCTTCAGGATTGTTGACAGTCTTACTCATCCAGAATTTCTGTAGCCAGTGAAGATGATTTTAGGGCTCAGTTCAACACCCACCAAAGTAAATAGAAAGACTTCCATTGGCACTGGGCCTTAGTTCCTTGAATTTCTTGGCTTGCTCAGGGGAAGAAGTGCTTTTCACAGTCAACTGTCCATTCACCTAGTTAGCATTAAAGCAGCTACCCCCATTGACTGCTGGCAATACGATCTATGCTACATTGAAATCATGTATCATATCAGCAGTAGCCAATAGGGAAGGTTGTTCCAATATAGCTTTGCTTAGTATTGTACATTGAATGTTTGCTCCATAGATGGTATCTCTTTCTCCAAATCTGAGATATAAAAAGGGTGGCTGCAGGCCATATTTTCAGACTAAATGGGCTGGCTTAAGTGCTAGCACATAGAATCGATCTAGATCAGAAATCTCTGCTTTATCCTGCTCTTGCTTTCATACTATTGTTTGAATCACTAGATGTAGGGTATAATTTTTTAAAAGTGCCCAAATGATTTAGGAACCTAAGTCCCATTTTCAAAAGTGATGTGGGCAGTAGGAGCCTAGGTCTCGTTGGAACTTATGGTCTGGAGCACCTTAGTCGCTTTTGAAAATTGGACTTGCATGCTTTCGGAAGAGTTACCTGGAATCTTCATGTAGACTTCCCAAGTAATTGTAGGTTATGCTTCTAGTCTCTCAAGAGATGATAGGATTTTTTACTAGGAACACAGGTGTGTATTACTCTTCTCTATCATGGTATCACATGTTGGAGGTGAATATTTTTTAGAGAAATTTATTTTTCCAGAAAATATTATTCCCATTATTATTTTATTATAATACCTATCATAGTTTGATTCTTGATGCCATTTCTGCTCTAGAAGAGCTGAAAATCAAATATGGCTGATACTGACCATTAAACCAAGGGGGGATGCATTTTTTTAAAGTCAAGTGAGAGAAAATAGAAACGTCTAATAAGGGGGCAATCCAGTTTTTAAGTCATGTTAAGTTTCTATTTCACTTTTTCATTTCTACACTGGTGAGGTTATCAAGTTACAGTATCTACATTTGGGAATCTGTTTAAAAAACTTGGGAAAAGAAAAAATGTACCGGTATTAGCTGGGGCAGTAAGAAAGCTGGAAGAACCAGATAGGGATAGCATTTGGGGGTTGCATATTCATTAGCCATCAGGCTGACAAGCCTTTTTTTATTTTACTTTATTTTACATTGGTAGCCAGAGCAGCACATAAAGTAGCAATAAGACTTGCAGCTTCAGAAAGAGAAGGGGAATGCTATGTGCACATCCGGCAATAGAATTCTATTTATTGATCCATCAGCCTGCGTTAAATCTTATGAAATAAATCTTCTGGTTTTCTCTTGCACAGCAAGTCTGAAATGCACATTGTTTGGCAAGGAGCGCAGAAAAGCAGCAGCAAAATGTTTTGGTATATTAAAAGCAATATTTACACTAATGAATTGTGGTGTTGGTGGTGTTAACCTTCATGTACATCTGGTTTTGTTATGTATATTATCATGACTGAAAAGCCATTCAGAAATACACAATAAAGCATCCAGCTCTACTGTTTATGTATAGGTTTCAGAGTAGCAGCCGTGTTAGTCTGTATTCTCAAAAAGAAAAGGAGTACTTGTGGCACCTTAGAGACTAACAAATTTATTAGAGCATAAGCTTTCGTGAGCTACAGCTCACTTCATCGGAATGCATCCGATGAAGTGAGCTGTAGCTCACGAAAGCTTATGCTCTAATAAATTTGTTAGTCTCTAAGGTGCCACAAGTACTCCTTTTCTGTTTATGTATAATGTTGCAAGAGAGGGTCTTCCCCCCCCTCTGATGAATGAAGGCACTGTTCCATATGCTTTTGTGTATAGTACGTAAAGATGTTTCTTACGTAAAAGCCCTGGAGATATGCATTAGGAACACACTAGGACTGAGAGAATGCAGTGGACTCAGAGGTGACCTTTTGTTTATTCTATGCCTCAAGTTTGCAGCCAGGCTGGCAGTGAGCCAGTGGGAGAAGAGCTTTTTATTCATTTATGCTGAGTTCATTCTCAGAGTGCCATGTCAGGGATAATTATAATAAAGTCATTTTATTTAAGGACTTCAAATTTAGAAACTCTAAGAACTTGAGGGACCTTTTGTGTACTGCAGCTGAGTTTAAACAGACACCGTTAGTCTTTTTTCAACGTTTTTTCCCTTTTACTTACTGATAGCTTCTTCTCGATACCTTTATTACTACAGGGATCATAAATTACATTGCCACACATTATCTCTCCAGCAACAGTTGACCTGCTTCAGGTGGGTCTCTTCGCTTTCATTGAGACTGCGTATGTTTCCTCTTCAGACTTTGTAACCAAAAAGGGAGCCGGGGCTTGTTTGAAATCTTCCTCTGGCATTACTGGGCTAAAACTGCAATAACTTGGATGTTGTTTGAAAAGTCTGGACCTACTACTCCAGTCTATTTATTTGTGCCATAAAAATCTGATACGCTGTGCTGCTTATATACTGGAGGCGTATAAACTCTTTTGAATGAAATACTTCTACTTGCTTTAATACAATCCTTCTTTCTTGGCTTCATTTCTTTTTTATGTTCAATACTATATGTTGGCTGATGTTCAGGGGAAAAAATGAATGGGAAACATAAAGGAAGACAATAAGACATGTGCTAGCAAATTAATTTTATGTTAAAGCTACCAAAAATGAATCTCTAAATTCCAGTTTTGCTCTCCAGCTAAGCTATTTTATTGTCACTCATTCAGTTACAATGTTCCTGAACAGTGAGCTGAAATATAAATTTCATTTTAAATTGAGCAATAAAATTTATTGTCTGTCAAAGGTAGCAGTTATGATATACTAAGCAACAATGTAAATACAGTTGAGAATGTTTGCATTTTGCCAGTCAATTTTTGTATAATAGTTATAACTGAGGGGGAATGTGGGCACACACACTACTGTTTTTCTTTGATGATAGACGATCTATGCTAGAACATTTTACGTTTTTGTAAATGGGTAGGCGTCTCAGCCCATTCTATATGCAGCACAAGCTTCTTAGATGAACCGCTGCATATGTTTGCTCTTATTCTTAATCTACAGTCCTGATGCTGGACTGTAATAATAACATAAACCTTAGCATGAGCTTCCTCCTGAGCTGTCTGTTTCTAGGATTTAGCCCCCCATCTCTATCCTTCTCTTTAGTTCTCTCTTGCTTGAGAGAGTCTTACTCCTGAGTTGGACTGAATGAGAATCCTATGGTTTGGTTGCTAGGATGAGTCAGCAGGTTAGCTCTGCACATCCAAACAAGGTCTTAATGCCTGTGATACTGTTTAGCATTATGACTGTGTTGGATTAAGTAAGAGGGGAGAGGCAATTTTTGGTTACCTTTGTTTAAATGCATGTTCATTTGATACTTAGCATATAAGAGTATTTCATTGTAATATTTCTAAAATATAGAGATTTAGATGAATTTGGGAAAAAAAGAGGAGAGCTTACAAAAAAGATATAGATCATAGAGAGCTATTGTTCCACATTGTAAAGTCCACAGATTCTACAATGGGTCATCAGCTTGTTTGTGGCTTTTGGCGGCAGAATTCAGACCAGCCAGTCACTATCTCAGGGAACTGCCACCAGATTCTGTACAGCCTGCTAGCTTTGCTCTGCTTCTGCAGCTACACGTAGTACAAGGAATAGAGCTGGGAGGGAAATCAGTTTCTTGTCCCGCAGAACTTTTTGAGATTTCAAAAAATTTCCCATTCTGCATTTGGGACAAACTGGAGACCTTTTGAATTTTTTTGTGAAAAACCAGTCACCCCCCGGAGTAGCCAATAGCCTGGTGGCTAGGCCACTTACTTGGGAAGTGACCCAGCTTCAAGTCAGGCAGAGCAGGGACATGAAACTGGTTCTCCGACATCCCAGGTGAGTGCCCTAACACTGGGCTATTGGCTATGCTGGGTGGGTTTCCCTCTTTCTGGTTTTGACCTGATACCTCTCTCAACAAAAATTTCATCTCAATTTTTGTGTGAGAAGTTTTGGTTTCAATGAATTGGCATTTTCTGACTGAAAAACTGTGTTGTCAAAGAATCCCGCACCACCTCTAGTGAGGAGAGATCTGCCTGCTGCAGTGCTTTAGGCTCTTTTGATCTAGACCTTTTCTAATCTAAAACAAAACCTAACAGATAAATGTGTGGTGCAATAGAGTGATTTAGTTCGGCTAGATTTCTGCCAAACTTTTCAGCTGGCTTTTGGAGCTGAGTCTCTTGATTCTTAGCTTCCATTTCTTCCTGTACACACACACACACACACACACACACACACACACACACACACACACACACACACACACACACACACACACACACACACGAAAAGACGGGAGTTGCTTTACCAAGTGGGGGGTCAGTGCTAACGAGGCCAATTCAGGTACTGCTTACTGATTTTTCACTCCATGCATCTGATGAAGTGAGTTTTAGCCCACGAAAGCTTATGCCCAAATAAATGTGTTAGTCTCTAAGGTGCTACAAGGACTCCTCGTTGTTTTTGCTGATACAGACTAACACGGCTACCACTCTGAAACGGAATCTCCAACAGTTTCTCTCTTCCTTTTCTTCCCCCATCCTCTCTTTAAAAATAAAAATTGAAATACGGTTTTGCTGAATGGAGAAGTGCAACCTGAGACCAGCATGTCAAGTATGTGAACTTCATTTTCCCTGTGAAACCAGGACTCCTCCCATCAGAGCAAACTGCATGAACCTAGAACAGCTGAAGTGATACACCTGTACTCTTGTTTAATAATACAAAGGTGGTTCATTAGTGCAGCCTGCAAATCAGTGCAGCTGCAGTTCCCTGTACAGAAGCTGTCATTAGACCTCTCTTATGTGTAGTTCTCTTTTCATTTAATTGTTGCTCTAAAATCCAAGGACTTCATGCACCTGCATTCTGCCCTGAGTCACATCACAAGGGGTGGCAAGATGAAGCAATCTTTGCAGATGAGTTGACCTGAAACAAGCTGTTAGATCCAAAGTGCACCCAAAGACAACCACTTAGAAAAGGGGGACTGGAAAGTAAAAGCACATCTTGTAAGATAAAAGCAGGCTAGTAATACTTAAAGGTCCCTGGAGGGCAGGTGAGGATAAAAGATGAAACACATTAGAGAGCATCCTCACATATGGTGTAACCATTAGGGGTAAGCTTCATGTGGCTGTGATACTCTGATACCAATCATAAGGCAACACACAATGATACACAAATCTTGACTGGAATCCCAAAGCATGGCGGGGTTTGGAGCTACTGGGCCAAGTTCTCTGCTGGAGTAAACTGGAGCATTGAAGTCAGTGCAGCTGTGCCAGTTTACACCAGCATAAAATTTGTCCCCTATGCCATAGGGTCATTCAGCTCCTGACCAGTGTCATTAAGATGATATACAAGAGAATTATTAGATGTTTCAAATATGCTTGCCGATAACTGACGCTGGATTCCTATTGAGGGTGCTTAGTACCTGGCAAGATTAGACTCATCATGTGTTGCAGTAAGGCTTTAACACTGGCAGGCACAGCAAATTTTTGGAAGCTGTTCTCATTAATATCTTTTGTTTTTATAAAATATATAAAACCCCATGCAAGTTGTGCCGTTAGTAATAGGATTGCAGGTTTGTGTAGACTGCTGTTACCTTCATCTTATCCTGTCCTTTTTCTTTTCTCCCTCCATTTGTTGTTTCTGTGCCATCTTGTCTTAAGTTACATTCCCTGCTCCAAAAATCTTACAGTATATCTTATGACGTGTTTGTACAGTAGGACTCTGATCTGACTGGTGCCTCTGGGCACTTCAGCACTGTTGCCAACTCCCACAATCTTATTGTGAGTATTGCAATATATAGTCTTTTTTTCTTAAAGACACAGATCCTGGTCCAGGGGAATATTGAATCTCCACTTACTCTTTTTTTTTTTTTTTTTTTTTTTGAATTGTAGCCCTCATTGTTGCCAAGTTTAACTCAAAACTAGAAGGCAAAGAAAAAATGCCCAGTGTTTTGTTTGTCATGGGACTTTCATAAACAATCTTGTGATTTTTTTTGCAGTCTGACTTAGGAGTTTTGAATGCTTGCAATTGATGCTATTGCTACTGTGATTTAAAAATGAATAATGAGCTAGATCCTTCCTTCCATTCTTAAATAAATGGAATAGTACCTAGCTTCTTGAATAGTCCTATTGATCTGAGAAGGGTGAGTAAAGGTAATATAATCTGGTCCAAAATGTACATTTTTTTAAATCTAATTAAACTTTTATTTTTAGTCAGGAATAATATATTGTCACCCTCTTGTGTACACTAAGTGATGGAGGTATTTATGTTTATTAACTTGTTCCTTTAATTAGTTTGACATAACATAGGTCTGCAACCAAAGCTTCTGTATTTTTGACATAACTGAAAAAGTACAGCTTTTGGCACCAAAAGAAAGCAAGTTTTAAATTACCCATTCTCACTGCCTTTCTTATTGGAATAATGCATTTAGCTTTGCATTTTTGTTCACTTACCACACTACATATTTTAGAGACATGGTGTATAATATTATTAATCGTTGTGCAGGCTGATGTGAAGTTTTCTGACACAATATATTAAAAAAACATAGCTGACAATTAGACATGAGAAATCCTCTAGAATAGAGCCAGGGGGTCATTGGTTCCAGAATAAGACTAAAAGTGAAATTGTGTCTAAATGACTTTTTCAGTGAGAGCTGAGCTGCTGGAACATACATTATCATAGTGATTGAAAAAATTATTTAATCTCTTCTGAGGGCTTTTAGTTAGTTTAACCCCATTTCACATTTCTAATGTTGATTAGGCCTCTGATCTATTGGTTTCAGTAAATATTTGAAGTTGGAATTTTCCATGGCCCTTGTCATGTCCTGGTTAATGTTTCTTAATGCCGGGGAAGTATAATTTATGTGGAAGATTTAGAGAGTAACAGCATAGCCTCAGGGGTGGGAACGGGGGGGGAGTCCATTCCCAGTGAAGTATAATGAACCCTAACCCAAGCAAATCTTACTTAATGTTATCACTGTTCTGTGGGTGAAGGTGGCATGACAGTTTCCATTCTAAACTCCCGTTTTCAGTGGCTCATAATTTACTGAAAGTCACCTTTTGGGCTGAAATTTTCTGTGCCTCGTCTCTACCCCAAGGTGGCTTTATCTTGCAAGACTGAGCAAAAATGGCTTGACCATTGTCAAGCAGAGAGAACTTTTCTACCCTTGAATAGCACCAATGGTGGCTGTGCTGCTATTTGAAAAGAAAATGTAATCTTCATGGGTGTTGAGAGAACTAATAAAATACATACTTTAGAGAAAAGGGAGACTTATCTCATAAAATTCCTAGTCAAAAATTTAAATACACAATACTGTTAGGGCAGCAAAATTAGTGAAATATGAAAATAAGGTGGGAAAACCCAAGTTGCTGTGTGTACATCCAAAACTGTCAAAAAAAATCCATGAAAATAATAATTATTGTTGTATATTGTCTGAAGTCTTCAACTAGATTAGGGTCCCAATATGCTAGGCACTGCACAAGTATGTAGTAAATATGTTAAGGTGTTTGAATATTAGTACTTGATCAGTAATTAAAGACTGTGGGCCTGATTCTTATTTACATTCAGCCCCCCTTTATACTCCTAAAGATGCCTTGGATATAAACATAATTTGCACCGACTTAAAGGTACCTTTTACATGCCGCCAGGACACTGTAAAGGGCCTGTGTAGAAATGAGAATTAGGCCCAGTATTGTAATATGTATAAAAATTGGAACAGAATTAACATTGTGTTCAGTCTTACCTTTAACATTTCTTGACTCTTGAATGATTAACTCCAAGTACCGCAGCATTGGTTTTTTGCATGGCATATAGGTTTAATACGCTGTATGTATAGAATAATCCTATGTAATTATTTCTTGAAAAGATATTTTGCCTGTGGGCCAGGTGCAGGCTTTAAAAATTGAGTATTAAACGAGAATATTTTCTGTTGGGAAATTTGAAAGAAAAACCTCTACTCAGCACTAGGTACAACCAGATTCAAATGCAGATTAGACTGTAGATGGGATCCTTCTTGTTAAGGAGGCACCCTTGAGTAAAATGGGAATTAAAGTAATGATGTGCATTTTCCTATCACTTCTGGTCTTATCAAAATGTATGGAAAAATACCCATAAGCCCTTTCAAGCTCCAGTTGTGCCCGTTTAGATAAAGTAAAGAATACATACTGCCTGGCTGTAGGTAGAAGCCGACATCTTTAACTTTCAGGGTTGGCCTGTGTAACTGGAGACTGCAAAACTGAAATACCAGCCTGGAGATTTATTTTTTTTAAAGCATTTAGAAATAAAACACTCCTCCTCCTCTTCCTTCCTCACCGTGCCCCCCTACCCAAATCCATTAAACGGGAATTATAAAACAACTAAATCTTCCTTTTTGTTACTGTTTCTGCCCTTGTCAAATGTTTCAAAGAAAGATGGAAATGGTGCACTGCAGTAATTGGAATGTCCTATTGAAGACGCTGAGATCAGCACATGTACATGGAGTCTAGGCCAGGTTGAAGGACAGAGTGACCCTTAAGGGAAAATAGGGATGGAAATAGAAGCCATGTCATGTTTTTATATTTCTTATCCGCTGTATCTTTTTTTATGGAGGGTCAAATTGGAGACTAAATATACAGAATATGACTAATATTCATTGTTACCGGGTAAGCATATTATAAAAGACATCAACTTGTACCCTAATTAAGAGCAGTTCTAAGCCAGTTATGTTTAGTCTTCAAACAATGTACTTAGATATGACTGTCCTTTTGATCACATAGGGAATAGTCAGAGCAGAAGTGGGGTTTCTGCTTTTACATTTTTATTATACTTTTACATGGGGATTTTAAAAGGGGCCTGAAAGGAGGTAGGCACTCAACTCTCATTGACTTTCCCATCATCAACTCTTGGAGCACTGGGGAAGTTCCAGAAGACTGGAAGGGAGCTAATGTTGTACTAATTTTAAAAAATTTAAACGGGATGACCTGGATAATTATTAGACCTGTTAGCCTGACGTTGATCCCAGGCAAGATAATGGAGTGGCTGATGTGGGCCCCAAAGGCCCAACCCGCCATTCAGAACATGAATTTGGACAATCAGACCTGAAATTTTAAGTGACTGGTGATTTTGGATACCTCATTTTTTTGGCTGCCCAACTTGGGATACCTTGAAGGGGCTGAGCACTCACCCTCTGACAATCAGATCCCTTTAAGGTTTCTCAGATTAGACTCCTAGTCACTTCTGAAAGTTTAGTGAGCAGTACTTCAATTTTTCTTAATCATGCCTGACCAGAATGGTGTGGGGTTTTTGTTTGTTAGTTTTGTTTTAACACCCTGGATCAAATTTTCACTTGTATCCACTTACACCTCATCTTCATTTGGCTCGAAATATCTTTTAAGGATTGTTTTATGTAACTGATACCTCTTCTCTTTCCTCCATTTTTTTTCTTTTTCAGTTCACAGGACATGAAATGTAGTGGGACACAGGGAAAGCTGTGCGTGGGTTTGACTGACAATTGCCCATCTAATACTTTGGTTTTCATAGTTGCAGTCATGCCTCTTTGGGTGGCGAGAGTAATATGGGTTTATTGGGGGGCATGAGGACTTGACCCCTGCTCCAGCGCCTGCTGGAAGGAGGGAGAGGGATGGATGAGGAGCGAGAAGGCATGGCCTCTCCCTGTGCAGGAGTTCCAGGGTGGCTATGCCAGCTTGCTCACCTCTCCAGAGGCTCATGTGCAAGTACCCCTGCCCTGGCTCTGCACTGGCATGCTGAGGATTACACCAGGGCAGAGGAACCTGTGGTCTGTGATTCTGGAATGAGTCCTGGAAGGGTGGGGGCAGTATGAAGAGAGGGTCTCAGCTTGGCTGTCTGTGTCCTGCCAGTGCTGCCCACCCAGAGCTTGCCCTGGACAGGAGATGCTTGCAGACTGTGGAGCAGCAGGGCACCCTGGCTGGAATGGGCTCACAGACCCCAGTAATCTGCGGGAATACTGTTCCTTAGAAAGAGGTGCCTGGGATTTGAATCTCCAAGATGGAGTGTGGCAAAAAAGGGTTTGGGAGCCTTTGACCTAAAGTATTGCTAGGATCCTGGAAATAGACTTCAACTGTTAGACATTGGCTTTTAGACTTTCAACATGTATACAATGCTTAAAATAGCCCTATAGGATAAGTATAGTTCTAACTATTTATTTAGTTTATTTAAAAATACACTTATTCTGAGAAATTAAGAAAACAGTAACCTATTCTAGTGTATGACTGTAATTTTTTTCTGCTATAGAGACAACCAAAACCCCAACAGAAGGACAAGTTCTTAGAGGCAGCACAGTTGCATCTTACTGCCTTTTAATGAACCCTTTCCCCACCAAAAAGGTGTTCCTAGGGCATGCCTGTCCTGATTCACAAGACATGTTTTTATTCAAGTGTTTCTGCAGAGTTACGGTAATCTCAAGCAAGATGTCTGCAGGTCTTTTTAAGGATCTGTGATTATCTAAAGAAGCTCTCTTCAGTTTTTTTTCCTTTGTCAGTCTCATGTATATGAAGCCTGTGAACAATGATCAAAATAAATGTGGTCCTCACGTGGTAGGTCAACTTGTGCCAAAAATAACTAACTGCTGAAATTAATGATTTTATATACTCCAGGGTATCTTTTTTCTCATTCAGTACCAGGATTTTTCCTTTGGGATTAAATTAAAGGTCATTCATCCACATCTCTGAAAGCAACAGTGTGCGGCCCTAGGTGATGACTGTCCTTTGGGATCTGCAGGATGGCCACATGGAAGTTATTGCATGCTTTAACACACATGGTACTGCCACAACATTGAATTTGGGAAGGTCAGTGATGTAGAACCATTTGGCAGTGAGAACTGTGGAGCTAGGAATCATCACAAACCTCACCACCTTTCATACCAGGTGAGTGCTACCGTAAGCATATAGCGCAGTATATATGTAATATATAAATCCCCACACAATCTCCCCTGAGGTGAGAGATAGAGAAGCACCTATGTGACAGATGTTAGTCGTGTCACTGGGGTGGATTTGATTGAAATCAAATTGATTTAAATCACTAGTCAAGAAGACTTGATTTAATCATGGATTTCTACATAAAAGTGCATTCTTGTTCTTATAACTTTAATACATGTTCTTCACAACTGAGATGTAGGTTTCATTTTTAGATGGTACACACTATACATTTTTAAAGTGATTTATTTTGAAAACTTTTCAGATTAGTTTTACAGCTATATCAGAAATTGAATGATTGTTTGGTTATTTCATTTACCGAAGGTAATTGAAGCAGTTATTTATGAAGTCATTGGGAGGTGAACTATCTCCAATTCAACAGGTTAATCATTAATATTTGGAGGATTTTCTTGCCATGCTGTATTAGGAGGAGAACATCATCCATCAGACATTTAAATTGTTTAACTAAAACAACGTTATGTATTCTGGATTTTTTTCTTCAAAGGCAACCATAATATTTTAACAAAACAAGCATTTTCATTTTTGAATTTAGTTCAACATTCAAGTTTTTTAAAATCAGGTTTGTTTTTGTTAAAATTGTTTTAAACTAAAATAGTTAAATGAAATATTTAAAACAAAAATTAAATCAATTGTCAGCCAGGTCAACATGAGAAACTTAAAATATTGGCTTCTGCAGCTAACTCAGTAGTCTTCACCTTCATTTTCCTGTTTGTTCATAATCTGGAAAAGAAAAACAAGTTTGGGACGTGAAAAAGCAGGAAAACGATTTCTCAATTTGGAATGACTTAGTCCAAAGGAAGAAAATATTCTTTCTACACCGGCAGAAGAAGCTACTGCTGTTAAGTGAGATTATCACTTCAACAGTCTCTGAATCCAAGTGCTTAAGTGACTTCCACCAGTTCACTGCTGTGACTTTCTTTAAAACATCATCAGCAAACATATATTTCTTGAATGGTTCTTATTCCCAAACTGGGTCTCTTTTACGGCCTGCTGCCATTATAGGTTTTCTCTTCTAGTGAGAGAATGGTATGGTAGATCTCAAATCAATGAAGGCTACGCTCAGAAAGACCCCAAGACTTCTGGAATATGCTGCTCAAACAGTTTCACTTTTGTTTCTACTTCCTGTTCCTTCCTTCTCACATTTATCTCCAGATTTCTCCTTGTCAAGATTTTTCTGCCCTCAACAATCTTCTATTCATTGAACTTTTTGAAACTTTGCACTTTTAGAGAGAGGTAAGGGATTGACTCTGTTTACACAAATTTGCAGAGGGACAATAGGGTATTTATTTATTTTAAAACATTTTTGCTTTTAACAAGCATGTATCTCTGGAGACACAAATCCACAGTTTGAGAGCTGCAAAACTAAGCATCTTTGATGTATCTTTTAGACTGAGCAATGAGTCCCATTGGGTAGATAGAAAGATTAACCAAAATAATCTATACAGAACCCCATAAGATTGGGTTCCTCATCCACGAACTATTAGAACTCATTTACAAAACTTTTTTCTTAAACATTACATGAATATATTGTCTCATACTGTAGAATTAGAATTTACAATCCCTATTCCATGATGAGATATCTTTCAGCTATAATGTAAGTAAAACTATCTTTAGTTTTTTTCCCCCTCAAAAAGTATTTTATTAAAAAAATCCAATTTAAATAATTTTTTTTAAATCCATGATTTTATCCACCCTGCATGTCATTTGGTGCACTACTGGAAGGCACTCAGATACTATGGTGATGAGGGCAGGATAAAAACTTGACTGAAATGAATTAGTGTTTTAAGAAGTTTCTTAATAAATCCTTAGGACCTAAAGCCTGATAAAAGGGTGCCACATAATTTGGGGTGGAATAGAAGAATCCCACACTCCTGGAACCCAGGTTACACAGTGATTCATGAATAGTTAACACCACCATTATGACAAACATGAAGCTGGCACCTTTAATTATTTTATGGCCACATAATGTGACTTTAATGGTACTGAACAGAGGGTCCCAGATAAGCAGCAAGGAGTCCGTTCGTCCTGTATCTGTTACAAAGACTGCCCTAACTAGAGCTGGATGGACCGCCTTGTAGCTGGGCTACGTGCTGGATAAATGCACAGGTGGGATGGGAAAGGGAAGGAAGTACCATATATAAAGTAGCCCTGTCCTATGTACCCCTAACATTGCCCCACCAAAGAAGAAAAGACTTGGGGGATCCGTACAGTGGCAATTTTTTTAACCTATAGCTGCCCCCTTTGTGCTTCCATGCAAGGAACTCCTGGGAGGTTGAGCTTTGTGTCCTATAAGGCAGTGGTTCTCAACCTGGGGTATGGGTACCCCTGGGGGTACACAGAGGTCTTCCAGGGGGTACATCAACTCATCTAGATACTTGTCTAGTTTTACAACAGGCTACATAACAAGCACTTGCGAAGTCAGTACAAACTAAAATTTCACACAATGACTTGTTCATACTGCTCTATATACTATACCCTGAAATGTAAGTACAATATTTATATTCCAATTGATTTATTTTATAATTATGTGGTAGAAATGAGAAACTAAGCAATTTTTCAGTAATCGTGGACTCTGACACCTTTCTATTTTTATGTCAGATTTTATAAGCAAGACGTTTTTAAGAGAGGTGAAACTTGGGAGTACACAAGACATATCAGATTCCTGAAGGGGGTACAGTACTCTGAAAGGTTGAAAACCACTGCTATAAGGGGTGTGCACTTCCAGCTCAACACCCTGGAATCCAGCCCTTGCTTTTGAAAAGAGGAACCACCTTTATTAATAGATTCATAGATTTATAGATATTAAGGTCAGAAGGGACCATTATGATCATCTAGTCTGACCTCCTGCACAACGCAGGCCACAGAATATCACCCACCCACTTCAGCAAAAAACCTCTCACCTACGTCTGAGCTATTGAAGTCCTCAAATCGTGGTTTAAAGATTTCAAGGAGCAGAGAGTCCTCCTGCAAGTGACCCGTGCCCCATGCTACAGAGGAAGGCGAAAAACCTCCAGGGCCTCTTCCAATCTGCTCTGGAGGAAAATTCCTTCCCGACCTCAAATATGGCGATCAGCTAAACCCTGAGCATATGGGCAAGATTCACCAGCCAGATACTCAGGAAAGAAGTCTCTGTAGTAACTCAGATCCCACCCCATCTAACATTCCATCACAGGCCATTGGGCCTATTTACCATGAATATTTAAAGATCAATTTATTGCCAAAATCATGTTTATTCAGTCTGAGAACCTGTGTTAAGGGCCTAATCCAGTGCTAATCAAATCCTAAATCTGGTGTTAGTGAAAGATGGGATGTAACTTATTGACAGGCATGCGTTTTGTCTCCAGTATATCCTCCAATATCCTGTGCTGAACATCTTCTGTGTTTTTAATTGTCTTTAGGAGTAAGCAAAGTCTGCCATACTTTGTGTGCTTGCTAACTAACTTCTGATTTCATATGGCTTTGAGAGTATGAACATAGGAAGTATGTGGGCCATAGTCAACTACAGTTACGAATTGCCTTCACCCCTCCAAAAAAAAAATCAGTACACAGCATTTCAAATTTATATTACCTAATTCTCAGGTTAAAAAATCCTAAAATGGAGTTAAGGCATCAATCCTGGAACTCCTTGCAGATGATTGCCGTGTCCTCAATGAGCTTAATTGATGGACTGCAGTTTGTCTACAGGCAAAAGCTTATGGGATCAGGGTTACAGTTTGTAAATTCATATCTGAGATGTCAGAAAAACAACTTTAATAATAATACTTAGTTCTTCTATAATGCTTTCATCCTATTGGGATCCGGGAAGTGGGTGGGCGAAGCCCGTCCACTGCTAAAGGATCCCCCCAGCCTAAAAGGGGGATCCACAGGACCTAGATACCAAAAAATTCGGGGGGACAACTACGGAAATAACAGGGACAGGAGTGTGGTCAAAGGGTCAAACGAAGGGAACCGGATGGGGACACCGAGCAGAGAACCCTGGACAGCGCCCACTGCTCCTCGAAGACGTAAAGGAAGTCAGAGGACGCCGCCCAGAGGAACTCTGCCCGGATACGTGAATGGACTGAGGATCGGAAATAGGCCCTACAGTCACAGGAGACTCCATCGGCCAACCGCCTCACTCTGGTTTTATAGATGGCCATTTTAGCTAGGGCCAGGAGGAGGCTGACCAGGAGATTCCGTGACTTTGTGGGGCCACGGATAAGGAGTGCATAAATAAGAAGGTGAGGGGAAAAGTGCAACCAAAGACGTAAGAAAATATTGGTGAGGAGCCAGAACATGGGCTGCAGCCTGGCACACTCCAGGTATGTGTGTGCCAGGGTTTCCCTCACGCCGCAAAAAGGGCAGGTGTCTGGGATTGAAGTGAACTGCGCCAAGAACACGCCCGTGCTCACGGCTCCGTGAAGGAGCTGCCAACTGACATCCCCGGCGGGCCTCGGGACTAAGGTGGAATATAGGCTGGCCCACCGGGTTAATGCTCTCATTCATAGATCTCAACGGAGGTCACTATCATATCGCCACTTTAAAGATGGGGAAACTGAGACACACAGATGTGCCATAACTTGCCTAAGGTCACCCAGCAGGCCAATCACAGTACGGGGAATAGAACATGTCTCTCCTTTGCCCCATTCCAGTGTTCTAGTCACTAGGCTACAAACCTTCTTTTGAACAGTGTAGTTTTCAAATGATAGTAGGTTAGGAAACTGAGGTTGTATTACAGGGAAAGTTGTGATGTTTTAGAAATGCAGTGTTGAGACCACACCCTAACAACCTTACTGTGCCCCAGAACCGTGGTGCTTTCTGCACTCTTGATTCCTAGTTTGGCGTGCATATTTTGTTGAGTGAGATACTATTAGATGCTAGTCTAGTACTTGGAGAATGAATGAATACAGTTCAGGGTTTAATTGGAAGAGTGGATAGTATGGAGCAGTGATACTCAGACCTCAGTGGTTCAGGAGCCAAATGAGTGATCAGCATTACCCAAAAGAGCAACAGTAGTGTGAATTCATTGTTTCATTTACTATTTTTTAATATATTATATTATAATATATTACAATAAAATAGTGACCAAGTATTAGTATTTTATCAATTGCAGTTGGTTAATAACATATTAATCAATCAGGATGTTTTTAATTACTTAGATTGGTTTAAATCACACAGTGTTTTAACATTATGTTCTGCAAAGAGCCGCAGGAGACGCATCAAAAAGCCATTTGCGGCTTACAAGCCTCAGTCTGAGTGTCACTGGTATAGAGTGCTGTTTGTGTAGTATATACAGAAGTTAAGGTGTATCACTGTTGTCTCTTGGTTGTCAGATGTTTGGATATGGCTTTTGTGTGAATACCTAATGTGGAGAGTTGTTAGCGTATGTAGCCGGCATGTCATGGAAGGAAAGCATCATACTGTGATGCAGGCAGGTGCAAAGAGCATGCAGAGGGACCTGTGGGAAGATGCTTTATTAAAGGTCCTTTGGGAGTGATACAGCAGGCTCAGCACTACTTCTGGGTGTAGTGAGGTCACCAGCATTAATTCATTAAGTGCCTACCAGCATGCTCACTGCGGAATCTCTGGTCATGTAAGTGGCACATATGTGTTGTGTGATGTGAAGCCAATAAAAAAATCTAAACAGCTCTAATTGTCTAGATGGAAGGCAAAAGAATGCAAGTTTGTCTTATGGCTTTAGTTGGAGGGCATGCAAAGGGACAAAGACAGAATAAGATTGTTTTGGGTACTTGAAAATATTTGAGTCTTAAAATGTAGCCACAACTTAGTATTTCATGATCTTTGTAAATGCAGCATACAAAGCCCTTGCTGTAGGATCAGTGATTTGTGTGAAGCTTTGGTGTGTGGTAACTTGGGTTTCTGTGTGAGCAGTATTAAAGCTGGATAGAGAAAGATGGCACAATTTGCATGCTTCTCACTCTTAAAGAAATGTAGGACTGCAGATAAGGATACTTTTTTCAAGATTGCTTATATTGTGAACTTTCTAGGTCTGCTGACAATTTGGTGAACTTTCTAAATTCTAACAGACTGTGGGCATACTTTGTAATATCATTCAGAACTATCCATATGCTTTTTAGGGTGTGTGCACAAACGTGGGGTTTGGCAAAGGGGAGGCGAAGGAAATTTGCAAGCCATGTTTGTCAATCAAAAAGGGGTTTTAAGCTCCACAGGTATGCACGTACATTTTGTCATCTTGGCAGCGATCTTTCTGTCACTTAATGTCACCTCAGGAGTCCTTATGAACTTTACAAATAGTGCCGGCTCTCTGTGCAGTGTATATATACTGCCCCTTTGATGACTTGTGTAATGTCCATGAGACATCTGGCAGAATGTATACACTTCTGGTGTTGACAGAATGTTCATACATTTTTTTTCAAGGTGAACTCCCAAAATAAGCATCTCAGTGTGATAAATAGCCCTGTGCATTGGATCTTGTCAAAGACTCTTGAAATTTCTAGGCTAAGCTATTTTTGGGATATAACTCAACAAATAGTGTTGGAAGATTTTAAAAATGAATTGCACTGATTGTTTTCAGTTAAAGTCACTACTGGACAGGTTTTAATTGGCTTGTTTGGATCCCTTCTCCCCACCCCACTTATTTCATCTCTGATTCCTGCATATGTTAAAGCAAAAAAATCAAAGAGCAGTTTTCTTCTTTTCTTCTCCCAAATACTGCTCCTTCTGAGTTACCTTTCCTCACATTGTAACCCTAATATTACAACTCTGCAGGAGTTTGACTGGCAGCTTCCGAGTCAGCATGCTAGACTCCTCTGCTCAGCACTTGTCCTCTTTCTAGACAGAGAAGAAACAGCTAAACAACAGAGCTGTCTGAGCACTCTCCATGGAGAGGAATTAAAAAAGAGAAGTGAGACCCTGTACCATTGACCTTGGATCACTGTTATTCTAGACCCATATTCATAGATTATAAAGCCAGAAGGGACCACTGTGATCATCTAGTCTGACCTCTGGAAAAACATCTAATCTTGATTTAAAAATCTTGGCTTGTTTGTTTAACCTCAGACCTTCCCCAAAATTCTCTCCTGGTCACAGAGCCCATTAATAACATTTGACATGGGTTATAGGAATTTTAAGAAGGTAGATATAGATAGGATTGGCAAGAGGCAAATTAAGCCATATAATGGAAGTCATGTTACAGCCTGTAGTTTAGAGAGGTTACCATGAAATAAGTATTTTGCAGTCTGCAGAAAGAAGTGTATTGTTTATACTTCACCATTACAGCTATTCTAACTTGTCTCTCACATCCTCCTTTTTAACCTCTTTTCTTGTTGTCTCATTTGCATTCTAAATATCTTAGTGTGTCATTATGTGTTATGGCAAATTTCCATTCTGTCTAAACACTGGTAATACTGTCTACTTTTCTACTGTGGGTGAGCTTCAGTGAATTCTGTTAATATTTGCTTTACTTTCATTTCCACATCCTCCCTTCCAAGGATAGCCAGTTTAAGTTAATACCTATTCCACCCCATGTGCTCCTCATCCAGAGATTTGTTGATAATTCCGTGATAAAATGTTTAGGAAAAATGCCTTTTTGAAACCTGTAATTGATTTTACTTCCAAAGACTGAGTTTCAGGTCACAACACCACAAATCAAGGGATGGTTCTTGCTGTATTTTCTTGGCAAAGGTCCCTCTCCCTAGGTGACAAGGATATCAGTCCCCTAAAGGGAAGGGTAGTTTGTATAGATCTTTGTGGTACTTATCCTGGAAATAAAAGGCTGAAATGAAAAGGTATTAGCTGTATCTAGGAGAACATACACTTGACGAGTTAAATCTTAAGTGTAGGAAGACCACTGGCTACAATAAAAATCAATGTTTGGAAGAAGAAGCTTTTGTCTTGGAGAGCTAATGCAGATCTTGAGTAATTTTTGTGGTCTCCAGTGCTTTACATTTAGAGTTAATTTGGACTTGGTTAATAATTAACAAGTAAATTTAGCATATCCATTGTTTTGCCTTTCCTAGGTAAATGAGGCTCTGCATTTTTAAATGTAAGATATAGCTCTCTCTCTCCCTCTCTTTTAGAAAATCAAGACAGCTTCTTAGAGAGAGAATGATACAGCAAGTTACAAAAAGAAAAGGAGTACTTGTGGCACCTTAGAGACTAACAAATTTATTAGAGCATAAGCTTTTGTGAGCTACAGCTCACTTCATCGGATGCATAATTTGTTAGTCTCTAAGGTGCCACAAGTACTCCTTTTCTTTTTGCGAATACAGACTAACACGGCTGCTACTCTGAAACAGCAAGTTACAGTAGTCCTTACCATGAAATTTTTATTCTACTGGATACCCTCTTAAAGGAGCACTGTGCTTTGTCCTTAAACTTTGATTGTTCAGTGAGTGCCAGCCAGACCAGTAAAGTAGCTAAACTCACAGATTGAGATTTGTCTCCCCTTCTGTGGTTCCTTTGCGAAGTATAAAGGGGCTGGAGCAACATAAAAGAGACCCTAAAAGCCCTATATCAAACCAGGAAGTGGCTGGAGGTGTTTCCCCTTGTGCAGTCACTGTGGAAATATCTGTAAGATTGCCTCTTGAGGACCCCCTTGCAAGATCTTGGGAAGGGAGATCTCTGTTGGGATCAGAGCTGCAGCACACAATACTATGGAGATTCTTGGCAATGCCAGTGGCCATGGGGCAGTCCTGGGTGGCTGCCATAACTTAGGTCTTAAGGGGTATCTAAATTATGCTGGGAGCTTCTGCAACCCCTGGAGCAGGCCGGAATTTGGAGGGCACAAAAGTCGTTTACAGTCACTTAGGGTGTGCCTAATGCTGCAGTCGGAGGCGTGATTGCAACACATGTGGATGCATCTGAGCTAGCTTTGATCTAGCTAGTTCAAATAACAATGACAGTGAAGCCACAGGAGCTCCAGAACCCACCCAGGACCCTCGGTATGTACTCAAGTGATTAGCTAATGATACTGCTTTGCTGGTATTGTTACTCGAGCTAGCTAGAGCAAAGCTACCTCAGGCATATGTTACTCCTGGGGGAATTCTGCGCTACAGCACATGCACAGAATGTATGTCCTCCCGCATATTTATTTGCTTTCCTGCAGAAAAATGACTTTCTCATGAGGAAACAAAGGGAAGCCACAAGAGCGGTCATGCAGTCCTCCCCAGCAGTATGTTTCAGGTGCCCAGGGTAGCCAGCAGAGGGGTAAATCACTGTGGGGCAGGGGGCAGGACTGGGGAAGACAGAGTGGGTGGCTCCTACCCTGCCTTGGGCTCAGCTGCTTGTCCTGGCTAGGCTGGAGAGGATGGGACTTCCTCTTAGCCTGCATGGCATCCAGGGCTGGGTCAGACCCACCCCCAGATTTCTCCCCCAGTTGTAAGAAGCTCTGCAAACTCCCCTGCCCCTCGCTTCCTTCACTCATCGCTCCTCAGCTGCAGGGAGTGGGATCCTGGTAAAGGGAGCTGCTCCCGCATCCACCCAACCCCTGTGCATCCAGACCCCCCCCACACCCAGACCCTCCCACTGAGCCTCAACCCCTTCCCCACTCAGAACCCATGCAATGAGCCCCACTTCCCCTGCACCTGGATCACCCTAGTGAGCCACCCACACCTGGATCCTCACCCCACTGAACCCCACTCCTCCAAGCATCTGGATGCCCCACTGAGCCTGCCACACCCAGACCTCCCTGCCAAGCTCTATCCCCCCATCACCCAGACCCTACTGCTGAGCACCAATCCCCTTCACTTGGACCCCCTACAGAGTCCCATTACTGTTGCACTCAGAACCCCCCAACAAGCCCCTGTGCATCCAGATCCCCCCGAAAACCAGATACCCGACTGAGTCGTTCTGTGACAGATTTATGTTCCCAATCTGCCTGGGGCGTCAGGTGATCGGTCTGAGGCCTCAGGATTTTTAGGGAGGAGATGATGGAGCACACTGTGTAACTGAGTTTTAAAGCTTTATTGATAAAATAATAAAGCAACAGTGGAGAGTGGTGGAGGTGTGTTTCCCCACATCACTCTCAGGAAGGAAGGAAGTGTTAGTGCCCCAAGCCCTAACCCACTTTCATACTCACACCCGCACTTCCTGAAGCTTGCCAGGCCTGTGTGTAACATAAGAAGAAGAGGGTGGATGGGAATTCTGTCCTGTGCGCACAGGTTGTCCAGGCTCCGCTGTTGATCTCCGATTTGCCTCGGCTCTCAGAAGGGTTTTTAAGTCCTGGGTTCTTTTGGGGGCTTTTCATTCAGCCACCTCTGTTCCCTGTGCTCTTTGTACCAGTCCTACCTGGGTCTCTGTGGCCTCCTCAGCTTTCCCAAAACACATCGGCTCCAGGGACCCGAAACTTTGTTTTCCCCCCACTTCTGCTGGCCTTTACCGTCTTGTTTGTTTTTGCAATCTCTTCAGTCCTGCTCAGCTTAGTTCGCCTCTTCTCATGGCTGGTGGGGGGGTTGGGTAAGATGTGAATGCAGCTGCCGACTTCTCGTCAAGCCCCTGACCTTGGACCGGGGCCAGCATCTTATCTTCAGACAGAGCTAGCTGAGGTGTCGAGTTAACCTGTTCTTTGCTCTCTTCTTCCTTCCCCTTTGACCTCTCGAACCTGCAAAGGAATCTTCCACTCCACACTTGCACCTTTGACCCTTCCCAAAATCCCTTGCGAAGCTTGCAACGGCGTTAGCAATATACAATGCTGATCTGCCTCTCCCAGGAGACCCCTGAGGGAAGGGCCATTGGGATGTGACAGTTCACGCCCAGATTGCCCCACACAGAACCCTCTCAACCCACACCTGGATCCCCCCACACTAAGCCCCTCCACACTTGGATCCTGCCTTGTTGAGCCTGCCTGCCCACAGCTGGTGCACCTGGCACAGAGGGCCAGGGCCCTGTGGTGTTTCTGGGGCAGGCCCTGTCCTTGCGCTGTGTCAGGGTTGGGTTCAGCCTCACAGCTGAGTCCATGTCCCGAGGGGAGGGGGGGGTGGAGCTGTACAGTGATCTCCCACCTCTGTGCAGCCAGTGACCTGTGCTCTCCAGTGCCGTGCTGGAGCCTCCGCATTTATTTGACAAATAAATTTTGCAGATTTTTTTCAGAATTTTAAAATATTGTGCATAGAACTTTTAATTTTTTGGTGCAGAATGCCCTCATGAGTAATATGTAAATCGCTGCAGTCACATCTCTGATTGCAGTGTAGACAGACCCTCAAAGTAGCAGAGCAGAATTTCACCCATTCTTCTCCTCAGAATTGTGTCAAGTACAGTAATTGGGTAAGAATCAGAAGCAGGTTAGTACATCCAATTAGTGTAGAGATTGGGTTAAAGGGTAGAGCTAGACTGTGTCTTCCTGCTATTTATAGTATTGTCATGCTGTATTCAAGTAGAGATATATTGTGCTGTCAACATTTGCACTCTGAGTGAAGAACTGACTGTAAGACATTACAGATGGTTGACAGACTGCAATTAATCCCAACTAATGAAGAAATGCAGAGCATGTTAATTTACATGTAAGTTGAAGCAATTGGCTGCTAACAAAGCCTTTAAAACTATCTCTGTACTGAGTGATCATAAATCACCTGTGTGAGACTAATAATTCAATAATAAACAATATATTTTAAATTAAAAACTACATAGCTTTAAATTATACTGTTATAATTTGATAACTTGTCCTGTAATTCACTGAATGAACTTCAGTCCATGTGCCGAAATAATGTTGCAAGAAATAATTATATTTTATTTGGCTGCAGAACCAATTTATTATGAGTAGCAACCTCAAAACATGAATATTTTGTCTTCCAGATCTAATTGTTACGATGTTCAGGTTATGTGGAGGATATAACTGCAGTTTAATAAACATGCAACATACAGTACATATAATTGTAAATAAAAAACAATTCCAAAAAGTGCAACATTTTTTACAGGATGATCCACTTTAGCAGTAGTTTTCAATTTTACAATCAAGGAAAACAGTAAGATTAGATTCTGCTTCAGTGGAGAAATTGGTTTGCTTCTTGTGACTGGACTTTGGAAAAATAGAATCAAAATTTGTCAGTGGATTTCTCATCTTGATGGTTATCCTCCAGACTATTTTAAAAATTGGCACTGTTGAACCGACAAATATCTCTTCATTAGTACTTGACATTAGTATGGCTGTACTGTCAGAATATTGCAATCTCCAGAGTATTAGGTAGAGAAGTAGACAAAGAAGGAATGAAATGGGGAATAATTAATATGCTCCATTCCATTGTATATTCTTTGTGAGCACACTTCATTTGCAAAAGTGTTATTGGTATAAGGCATTCTAATGAAACAACCTTGATGTAAGTCCAGCTGCAATATTTAGAAGTTCCATCCATATTTAGGCTGGTGTTAAAATTCTAGGATATCTTTAAGGAAGATGTTTAGAAAATAACTATTTTTTTTGTTCTCTGTACACTTTTGCTGACACGAATCATCTGAAAATGTGAAAACAGCTAGACTTAAACAGCAGCTATACCTCCTCAGATTAATTGTCCATTATGGAGTCTTCAACCTGGAGCTGGCCATTGTTGTAACAGGGTCGTGGATTAGATGGACCACAGGACTGATCCAGTATAGAAGTTCCTATTTTCCTCTCCTCACTGCAGTATCAGAACAGCAAGACAGGACTGCTAAAAATGACTAGAATAACTTTGTCTCTAGTTGTCTTCACCCTATTTTGAGAGCGTGAGTGTGCGTATAATATAATATATACACATACACACTACATAACAGCATGAGGTGGATTTTCTTTGCCAGCCTGATGGACAGTTGCTGATTCATGAAAGAAAACAACCTTCCTGCCAAGAACTGGAAACTTGCCATGTTGCTCAATAAGATGAGATCCCACTCCCATGGGCAGAGTGGGATTTCAGAATGAACCATTACATAGTCTTCTTACCGAATGCAGGAAGATTGAACGTAAGAAATGAAACCACTGTTTTTCTGTGGTTTTTCCTCTTACTCTAATTTAGAACTCCACGAGTAAGAAACAATTTAATGAAGGTGTTTTAGATTACATTTCCATCTAAGCAATTCCTTTTGCTAGTAATCCATTTGTTATGATAGTTCTCTGTATAGATAGATAGATAGATAGATAGATAGATAGATTCTATTTTACTTTTATCACCAAATTCTTTATATGTGGGGAGGAGGAACAATTCAGAGTAGATCCATGGATTGCAAGAGGGGTTTAGTTAACTAAATAAAGGTTCAGCCTGATGAGAGGAATTTTAATAAAGTGAAAGGTATCAATGAGGACAGGAGCTTAGAAGGATTCAGTAAAGGGTTGGACATTTTATAAATAACAAGAACATCCAGAGTTGCAGTATGAAGTATGAAAAACAAACTTTAAGAACTTTGAAAGGGGGATAAACATTTATGCTTAAAGGCATCAGCCAACGCCTAACTAATGGGGGTTAGGAAGAAACTTTCCCTGTGGGCAGATTATTGGGTAACTGCCTACTGTAGGGTTCCTTGCACCTGCCTCTGAAGCACTTGGTACTGGCCAGTTTCAGCAACAGGATACTGGACAAGATGGAGCACAGGTCTGATCCAGTATGGCAATTCCTGTGTTCATATGAAAACTTTTTTTCACCTAAATCCTGAAGTCTATTTCAGGCAAAATTCCCATTGCCTGAATAAGTACTGAGAGTTTGACGCTCTGCTCAGACAGAGCGGAGAAGTGGTATGGCAGAGAGCTGGTTGCAACTCCCTGGTCATACCTGACCCCCGCATACGTAAAAGCGTTGGGAGAACGGGGCATAGAGGAATATTGCTCTGCAAAACTCCACCCACACTCATTCATTGGAACATCTCGGACGTGCCCCTTTCCTCCTCTTATGTGGCGAGGCTGCAGAACCGTCTCCACTGGCTTTTATTGGCCGAGAGATTCCTGTGCAGGTGGAATTTGTTCAGTGCAATGTGGCCTTACCAAACTGGAGAATCCAGCCCTGAGTAAAAACGTAGGCCCCATTATTCTGTTGACATTAATGAGGCTGAGTAGCAGCTTACTCCATGAAAAGTTTAAATTAATTGATGTTAATCTGACCTGAAATAAAGGGCCTTCTTGCAGAGTAAAGTACTGCTTATCTGAAGTAAGAGTGGGAAGGTCTGGCCCTGGGTGGAGGACTCTTTTCTTTGTAGGAGATGGAACGTTAATTATTAACGGTAGTAGTGGCAACTGGTAGATAAGAGGAATAATTAACAGCAAATTTCTTATGTAAAATTCCTCCTATTTTGCATGTCTGCAAATCCATCAGATTAAAGGATTTTACTGCATATAAAATATGTGGGCTGCCAAATTCCTTAGTGATAAAGATGCCAGAGTGAGGGTATATATATATATATATCTCTTCTGCCTCAAGATGAGGGTCATCATTGGGTCAGGGCAGTGAATGATGAAATACAATTATATTGTTCATTATAATAATGACTCATGTATTGTAGGTGCCTATGGTATGCACTCTGGATGTATTGCACATTCTGGTGGATGTTTAATTTTGTTTTCTCTTGCCATTGGCTGGCATCACCTCTCTTAATGGATAATCAGACTAGTTGTTGCAGAAATTTCGCATAAGAACTTCAGTGTCCATTTTCGGAACTTTGAATTTTGATTCAGTAAATTAGTGCAATTACAGTAGTACAGATATCAGTGATTGCTTATCTCAAGCTACAGAGATTTTACAAGAACCTTTCCTCAACCAAACCAAACGTATTGCACTTTAATATGTAAACTTTTGCTAAAGGCCCATTTGTTCTGTTGCTCACGCAGTGGTGAACAGTCGTTTCCCAGAGTACTTCCATTGAAGTCAGTGGGACTGCTCATGTGAATAACTGCTAATAAAAATCAAAGGCTCTCATTTTCTCGCCCAAATGATTTTAACATAATAGGCCAGATAATTAGCTGATGTTAAGGGGTAGGGGTGTAAATCCATTGGCCCAAAGTGTTCCCCCTTATGCAACTCTTCAACATTGCTACAGTTTCATTCTACTTAATGCTTTCTTTTTATTATGGTCAGTGCTAAACATAATATGATATGTTCTTCTTTTGGACTGTCTGCATTGCCATTCATCTGAAAGGGAGTTAAAACAAAATAGCACTAGTACTGTAAATAACTGTAATTTTGTTTGTAATGGTATGAGCGCAGCAAGAGAAAAATATGCCCCAGTGAGTATTTTACTTCAAATTATCCCTGATAATGGGTAGTCAAAATTTTTGAATCTTCAAAAGCTTCAAATTACTGGAAACATGATTTTGCGATTAACATGCAAGAATATAAATCAAGCAATCTGGTGTCTATTCCTGCCTCTTTGAAGAGTAATTTAAGACACTTATATTCTCCATACCTCAGTTTCCCCAACTGTCAAAGATAAAAGATGATGATCTTTACAAGGATGTTGTGAGACTAAATTCATTGAAGTCTGCAAAAGGTCTTTGGGATCCTCAGAGGGAAGACATTATGGAAGTATAAGGTATTACCATTATTATAACAGAATACTGCCATAGTATTGGGCTCTTTTGGCTAAGATCTAGTATAGTGTCAATTTTCTATGACTAGGAGCTGTTCCCTCTCTTTACAGAGAAGTGGACTGTTTGGTTCCATCTCTGACTACTGTGACCCCACTGTGTTACAGTACAGCACAATGTAACCTCACACCCAGAATAGTCTTCATTGTTAGATATATATTGACACAGTGAGATAAATGTGCTGGATCAGATTCTGCCCTCAGATATGTGTATGTGCAAGTATCGCTGAAGTTAACAAGTAAGGTAGGTGTGTGTGTGTGTGTGTGTGTGTGTGTGTGTGCGCGCGTGCGCCTATGGTCAGGTTTGACTACAGGGTACTTAAGTACCTAATCTTAAATACGACAGTAGGATTAGGGTTGCATTTTCCTTGGCGTTAAACTGTGGAGCCCTTCTGTAATGACAAGTAAATGAAAGGAGGAGAAACTGTGCACTGGCTGTAGTGGTTTAAGTTACATAACTCATTAGCTGGTCCAGAGAAGAGATGCCAATGCTTATGGCTTTATCAGCCTTCCTTTCACAGACACTGAGCAGAAAGGATCATTTGGGTTTACTGAGTGTATATATGCAGGAGATTTACACGATTTAAAAATAGGAATGTTCTTAATCTGCTGGGAACATTTTATTTTTTGTATTTGATGTAAAATAAATGTATGAAAATGACTTCAGTTTAAATAGACTCCGTTGATACAGTACTTTTCCACTGAATTTACTAGGAGCTGTGAATGTGTTATAACAAACTGCACTGCAGGCTGCAGCATCTGATTGTCATGCCAGGAGCATCACTAGCGTAGAACTAAATAGAGATTGGTGAGGAAACTGGGTCAGGAAACAGGCCTACTGTACCTGCAGAGACTGCAGAGTGCAATAGCAAAGAAACAGAGTGTCCACGGCATGGCACTGTCTTACAAAACATAGATGAGTAGGCTGGTGAGAACGTGTTTTTGATATTATGCATGGCTCAGGCTAGAGATGCTTCTGCTCCCTGCTTCCAGCCCCTCTTTTTTGCCAGGTGATTTTTAGCCATGGCCATTTTGCCTCTCTCGCTTCTGTAGTCCATAATGCATTTTCCTTTCTCCCAGAGCTCAGAAATATCCATGCTGATTTCCTATAAAATAGGAAGGACACTGTAGGTTAATTTTTGTATTAGGTATGGTGTTAAATATTATAAGATCAGTTAACATCCCTCTCCCCCATCACAGCTTATGAAAACTGTGTGAAAGGTATGTGGCAAACTGGCCAAGAATCTTGAGCACCTTGCTCAAAATAATAAAAAAGACTCTTCGATACAGTTTGATTAGCTTAATAACATTGGCTTATTAGTTGTGTCATGAAGAATAAAATTTAAAAAAAACAAACAGAGGCGCTACAGGGTCAGTAAAAAGCAATGCCATTCAGAAGTGGAACACTGCATCATCACAGAATGTGGTTGTTGCGTGAATATAGTGTTAAACATCAGAGATGAAGGGAAAGCAAAGACCAAGTACAGAAAGAACACTTTGAAACACTTTCCCTTGGGCATTTTGAAATGAGCTGTAAAAGAACTTTTAAAGTACTTCTCTCTGAATTGCGGTGAATTGAAGATGGGAGGCAGAAGAAACATTGATTATGGCCCCAAATAGCCCTCTTTTATTGGAGATTCGGTACATTATTTGTGTATCTGTGTCAAGAGAGTAAGTAAAGACCTAAAGAAAAGAAGGTAAGTAAAACAGAACAATTAAGTGCGGGATTTTTTTTAGTCCTTAAAGATTTTTTTTAATTATAGCTGACATTGGACGGAGTGAAATAATTTTTATCATTATTAATTTTTGTTTTGTTTTTGAGGTTTGCTTTAGATGTGAACCAACTAGGGAAATGCGGAAACTGCAAAAATAAGTATCCTGTATATACATATTGTAGTTTGTAGAGGACTGTACCACAGTAACTAAAAGGGAAAATACTTTTTAGAAACATTGTTATATGTGACCCAATAACTGCTACAGATAAATGGAATATAGGCTAGTTTCAGAGTCCTCAACATTTTAGGCAGTCAATCCTGCAAGATGTTAAATGCCCTCATCCCTGCAGTTGCTGATTTCAGTGGAAGTTAACGGGCCTTATGCAAAGCCCATTGAAGTAAATGAAAGGCCTCCCATTGGCTTCAGGGGGATTTGGAACAGGCATAAGGTGAGGGAAGCAAGAGCTTTGGTGATAGTCCAGGTTTTTTATATATCCCAGTCTTTGAATCTGAAATTGGAAGTGGAAGTTGAGAAGCCTGAAGTTTTTGTGTGTAAAAGAAAAACCGAACAAGAAGGGAATTAGCAATACAGCCTAAGTGCCAAAAACAGGGAGGAATCTCTCCTCTTCCTCCCAGCTGCCCATTCTCATGCCACAGCAGAGGTCAGTGATGGTAAGTTAGTTGTATTGTTGAGGTAAAAGACAGGATGGTGATGCTACTGGTTTGTTGGTTAAGCCCAGTTCACTGTTTCTGGTGGCAAAAGCAAAATGTCACAAACATGAGCACAAGTTTTTCATTTCAGCCCAGAAATAGACCCACATCCACAGCAATTTCTAATTATTTGCAAAGATAATGAGTGCCATTGCATGTCTTGAATCCATCTTGGCAAATCTTAGCTTGAGTTATGCATCCACTTCAGTATAGCCTGGCTAAGCAAAGTAAAGAGGAGGTTAGGGATGGTGCAATGATTAAGGCGCTAGCTTGGACCTGAGACCTGTGCTCAGTTCCCTTCTCTGCCACAGAACTCTTTGAACCACCTTGGGCAAATCACTTAGTCTCTCTGGGTAAAATGTTCAAAAGCACCATTTTCAAGAGTGATTTAAGCATGTGGAAGCCTAATCCCATTGCAAGTCACTTTTGAAAATAGGATTTAGGAGCTTTTGAACATTTTACCATGTGTTTCTCAGTTCCTAGTCCTGTAAAATGGAGAGATCCCTTCCCTATCTGACAAGGATATTGTAAGGATGTATACATTAAAGATTGTGAAGTGCTCAGACACTGATAACTGGGACCACATAAATCCCACAGATGGGCTTAGGGAATTGAGGTATCAGAAAGGTACTCTGCCAGCATGAATTTAATGTTTAAATTAAACTGTGAGGGATACAGTGGAACAAATAAGATAAAACTTTCTGCTCTTAACCAACCACAGTCATTGCAGACTAGAGCTCAACCCTGAGGCTCCCAAAGGAAGGTTATTGAAGCAGCCACAGTATAGCTTGTTGTTACCCATCAAACTCAGCTGCACTCGGCAAGGGGTTACAAACATCTCTTAGGCAGTGTGTTGCCATGGTTTTACATATCACTCTGAACCTATTTTCCTAACCTGTATAATACTGCTTTTGTACAAGGCTTTAACCCCTTCAGACAACAAGGCTTGAAACAGAGGACTCACAGGATATATACATAAAGTGGACAACACTTGATCGTATATAACACGGCTACCACTTTGAAACAGCTCACTGGGTATCATTCCAAAATGCATCTGTCTCAGCCACGGACATCTTTTCCTTCAGAAAACAGCTTGCAGTGTGTGCATTTCTGGGCTTTAACAAAACACCCAGTGTACCATAAAAGCTCAAATGCCAGGTAAATGTGTGGCTTAGTCCTCAGGGTCTTTCCTCTTGTTTTATTGTCATTGACAGCAGAGCTCATGCGGTAGGAGCAGGGCAAGGTGAGACCGTATGCTGTCTGAGCTTGACCTTCTGAAGAATAACCATGCACAGTATCTTCTGGCAGAGACATGGGAAATCTGCATCGCAGTTACTCAGAGAAGCACTTTGCCCATTCATTTTAAATGCCAGCTCAGTAGAGCTCTCTGAGTAGAGCTTTCCCCCTCCCCTTTTTTTTGGAAAAGGCCCATGGTGGTGGTCTGAATGGGCTCAAAAAGGACATTTGGTCAAATTTTCAAACCTGTTTGCCTAAAGTTAGGCTCTGAAATAGTGTTTAGGCACCTGAATAAGTGGCCTGATGTTAAAAAAAAAAATTCTGAGCAACCCATCAGCTGCCATTGACTATCCATTTTTAAAAACAGGCTACTTATTTAGGTGCCTAAATAATGTATTTGGAGCTTAGCTTTAGGCACCTAATTTTTAAAAATCTTAGCCTATGGTTTCCCATTGCTCTGCAAGGAATCAGGTCTCATAATAATAATAATGTTCTCACACCTGCAAGTGGTTTCTCAACAGATGTGCATTTAGGTCTCTCAGACAGCCAGTACATTCTCTGGAATTAGTCTTGCCTCAGTATTTTAATTATTGGATGAAATTTTTCCAATTGTGGTTACCAGAGCTCTTATTCAGTACCTTTTGTACTGCTGTCTGGTGAATGTCCGCCGCAAACTGGTTCAAACACCCTCTTGTCTGGAATGGATGCTGAATTCTTCCCTGGCTTCCTTTTATGGCACCAACATAACAGTGAAAAGCAGTTGGAGACTGGAGATTAATCACAACATTTAATAGGTTTAGAGAGAGATTCTCTGAAGTGGCAAAGTCTATTGGCATGAGCAGAAAGTTGGGAGTCAGGCTATTTGATTCCAGTGCTCTTCCATATGCTTTTTGTATGTAGGACAGGTCCATCACCCTTTCTGTACCTCTGTTTCCCTGTCTGTGAAGTGGGTATAACAATATTTGCTCTCCTTTTTGAAGCACTTTCAGATCCTCAGATTAAAAGGAACTGAAGGGGAAAGTACTCATCTTTTAATTCTAACTTTTGGGTCATGGGGCTTTGCAGTAAGTCCCTTGACCTTTATTCTCATGAAGTATGGAATTGGCTTTCGTTTTCTGAAAAGAGATGAGAGCAAAGCATTCAAATATGTATCTAACTTATAGCATCAAGTATTAACTTTTATTAGGTTACACTATTTTTGTGACATTATTTCATGGGGATGCTGTAAGTGGTTTCGGGTCACCAATGTAAAAATTGGCAGATTTTGTAGTCAATGGAGGAGACCACCCACAAAGTTAAAGGAGATCAGTTGAAGTAAAATCCTCCTTGTCAATCATTATGAAAATACAGTGGTAATCTTAGACAAGAACTTGGGAAGGAACAGTTATTACTGTGAAAGGGGCATGGCCTGGTAATTAAACCCACATTTCCTGAATTACCAGTCCAGTGCTGTAATCACAAGATCATCATTCCTTAATGCACTCTGTATGAACAGGAATGATATTTGTATCGTAGGAACAGGAAGAAATAAATACACAGGCTACAATTACTTATGAGGTTGGAGGGAAAGAAATATTTTTGACATTCTTGCCAGTAATCGAGAGTGGCATGTACCTAAACATAGACTCCCTTCTGCTCTGAGCAGATTGTATTTCCCAGAATTCATGGTATTCCCTATCCCTTGAATTAATAAGATGAACACTAGGGCCTTGCCTTTAGTTTTGGTGAGGCTGGTTTCAGGTTTCATTTTATAAAAAAAAAAAAACCCAAATTTCACTGCCCTGTTTTCTCTCCCTATTTAAAAATAAGCTCATAAGCTTGTATGAGTTTTTGTTTTCATTTTTATTAAGTGAGCTTGCTTGCTTGCTTATAAAAGTTCTTCCTTATCTTTCATTGCTGAAGTAAAAAAGTGATGTATTACACAGTGTATTTTATTTGTATACTGTTTTTAATGTTCATATCTCAAACCCTCTGAATGTTGTTTGCCTTTTACATTAAAAACACAATGCAGTGCATATAAAAAATGGAAAACTTGAGTGTGTTTTGTTTTTGTTTGAACCAAAATAAAAATCTCTTAAAGGATGTTAGCCATTTGGCATTCATTCGAGTTGAAAGGGATAGCGCCTGGTTGTCGGCAGTATAATGGCAGCACTTAGCGTCATTTCAGAACGTTACCCCCCCCCCACTTGCGAAGAAGAAATGCGTATTTTGTATTTTTCAGTATCCACTTTTTAATACATTCTCCCCCTCCACTAGTGTCCATAGAGTCCTGTAGCTGAGTTAGTGTAACAAAGAGGCATTGGAAGTTACAGCTGTTGAAGTACAGACACTTGGATATCCAATGACATGTCCACAACAGGGATTAAATAGATGAAAAAAAAAAAGTAGATGTTCTGCCTAGCTATCGTTTCTGCTAAAGTTATCCCAGAGCTGATTTTGTCATGAGAAAGATGTTGATAATTTTTTGGTTATCATCTGTGTATTTTTGTCAGGAATTACGAATCTGTAATCAGTGAAAACATTACATGGTGCTGATGTGGTGTTAGGCCATTAACGTCTCAGATTTATTTCTGTTCCTTTTGTATTTATTTTCATGGTAGAGTGAAATAATGATGTCTTCTTTAACACTTAATAATAGAATATAGCAGCCCAAACACCATAAGTACACTTTAGAAACAAATAGTTAAAATATGCAAGGCTGCATTTTTAATGAGTTGCTGTGCGAGAAATTGTAAAATTCTGTATCAGAGTTTGGGATTTGGGTGCTTAACTCCCTTAGGTAACTCCAGCTTCTGTTAATATTTCACCAGGCACGTATAAGTATTGTGTATGTTTGTCGAGGCGGGGTAACAATTGTAGTAATTCAAATGTGTTACTGTCAGTACTTCTGAGCTCACAATACAGTCAGTTTGCTTGAAAGGCTCCTTAGCCAATAGCTAAACAGTTTACTGGTACAGTACCTGATTCGAAGCCCATAGAAGTCAGTGGGAGTCTTTCCATTGACTTCAATGGGCTTTGAATCTGGCCCAAACTAAACTTTTGCTTAAAGCTTGTTTATTATGCCTATTTCAGATAAGAGCTCTTTCATTCTTGCAGGACTGTTTTAAATAGAGTGTATCACCAGCAGTTCACCTTTATTTGGTTTTGATACCTAAGCACTTTTATTTGGATTTATACAGTTATCATAATGTGTGATATCCAGGTCATGACTCACTCTGCATTGTCTGTCTACAGTCGTCCTTTTTCTTCCCCACCTCTGGTTATTTGACTTGTGGACAAAATCCGGAGTATCTTTACCATATCTCCACCCTTTGAACTATACCACCCACGATGCCCAACTTTGAGGCCACAAGAAGTAGAATAGAAACAACTGGCTTCTATTGCTGTCCATCATTACTATTCCTTTACTTTTACTTCTAGGGCTTGATTTTGAGTAATGACAGAAGCTACTTTTCCTTTACTTCTGAGCTGAAATACCTTTGAGCATTCCCATACTTTGGTCAGGGAGCAAAAGGGTAGGACCAAGAATTGAATTTTCAGTTCCTTTGTGCTACAATTAAGTTAACATTCTAGCTCTTTGTTCTATAATTTTAAATTTTCCAGGAATGCTATAAAAGATTTGAAACAAAATAAGAGCTATCCCCATTCTTCTCTTTGGAAACCATAATATTTTTTTCTGTAAATGGAGTCTCTCCTACAGTTCCTCAGCTTATAGTGTGGTGTTTCCCATTTCCACATTTGTTTCTGAGGTTTGCTAGAGCTTGTCAATGTTATAGACTGTACCAGAGAGAGGCACTTGGATGATAAGACAGATACAAGTACTCTGAGAAAGATTAGTCATGTCTGTAAAGACGAGATCATTGTAAACCTATTGAATGAACAGTGTGATGAAAACAAAACATGAGACTTTTTCTAGAGACTTAACTTCTGCCTATATTTAGTTATTTCGTTGTCTCCCAGAGGTTACATGTGTTAAGGATGTCTTCCATTAGAAGCAGTAGTTGTTCTATTTGTAAAATCCACTCTAAGCCTTAATGCAAAATCTAGGTCAGTGCCAATGATAAAAAAACAAACTGGGTACTTAGTTATATTTTGCTTCTTTATCATCCATTTCCCTTGGGGCCTTTTGCTATCGTTAGAATTTCTGTACCTTCTTTTGCTCCCAGCCCATTTTTAAGGATGCACAAAAACTTTCAGTTCAGCAGAGATTTGGAAGCATAACAAAATGATTTGTCATTTTGCAACACTCTGTTACTATTGAATCCAGGGGCTAAACTCATTTGCTGCAGGTGAGCTTTCTGAAAGAAAAATATATATACCAAAATCTCGAATAGTATTGGATTTTTGTTATTATTTAGTATTTGAGAGATCAGGGCCCCATTGTTGTAGGACCTGTACATACATTATATCTAGGAACAGAGAGTCTCACTGCCCTAAAGAACTTGTAATCTAAATAGACGAGACATAAAAAGGATGGGGAAAAAAAGTGTTACTGACACTTTCTTACAGATGGGGGACTTGAGGTACAGAGAGCTTAAGTGACAAAACATAATCATTCAAAATACAACTATACATACAAAATGATGGGGTCTAAATTAGCTGTTACCACGCAAGAAAAAGATCTTGGAGTCACTGTGGGTAGTGCTCTGAAAACATCCCCTCAATGTGCAGTGGCAGTCAAAAAAGCAAACAATGTTGGGAACCATTAGGAAAGGGATACATCATAAGGCAGAAATTATCATAATGCCATTATGAATCCATGGTATGCCCATATCTTGAATACTGCATGCAGATGTGGTTGCCCCATCTCAAAAAACATATATTGGAATTGGAAATGGTACAGAGACGGGCAATAAAAATGATGAGGGGTATGGAACAGCTTCCATATGAGGAGAGATTAAAAAGACTGGGACTCTTCAGCTTGGAAAAGAGACGACTGGGGGGAGGGATATGACAGAGGTCTAAAAAATCTTGACTGGTGGGGAGAAAGTGAATAGGGAAGTGTTATTTACCCCTTCTCATAATACAAGAACTAGGGGTCACCCAATGAAATTAACAGGCTGCAGGTTTAAAACAAAGAAAAGGAAAGTACTTCTTCACACAACGCACAGCCAACCTAGGGAACTCTTTGCCAGGGATGTTGTGAAGACCAAAACTAAAACAGGGCTCAAAAAAGAACTAGATAAATTCATGGAGGATAGGGCCCTCAATGGCTATTAGCCAGGATGGGTGGGGATGCAAAACCATGCTCTGAGTGTCCTGAGCCTTTGTTTGCCAGAAGCTGGGAGTGGATGATGGGATAGATCACTCGATGATTGCCTGTTCTGTTCTTTCCCTGGCATTGGCCACTGTTGGAAGACAGGATACTGGGTTAGATGGACCATTGGTCTGATCCAGTATGGCTGTTCTTATGTTCACAAAGGAAGCCAGTGGCAGAGCAAGGATTGGAACTCAGACTGAGGGTTTGTCTACATGGAGAATTAGTGCATGGCAAGCCAGGGTATGAATCTACAGTGCACTAGCTTGCCACACACTAACTGGCCATGTGAACCCTGCTATTGTGCACTAAAAGTTCCATAGTGCACTCTGACGTATTAGCACCCAGTGGGACACTGCAAAACCAAGGATAGCTAGACTGAGACTGTTGAGAGTTAGGGGAGTTCTTGCTTGGTTTATTGTCCACTGTTAGGCTAATGAAACAGTCTTAAAAACCCAACTCACATTTATCATTGGGTAAATGAAGGATGTAGGGATTTAAAAATGTTTTGACTTTTTAAACTTTATTTGAGACATTTCATTAGCCCATTTTGAGTGGAAATTGAGTGAATTGTACTTATCTATTTTGGTACTTCTGAGGCCCTGATCATTGTAGATCTGAGCGCTTTGCAATCATTCAGGGATTTTATCCTCACAACTCCCCAGTGAGGTAGGCAGTACTATACCCATTTCACTGCTAGGAAACGGAGGCACAGAGTAGGTTAAGTGATTTGTCCAAGAACAGGGGGTGTATAGCTGAGTGGGGATTAGTACTAGATCTCTTAAGTCCAAGTTCAGTGCCCTGTCCATTATAGCATCCTTCCTTCCTGCATGGACCTTAGGTCTGTTGACATTTGAGAAAATTCAGTCAGACTTGTGCAATCAGAGGAGGGGCAGTTTGAGGGTACCTGATACAAGGTACCCTTATGCTGTATGAGTGTCAGTCTGATATGCTATATAAAACCTTTGGATTGAGTACATATACTTTTCTCTTGTGTAGCTTTGGATGCTAGAAATCCCTCACACACCCACTTTGTAAAGTTGTAGGAAGAGCATAAATTCACCTCTGTTTAAATAAACAGATGAAAAAATAACAAATCGAAGTAAAAATAAAACAAATAAATAGAAACCTCCCAAACTAACTCTGCAAGAGAGGTTTCCAGCTGCTCAGGGGAATTGTTGACATTTTGTGTGTCAAAGTTATGCAGCATGATTGGTTTCATCAGGGAAGGCGGACTCCTACCATACTGTGTACATAGAATCATAGATGTTAAAGCCACAAGGGAACATTATGATCATCTAGTCTGATCTGCCTAACACCGGCCATGGAATTTCACTCAGCAATTTGTGCATCACGCCCATAAATTCTGTTTGAGCGATAGCTTATCTTTTAGAAAGGCATCTAGTCTTGATTTAAAGACTTGAAGTCATGGAGAATCCACCACATCCCTATATATGTTTTTGCAAAGATTAATTACACTTTGACCATTGTTAGATATTGGAAATAATGTAGTTTTCCTCCGGTAGAATCATTTAGGAATGGAGGCCAAGAAAAGCTGAGTTTTCCTGCAGCTCTACTCTACTAATGTAATTCTTTTCTGGGTGAGATTTACAGAGCTGACAAGGTGATCTGGATGCCTAATTCCTATTTTAATGGGAATTGGGTATTGAAATCATGTAGTGGCTGATATTTTCCAAGCTGCCTGTCTTTCTGATGAACCTTGAAATGTCATCATCTTCCAATAAACCTATACAACGTATTGATAACCGATACATGTAGTTAGAAGTTGCATCTCTTTATAAGTTCAGTTGCTACTCAAAATATCTATTGCCAAACTGGACTCAAACTTATACATTCAGGAAAACCATTTTTCTCTTTTCTTGTATGATAAGAAATACTTTAAAATTAGGAAGAGCCCTATTTGTTATATTGATGAATTTTGAGTCACTACTATCTCCCTTCTCCCTTTCAAATATTATGTTATGCAGTCACACCTGCTATTCAGCCATGGAGAGAGAAATCATAGCAGTTGAAAGCTTTGTGTGGTCTTTTTCTGTCTTGTTAGTAATCTGCCTAGGTAGTCTCAATATTGTCATTTAGTTGATCATAGAGTTACATTTGCAGCTCCTAATGCAAAGAGAAGAGATTACATTTGAAAATCTTGAGGAGACCACAGAATCTTTGAGTTTAAGAACTTTTGCCTCATTTCAGCAGCAATAACTGATCATAATCCGTGTTTTCTTATTGTTGATATTTGTTTTATCTCTTTATACATACTATTTTCTTTTTTCCTTTTGAGGAAGCTACAGCATTTTCATCATTACATTTTGTCACAACTTATTAATAGATATTTCTGTAACAATAAATTTTGATGGCACTTCAAACACAAAGAGAAAGACGCATGTTCCCTTGTCTGAAGAATGTAGTCTAAATAAAACAAGAAAAAACAACACAGTTTACAAATCAGTCACCCAAATGATTTTCATTACAAAAGTCTTATATTTTATTACAGATGATTCACAGCAAATTTTCACAATCTTTTAAACAAATATGCCAAAGGTTGCATGTGTTTGTGGAAGAATAAAAGAACATACAAACATGCTTGTGCCTTGGAGATGCAAACCCCATTCTGGAGAGTTCTTTTGTTCTGGTAATTGTTAGAAACGTAGGTCTCTTCTTGGGGAGGAAGAGACTTGAAAAAACTCCTACTGTCCTTATTTAAAGCAGGCAATTGCATGCAAGTGAGAGAACAAACTGAAGATTGCAGAATATTGTATTACGTGCAGTGTCATCATGTACATTAGCCATGTCGGATGTTGTGCTTCATGTTTTAAAAGTAATTTCAGCAGTAAACAGGTGGAGTGATTTTACTCTCCCATAAACTTTGCTCATCAAATAATTTCACCCCAGTATATTCAGACCAGACACAAGGTGTCAGCTTGTCCAGGTAATTCTATGTGCTAACCAATAATCGGAAAGAAACCTCAGTAGAGGGTGAGAAGCTGTTCAGAAAAAATTTACTGTGATGCTGTTGCTAGGGAAACTGCTTCTATTGTGTGTGTGCTGTGTGTGTTCAGAACAACTGGTTCATGTGGAGTCTGCCGCTTAGACATTGCCGCATGGAAAAACATCACCTGCTGCCCCCTGCTTTTGGTAGGTTTGAGAACCGTGAAGTTTGGAAAAGCCTATCTTATCAGTAGCCCTTCTTTGTTAGTTTCATAGTTCATGTGTGTCTTTTGCTTGACATGCCGAAAAATGAAAGAGAAGCCAGTTTTGTTGCTGAAGTGCTGTCTCTGTTTCTCACTCCTAGTGACAAGCCAGAATGGCTGGCAGGAGCAGGTAGAAAATTTTGCAATAGATACTGCCCCTTACTCTGCAGATGGGGAGGAGCTTCTTGCAGTGGCAGTGCTATACTACGGCTGTGCAGTGTGTGTGTGTGTGTGTGTGTGTGTGTGTTAGAGGGGAGAGGATTTGAAAACTTACTGGGCACCATATACTCCACAGACCTCGGCTCTCCAGGGACTCTCCCTGGATATGAGTGCACAGTAAGGTGTTGATGGATGGGCTAACGATGAGCCAGAAAGAGGACGGGCTAGCTCTGCTTACTGCTTGTGTCACTCTCTTGAATCTGCCTCCCCTCACATCATATCTCCAGGCACTGCGCAGGTTGCTCCTGCGTTGCAGCTAAGGAACTATGACAAATGGTCCTAAAAATATTGTGGGACTTTTTGTCTGATTTAGGGGTGTTCTCCCTGGTGTCCTGGACAAATGATGAATTGGGGTAATTTAAATTCTGCTTACCCAATTCTCCCTTCTCTTCAGTTTCAGTTGGAAAAGGCCTTTTTCATTTCTTCTCATATGCTGTGTGTGCACTGCTAGAGAGGTGTCATGTTCCATGGGGCCAAAGCACCTTTGTGCACCAGATCACAATGCCACTCACTGAATTTTGCTCATGATGGGGCTTTGGGACCAAACTTGAGTGGAAGTGTGGCAGCAGCCCTGAGCTTCCTCACCGCTGCCATGGGGCTGGCTCCTGCACCAGGAGGCCAGCACCTGCCTGCCTGGCTTCATCATGCTTCCACAGCCCATGTTTACTCTCAGGGATGGGGCATGACACTGCACCTTGGCAAGCTGGGCCAGAAGGTGTGGCCTGAATGTGGTGTGGATTCAGCAGGTTAGACACTAGGGCCAGCAGCTGCAGTGGGGATGGCTTCACAGAGACTGACAGTGTATACCTGGGGAAAAACTTCTGGGGGGTGCCACTTGATATACACACACATGAGTTTATGTGAGAATGATTACATGACCACAAAACACAGCAGATGCACAAACCCCTCTGACCAAACACAAGAAGATTGTGTTCGGTAGCTATGAACTTGGGGGCAGCATATATCAGTTTGATAAAGTGAGCTTTCAACTTCAATGTGCTGCCTGCCATTCACAATGACTTTTAATTGCTTTTTTATGAATCAAAAAGACTCCACTTTTTGCTGCCAAATGGTGGGCTAGTACGGCTAGATCCTAGACTGCAGTGTATTCATATTTGTAGGTTATTGGAGCGAGAGAAATGAAAAAGGGCTTGGGGAGACATGAGCTGACCGCCAAACAATGAAGTTGTGCTTGGACAGCCTTCGGGTGGAAGCTATATTTAACTTTAATGTACTATATAGCCCTCAATTTTTCCCCTCTAAAAGTGTCTTTGTTGTCCTGATGTGTGTTTAGACAGTTTTTTTCATTTGGTCAACAACATTTCATTCATTTTTTTTGTGCTGAATGCATTGTTCTGTTGGTTTGCAGGAGACTTAAAGCAGTGGAAGTGGAAAAACTTCTCTTAATCAGTAAGCACAAGGTGGACGCTATTGCTGTCCATGTTAACCTGAAAGAATCGCTGCTTGGTACCTCCCTTGGCCAGGTCTGGCATGGCATAGCTTTCTTTCTAGGCTAATGCCCATTGCTGATGGCTGCTGTGGCAGTTTCTCATCCATTGGCTTGGCCCTTTGGCTGGGTCACCAACTAAAGTCCACCCCCTTCCAGGGTCACAATTGTCCAAACTGAAAGTCCCCCAAATGTCTTTAACACAAACAAAAATCCTTCTCTCTCTCGAGCATTTCCTGTCTTAGACTCAACCTCTAGCTCCCTTACTGGGCTCGATAACTCTTTTGATGGACTTCTTTCGGGTCAATAGGGGGACCGTGTCCCACCCTATAGTCTGGGTTCCTGCCCAGGGTCCTGTACTAATCAGCTAAGTCTGCTCCTTTACCTGTCCTGCAGTTTTCCAGGGGCCTCTTCCTACCAAACCTCTTAAATTCTCTGGGTCTCTCTCTTCCCTGCTTAAACAGGATCTCTACCAGGCCTCTCTCTCTGGAGAGCTTTTCCCTACTCTGAGCTTTTTGCCTGGCTCTCTCTGCTACCCTTCTCTTTCCTTATCACCCCTTGTGACAAAGGGGGTTTTATTCATCTTCTTATATTGCATGTGAGTCTTACTATCCTGTACTAATACTGTGTGTACCGAAGTTTCCCAGTGTACTACACCAACACTTCGGTGGTGGGAATTGGGTGTGTGACTTTGCTGAGGACCTCAGGGCAGGTGAGGCTGCCCAGCTGTTTGCACCTATGTAACCTGAGACCCAGAAGGTGGGATGTGACCAGGTGACAACTTTTGCCAGGAAGCGAGACAAAGAGAAGGAGGAGGAGCAACAGCCGGGTGCCAGAGGTTGCGTAGCTGGAAGCTGGCAGTCTGCCTGGGCGAACTGGAAGAGGGGGAGTGTAGGGCATCTGGCCCAGGACCCTCAAGATGGACTTGGCTGAAAGTCACTGATTTCTGTAATAACAAGTTCTGTTCTACGCTGCTTTCCTGTTGACTAATAAAACTGTTTTACTGGCTGGTTGAGAATCGCATCTGACTGCGGAGTTGGGGTGCAGGGCCCTCTGGCTTCCCCAGGAGTCCCTCCTGGGCAGACTTGCTGCGGGAAGCGCATGGTGTGTAAAGGGATGCTGAATGTTCAGAGGTCAGACCCAGGAAGGTCAAAGCTGTGTAGGATTCTTGCCCTGGAGACAGTATGCTCACAGAGAGGAGGCATGCTCCCCCAGAGTCCTGATTGGCTTCATATGGAGTAGTTCCAGAACACTGACCTGGTGACTCCGTGACACCCTTTAAGCCTCCCATTATTGCAGCCACCTTCTGCTCTTTAGGGGGAATTTGCCTGATTCCCCTTAAATGGGGCTCATTCTGAAATCGTCAGGTTTGCTTAGCCCCAGGCTCTCCAGCCAACAGGTAAAGCCATCAAGTTACAGTCTCTCTTGGTCAAGTGAGAGCCTCTGTAGCAAAATATGTGGGAAAACATTCAGATAAAATAGAACTTGATTGTATATATTCTATTTGCGACCGTTAGTTGCTGAGTTTAGGGTTGATAAAGCTAACACAACTCAGTTTTAAGGTTTTTCCTGCTTAATATTAAACCAAATAGTTTTTCTTATTCAGAAAAGCACATACATACATGCTTAATTTTAAGCAGATGCGTAAGTCACAGTTAGACACAAGCTTTTGTACTTTTCTGAGTAAAGATGAACTTAAGAACATGCTGAAATGCTTTCCTGTATCCATGCCAAAATTAACAGAGCCATAAATGTTTTTACCCTACATAGGAGGCTTGTGAATCTTCAGTGTGGAATTGAGAAGTGATACAAACAATGGAAGGAGATTATCAATAGACTTTTAGAACATCTTGGGAGTTTTCAAAGGCAGAAAGGGGAATTAGTCACTCCAATCCCAGTGACTTTCCCCCACCATTATGAATAACATGATCAGTAGAAAAAATGGCAGAGGTGAGTGAAGGCATTGCAGTAAAAAATGACATAAAAGTAACAGAGCCAGCAGTGAAACGAAAGAAAAAATAGAGTTAGAAGAGATCAGGGAACACAAGCAAGCACAGGGAATTTGTGCTCAGGAAATTGGAAATTATTTGATTGTTCTCATTCAGAGATGCTTGAGCCACAAATAATGCACAGAATTCAGCTAGGTGAATGAACATCCAGAGCCTGAGTGCATGTGTTTGAATGGCACTTTGAGGCCACAGAATGTCTCAAGTCTCTGTAAGACAGAGAACAAATTATTTTTATCTCAAACAGTAGCCTCCACAAAATACTCCTTTGATAAATGAGAAAGAGAGGCTAACTCTTTCAGGAATGAGTGCTTCCAGTTTTTTCTTAATAGAAATAGTTATAAGCTATATGCTGAGATGACAAATTAAAAGGTAAGAAGAGATGATTGATGTAAATTGTAAAGAATTTATACAAATACTGTGTTATTCCCCCCCGTGGATTAATGGATGTTTTATTTATAGAAGAGGTGTGTTCCTTTTTTAAGCACTCATTTAAAAGTGTTCATTTAAAATGCAGTATAACTTAGGTCTGTTGTCATTTTAACAGGCTGTTCTTCTTACTCATTAAAATACAAACTTAGCACTGTTCGGAAAAATGTTGTTTGAAAAATCAACTAGCACACATTCCCCTCTCCTTATGATTCTCCAGCCTGAATGAATTGCAGAGAGACCCTGTGATGACAAGAAAAGGCTTCAACAAGAATAGAAAGGGGCTTATAGTCCTCTTCCTACAGGAACTTCACCTGTCTTTACTTTGGATTTGATTGACGGAGGCTGAGATACTACATCAGTTCATGTACCCTTGTAGTGGAAAAGTTTTTCCATTGTTTAGCTTGGCTGAGTCTTCTGCTTTTATTTTGTATAAAAGGAAATGCCCTCCTTTAAGCCCTGATTCAATAAAGCACTTCAAGATGAAATCTGGGGGGAAAGATTTGCATAGTTGGAATATTAAAATCAATTGTCATAACCTATTAGTATTTAGGAAGGATGAAGGTGGGTAAAAGGGGAGAGGGTGGCGGCACTCTGTTAAAAATGGCCTTACCCAGTTTCCAAGTCACTGACAACTCAGAAACAAATGATTTTGTATGCTTCTAGATCAGTGTCCTAACAGTAAAATACAAGATTGGGTGTTACTTGGTATCCACTAAACTCACCAAATCACACTAGAGAACAGGATGACCGGCTTCTGAAGCACCTATCTATCACAGGTAGGGGGAAAAAAAGCTGTATTATCATGGAGAACTTCAATTGTAAATCTCTTGAGTGACACATGCTGGAGGTCTCATGCTGCCACTACTAAAACAAACTTGGAATTTCTAAATATTATCGATGACAATTTTCTAACTAAAAAGCATTGCAACCAGCATGGGGGAACTTTATAATAATGACTCAGCTTGACAGATAAAGAGGAACTGATCTCTGTGGTTATTCACGTGCTGCTTCCTATGTGCCTTCGCAGGTAGATACGCATGAGCTCCATGCTCCTGAGACTGGAGGTTTGTCATAAGTAGTGTCATGTGGTCCATGCACACGCATCTGCTCCCCTTGTGCTTGGAACCAAGGGCATAAAGGACTGACGCCTCTCCGGTTCCTTCTTATCGCTACATGGCCAAAGTCGGAATTCTTTGTGTCTGTTATGGCTTTCCTCTACTTCCAATACCTGGAAATATATATTGTAAATAGTTTTTAATAAGTTAGTGTTTTAGTATTTTTATAGCCAGTATTGTTAGTTAGTGCCCCCACCTCAGGGAGCTTCTCCTCACTGAGAAGGACTATGTCAAGAGTCCTGAGGTTTAAGAAATGTATCTCCTACTCCTGTTCCTTCTCCATCAGCAATGAACTCTTCCCTTGATTGCCTTGGAGAAGCTCAAATCATTGCCAAGTGCAGCACCTGCTGCTCCTTTCCTCCTCAAACCCATGAGGGATGTGACTTGTCTGCGAAAGCACCTCCTGGAGAACACCATGAGTCTCCAGTCATATCCAGGCCAGGGACACTCACGGGAGCAGCGGCCTCAGACTGCGAGCAGTGCACCTCTGAGCATGAGCTCTGGAGTCGGAGCTAAAACAGTTAAGCCTGAGAAACCCTTTCATGAAAGGTCATGGCCATGCCTGTTCTCATGACCATAGGCATGAGGACAGATTACTATCCAGGAAAAAGGATAAAAGGATCCCTCCTTGTCTTGGTCCTAAGGAATTAAATCTGCATAAACCTTCTGTTGAAGAAGGAAAGGTGCGAGGGAAGAAGAATCTGGTGGTACCACCTCCAGTTCTGTCTCACAGGCCAAAAGATTAACACTTGTCAGTCCTGTCTGGGAGCTCCTTGTTGGACTTCCATTTGATGGTTCCAGTACACTCCAACTGGGATTCTCTGAGTACCAGGTCATTGGATGTCCTGGGTCTGTTGGTTTCCACCTCAGAGACTCCATGAGCTCCATGAAGGCTTAGGGTTGAAGCCTTTACCTCACTGGATTATATTTTTGCTCTGCCCTATCCTCGATCCCCTCTTCTGTTGGGCCCAGTCCTCCTTACAGACGTTTCTACGTCAGAAACCACTTTGAGGAGAAGGGAATCCTCCCCTTCTGTATCCACAAGAATCATAGAATTCTTCCATTAGTACCAGCAGTAGAACAGAAGCCTATCTTTTCATCAGATGAATCTGATGCTCCAGAGAAGCCTTCCCCCTGAGGGAATCAAGTCCAGAACCTATAGCAGGTCTTGGAGCCGCTTCCTCCTCCTGGTTATGAGTACCCAAGGGACCAATGCTTTGGGGCTCCTCCCAGCCACTCAGTCCTTCCTACTGGCCTTACTGGGACCCATTAGAGTTGTATAATAGAAGACCTGGATCCATGCAAGAATCACACATACCTTCCTCTCCCAGACAGTACCAACTGGCTCCATTGGAGTTTGCAGCGGAAGAAATCAAACTTAGTCCACCACTCATGAGAGTTGTTATCCTTCTCACCCAATGAGGCAGTTGCTACATCATCCCATTCCCTGCCTGATGACCACAGGCAATACCAGTAACTGTTACAGAGCATGGCAACTGAGGTCAGAGATGCCAACTACCAGGCATTGTTAATGAAGTAGGACTTCCTAAAATATTCTGAATTTCTGAGACAAACTTCCCTGGGAAGAGAGGGCTCAGGTCCAAGCCCTAGTTGGTGAAGGCAGGTTGGGGTCGAAGACATCATTTCAATCAGCAGTGGATGCAGCTAATGCTGTGTCTAGAGCCATTCCCACAGCTGTAGTCATAAGGCGAGAATCATGGTTTTGCTTTTTGGGTTCACCAGGGAGGTCCAGAAAACCACTGAGGACTTGCCCTTTGAATCTAATATCTTCAATGAGAAGACTGAGTCACTATACTCTCTTAAAGACTCTAGGACAACACTCGGCACCCTGGGCATTTACACTCTGGCCTCAAAGAGAAAACACCACATGCAAGCTTACAGACCTAGAACGCCCCCACCCCAGCATTTTATCACGAGAGCCTTTATGAACCACTACACAAATGACAGAGGTTTCAGAGACACAGGTCTGCAGCTTCCTCCACCTCTGTGGGTGCTGCCCAGTCCCACCCATCATCCAAGGGTTGTTTTGATGGAACTCTCAAGGATTGCCTACAGATACTGATGCTATGCCGTATTGCCCCCCAAACCTTTGGTGGTCACCTTACCCACTTTGCACACAAGTGGAGGGTCACAACAGACAACTGTACTACAGTTCATGCACTCTGGCTCACAACGGAGTTGATCTCGCTCCTCCCCCCCCCCCCCGATTCCTTTCCCAGCCCTTTCTCAGGGACCACTCTCCGGAGGAGATACTTCATCAGGACAGGAGGTGAACTCTCCTTCAGAAGGGGGACATAAAGAGCCATCAAGAGAAGGGTTTCTGCTCCCATATTTCATAGTTCCCAAGACAAATGGAGGATGGGGACCAATTCTTGATCTATGCCAACTAAATGTCTTTACTGGAAAATGAAAATTCTGCATCATAATAATGGCATTAATAATTCCCTTCCTGAAGGAAAACACATGGTTCGTGGTCCTCAACATGAAAGCTGCTTACTTTCATGTGGATGTTCACCACTCACACAGAAAGTTTCTCAGATTCATGCTAGGACAAGATCACAACCAGTTTAGAGTACTCACATTTGGGTTGGTGACAGCACCCCATGTCTTCATGAAATCTTCTCTATGGTGTCTGCCCAGATGAGATGCAATGGCTACACTGTCTTCCTATATCTGGATGACTGGTTATTAATGGGCAGATCAAGTCAAGAGGTCCAGTTGGCGACCCTATTCTTACTACACTTAGACATCATTGGGGGTCTGTGTAAATGAAGAACAGTCCATTTTGGATTAGGACTACAGATTTCATAAGTGCAACACCAGACTCATCCTCAGGAAAGGCCAACCTCCCTATAGGCAGATCTCAATCTATGGGCAGCCTGATAAATCAAGTCACCCTCAGACCTCCTATTGCAATCGGGGTCTGTTTTTCCCTACTCGGCCACATGGCCATGCACAATGCCATTCGCCAGACACCATCTCTGTTGCTTGCAAGCCTGACTTCAGTCTGTTTACTCACTGGACAAGGCCACATGAATCCCAGAATAAAGGTCTAGCAAAAGGTCAGAGCCTCTCTCTTACAGGGGACAATACCAGACCAAGTGAGAGCTGGAGTCCTCTGTGTTCCAGCCAAATCCACCCAACCACCCAGTGCATCTTTTCATAGGATGGGGAACCCATATGGATAAATCACACTGCACAAGGCATGTGGTCCCCACCAGAGGCCAGAATGCATATCAGTCTGCTGAAGATACAGGCAGTTCACCTAGCCTGCAGCTCATCCTCCCACTCATATGATCCCATTACATCCGGATAATATCAGACAGTGTGACGACTGTCTTTGTGTTTTATATAAACAAACAGGGTAGAGAGACATTTCTTCCTCGAGGATCAAAGCAGTGAATTTATGGAACTGGTGCATCAAGAACCCCATAGCACTCCCAGCAAATAGTCTCCCTGGTGTGCAGAATACTCTGGAGGACAATCTCAGCAGGAACTTCTCCACATACCATGAGTAGGCAGTTCATAATTCTGTCTTGACCAAAATCTTCACCCAGTGGGGAACACCATCTTGGAACCTGTTTGCCTCCCAAACAAACAAGAAATTCAATCTCCACTACTCCAGTGTAGTATTAGGCAGAGAGTCCAGGGGTCAGGCCCTTTTGTTATCCTGGATGGACTATCTAAGGTACACCTGTCCTCCCATCCCCCTACTACCCCGGGTTCTTAGAAAAATTAGCCATGACAGGCAAAGGTTATCTTTATCACACCTCATTGACCCAGATTGTTTTGGTTTCTAGACTTTCTACAATGTCGTCCCATCTGTATTTGACCTTTTCTGGTTCTGTTGGCTCATAAGAAGAGCAGGATCAGACATCCCAACCCAGACCTTTTTCATCTCACAGCCTGGTATTTGGATGGATGCCAGACTTAGAATGTTCTATGTTCCAGAGGCCAGCTGAACTATCCTCAGTCACAGCAGAACAATTTCTACCAGAAAATGCTGTCTAGCTGAGTGGAGGTGTTTCCCTACTTGGTCACAATGGAAACAGTTGTCACCAGAATTGGCAGGTATCCTTGTCGTTTTAGACTATCTTCTGTCACTCAAAATGGTGGGGCTTTCCACTAGCTCACTGAAGGCCCACCTGGTAGCTGTAATTGTGCCTTCCGTCCTTTGATGGAAGGTCACTCTACCTTTACGCACCCTATCACAATTCAATTCCTGAAAGGCTTCATTAGGATCTTCCTGCTTGTGATGAAGCCCACACTACAGTGGGGCCTCAGCCTGGTACTCTCAGCTCTCACCAGACCATTCTTTGAACTGATGGCTATGTGTTCCATGTCACATCTTTCCATGAAAATTGCTTTCTTAGTTGATGTCACATTGGCCAGATGGGCGAGTGAACTGGGAGCACTCATGGCTTCCTTCCATACACCGTATTTCACACAGAGAAAGTCTCTCTTTATCTCCACCGAAAGTTAATTTCCTAGATAATTTCAGAGTTTCACACAAACCAACCTATTCACTTACCAATATTCTTCCTAAAACGTCATGCTTCCAGTGAAGAAAAAAGACTACACTCCCTGGCTGTCAGATGGGCCTTCGCCATCTATCTGCAAAGACCAAAACTGATTTGGAAAACACTGAGACTGTTTGTTTGTTTTTGTTACCATAGCAGAGCTATCATGAGGACAAGCATTATCAACTCAGAGAGATTCTAAGTGGCTCTCTGGATGTGTCATTCAACGTTATCATTTGGCACACATTCCTCTTCTAGATAGGGTAAACACTAAAGCAAAAGCAACCTCAGTGGCATCTCTTCGAGATGTACCAATAGTGGACATTTGGAATGTGGCTACTTGAAGCTCCATCCACACCTTTACAAAGCATTATGTCCAAGTCCAGGTTTTTTCAGCAGATGCAGCTGTGAAGTAAGCAGCGTTACAGGCATCCATACCAACTGCATCCTCACACCACCTCCTGTTTGAATACTGCATATCAAAAACTGCATGGAATACACATAGAGACCAGCACTTTAAAAAAGGGAGAGTACCTGTAACTGGAGGTGCTTTGAGATGTGTGGTCTCTCTGTATTCCACTACCCTCCTTTTCCTCTGCTTCAGATCGTATCTGATTTGTATCAGGAGAAGGAACTAAAGAAGTGTTGGTCCATGCCACTCTTTATGCCCTCAGTTCGGAGCATGAGGAGAGCACCTGTGTGTGTGCAGACCATCAGAGACTACTTGCTACAAATCTCTCATTTCAGGTACATGTAGCACGTGCATACCCCCGTGTGGAATACAGATAGGGACCGCACATTTTGAAGAACCTTCAGTTACAAGTAAGTAAACCTCTATTTGCTTAGATTCTGGTTGTCATGACTTGATTCCTTTTGTTGTGTTCAAACAAAATGAAGTCCAAACCACTAATATATATACTTGGTGCTCTAGATGGGCCAGTTTCACAAAGCTGAAAACAATTATGAATCAGATCTACTGGAAGATAGAATGTAAACAGAAAAATGTGAATGATAATTGGGAATTATTTAAAAATATTTTATTAAATGCCCCAAAAGCCACAGGGAAGCCACACGAGGAAGCCACTTGAGGAAGGCGGCTATACTGGTTAAAAAAAACAAATCTGGTTTAGCAGAGATGTAAAAACACCTATTAAAATATATACATATAACAATGGGGAATTTGATAGTTATGAATATAAATCAGAAGCTAGGAATGGTAGAAAACTGATAATGGAAGCAAAAGACATAAGGAGAAATCAAAGGCCAGTAGAATTAAGGATAATAAGAAGGATTTTAAAATATATATATATTAGGAACAGAAGGAAACCTAACAATGATATTGTTCCATTATTAGATGGAAATGGCAGAATTATCAATAATAATGCAGAAAAAACAAATGTTCAATTTCTGTTGTGTATTTGGGGAAAACTCCAGATGATGTTTTCGTATCATATGATGATGATTGATGAAATACTTTCCATTCCAAAAGTAATTCATGAGTAGCTTTGCTGAATAGAGAGAGACTTAAACAGATGCTTAAGGTTAAGCAAGTGCTTTTCTGAATTGGGGCCTCAGTCAATGAACTGGATATGGCACCAACTATAGTGGTAGTTTTCTATGAAGATGATACTACCTATGACTGTTGTGAAAGAAAGGAGTGTTCTGGCTAAGTGCAGAGACTAAATGGGTTAGCACTGGTATTTTGCTCAGTTTTTGTTTTAATTTATTCAAGATAGCTCAGCTCAAATGTAAAATCTGGGCTTTCTTTAATTGGATTCTTTATTTAAAAATGCATCTGTTTCTCTTGCATACATTACACAAAAATGTTACTATAAACTAATGTACGTATATTTAGCATAGTCCATGTGAGTTCATCCATACTAATTTTTTAAGTACTCCAAGTAAATATTAAAAGTATTTGTTTATATAGCACCCCAACATGCTAAATGTTTACCAAGCTGGTGTGGTTATCTAAATTGTACTGTTAAGTGAGGAGGAGAAAAGGAATATTAACGTTAACGATGGGCAAGAATAGTGCAAATGGATTTATAAATCATAATGTGACACATGCAATTGAATCCATTAGCTTTGTGAACAGTCTGTCAGTTAAACCGAAAAGTATTATATAAAGTGAAATAAAATACACAAGAGGAAAGTGCACAGCAAAAAACCCTTTCGCTATTGCACACTCAATTCCAGTTGTTTTTGATGCTGTTGTTTCTTAAAAACAAACAAAACCCAATGTTATTAGAAAAGTTCATGTGTTTTCACTCAACCATTACTGAAAAACTTGCTTAGACTTCAAATACGTTAAAAGAAACCAATGATAAGCTTTCTCTGCCTCAGGTTAACATTTAGGAAAATTATATCTGCATATTAGAGCATGGGAACTGTTTTACAACGTTAGTTATAGGGGGTGCAGCCAGTCTGATTATAATAAATAAAGACACCTCGGAAGAGTGATACTCTTTGAAACAGCTTGTGACATTCCTGGGCTGGCTTCGTTCTTGGTCGTTATCAGAATACAATGAGCCAAGTTCATCCTAGGGCCTATGTGGGTTTGGAGTCTGGCTGAAGGCTTTAGAAGCCCCATTGTGGGATGACTGTGGCTGTGAAAGAAGACAGCAATGGCAGGGAAGGGGCATGGCTGTGCAGTGCCCAGGGGCATGTGTTGATACACTCTCCCCCAAACAAGTGCTACCTCAAACATAAAGAATCATTCAATTTATTTTCTTCCAAATAACTGTACAATAGCTGGGGCCGATCATAGACTTTTTACTGTGAAATCTGACTGCCTCTTCATGTTTATTTCCTCTTTGTTCCCATGGTGAGTATGCCTGTCTCTGGCAGACTCTGGGGCCCTGTTCTAGTTACACATTTCCATTATTTCTCTTACACCAAGACCATTCAATCTCTGTCTCGTTGCGTCAGCTCCCCTAGCCCTGGCAGCATTCAAGGTGAGGCTGTAAAATATAATCAGTTTGTAGAATGACATTACTGTCTCTATCCTATTTATAACAGCTGAACATCTTGCTTTTTTGGCGGCCATTGCACATTGAACAGACATTTCCACTGAGCTGTCCACAGTGACGTCTAGATCTCTCTCCTGAGAGGTTCCAACTAATTTAGAATCCATCAGTATGTATGAATAGCTTAAATTATTCCTTCTAGTGTATGTTGTCTTCCACCTGTCTACAGTAAATTTCATCTGTCACTATGTGGCCCATTTATCTAGTTTTCTTGGGCCATTCTGGAGTTCTTCAGAAACCTTCTTAATCTTGACCTATCTAAGTAAGTTTGTGTTACAGAACTTTGCTATCCATCCATTGTTCTTTTTAACATGATTCTAATTGGCCTCTTAAATACACACAGTACTATAAAGGATGATCCTGCTTCACTGGAAAGCTTCGGAACAGCAGGATTACCAGAGCATAAGCTGTGTGTACAACATATACCATGTATATGTATTCTGAAAATGTCTTAAAGTATTGTTTTTTCAAAAAACAATTTTTATTTTCCTAATCAAAATCTGATATATAGCATTGTCTGCATGTGGCAGGTCTGGAAAATAAAAGTGAGAGGATTCTTATGTATAATTGTATTGAAGTCATATACAGCTCACCATTACTTTCCAAGGCTGTTCTGAAGATTCCAGAATATGGGAATGATGATGAGCGGTATTTCACAAATGGGGGTATTCACTAGGACTCATACCAATCTGTGGTCAGCTTAAGGTGATGTTATAATAGGATCAGCCATTTAATGGTTAGAATTTGTTTTAAAAAAATTCTATTATGGATTTCATATCTTGCAAAACTGATTATATTTGGTAAGGACAAGTTGCCTTGTGAAATGTGTTTAACAGTCCCACAGAAAAGAAAAATGCCTTTTAGTTGTAACATTTATTTATGGAAATTCCGCAGTTGGATCTTGAATTTCAGCACTACCTTTGGAAATTTGGTGTAAACATTTGTCAGAGTTGTGTTGATCTATTTGCTTTATCTGAAATCATCCTTTCCCCCCTGTAGTTCGTGCATTATAACATAATGGGAACAGAGTTAGGCCAATGCTGGGCATGTTTCAGATCCTATTTATTCTAATGCTTACAAGGTTGGTTTCACAAATATGAAATGAGTCTATTTATACTCTGATTGGTTAGCCCTTTAGACCAGTGGATCTAGTACTCTTGACTATGCTGGTTTTTTGTTTCACGTGTCTTATGTTCCAGCTTCTTACTCAAGAAAGTGTTTACTTTTGAGGAAGAAAGAGGCATGGTTCTCAGACTATATAAATATAAAAAAGTTTGAGTCAGAAGGGCCTGAGACAGAGGATTATTGCACAGGATTTTTTGGTAGATGTAGGTTCCGCACGCGCATAGACTCCAGGCATAAACAAATCTTAAGCAGAGACCATAATCTCCTTAAATCAAACTTCTCCATCATTGACATCTGTAATCAGAACATGGTAATGCTTAAGATATCATTCCGTTGTTTCAACCCTACAAAGATCTCTTTGCTACATTTAGGGTCATGTAATAAAGAATAATTGATCCAGATCATCCGCTAAAGCTGAGGAGTGCATAATACAACTTGGGAGGCAGCGTACTTTCTGGATCATCTTCTGGCTGTGCACTGGGCCCATCACTCGTGTAATTTAGGAGAGTCCAAGTTATGCTGGCTAGTTAATTCCCTGCTGCCAGTGCATGAATCACTTGCCCTAAAAAATGCAGTCCCGAGCGAACAAGTGAGGAAAAAGGAAATTTGAAGCTGATGCACAAGTACAGAGAGGAAACAAATGATCATACCTATGCATGAAAGCAAAACAGAGTAAATTGTAAGTGGAAATGTCTTGCCATTGCCCAGGTGCAGACCCTAATAGTTTGAAAACTACCACATATGGATTTAAAATGTACCATTGCAGTGTGAAACAAATTTGCATTGTCCTACAGCATGACTGGGTAGAGGTCTTTTTGTGGGCTGTCTAGACAGGCTGGCATTGGCCAGCTTGCTACCACTTTTGGGGGTTATATGGGACGGAATGGATATAGTGCTCTCTGACCCCACTCCCAATACAGCTACTTCCAAAGGTTTGCAGTTCATTCATCTCCCATTTCATCTTGCCAAATGACTGTGTTTCCATGCAGATAGATGGCTTTCTGATTCAGCTGCTGTGCAATACAGTCAAGATGTCAAAGCAAAAGACTTCACATTATTTTGTTATGGAATCAAACAAGCTTTATGTGAATTCAGCTTTCTAATGAGTATGCACTTAGCAGCAGCCAGCATGTCACTTCAGAATATGATGTGTTTTTCCCCAAACTTCTTGTAGAGACTTGCATTAAAGTGCAGGCTCAACTGTCTCTATCTACTGCATGGTAATCCTTACTTACCCAGGGGAACTTTTTCATTCATCTTTGTGTTGGGAGCTTGTGTGTTTATGGAAACACTTTATTTATTTATTTCCAATACGTTTGCTGCAGGGTGGTGGATTGTTACTAAGTGCTGCCCAAATATAGAATCCAGGCTTCAAGAGTAGAGCGTTACGTGACACCCTAAAGGTAAAAGCACCATTTATTGGAATGGGTAAAGGAGCAGGCAGGCAGTAGAATTCATGACTTATGGTACTTATACAAAGCTAACTCATGGCATCCGCATGCCTGCAGCTGCACTGGAGACTAAAAAAGCCTCTTTGCAAGATGAGTTAGTTGGTATAGAAAACTCATACTTTTTCCTCTAAATGTTTATTTTGACATATTTCAACGGAGGGGGAAGTACAATTTTTTTTGTTTTTTTGATTTGCATATTAAAGTTGGTGCTAACATTTTTCCATTTATTTTTGTGCATGTACATTTGTAAGACTTGTGCTGACAACAGGGCACAGCATTTGTCTTCCTGAACGATTGATGGTTATCTTACATAATTTTTCCTGAGGTACATTTCAAATCAGGGTAGGTGGCAGACGTGCTGTATTTCCAGTGTCCTTAACATTCCCTTCTCTAGTATGGTGGAGGTTTTTTCTTTTCTGCAGATACAATGTGCCCATATAAAGCCTGAGCCTGCAAACTCTTATTTATGCAACCAACAAGCCACACTGAGCTTCAGTGGGACTACTAACAAAAGTGAGGATGTGCAGGATTGGCCCCACTGTGTTTGAGTGACTTCCTTACTTGTCATTCTTCTCTGCAACATTCATTGGCCACGGTTTTCAGATAAGACTAGTGATTTTGGATGTCTGTTTTGGATGCCTGATTTGAGACCCCTCAAAAGGACCTGATTTTCACAGGGTGAGTGCTCAGTGCTTTCTCTGACAATTGGACCCCTTTAAAGTGTCTCAAGTTGGACACCGGGAAAGTGAGGTATACCAAATCACTAGTCCCTTTTGAAAATCATGACCTTTTGGTTTTGACCCTGGAGGAAGCTACAGACCCAATTTATGATGTTGGTTTTTTTAAGTTAAGGAGTCAAGCCCCTTTAAGGTGTCTCACTTCAAAAATTACCACTTGGTAATGGTGCCTCGTAGTTTGGGTGCTGTTTTTTAATAAATGATGCACATACTTTGGGCTCCTCCAAACAAATGAAAAACATGCAAGAAAAAAGAGAGGCATATCAATGAATCAGTGATTTGAGATAAACTATTAAAAATAACATCTCATTCCTTTACCAGATTTATGAGTGCTACAAAAGTCCTAGTAACTCTGTGTTAAGTTTCCTTGCAGGTCCTGTGTGCCAGATTCGGCCCTTAGTTACATCCCTATAAATCCAGAAAAACTCAAGTGAAGTCACTGACGATAATTAGGCTTACCCCAGTCGGTGAGAGCAGAATTTCCCCGAATGTTATCACTACATTCTAGCTGCTCTGTCATTTCTTCTAGGCTAACTAAATATCCTAATCCATTATGAATTGCTACAATTGACTGATTATTTTGCAATAAGGAAAAAGAATGATAAAACCCAGATTCTTACAGAAAGCCTAAACTGTTCCCAAATGTTAATGCCTTTTAAAAAGAACCTTGGAAAATAGGCTGCTATAGAGAGCTGATATTTTATAACCAATATAATACACTCCCGCTTTGTAACTTGTTTTTAGGCTTTTAAATATTGAATAATAGAGTGTGCTTTGACAGAATGTTTGCCTACAGTTATTGCCTAATGGAGCCGTTAGCTTCATTAAAGTGGCAGTGATAGAAATTAGCACATTCGGATTGAAAATGATGACTTTTATGCTAGTTTTCTAGTTCTATCTATATTTAATACCATAGGAGGAAGATGCTGGAACCCTGTCCTTTTGGCATTCTGTAGGATAGAAGTCTTGAGTTGAAAACATCTGAATAATATGAAGGCAAAGATTTGCTTGCAGATAGCATAGCAGAATCAGTAGTGTGTCTAACAATTTTTGAAATATATAGGCTTTGTGTTGCATGTTTTCTTCCTCACATGTGGAAGAAGGAAAGTGTCTGATATGGGAACTTTTGATAACTCTTTGATGACCTTTCAGTAGTAACACATGTTCATGACAATGAGGCTTAATTATTCTAACTTCCTCCTTAACACAGCTTCCCTGTTGCTTTCAGCTTGTTTAGAATAGAGCAACTAGCTTTCCCTCTGCTTTGAATAACCATGCATCTATTACATGCACTCAGCTGTGTTCACACTCCTTGCCTAGAACCTGGCAGAGTGACTGTAAACTGACACTGCTGATTTGTAAAGATCTTTGAGGTATGCCTTGGCAGCATTTTGCCACTTCCCCTCACCCCCTTGGCCCTAATTCTGAGGGGGGGGTGTACTCTGATCTCAATAGCATTTGTATCTTTGAGTCTGCAGCTGCTCAGGCCTTTCTAGAGATGGGTACAGAACTTGCTTCCTCTTGACATTTTGGTTCATCTGTCCCCACTTCAAAACAGACACAATTCCTCTGTCCCCTCCAAGTTTTTTTTTTTTTTAGTCTGACCATTCTTCTGCCCACATTTTGATTCTAAAAATTCAGGGCAGGGACCATGTCCTCATTTGTGAGCACAATGGGATCACGATCCTGACTGGGGACTGAGCAGCGTGTCAGTTATAGAACCTTTCATTCTTCTTCTCCATTTCACAGTGTTCATTCTCCTTGCTTAGAGTTTTAAGAGGTGCTTTATAAATCACTTTAAAAAAATATTTTGTTGCTTTTGGATTAATGCTGTCTCCAAGTCCCACAAACATTCAAGACCTAGATTGCATCCAAACTGTCACAGAGGGATAGCAGGAAGGGGAATTTTGCATCTCCCGTGCAAATTAGGCAATACTCTTCAGTGAATCGCTTTGTATGTCTGCAGTGAGGAGGTGGGCTTGGGCTTGGGATTGGTTGTGGGGATGGACACAGGCTATGGCCAGTTGGTCTGTAAACTATGCTGAATTACTCATCAAACCCCATTAGTGTTTGAGAGGTTTCCTGCCCCCAGGTTAGTTGAGAGGATAGGGCCAGGATTTAATCCCTTGCAGTACTCTCTACCCCAGCAAAGGCCTATGTGCTTGGGCTTTGTGTGATGGACCAGCATTTGGCCCATTGTCTGGGTAAGGAACATTTTCTGCCAGGCTGAAGTAACAAAGCCTCACTTTAAATTTTATTATGACTTCCGCTTTGTAACAAAGCTAGAAATTGTATTTCAATAAACGAAAGATTAGATTGGCAGAAAATAGCAAACACAGAGAAAAGACTGTCAAATTTCATGATTATTTGGCCCTCACAATTTTCCACTGACATTCCCAGCAGCAGGGAATGGCATTAAACTGCTGCTCTGGGTGGGGTTATACCCTTGTGCGGCAGCTTGTATTGCAGTAAACTGCATTTAGCCTGGTACTAATCAAGGAATGTGACTAGGTTAGCAAGCTGCCTCTCCTTATCCATCAGGAGTCAAGTAATCCGGAAGAGGAACTAAAAGTTCCTAGTGAAGGATCATTGGAAGCAAAGACAGCTTCACTAATTATATTCAGTTCCTCCCCCTTCCCCCCACATCAGTGGAATTCTGCATACAAAATGTAGTTAGTCAGTATGGGTCAAACAGTACAAATCAATTACAATACATTAATCAAGGGCATGAAGGAACAGCACTAGGAAAGAATGATTATACCGTATTATATAAACCTTGATCTTTAGTCATCTGCAATCTCTCTGTCAACTCTTATCATTCCCTTTTGGCTTCTAATCCCTGGAGGAATAAAGTCTTTCTTTGCTTCTGGCCTTGCTGGTTTCCTTAATGAGACAAGATCTGTCAAGGAGATCATGTCACTCTGTGGTCAAACATCTATATCAAATCTTAGATGAAAGAGTGCCTTTGTTCTCACCTTTTTGATCTTCTCTCCTCCCCTTTCTTCACGCCACAGGGTACTGTCTGTAGAATAACTATCCCTTAATGTACTAAAAATCATAATGCAGTGACTGCAATCTAAATGAAAGTCCTTAAACTTCATGTCTTCATTCAGGTTTAGAAATCCTATAGTACAGTGGTTTTCAAACTTTTTAGGCTGTGTACCCCTTTCCAAATAATATAATCTACTGGGTCCCCCCATCTGAGATAGGGTCATAATATACTTATGATTAGATTGCCAAGTCTTAGTAAATTAAATGTGTTGTCCATCATTACAGGATTTTACTGACGTACCCCCAATGAGAGTTTGTGTTCCCCTAGGGGTATGCGTACCTCAGTTTGAAAACCACTGCCATAGTATAGTATAATCTTTCCCCTGAAGGGAAGTGCTGGAGGCACCCATATCCAAGGACTTTTAAAAGCTGATGTACTGAGGGAGCATTCCTGTACTGGGTGGGGCATGGGCTAGATGACCTAATAGTTCCTTTCAGCTTAGACATCTGTCATTTAAAAAATTAATGTAGAGGCCTGCTAAAGGTATTTAGGTTTATTATCATGGAATGTTATACAGTTCTTTGAAGCTGAGTAAAGCATAGGTTCACAGCTACTTCTTCTCTGAATTGCCATGGTCAATGCTCAAAAGCCTTGGAGGCTCATTCTAGGTAAGTGCCAAAATGTTCAGAAGCTTGTCCAGGCTGCTTGAGATCTTTTCTCTCTTTCACCACTCACATCACTATGTCCAGCTTTCTCTCTCCCTCCTCCTAACCCACCACACTGTCCCTTCTCTCTCTTTACAGCTCCAGTCTTTCCTCCTCAACAGGTCTCTGACTTGATGCCCTCTCACATGGGAGAATTGAGAGAGAGAGAGAGAGGAAGGAGTAGTTAGGGCTTTAGTAGTTAGGACACTAAGGGCCTCTGAAGACTCTGAGTTCTATTTCTTCCTCTGTCACCTTGGAAAGTCACCTAGTCTTTCTGTGTGTCCATTTCCCATCTGTAAAATGCATAGCTCTTCTCTACCTTACAGGAGTGCTGGGAGGATAAATACAATAAAGATTGTGAGGCACTCAGATGCCATGGTGATGGAGGTAATATAAGTATCTAAAATAGATCCTTCCATCCAGGACCCAGGAAAGGAAAAACAGAGAACTCCCCTTAACTTTTTTTTTCTTCCTCACATTTTGCGTGATCCTCAAAAGCCTTTGATTTGCGTTTCCATCCCCCTCTCATACTATCTTATCAATTTAATAATTAAATATTTTAACTTACTTATTTTTGGTATATTTATACTCAGCTGTGCTACCTGTGCCACCAGATCTCACCAACTAACTTGGGTTGCTCAGTAAATCAGAGCATGATGAGTAGGAACACCAAGGAACACAAAATGCTATAGGATGTGGTGGCGTTAGCTTGCTGTCCGGGTTAAGGAGTCGCTGTGCTGCTGATTATCACATTATCACACTTTGCTGCTGATTATTCAGCACATTATCAATGATCTACAACCTCTCCCTGGAAAATGATCCCTCACTCTCCCGGACCTTGGGAGACAGGCCAGTCCCTCGCTTACAGACAGCCCCCTAACCTGAAGCAAATACTCACCAGCAACTACACACCACACCACACCACAGAAACACTTCCCAGGAACCATCCCTGTAGCAACCTCATTGCCTATTCGCTCCCCATATCTACTCTAGGACACCATCAAGGCTCATTCACCTGCACGTCTACTATAGTATATATGCCATCGTGCCCAGCAATGCCCCTCTGCCATGTACATTGGCCAAACCGGACAGTCCCTACGTAAAAGAATAAATGGACACAAATCGGACATCAGGAATGGTAACATACAAAAGCCAGTAGGAAAACACTTCAATCTTCCTGGATATTCTATAACAGATTTGAAAGTAGCTATACTTGACAAAAAAACGTCAGAAAAAGACTTCAAAGAGAAACAGCAGAACTAAATTCATTGGCAAATTTAACACCATTAATTTGGGCTTGAATAGGGACTGGGAGGTGGCTGGCCTCATTACAGAACAGCTTTGACTCTCGTGGAATTGACACCACCTCATCTATGGTTGAGAGTAGACTACATCCCCCTAATAGAAGTGGCCTTGTCAGTACTGGTTCTTCACTTGTTAGGTAACTCCCTTCTCTTCATGTGTCAGTATATTTATGGTCTGCATCTGTAATTTCACTCCATACATATGAAGAAGTGGGGTTTTTACCCACGAAAGCTTATGCTCAAATAAATCTGTTAGTCTTTAAAGGTGCCACCGGGACTCCTTGTTTTGTTTCTCCTGGATACAGCCTAACATGGCTACCCCCTGATACTGTGCTGCGGAGGTCTTTCAAGATGCGATGTATAGCAGGAGACCTGATTGTTGTGACCATTAAGATCCCTGGCTTGTTTAATAGGAGTTATTGGTGTTAACACTGAGGAGTCAGCTAAATTTCAGCTTGAATAGTTAGGTTCCATCTAGTTGCTTCTGCGGTTTCAATTGGAAATGCCTTTCCTTGTCTCAAGGTGTGTTGTGAGCCTTGATTAGTTGTTTGTGTATTGCTTGAATTCTTCTGATATATAGAGATTAAAATATGTTTTATGTTCACGTGTGAAACAACTACTAAAACACTCTCAGATAGTGGGTTTTTTTTGGGGGGGTAGAGGAGAGATTTTAGTTTGAAGGGGGTTGTATTGTCTAATATTCCAGAGGGCTTCAATAACTGCGAGAGATTGATTCTGACTCTGTTAAGATTTGTGACCTTTTTTGTCTGTTTAAATATACAGCGTAACATAATTGCCCAACTGGAAAAACAATATCGTTTGCAGAAGCTCCAAATCTTCTTGACTTTCAACGTATTTATCTATCCTCCAGGAATATGCAGACATGTGCTAGAGTTTCATTTCTTCTGCAACACAGAAAAAAGACCAAGTAGCTGAAAAATGATGGCTGTTGCAGTACATACCAGCATTGTGTTACAAAACTATAGTCATTGCTGAATTAGTTGCACCTAATATAAGTGTGTGTTATGTCTTTGGTAATCCCATTCTCCCTTGCTGGCATCTCACCTACCAACAAAACATAAATTCTGACTCCTACTAATACTTTTTTACGTTGGTGATTGTCTAATTTGAGGTGGGAGGGTTATATTTTAAGAGGCTGACGTGCTGTCTGGGATGCTCACAAGACGACCCTGGCACTTCAAGTTGAAGCAGACAGGAGCCTTGTTCACCTCTGGGTTATTCTGTCTTCTGTTAGAGTGAAGCAAGATGTCCAGTCTAGCCGGGGTTCTGCAAGAGGGCAGGCACAACCCTCAGTGAGAGACAGGGATATGGGCGGCAGTGCCTGAGGGATGTACTGATTCAGAGAATCCCTTAGGAAGATTTTCCCAGTGGGGGCTCCTAGTGGAGTCCAGGCTACATTTTAAAGTGACTGTGATGGGTTGGATCACAGATACCCCCTTGGGGCTGCCAACTGATGTGCCAAGACTATTTCTGCCCCTGCTTTCCCTGCCCTCCCAGCTTGGGACTTCAGTGCCCTGCCTGGTTTGTGCCAGACCCACTAGCCTGTTGCAAACCAGACCCAGGTCTGAACCACGTCCCCTAACAGCTGTAGGCTTAAACTGAAAGCAGGTTAAGAAGTGTTCCTGTCTTTAACACTCAGATGCCCAACTCCCAATGGGGTCGAAACTCCAAATAAATCCGTTTTATCCTGTATAAAACTTATACAGGATAAACTCATAAATTGTTCACCCTCTATAACACTGATAGAGAGATATGCACAGCTGTTTGCCCCCCCCCACTGTTAATACATACTCTGGGTTAATTAATAGGTAAAAAGTGATTTTATTAAATACAGAAACTAGGATTTAAGTGATTCCAAGTAGTAACAGACAGAACAAAGTGAATTACCAAGCAAAATAAAATAGAACACGAAAGTCTGTCTAATACAGTAAGAATACGGATAAAAATCTCACCCCTAGAGGAATTTCAGTAAGCTTCCTTTTACAGACTAGACTCCTTCTAGTCTGGATCCAGCAATCACTCACATCCCCTGTAGTTACTGTCCTTTGTTCCAGTTTCTTTCAGCTATCCTTGGGGGTGGAGAGGCTATCTTTTTAGCCAGCTGAAGACACAATGGAGGGGTCTCCCACGGGCTTAAATAGACTTTCTCTTGTGGGAGGAGACCCCCTCCTCTCTCCTAAGCAAAGTCCAGCTCCAAGATGTATTTTTGGATCACCTGGGCATGCATGACTTAGTTTTTACAGGCAGCAGCCATTGCCCACATGGTACCTTCTATGTCTCCAGGAAGACTTCGTATGTGGACTGGGGCCTTCCAACATCTGTTGTTCATTAAATGCTTCTTGATTGGGCATTTAACTTGCAAATTCCTTTCTAAAGAAGCTGACCAAATGCCTTTCTAAGGTTATTTAAAATCAAACAAGTATACAGCCAATATTCATAACTTCGAATACAACAATGACACATGCATACAAATAGGATGAATATATTCAGTAGATCATAACCTTTACAGACATGGGTTACATGGCATATGTAGCATAAAACATATTCCAGTTATGTCATATATATACATTCATAAACATGTTTCCATAAAGCCTTATGGGGTGAACTGTCACAGTGACATCAACCTGGGCTAGGGCAGCAGTGCAAACATCCTGTGCTCTCCTGTTGGGTGAATTCCCCACTGTAGCACAGAGACTGCTGCTGCTACCAGGGTTGCCATGTCCCTGCCCTATGCTAGTGAGGGCAAATCAAGGTGACTGCCAATAGCCTAGTCCATGCATGGGACTTGCCTTGATAACAGTGATTGGTGGCACAGCGGCCGTTTCCACAGTGCAGTTTTCCCCTGCTTGAAAAAAGCTGCACTGGTGTAAATTGTTGCTTATAGTGGGTTGTCTCATATGCATTAGGAGATTGCACTAGTCCAGTGATACAAGTGGCTAGTCACCAATGGCTATAATGGGGGCAAATTACCAGGGTAGACAAGGCCTATAATGCAGTGAACTCTGTTTCTGTTGCTGTCTTCCACTGTGGCAGATTCCCATAAACCCTGGTAAATTAGGTAGTGGATGGCTATGTAGTGTAGGCAGAGATTCTCAGAGTGCTGCGATTGGTGACAGTTGTATGAGTGGATTACGAAACAGTGAGTGATTACCAGCTTGCTTTATTTATCTGTCAGAGTTGCAGACTGGATAATTGTTGTTGTTAGGTATTGAAACAAAATGCCTCTTTAGCGGAGCTGTCACACATTTTAAACAGCGTGTTCTGTTTTGAACACATGGCATTTCCAGTGGGGCCATTAGCTCTAAATATACAAGACCTACAGAAGCAGGGTGAACAGCCTGTTTCATAGAACTATCTGAAACAGTGTTTGTGTTCAGTATACTTTGTACAGAAATATGAGATTAGGTAGCTCATGCTTCACACTGATTTTATTAGTGGCAGCTTTAATATCCCATTTTTCATCATGCAGTGAAGACACAGAATTTGCTGTTTTGATTTTTTTTTCCCCTGTCAAGTCTTCACATGCATTTCCATGAGCAGATCTTGTTTCCATGGCATCAACCTTTACACCCCAACATCACTGGTGGGCTGCATTAGCCAATGAAAACACATAAAAAATCAATACTGCTATAATGTATGGCCCTGTTGCACGAAGAGTGCAATAATACAGCAATATGTTATGCATTTTAGTATGCCAGTGCTTGAAGCTCTGAGTAGCTGTAACACTGCAAGATAGAAGTTTTACAGCTACTTCACTAGTACCATTCCAAGGCCATTGTTTTCTCCGAGTCCTTATATATTTATTGTTCCAGAAAATGAGATTCATCACAAAATGCATGATAGCTTTTAAAACAATCTGTTTTTCATGTGCAGTTTTCCCAACCCAGAGGCTTCCATTTCTTGGCTCAATACATTCAAACCAGAGGAGATTTCTTGAATGTCAGCTGTCAACTTTATTAGTACAGCATCTATGAAATAAGATTCCAGGATTGTCCGTCACTCTGTATGTCACTCTGAAGCCTAGAATGTCTGAGTCAGTGTGAAGTAATGGAAACAGCTACAAGTATGGCTGAGAGTGCTTATTGTTCAGAGTATCATCAGGTTCAGTCATCACTGGGATTTGTAGTCTGTTACCATCCTATTTTTAAGTTCTCGGTCATTTTGACTTGATGAATTACACCCATGTGACAGTAAGGTAATAGCTATTGTGATAAACTCAGGACAGATGGCTGCAAGGAGTGGGAGGGGGGATAGAAAACAGTCTCAGAAGGTTAAAAGGCCCTCCTCCTTATCAACTGAGGAGGGGTGACTACAGGTCAATCAGGTTCAGCTGAGAAGGGGTTACTAGAGATCAATTAGGATCAGCTGAGAGGGAGTTGCCTGAGGTCAATTAGGATCAGCTGATTCCAACTAAGGGCCCCCTGAGACCTTTTTAAACTCTCCCCTGTTGGGAGAAGGGGAGGAAAGAGAGAGAGAGAAGGAGTCAAGCTACCAGTAGACGAGTAGCAGCAAGGGATAAGCCTCTCTAGGAGGGGAGGCTGTATTGCATTCCATAAGGGAGAAAACAAACCCAAACCACTGGCTGAGAAAAGGACAGACTGCCCCTGTGCCGCCAAGAAGGACTGTTTTACCCAAGCCCGTCTCACCAAAGCTAAAACAGCTGAGGCTGGTGAGACCGAGAAGGTGCCTTACCACACTATGTAATGCCAAGAGTCTGAGACCAGTGTGATATCGGAGGTAATTCAACCAAACACCATTGTTTCTCTACAGCTAATTTGCATGCAACAGTTTCATTGGTTGTATGAGGGAGACTGCACATATGGTGGATTACTTAGTCCAACTGCCACAACATGGGCTTTCAGCTACTAGTTAGCTAATAATAAGGTGTTTTCATGTCACAGTTGTGCTGTTTTGCATACTCAGTACCCTTGATCATAGCAGTTACTTCTAACATAATGATTCAAGACTGGATGTCATAAACATATGTTAGCTCAACCCAAAATTGTGGGTTTCACGAAGGAAACACTTGGAGAAATCTTACGACCTTTGCAATGCACTGGCTCAGAATACATGATCACAATGATCCCTTCTGGCCTTAAAAATCTATAAATCTAGTATCCTTATTTAAATATTATATAGAAGAGTTTAGTTTGATTGCAGTTTATTCTGGTTAGTTCAGTAACCTCAGAGATTACCAGTGAGTTTCCAGATTTATTATTAACTGGGTGCATGGGTTCCTTTCCTGGTGATTTACTTGGTCAAAAGGTTAAAACTAGAAGGAAGTAATTAAAAGAACCTTTTATCTAGTGAAGTCCACATGATATCTGATAGATGATTGCGGCCATCAGTCAATATTCCAGAAGAATGCAGAGGTAGCACTACCTGCCTGCAGTGGGTATGGTCCACTGAAGGAATGAGTATTAAATTATTAGGGATTAAATTAGGATATGGAACTTGGTCACTGAGAATCTCTGGCGTGTGTGACAGTAGCTCATGCATTTTCCATCTTCATAGCAGCAGCAAAATTAAAAAAAGCTTTGTGGGTACATGCCACTGCTGAATTTAAAGTCCTGGGCAGAGAAAAAGAAAGAGAGAGAGAGTGGTGGAGGGGAACTTTTTTTAAAATATAGATCACACTTTTATCACAGATCATCAGGACAGAATTCATTCAAATTGACATGGGGGAAAATTTCAGCTGAATTAGCTGCTTTTAGGTGAGTTTGTGGTGCTGCCTTTAACAAGCAAGCTAAAAAAAGAATTGCATTATCTCCCTCTTTAAGATATACAAATTATAAAAAAATCTGAGTTTAATGCTGGTGGAAGGAGCATTATGAAATCTGCATTATGAAATCCTTTGCAGTACATGTCCTCTCCTCCAGATGAGGACATGGGGGATAGAATCACTGGAAGCTTCCCCACACAGCCCTGCCAATATGCCTCAGTGCTGTTCAGGAAATATCAGTATCTGTGAATGGGTGAGAAGGAAATTAGATCTTCATTGCCCATTTGATTCCTGATCTTTTCCCCTTTGACTCTGATCCCCAAAAGACTTATGCTTGTTCTTAGTTTATGTGCACAGATAGTCCTATTGATACAAGTGCATAACGTTAAGGTCTTTGCAGATCTGTGGTCTACCTTACGAAAAAGAATAGAAGTACCAATTGTGATTTTGGTTGTCTTTTTTAATGTAAACAGCTGTTTATTAACAAATGAAGCGAGACCACTAATGAAATTTTCTCCGAAATGTACAGTGGTATACTTCAAACTTAATTTTACATTGTACAAACCACAATTTGTTTTTCAGCCTAATTTTTAATTTTCTATTGTGGTTGTCTTGGTCCTAGTACTGTATCTACTTAAACTTGTCCGCAGATTCTCTTTCATTCATTCACATTTCTTTTGCAGATTGCATGTGGCTCAGAGCATAATCTGGCAGTAGTTGGTAAGCAGCTTAATTTTATATCAAACGCTATGGTTGCTTTTTTTTTCCTCATTTGTAAGTAGCACAAGATTAAAAGAAAATGTACCCAGTGAATTATTGCAGAATGCTTGGTAGAGCTGAATATGGTAGCAGAAAGGAGGAAACACTCTATTTGTATTGGTGAGAAAAGAAATCTGAAATATAAAAAGCACTGGTAATAATGATACCTGGATAGCACTTGTCAATGCTCTTGCTGACTAGCTACAGAGAAAGGGAGAGAGGGGAGTGAATGAGTGTAACAGCAAAATTAATTTAAGTAGTCCTAGGACATATTTTACAATCGAACCATTAAAGCATGAAGTCACAAATTCAAAGGAGCAGCTAATCTTGTTTAAAAAGTGGTAAACATTCTAAGTGAAATATTTCAGGGAAAAATTCTTGTAGTTTTTGTTGAAATTTTGAAAATGTTCAAAATGTCAGCCAGCTTTATTTAGCATATATAGTACCTCTCCACTTAAATGTGGCTCCTATAGTAATGGTGAAAAGTTCTAGGCCTAACACCAATGGAAAGATAATCCTGTCTTCCAGTACCTGAAATAATCAGATCCTGAATTTCTACTGACTTCACAGGATACCTGCTGATGTGCACTGGGACTGAAGCCCCATGATTATAATTATAGTAATTATTAATATGCAGTTCTTATAAAGCACTATTTCCATCAGTAGATGTTGAAGTGCTTTATAAAGGAAGTCAGTATCATTAGCCTAATTTTTACAGATGGAGAAACTGAGGCCCAGAGAGGGGAGATGTGACTTACTCAAGATCGGCCAGTAGCAGAGCTGTAAATTAAACCCAGGGTACCTGAGTCCCAGTCCAGTGCCCTAGCCACTAGGCCACACTCCTCTACTGGTTCAGGCTTTAAGGTGTTAAACAAGGAATTTTCCTAATGACACTAATGACACTAAATGAGGAATCAGTGGGAGTCATGCCCTCCAGTATCCAAACATACATCTTTATGTATCTTGTAAAATCAGAGCAAGTCTGGTAGTTACCCAGATAGACTATGAATATAATAGTTTTTATCAGAAAATATTTTGTGTGTGTTACAAAATAGGGTCACGACTTATCCATTTAGGCCCAAGCAGCCCATTTTATTTAGTACAGACTTTTTTTTTTGAAAGAGAAAGATTCTTTGGATGAACTGGTTTTCTGAGTCGTATCTGTCCATCTGCCTGTGATGGGGTGGACTATGCCCAGAGGCCCCTTGCTGGAGGTCTCATTGTCCAGCCATACCTATCCCAGGAAAGGAACAATAGAGGAGTCCTCCAAGCAGCCAATCAGAGAGGCTGCCGGGAAAACAGCCAATCAGGGCCCAGGAGGGCCATATAAAAGGAGCAGCAGAGACCATCAGTTCCTTACTGGTGTTAGAGGGGTGGTGCTCCTGGCTGGCCAAAGGGAACTGCAGCACCATGGACAGCTCAGTGCTGGCAGGGAACTGGACAGCGAGGAAGAGCTGTTGGCTGGCTGGTGGGCCTGAACTTAGGTGAGCCCTGCGGTAAGGGGAAGCTTGGGCGAAGGTTGGAGCTGCGGGAAAGTGGCCCAGGGAACTGAAAATACTGTAGTTAAAGGGACATGGCTGAGACCTGGAGTAGTTGGTGGGCCTGGGTCCCCCCAGAGGGTACTGGTGAACTGGCCTACAACCAGACAGCGAGAAATCCCAGAAGGGGAACTGAACTACTTAGTGGCCCAGCTGGAGACTGGAGCCAGAATACACCAAGAGGGCGAAACCATTGCTTCCAGGGAGGAAGCCCTGGGGGCACGGCCAGATACCAGGGCCAGGACTATTTAAAGACCACAGGCAGACCTGATGAGAAGGGGTGCTTGCGAGAGGTAGGTGCCATGCCCTTACACTGCCCCTTTGCACCTAATGAATGGAATGTCTGTAATAGCTCCCTTGAGCTCCCGCTCACCTCCACAGGAATCATTACCGCATATCTTTGAAAATTGGCTATTTGCTATGTGATGCACATTCATGTACGATTTTCAAGGAGGTATTTATTTCACGTTGGGGTCTTGATTCTAGATTCATAAACCATCTACAGAGCACATTTTGAACGCAGCATATAATTGATTACCCTTGTATGATAAATCCTATTATGAACTATTCAATTTGATTCATTCTACTGACTATGGGAAGGTATTCCCCACCCCGCAACCAGTTGTTCATTGTCACATGCCCTTGCTAATTAGGGACTCCGGTGCTGTTGAAAGCCAACTAGCAATCTGAAAACTCACATTGGGCTTCTCACTGAATTTATGGACTGAAAATTTAGCTAGTAGCAGATTTCTCCAGTGCAAATGAAAGCAAAGTATTGGGTTTAAACCTTATCTCCCTGTCCCTCCCAATGTCCTCTTAGTAAATAATCTTCTGCTGCATAGAGATAATCTTAAAAATCAATATGCAGGCAAAAGAAAGATCCTTGAAACAACTAGCAGTAAATTTAATGTCAATTGTAAAGATTTTACATACCTAATTTCATGCCCTGTGAGTACATTCACAGACTTCCGTAGGAATGTTCTCAGAACATAAAGTTAAGGATATTTTTATTGTGACATATCACAACAGAAATATGTTGTTGCTGTTTTTGGTTAAACTTAAAGCATTATGGTAAAACCTACTTGTGCGGTGAATTCTTAAAAAATACTTTTTAAAAGGTTGAATTTTGTGGAAAGGATTATTTTTTCCAACCTTTCATAACTTGTTGCTAGTTCAGAATGGCCAACCTTTTCACTAGTTAAATATATCTCTCAATCTATAAAAATATATGTATGTTTGATTGTACAGTTTTTCAATAGCATTTATAATAGAGACTTTAATGAGCTCTGATAAATAATCTATGCTTTATTAGTAAATTTCCAAACACCTTACTGCATGAATTTCAAATAAAAAAAACATAATAAACTTTCTGTAGTAAAAGAAATATATAAATTAAAAACAACCCCAAATCCTAGAATAATAAAGCAATTTCAATTCTGAAAGCATGCATACATGCACTTTATATGCAAACACACATGGTGTGTGTTTTTGTTTGTATCTTCCTTTTAAGTGAAAATGTTTCCTTTGAGACCCAGAAAATACATTTTACATGAATTTCTTAAACTTAGTGAAGAAATTGTTCCTCCTAATCTTGTTGATAGTGCAAATTGTCTTGAATAGGTCTATTTGGCAGCTAATTTTCCTTCCATGTTACTATGGACAGTCTATCTTCATGTGTGATTTTGTGCCTCTTCATAGGTAATTCATTTGATGTACTTCCCTGTTTTTCCTCCATTAAAGTTTTTTCCTTCCTCTTCCCTGTAGGGTTGTTAATAGGCCCCAGTCTTATAAACAGATCTACGCAGGTGGACTGTTTGCTCTTAGTGGATCTTTTGTAGAATTGAAGCCATAGACCCTTCTCCTATTAAAGTGAATGGGTGTTTAGCTATTGACTTCAAGGACCCAGTCTCACGCCGCTGTTGTTTGGTAAATGGGGAGACCTTCTTTTTCTATTCTGGTCATTAGGTGACCATTAACGTTATAGAAATGAGACAAAAAGAAAAGGAGTACTTGTGGCACCTTAGAGACTAACAAATTTATTATTTTATTTCGTCATCGAAAGCTTATGCTCTAATAAATTTGTTAGTCTCTAAGGTGCCACAAGTACTCCTTTTCTTTTTGCGAATACAGACTAACACGGCTGCTACTCTGAAAAAAATAGAAATGAGAGACACTGATTTGCCATATCATGTACTAATTTGAGTCTTGGGAGTTTGAAATAATAGCTAGGATGTGGAAAATAGTGATATTTTTCATGCTAACTTTTTAATGGAAATGTTCATATTTTTGTTTTCAGCGATTTTTTTGTGTGTGGGGGCGAAGAATCTCATGACCTGAAGTTTTGTCATTAAAATCATGCAGCTGTGAATTTTTGCATGTTCATGTGACCCTTTGCTTGAACAAGGATTCACATTTTCACATGGATCCGAACAATTATATTTGTAAATATTGGGCAACTTTCTGTCTTGTATTTCCAAAATGCTCTCACTTCAAACATTTTCAGTTTTGTTAGGAAATTTTCACAGAAAGTTGTCCAGCACAATGAAAGATGGCATTTTAACTGTGTATGAGAAGGTGTTAAACTTATGATACTGAGGAAAATATGATCAATAACATCTAAGGTCATGATGGATCATGCCATGATCTTTGCATGATACAACCATGTTCACAGTAGTGATGCTAAGCATGGGCTTAAAATTTGCAGGATTGGGGACTAAAACCTTCAAATCCCTGAAAAAATTATATAATGAGACTTCTTCTGTACATGGAAGCATGGAAGTTGTGTGTTTGTGAGGAAGAGGTATATTACAGATTTTTCTCTCTTTGGGGCTATGTTCTAAACATATGTTTTCTAAGAGAATAATTATCCTGAAATAGAACACTTGACATACTACATGTGGGATGTAGAATAATTAAGCAATATAAGTTTGTAAATGTGAAGTTGTTGTGAACATATGCATGTCTTTACTGCATTGTGAAGTACAAGTTTGAAGATGGAGTGCCTCCAGCATCAAAGAAGTATAGACGTCTTATTAAATTAACAGGTCCTGACTTGTTTACTGCTTTTGTTAAATAGTTGTACAGTTTTCCTAATGTAAGCATAAACATAATGTGTTTTCACTCCAATTTTCCTTCCTCTCTTCTATAATTTTACTCTCTCCTCCTTGTGTAGTGAGTTATAAACAGGTCAATCCATTAAAAGATAAGATTGCAGTATTTTTGGCTTCCAGAATCCATTAAAAGATAATATAAATTGTTTTGGCTACTTCTTGGAGAAATCAGCTTTCCTCATTTGTATAATTTTAATAAAAGATATAACTTTTAGAAAGAAGGGAAGTAAGACGACAAGATTTTAGGATGCAGAAGGGAAAATACTTATTTTTAAAAAGCAGATTAAAAAGCATACTGCTAACTCCCAGGTTGAAGGAGCGCCTTAAATCTAGGCACTAAGACTTGATAGTGAAGTATATAAAATATGAAGTTTATTGATCATGTCTGTACAGGATGAATAGTCAAACAGCACTCACTAAACTTCCAGGTCAAATTCTCAGCTGTTGAATTGCAAAGGAAATCACTGGAGCTACAGAAATTGATGCCAGGTGGATCTGGTCCCCAAAGTCCTGACCCAGCATGACTTAGTCTTCTACAAACTGGGGTAGACCATCTAGGGTGGGCCATTCTTTAATAGTTCGAGTTCTGGATAGGAAGACATCACAAACTGTCAGAGTAGTATTTATGATCCTTTTATTACATGCTACATGTTGAAACTGAATTTGTCTCCCTTGAACTCTTTTTCCTCTTGCAAACGTTCACTGGTTATCTGTTGTTGTAGGGTTATTCACAGTGGTTGAACTACTGACATTGAGTATGGTGACATTGAGTGTCACACGTACTGGACTGCTGCAAAACTAAACTAGCTGCCACACAATTAAAACAAGACTATGTCTGTGGAACACATTTTCTCCCTGGTCCTCTTTATGCTGACAAAGTAAAATACTGTAGCCCCTGCTAGAGTAAATTGCAGCTACGTTTCCAGTAGAAAACCAGACTTGAAAGGTTTAAGTATAGATGAAATGGTGCTCTGGAAATGTTAAGATCAATAAAACTAACTAGAGCTGGGTATGGTGGAGGAAGGCACAATACAGCTTTCCCACTAAATTCTACCAGTGTAAAAGATCTATGGCACAACAATGTTCCCAGTCCTTCAATCTGTCTCAAGCAAAGACTGACGGTCTCATTGAGTTTTGCAGTGGGTTTTGTGATTGTCCACTAGGGATTAAGTCCTTGTCTACAATAGACCTTTCCCCCCTAAATTTTTCCTCCAGTGCTGCTCCACCAGTGGTAGTAGAAGTGGGCGGTCTAATGTAGATAAGATGCAGTGACAACTAGCATTCTAACCAACCTGTCATCTTTGAGCTAGTTCAGATGCCCCAGATATAAAAAAAAACCTGGCAGCTTCTCTGCTACAGCTCCTGTTGTTGCTGATGCCTGTTGAGGTGCCCAGGTGGAAAATTCTATGGAGAAGAGGCCAGTGGAGATATTTTGTAATATGCAATCTCCAAACCTCCTTTCATCTCTGTGAAAAGTAAGATTTGATTCCACGTCTCCTGAAAGATAGCTACTTTTTAATCAGGCAAAATGTTCAGTGATATTGGAGGGCCTGATTTTCACAGTTGGTCACGTCTAAGTGCGCACCTAATTTTTGCATCCATGGCTGCATACACAAATGGCCATTTGCAAACCCAAACAGATGCCTAACCAGTCATTTTCAGTAGATTAACTGTGCATATACAACTGTAATTGCATTTTGTGCAGCTAATTTTTAAAACCTGTGTCTAACTTTCCAGAGTACAGTGGTATCTTACAGAAAAAGGATCAGATTTATCTCTACTGCGAGAGTGAGACATTTTATTTTCCTGTCCATGTTCACTGGATTGCAGGATAAGTGTACACTTTGTGTCGAGATTGTATGGTTATCTGCAAATTTAATTCAAACAATCCCATAAATGTCAAGACACGGGCTTTCTGGTCCCACTGAGACTGAAAATCATCCAATTGCATAGGAAAAAATATTGTACACATCTTCTTGAATTGAATGAGAGAATCTGCTTTGTCAAGCAAAGGAAGGAAAACATCTTTCTGTCAAAATTATTGGTGGCTCTTTTAATTTACTGAACTGAAAACTGCACAATAATGTCAAAAGTATAGTACAAAATCTACTGGGAAAGGTCTCAGTCTGCTATCTTGTGAAAAGCCTGGGTTTTGGCTTCTGGAAGAAAACGGGACAGGATGAAAGCAATGGATTCTGAAATCTCCACCCAGTTCACTTCCCTTTTGGGGTGATCTCTCTCTCTCTCTCTCTCTCTCTCTCTGAGCTCGCTGCCCCTGTCAGCTGGACCCAGTTCCTGCCACTGAGCAGGTGAACTGGTGACGAAGAAACCAAACAAGCCCATGAGGCAAGGGCCCTCAGCTGTTGTGCTAGGCTCAGTCCCATGTGCTGCAGTGCTGAGAGCTGGGGCACAAGATGGCTCTGGGGCAGGTCCCTTGGCAGCCTGATGGGGAGGGAGCACCAGGAGGAAAGGGCCTGCCAACTGGGCCTGGGGTTGGATTTGGCCCAGCCTTTCCCTGGGCTGTCCTGGGGAAGCCTGAATTCCCTAGTGCCCGTCCCCACCTTCACTCTTAGAGACAAGGGGCACACTCTCTGGGAAGGGCAGACCTGTGGGAGCTGTACCCTGCAGGGTGCCAGGATCCTGCCTGAGCTCTCTGCCCTGTTAGGGCCCTGTTGGCCCTCTCCCAAGCACTCCATCCAGCCCCTCCTTGGGGCAGGCCTGGGCTGCTAGCTCTATGCGCCTGCCCAAGAGTTGGGCCAGGACTGGCCGGGGTCATACAGGAATACTGCAACAGCAGCCTCAGCCAGTCTGCCTCCCCTTTCCCCTAAGTCCTCCAGACTGGAGGGGAGGGGAGTGGAGACAGAGACCCCATCTGTCCCTTGAAGCCCCTCCAAGTTACCTAGGCTCTAGGAAACTATCTAAGCAAGGCAGGTGCTCTGGTGCTGGCGGACCCAGCAGGGCAAGACCCCCTCTCCAGCACACTCATCTGGGTCAATGCAGAGAATGGGGACAGCCCCACACCCCAGGGCACCAGATCCTCCTGACTCCAGATGGAGTGGGGGTTTGAGCTGAGGAGGGGATGCACACTTGGCTCAGTGTCGGGGGGGGGGACGGGCTGGTTCTCTCCTCCCATGGGGCTCTGGCTGCTAAGGTGACATGGGCAGGGGATGCCCACAAGAGGGAGGCAGGCAGCAGTGGCACCTGTCCCATGGGGCTGGGCCTGACCAGTTCCCCGCTCTGGCCCATTGGCATTGTGGGAGCCTGCCACAGCATGCCATAACATGTGCACCTGCAATGCCCTGCCCCCTCCTGGCCCTGGCACACCAAGCTAGGGGGCTGTGCCTGGGGGACTGAACCCACTCTAGCCCTAGCCACTCACTGCCTATGTGTGTCAGAGATAAATGAGAGAAAAATTACGAATCCAAATCCAGACATAGTCTCTGAAATTGTAGCATTGACAACTGGCACCCACAGCACTGCAGTCTTCATCTTTATAATAAAGAAGGTGAAGGGTTTTCACATTGAAATCTTTTGCCCTTTAATCCAGAGTTCAATTTCTTTTAGATAAGCTGCATGATTCCAGCTAAATTATTGTAAAGAGCTTTAGACCAAGAGTTGTTATAACAGATTATGAAAGACATATTTCTATGGCAGAGTGAGCACCAATAGAGAAGGGAGGCTGGGGCAGCCTGGCAGACAGATCTCTGTTATGCTGACAGTGTTATTTAGATGTTCATGGCAGCATTACAAAGCGGCCGATGTAGACGTGTGTCTGACATTCAGTCCCTGGGGACTCAGCAGGCGGTCACAAGGAGAAAATCATAAATTCTCTGTTTCTTTTTATCCTACCATAATACTTGGAGGAATCTTTAACATACACAGTGCAGGGCATTGGTGTTCAGCAAGGAGCTCAGCCTGCTATTCTATTACTTTATTTATTATACATGAAAAATCCCACTGAGTCTTGGGTCTCTATTGTAAGGGTGTCCTGGCAGACCAACATGGAGTCATGTTACAGCCTGCTGTCTCTTCTCATTGCTATACTAATCAAATTCACTGATTATTAAAGGGCACCTGGCAGGGCTTCTAGTAACCATCGTTGTTGTCATTTTTAAGGGGTTTATATGTTGGCCATCAAAATTTGCTCTCTGGCTGACCTACTTGTATATTATTTAGGTGTCTCTGGGGCTTTAAAGAAGTCTTTACAATGTAAGTGGCTGAAAAGCAGCTCCTGCACATGTTGAAGATATACCATGGTGACCAGCTGCTTTATTGGTGCCTAGATATTTAGCCTTAGAATCATAGAATATCAGGTTCGAAAGGGACCTCAGGAGGTCATCTAGTCTAACCCCCTGCTCAAAGCAGGACCAATCTCCAATTTTTGCCCCAAAGCTCTAAATGGCCCCCTCAAGGATTGAATTCACAACCCTGGGTTTAGCAGGCCAATGCTCAAACCATTGAGCTATCCCTCCCCCCTTACCATACAGCACAGAGATTCAAATGCCCACTGATGTTGGTGAGATTTGGGTTACTATTCCATAGAGTATTTTCAGTGCTCCAGGCGCATTAATCACTGCTCTTTTGGGATAGAAAATCAGAATGAAATTGAAACGTATAGGGTGTGTGTGTGCATGTTTTGCAGGTTACACTCACAAAGACTAACAATCCGACCTCTTTGGGCCTTTGTCAAAGGGATACTGAGAGACAAGCTGCCAGTCTATTTTATGGAGTTAATATTGTAGCTGGTCAGATCAGATATAAAAATGTTGACTTCTGCATTTGAAAAGGGAATTCCCTGACAACATCAGAGGAATTCTTGTCTCAACCAGTTGTCTACGATCCAAGTTTATAGGAAGAGAAGATGCTACAGAATGAGAGGTCATCTGGATGCTTAATATAAAAAGGGCACAATACTGAGCAGCATGGTCTAGGAGATAGGGTATTGGACAAGCACTCAGGAGACATGGGGTGAAATCCTGGCCCCACTGAAGTCGATGGCAAAACTCCGGTTGACTGGAATGGGATCAGGAGTTCACCTTTGGGATCTAGTCCAGGCTCCGCCATTCACTTGCTGTGTGATCTTGGCAAGTCAGCTCTCCTCTCTGTTTCACTTCTGTCCTTTGTGTGACTTGTCAATTTAGATTGAGACATTTGGATCAGGGACTGATTCTTATGTGTTTTTACAGTGCATTGCACAACACTGTAATACAAATAGTAAAATCCTCCTACTCCCTGCCAGATAGATCATCTTTAAAAATTAACAGGTTCTTAATGTATGTCTTTTTAAAAATGTAGATTATTTAGCGTATAAACAGGCACTGGTTTTGTTGCTTAGCAGATTGCTTAAGCTCTTTTTGATCTTCATGTAGTTAGCAGGTGTAGATGTACATGGACTCTGAAAATCTCGTTCTGCCAGATTCTAAAGGATTACCATATTGGGTTTATCTTTAGAGGAAAGTTCACAATAGTTGTCAACAATGTTTTATTGAACTTTATGTGTCATCACAATATCAGCTTCTTAGTGTGTCTGGTATTGTTTTTATTGTGCGTTAACCTAGATTATGATGCTTTTGGGGCAAGGTATGTTAGTGGGTGGTGAGAATCCTGCTGCGTCTAGAATTCTTCAAAAGCTTGGTGGGGAGGCAAGTGCAGATTATAAACCTCTGGTAATAGTTGAAACCCTCAAGTTGGAACTAGGAATTGAAATTAGTTAGGTAAGGTAACTATCATGGGAGAGCTGGAAGCAACTGGCAAACAGGCATATGCTGAAAATGCTGCAAGGCAAAAGCTTCATTGAAATAGATTGAGGACAGAGTTCTTTCTCACACTAAGTACCACCGAGAATGGAGAAGTAGTTTACCTGGCTGTTGCTGGTTCTGAGAAAATTATGGGCGATTTGGAGGTTCATGACCATTTGAAAGCAGCAGTTATTATGTGGTTATATAGGATCCTTAGATTATCAAACAGCTGCACCAAGTGAAAAAAAATTGTTGTGTTTTAGGAAAGTAAGTTCTATTCTTTCTGTTTTAGTTCCATAGAGGTATTAAGTGAAACTACTTTATTTAAAGGCAATTGGAAATAAATTCAGGGTGGGTTCACTTGGCACACCGAGCATATTTACCTTAGTTTTCAAGAAAGTAAGTAAGGGGGAGCAACCGTCATCCTGGCTTTGCAGGGAGAGAGACAGATAAAAAGTGTGTTAGCAGAGAAGAAAAATCTTTTTTATAAAAAATTGAATAGCAGGAGGAAGGAAGAAGGAAAGTCTGGGTTCAGTGAGCAAATCCACACAGATACACCCCTAGAATCGTGACCAGGGGTATTCTATTTGCTACCCAAGATCCATAAACCTGGAAATCCTGGACACCCCATCATCTCAGGCATTGGCACCCTAACAGCAGGATTGTTTAGCTATGTGGACTCTCTTCTCAGGCCCTATGCTACCAGCACTCCCAGCTGTCTTCGAGACACCACTGAGTTCCTGAGGAAACAACAATCCATCGGTGATCTTCCTGAAAACACCATCCTGGCCACTATGGATGTAGAAGCCCTCTACACCAACATTCCACACAAAGATGGACTACAATAACCAGGAACAGTATCCCCGATAATGTCACAGCAAACCTGGTGGCTGACCTTTGTGACTTTGTCCTCACCCAAAACTATTTCACATTTGGGGACAATATATACCTTCAAGTCAGCGGCACTGCTATGGGTACCTGCATGGCCCCACGGTATGCTAACATTTTTATGGCTGACTTAGAACAACGCCTCCTTAGCTCTCATCCCCTAACACCCCTACTCTACTTGCGCTACATTGATGACATCTTCATCATCTGGACCCATGGCAAAGAAGTCCTTGAGGAATTCCACTATGATTTCAACAATTTCCATCCCACCGTCCACCTCAGCCTAGACCAATCCACACAAGCGGTCCATTTCCTGGTCACCACTGTGCTAATAAGCGATAGTCACATAAACACTACCCTATACCGAAAACCTACTGACCTCTATACTTACCTACATGCCTCCAGCTTCCATCCAGGACACACCACACGATCCATTGTCTACAGCCAAGCTCCAAGATACAACCGCATTTGCTTCAATCCCTCAGACAAAGAAAAACACCTACAAGATCTCTTTCAAGCATTCTTACAACTACAATACCCATCTGCTGAAGTGAAGAAACAGATTGACAGAGCCAGAAGAGTTCCCAGAAGTCACCTATCACAGGACAGGCGCAACAAAGAAAATAACAGAACGCCACTAGCTGTCACCTTCAGCCCCCAACTAAAACCTCTCCAGCGCATCATCAGAGATTTACAACCTATCCTGAAAAATGATCCCTCACTCTCGCAGATCTTGGGAGACAGACCAGTCCTTGCTTACAGACAGCCCCCCAACCTGAAGCAAATACTCTCCAGCAACCACACACCACACAACAAAAACACTCCCCAGGAACCTATCCTTGCAACAAAGTCCGATGCCAACTCTGTCCACATATTTATTCAAGTGACACCATCATAAGACCTAATCACATTAGCCATGCCATCAGGGGCTAGTTCACTTGCACATCTACCAATGTGATATATGCCATCATGTGCCAGCAATGCCCCTCTGCCATGTACATTGGCCAAACCGGACAGTCTCTATGCAAAAGAATAAATGGACACGAATCTGACATCAGGAATCATAACATTCAAAAACCAGTAGAAGAACACTTCAACCTCTCTGGCCACTGAGTAAAAGATTTAAAGGTGGCAATTTTGCAACAGAAAAGCTTCAAAAACAGACTCCGAGAAACTGCTGAGCTTGAATTAATATGCAAACTAGATACCATTAATTTGGGTTTGAATAGAGACTGGGAGTGGCTGGGTCATTACACATATTGAATCTATTTCCCTAAGTTAAGTATCCTCATACCTTCTTGTCAGCTGTCTAAATGAGCCATCTTGATTATCACTACAAAAGTTTTTTTTCTCCTGCTGATAATAGCTCATCTTAACTAATTAGCCTCTTACAGTTTGTATGGTAACTTCCACCTTCTCTGTATGTATATGTGTACTTACTATACGTTCCATTCTATGTATTTAATGAAGTGGGCTGTAGAAGCATAGAACAAACAAGGGGTCTGAGATTGGTGATAAGTAGCTTGGGTGTAAGGGCTGAGAGCATAAAAAATGAAGGGAATTCAGTATCTGATTTCCTACCCCCACCTCCAATCCTCAGGGCTCCTTGGCTGGGGCTGAAACCGGGGAACAGAGTAGAATAAGGTCACTCGATGGCTCTCTGTAAGCTTCTGGCCAGGTATAACATTATTGCATTAAAATATGACCATGCAAATCATTGTTGCTACCACTGTTATATAATTGCAACAGATCTTATACAAATTGTGCCAAGAAGGTGTCAATAGAAAGGATTAAGCAGCTCACAGGCTATATGGCCCAGAGTCAACCTTTAGAGACATGATAGAAAAGTATGTGAATGGTAATTAGGTCCATTCCATGCTTGATAGGCTAGAATTTTGAAATGCAAACCTGTATTTTTAGAGAATTGGAGGTGATACTAATGGTATGTGTTTACTTATATCTTGTTAGATGTTAGCCATGAAAACAGACAGTTCCTATCTATCACTATAGCATTTGATTCAGAGATCAAAAGGGAATATTAACATTCAGATGAATCTTGGGTGAAATAGTGTCATTGTCTATATGTCTCTTTAAAGTTTGTGATAAACTGCTTAATGGATAAATTACCTTATGTTAATCCATGTAGTTAATTGCCAGTGGTGCTTAGGAAATAGGTCTACTTCAAAGTTTCCATGATTGCCTATTGTTTGTGTAAGGACTCCATGCCGTCAAAAGAAGGCCAGAAACTGTATAGAAACCCTTGGGTCCTGATCCTTTTTATCTCAGATTTGTTTGATGCATCATGCAGGGGAAGCTTAAGTTGTAAAGTTGAGATCTCCAGTCCTGTCTGTATCACCCTGAATATGAACATTGGACTATAACGTATGGACTAATTCTGAAAGAACTCTTTTCAACTACAAAGCTCACCATCTCTACTATGACAGGATGAAGTGAGCTGTAGCTCACGAAAGCTTATGCTCAAATAAATTTGTTAGTCTCTAAGGTGCCACAAGTCCTCCTTTTCATCTCTATTATGAATCTGATCTGAAAACTGTATTCATGTCTGTATGTAAACTGATCTTTTAACCAATACACTCTCTCTCTTTTTTCTTTTTTTAATAAATTTTAGTTTAGTTAATAAGAATTGGCTATAAGTGTGTATTGGGGTAAGATCTGAAATATTCCTTAACCTGGGAGGTAATGTGTCCGATCCCTTGGGATTGGTAGAACTTTCTTGTATGAGGAATAAGATTTACAGTAATCCTCATCATATTTGACTTGGGTGTCTGGGTGGAGGCCTAAGGCTGGGTTGCTTTAAGGGAACTGTGTTGTTGGCTTCTGGGTAACCAGTAAGGTATTATAGAAGCTGTTTTGTGCTGGTTTGGTAAATCTAAGTATTGGAATATCCACCAGCTTTGGGGATTGTCTGCCCCATTCTTTGCAGTTGACCCTAATTGAGTAACAATAGTGTGGCTCCCTCGGACCCCGGTCACACCAGGTGACCACTTTTGTGCAGCTTTTCCATGTAGTGGTCCCTGCTTCAGCATCTCTTGAGTTCCATGGAGCAGGGTTAATAGGGTCTCAAATATTTGTCATTGATCTAATGATGGAATTTCAGTGATTCACAATGTAACTGAAGTGTTTGGACAGCTAGTTAATTTAAGGCTTGTTGCAGAGTGACCAGTAATCTTCACTCTGAGCAAGTGAATTCTGGTGAGGGGCAGTGTCAGCATCCAGAAGAGTATGGAGGGTGGGGGCAGCAATTGGTGGTCTAGGAAGCCACCCTAGGGAACGGAAGCAATGGGGGGAGGTAATTGGTGGATGGGAAAGAAGATGGGGATATAAGTGTGGATGAAGTGCACCTCTTTCTCAGATATTGGAGTATATTGTTCTTGATATATCGTATGATATAGTATTGAAGAATACACACACACACGCACACATGCAACCATGTCTTAATAATGTTAAGGGTCTGATAAATCTTGTGTTACACACGTTTACTTTTAAAGATGAATCATTTGACTTTGTCCAGAAATGTGGCAGCATGGACTTATTGTAGAAACAATGGAATGATAAAACCATATGCTTCTGAAAGAGCTTTTACAGCCCATTGGATCAAGGATTTCCAGTAGCTTTATAGTAATTATTACCATTTGGAATTTTTATGCGAAATCTTATTGATTAGGACAGGATCACAATTTGATTTCTCTTCTTGAATTCTCAGGCAATATGATAGGTAGAGAGGGCAAAACTGTACATTGAAAGACATCTAAGATGGTTGATGATTGTATCCTGGCAGAGAGTGGGACTGTCAGTAATAGATATGGGGTTGACAAAACAAAATCATGTGGGCTGTTGTGTTCCTGCTACCTGGGAAATCAACTGGTCAGTCCTAGCAATTCCTGCTGTGGAAGGAACTGTCTGAGAAGGAAATTACATTTTGGGTGGGGATAGGATTGCAGACCCACCCAACTGTAGAAAACTCTCTCTCTCAAAACTGGCTACCTCACTGCCCAAAAGTAGCTCATGCTGAGGGGGCCATCCACCAGATCTGCTTATTTTGAAGTCTCCTTCCATTCACACTGGAAAGAGGAGCAAACTGATCTCTCACTCCTGAAGACTGCTCCTGCCAATGGGAGATCCAGTCCTGAAGGGTGATAGAAATCATCTATGAGCATATGTCCATCTCTGATTTCTATGATACTGTGATTCTCTGTCAGTGAAAGGACCACAGTGAAATACCTTTGAATTAGAAGTACTGTTGAACATGATGAGATTTAGACTTCAGATTTATTTGGGTCATTTTCTGGCGCTATAAAACATAACTCAATGAAACATGGAGAAATTCCTCTAATAGAGCAAGCCATTAATTTTGTTTCCTAGACATTTCGCTATTTATAAAAAGAAAAGGAGTACTTGTGGCACCTTAGAGACTAACAAATTTATTTGAGCATAAGCTTTCGTGAGCTACAGCTAACTTCATGTTTGAAGTGCTTAACCCACTAGGATCTTGGTGACAATTCTGAGTTACATGTGAGAGAGTGAGTGACATTTACAGCAGAGCATCTGCTTCCTCAAAGGAATTAAGCTTGAGTTTGTTTGCTTTCTATAGTTCTTTGATTTTCAGGGCAAGCAGCTGCTGTCTCCGAGCTGAGACATCTCAGATAATGGGCAAAATGACAGGCAACACAAATCCACGTAATAATTTAATTCCAAATAGGAAACCCACTTAGCTTTAGAACTAGGTTATGTTTTTTTTGTAGCCTCCCTTCCTGTTTTTTTTTCTTAATTGTTTCTCATCACCTAAACACATCAAGGTCAGTTTTAAGCATAACGAAACCGAAGGTGAATTGTAAAAGAGCATTATGCTTTTTAAATTGACATTAGCATGTTAATATATGACTCCGTGTGTGTGAGTGAGTGGGAAGTGTGTCCATTGTCATAAGCCATCTACAGAAAAATCAGAACAAGATGTTTAATGGAACTGTTATGTTAAAACATCTTTACATATATTCTAGTGCATTTTGTCGTATTGGCCAAATCCTCAATGTATATTTTTTTCTGATATTGTCTTAACTAACCCTTACTTGCAGCTTCTGCAGAGTAAATGTTGCTCTGTGGTTCTGATAGGAGTGATTCATAATCTTTTTTGACTATTCAATTTCCTGATAACCGAGTAGATCAAATCTGTGACCTTTTACTTCAAAGGGAGTCTGGTAAACCACTAATTCTTCTACATGTGACTGTTCCAGAAATAATGCTTGTATACAAATCCATCATCTTAACAGGCACATTACGTCAGGCAAGCAGGTTGATGTAGTATGGATGATAAATTTACGGTACAATATAGTGATTCTGTACTGTGCAAAGCACAAATATTCAATATCTCTACATTCCCTAAATGTAGAATTAGTTAAAGATGCAATAAAATTAAAAAGTTTAATTTACACGTTATTTTTATAGGGAGGATGAAAAATGATTTATATTAATCTTGTTGAACTGATTTCACTCTGGATTTATGCTAGCCCCTTTAGAAACCCAGGTATAAGGCTCTGAGGATTGATAGCCCTCTAGTCATGTGGCTATGATTGCAGAAAATGGCAGCAGCTTCATCTGTGTGACTGGGGGGATAGCACCACAAATAAAGAGGGAGGCTCTTGTTGGAAAGGGGGCATGGCAAGGGCAGCCAAGAAACACATTGGTTTCCAGTTCCCTCAGCAACCTTCACTGGTAGGGCTTCTAGCACAAGCTGTGACCAGAAGCTGTCTCCCTCTCCTCCAACAGAAAATTCCTGAGAGAGTGACCATGACAAGACCCCCTGCTTCCCTCTGTGGGAATGAAGGCCCAGTTGGAACATAGTGTATAATTTTCACTCCCTTTGCCAGTTCTGGTGAGTCTGGTCAGTCACAGAAGACTAAATGGTCACATAGATTTTTCCATATGCCCAAATAAGAAAAAAATAAGCTGCATTTTCTCCTACCACCAAGTCTTGCAGTGCCTTCCATTTATAATGCAAGTATGATGGTCTTGCTGTCACACAAATATCATTCAATTTTCCTTCAGTCCAGATTGTCCATCTTTTGATGGAAGTGATTGAAGATCAGGATCTTGCCTAATTAAACTGTGTGTATAGCCTAGGTTAAAAAAAACAAACACCACATGCCTATTCAACTGATTTGCTGAATCAAAAGGAAATCACTTGATTTTTTTTTTAGCACTGTAGTAAAGAAATCTTGTTCTATTGACAAGTTCTGCATGAGTTTTCAATGTGATACTTCTCTGTCTGCATCAGTTGTTCCGCCCTCTCCCATCTGCCACCTGCTCAGTCTAGGGTAAGGAAACCATATTCTGTCAAAACAAAGCACCAGATAGAAAGTGGGAAAGACTTCTGAGATGAGTTTTTTGGAAGGGACCAATTAGTGGCATTAAAAGAGCTTCATATAATCAGCGACTTGTTATGTTAGCATCCAGAGGATCCAACAGAGATTGAGGCTCAATTATTCAAGCACATAATAAGAGACATCCCCTAATCTGGAAAGCTTAGTCTAAATAGACAAGACAGACAAAGGGTGGGAGGCAAAACAGAGGCACGAGGGCCAAAGTGACTTGCCCCATGTCATGCAGAACATCAGTGACAGAGGTGAAAATACAATCTAGGTCAATACAACCTAGGTCTCCCAATTCCCAGGTTAGTACCCAATGTGATAGATCACAATCTTTACAGGGAAATAGTGTTATCATTCATTGCATTGGGTTGTAAATATCTGTTAAATTAAATGTCAAGAGTTTTTAATCAGGGATTTCTTTGTAGCACTCAAGAATAAGAAAATACAGAATGAAGGTTACATACTCTAGGCAGATGCACTTTAAATCCTCAGTAAACTGCTACATCTGAGTGTATATTACAGAAATTTTAATTTTCTTAAAATTGATTTTATTTTGAAATATTTTGTGCAAAGGTAAATATATTCATAGATCTAAAGTCTTACAACTTTGACCTACTTTGTAAGGCTATTGACATCTAATACTTGAAGTATTTTCTCCTGTGTTGATGTTTGGCTCCTTTATTTTGAGCTGTGCTGATACACATTTGCACATTTTGCATGATCAGTCAAAGCCTAAGAAAGCTGTAGGGTTAACTATCAAGGATGTCAGTGCACTGATCTTTGACCTCCAGAGTTGGGAGCTCAAATCCTGCAATGGACATAAGTAGAAATGAATGTATTGGTTTCATCCTAATGTCTAATAGACATTTGTCTGTGTCCTAAATCGACCACAAAATATGATGCAATTAGTAGTCTATGTCAGTATAAAATTTAGGATTGGAGAATTTTAGAATTGTTTTAGCAGGTTCTATTTGAGATAGCAAAGCAGTTTATGTGGTGGCATGCATAGCGTTCAGCGATACTAATATCATCTCATGCTTTAGGCCTGAGATCTGATTTTCAGGGGATTGTTTGGGCTGTCAGAACTCTTGACGGGTGCTGTGCCTGCAAGTTCTGCAGCTTAAAATATTGAATTGGATTGTCAAATGGGTCCTTCTTGCAGGCCTCAAAAAAAAAAAGAGTTCAAATTATTATTTTCTTACTGCAGAAACATTATTATACTACTCCCCTCTTTGCAATGGCGGAAGAAACCTAAGGTTCATTCACTTCTTAACCAGTCAGCAGTCATTAACACTTTATAACTTTAAGTAATATTTTGTTGCTTGCCTCCAAAACCAGTGAACAATCATTAGTGATAACATTAGAAAGGGGATGGAGGCATATACTAACCACATTACTTTTCTTGCTTAAATGTTTCTGGTTTTAATTCCTTTACTAAGTAATTTTAGAGATTTAGGCCAAGGTTTTCAGAAGTGACAAATGATGATGAGTGCCCCAATTTTTGAGTGCTTAATCTCAGACACCTAGTCTCTACAAATCAGGCCTTGTTATGGTGTCTCAGATTGGGTATCCAAAATCTCTAGTCGCTGTTTAAACTTTTGGCCATATAGGCTTTATTTTCAGCATTCTGATTATAAAGAGCAACAATGTGGCAATTCCTCTCAGCTGTTTTTTATTCTAGACCCATATTTGCCACCATCAGACCCCTCATGCTATTACTAGCACTGCAGTATTTTAAATAATTTATTCTAGAGACATTGATTGGTGTACCTGAAGTTATTGAAATTAATCCTTCAGGTGTGTAGCAATTCTCCAAAAAGGGCCATATTTTTGGAGTTTTTTTACCCACCCTACACATACATCATCTATCATTTGAAAGCTTATTTTATGTACATTTAGAAAAGGTATGTTGTGGAGCTGTCAGGTAGTGCTGTAAGCCTGTAGATGAGGTGAAACAATGGTACCCCGAATGAGAGTGTCATTTTTTTGCATAGTTCCAGAAACATCTCCAACATGAGCATGACTACAGTTTTTACTGTTTAAGTTAATTTCAACACTTTAATATGGTATTCATTGGTCAAAGTTACTAAACAATAATGTATTAAAATATTTGTATTGGTTTTGCATGGGCAAGTATTTTTTTCCAGAAATTATGAAACTAGTTAGCATGTGGCAAAAATGATGAATATCAACTTTTTACAATATACTAACACGAAATGTTTTCACATCACATATTCTTAATTGTCAAAGTATCTCACAAGTGATTACAATAGTTTTCTATATTTTCAGTTGAAATTTTCTGACCAAATCAATCTCACATTGAAGGTTGTGCATCAGTAACAGTAGATTGTGTGACCATAGTTTGTACCATATAGTGGGTAGATAAGAATGTACCTGAATTCCTTATGTAATGTTTCTCCATCTGTAAGCTTTTGTACATACAATGTGGCATCTAGTCTGCCTAGTAGACGGTTTTAATTTGTAATTACCAATGTATGCAGTACTAACCTTTGAAGTATTCTAGAAAGCTTTTTAATTCAGTGACACTTATGCACAGTATTAGCATTAGGGATGACAATCCACAGCATCATATTATGAATATGCAAATGTAATGAGAGAAAGAAGTAGCCTAATAAGAAGTAGCGAAGAAAAAGTCCACAAACAAGTCATTGCCTCTGCACTGGAGAGGGATAAAGAGCATGTTTCAGGTCTTACCAACTATGTCATCAACAATATGACAAACCAGTTTGACCCAGCAGCACATCCAGAGGTGCTAATCAACATATGTGTTGGACTGCATGTAATATCAGATGTACAAGAATCTCTACTGAAAGTAGCTGATGTTGGTGAAGCACAAATGGAGAGATTTGAGAGAGACGCACTTGATTCTGATAAGACACATTGCTTCTTTAGGCCAGTCAAGAAGTCTGGCATCAAAACATTTGCTGATATAGCCAAGAAGACCAAATTTAAGTCTGGCAAGGGAGGGACAATCATAGCACGTATTAGTCCAGAAATTGTTTTCCACAGAGGCCTGTCCTTAGCAAGATGCATAGATGATGTTTCAATAACAACTGTTCTTAGTCACCCAATAGGACCCGTGCCTATGTCCCTCTTCCATGCTGACGGAACAATGAGAAGAACAGACAAAGCTGAATTTGGGCATCAGCTGGAAGCTCAAGCTGAAAGAATCCATGAACTAAGAGCATGCAACAAAGAAACCACGGTGTACATCAAAGGTTTCAGAGTAGCAGCCGTGTTAGTCTGTAATCGCAAAAACAAAAGGAGTACTTGTGGCACCTTAGAGACTAACAAATTTATTTGAGCATAAGCTTTTGTGAGCTACAGCTCACTTCATCGGATGCATTCAGTGGAAAATACAGTGGGGAGATTTATATACACAGAGAACATGAAACAATGGGTGTTGTCATACACACTGTAACCAGAGTGATCACTTAAGATGAGCTATTACCAGCGGAGGGGGGGGTGGGGGGGAGAAAACCTTTTGTGGTGATAATCAAGGTGGGCCATTTCCAGCAGTTGATAAGAACGTCTGAGGAACAGTGGGGGGGGGGGTCGGGGGGGAACAAACATGGGGAAATAGTTTTACTTTGTGTAATGACCCATCCACTCCCAGTCTCTATTCAAGCCTAAGTTAATTGTATCCAGTTTGCAAATTAATTCCAGTTCAGCAGTCTCTCGTTGGAGTCTGTTTTTGAAGTTTTTTTGTTGAAGAATAGTCACTCTTAGGTCTGTAATCGAGTGACAGAGAGATTGAAGTGTTCTCTGACTGGTTTTTGAAAGTTATAATTCTTGACGTCTGATTTGTGTCTATTTATTCTTTTACATAGAGACTGTCCAGTTTGACCAATGTACATGGCAGAGGGGCATTGCTGGCACACGATGGCATATATCACATATTCCAGCAATGCCCCTCTATTCTTCAACAAAAAAACTTCAAAAACAGACTCCGAGAGACTGCTGAATTGGAATTAATTTGCAAACTGGATACAGTTAACTTAGGCTTGAATAGAGACTGGTAGTGAACGGGTCATTACATAAAGTAAAGCTATTTCCCCATGTTTATTTCCCCCACTGTTCCTCAGATGTTCTTGTCAACTGCTGGAAATGGCCCACCTTGATTATCACTACAAAAGGTTTTCTCTCCTCCCCTCCTCCTGCTGGTAATAGCTCATCTTAAGTGATCACGCTCCTTACAGTGTGTATGGTAACACCCATTGTTTCATGTTCTCTGTGTATATAAATCTCCCCACTGTATTTTCCACTGAATGCATCCGATGAAATGAGCTGTAGCTCATGAAAGCTTATGCTCAAATAAATTTGTTAGTCTCTAAGGTGCCACAAGTATTCCTTTTCTTTTAGTGTACATCAAAGATGCCCTGACTGTCACACAAATGGCATCTGGGGACAAATTCCACACATTCAGTGAACTGGCTGCTGAGTATTTGAGAAAGGTCCTAAAAAGATTTGACAAAACTAAGTCTGTAATCAAAGACTTTGACAGATATGACAACCATAACCCTGTGAAAACTGCAGAAAGACAGCACCAGACAGGATGTAAGGCTTGATGCAAGAAATGCCAGGTGATTGGAGACACCCTCTGCCTCCATGGAAAAGTTTCTAACCGTGGCATCCAGCTAGCAGTCACTTGTAAATTTCTCTATAAATATATGGTTCAAAATGCATCTGACCATGTAGGAGCACACCCAACACAAACACTCCTCCTGGCAGGAGGCTTTTCCAATGATGAAGTACAATGTCCATCACCAGTAGAGATGTTGAAGAAGCCCAAGACTTCTACAGTACTCAAGAGGCCTTGGGCACAATGATGTTTCTGTATGCTGTATGTGCCAGTATGGCTTTTGGGTCTCTTGGTGTTAAAGGAACCATAGTGATTGTCACCTGATACAGATATTTAGGTCCTTACTGTTCATTAGATAACCTGTATTGAAACAGGCACCAATACCAGCACAACTGACAAGTGTCATGCAATTTGTGATGCACTCACTCCTGACTTCTGAAACATATTTCCTGCTGTACACACATTAACAGGGCGCGACTCTGTGTCATCCCTATTTAATATTGGGAATAAAATCTGCTTTAATGTTGTCAAAACAAAGGGATCTTACCACCTCAGATATCGTGCCAAATAGGGAGAGAGTGTCTGATAAGCCACAATTTCTGCTGCAGGGAAGTTGGTAGTGGTGCTATATGACTAGAGCAAGAAAGAAAAGGACCTGAAGTGTTTGTGCCTTATTCTGTCCAACAAAAAGGACAAGTCATTGGCCAAACTCCCACATGTGAGGACAGTTTTGAAGAGCATGGCAAAAGAGCATCTTGGCAAAGATCTGGATATCTTTGCACATAGGTGACCCAGATGTTGGATCATCATGGCAACATGGATGGAAAAATGAGGATGATGAACTACTTCCTGTGTTTTTCAAGGATACAGTGCCATTTGACCTTCTACAACACCTTTTTATACCTCTACCAGTAAGGGTCATTGCACAATCAACTATTTCTGTAGTCAGAACAAGCTTGCCTGCACGGAACTGTGTACATGCCAAGGCAACGAAGACTGTGGTAACCCACACCCTCCCGACAGAGATCGTAATGATAAACAAGATGATGATGATGATGTTGACTAGAAATGTTACCTGTGCTATTACATTTCAGTTGTACCTGTACATATTTATTATTCAATTTTGTTTTAACCATTAGATTGTTGTGATGCTTTGAGATCACAAAGAAATCAAATTTTGTGTCTTGAAACGATAGTCACTAACAGAAATGAATGCAAATATTTCAAAGTAGTCATTTTATTGTGCTGATGGGGTGTCATTGTTTATCCTGATGTTTGTGATAATGGCACTATGTGATAGCTCCACATCATACCTCATCTTAAAGTAGACATAATAAGCTTTCAAATGATGTATGATGTGTCTGTGTGTAGAGAGGGTACACATTAAATCAACCAAATCAATGGTGTCTGCCACTCGGCTCCGTGTGCAAAGCAGCTGGTATACGACTAAGGATCTGGCACAAGGACTGCTCTCCCCTAGAAAGAAATGGATCCTCATCTTTCTAGTAGTGTATAGTAGCAGTTTCTAGTTCTGCTGTTGAGAAATCCACCCCTGTGCAGAGGACCAGCACCAGGAGTTTACAGCATTTACATCTAATTGAAGTTCTTTTTTAATAGAATTTAAATCACTGTCAATTGGTGCCCCTAAAGTATGATTTTGGTGTAGTAAGATAATTTTGTTGCCACTGTGCCTACTAAAGTGGAATTTGGTTGCATTTTTAAACAGAAGAGGATGAGAGAGCTGTAAATATAAAGAATCGAGGAAAATATTTCATGAGTATTTTCATTGCTGTGAATTATTGTCAGCACTAAAATTATTCCATCATGCCACTGTCTTGTAACTTTTGCCATAATGAATGTTACATATTCATCTTTGATGTTTCAAGTTATGTTTAACTGTGGTTCATTATGTAACAGATAGGATTAGTTCCTTTTACCTTGGGAAAACCAAAAAGTAATGGTGAAGTGACCGCAAAGCCTATTCTAAGCAACTATTCAAACTGACAAAAATTGCAACCTCTAATAAAGGTGAAGCAGAACTGTGCTCAGTACATTGGTGTATAATCTGGGGTAGCCTTTAAAACAGGAGATTGGCTAATAAGGGAGGTTACTTGTTGATCAGTTTTCTGTATTCAGTTAAATGCCTGCAGAGCCTTTGGGCTGGATGTTAAACAATCCAAGTCTAACATTTTTGTGAGGTATAGTGGTAAGTGGTTAAACTCATCTTTTCAACCCCTTCTGAATGTATCATCTTCCTGTTTGTGTCCTCATGCTTTCCAAAGGGTGTTCTTCATTTTAATTAGCACTGCTCTGATTCCGCCATCAGAGAGTTGATCATATCTTCCTTGTCAGTATCCTTTGTGGTTTCTCTTCCCAGACCCAGGCTGGCATTTTACACAGAACATTCTGCTAGATTATCATCTTGATAAAACAAAGCCAGTTTGGGGATTGGATCAGGTTTGCTCTGACATGTTTTTGTTGGTTTGTTTGTTCACATTACCAGACTGAATGATTAGTTGTCTTATGCTAGTTGGCCCAGATAGGAGAAGCATGGAGCCTGTGATCATCCAAATTAGTGGAAGTTTATCCAGGGTACTGCAGGTTTACATTGCATAAAAGAAGCAGTGGCATGTGGATAAGTTAAAGTGTTCAGCCTCCAGCGTGCTCCAATCCTCCAAAATCACTGAGTTTGTTCGGAAGAACAAAAAAGAATAAAAGGGAATTGGTTACAAAAGCATCGATTGCACTTCTTTATTCTGACAGATCAGCAAGGGAATTCAGATAACCATTCCTACCAAATTTTCTCTCTCCTCATCTTTATCATGTGAATTTCAAATAGAAACTGCACAATTAAACGAAAAGCGGGAGACGTGCACATGTTTTTAGAATCTATTGTTTATCTATGCTTTGTGCAAATGCTATCGCTGTTTTGGGTAGAGAGCCAGTATATATAATTTCCAAGAGGCAGACACTTCATGCATCTTCACCAGAGTTGCGACAAATAACTGAAGTGACATATTGAGGCTTCCAGCATGCAGTTTATAACCCCAAGAGTCAGGCACATTTATATGAGGACTTAAACAGCCTACATGAGTCTTAGTCATTCTCTGTAATGTTCTTAAGAATCTTCACTATAATCTATTGTCTACCTGGTAGTCAGACCGGTGTGTAACTGACAAAGAATCATATAATCTAGGCCAAAAAAAGGTGTTTACCTCAAGGGAGAACTGATCTTAAATTGCTGTGATTTTTTTTGTTTCTCTTCTGAGCGCATACCAATGGATCTCAGTCATTAAAACTATTTCTTCCTTCTCCTCACTCTCTCTTCCACTCATAAGATTTTAAAGGTACAGCTGTATATTTAAAATTGTAATTAGGGGAATAAAAAGATGCAGTAGGTTATGATGGAAGCAATCTCTATTCACAAGTGGCTGTGAAAAGCAACTTTTGTAGCAATATCTTCATTCTTCTCTGTTTTATGAGGCCCACATCCCAGCCTCTGCACCATCCTTGGAGAGTAGAGTCTGAATGACCATGGATTCCCATGCAGTTCCAATGCATCGGGGTGTGTGTTGTCTGCAGACAGATTGTGCAGAGATGGTTGCACCCCTTTCATTCCACAGAGCCATGGTCTGTGGCAGTCTACATCCACAGTAACAGAGCCTGGGGTTTTTTTCTGAGCAGGCCAGGAGAGGAAGAGGGATATGGCCAGTGGGTGGTGCACAACTGTGTGCCTTAATCTTAATCTTAGCCCAGCAGAAGAATCTGTCCTATCTCGGGGCCTCTCCATTTGCCCCTCCACCCCCACAAACATGATACAGTTCTGTGGTGACCTAGAATCCTATTTTTGACGTCTCCGACTCAAGGAATATTTCCAACACACCTCTAACCAATGTATTAACCCACAGGGACCTTCCAACCAACACTACAAAAAGAAGGATTCTGGGTGGACGCCTCCTGAAGGTCGAAATAACAGACTGGACTTCTACATAGAGTGCTTCCGCCGACGTGCACGGGCTGAAATTGTGGAAAAGCAGCATCACTTGCCCCATAACCTCAGCTGTGCAGAACACAATGCCATCCACAGCCTCAGAAACAAGTCTGACATCATAATCAAAAAGGCTGACAAAGGAGGTGCTATCGTCATCATTAATAGGTCGGAATATGAACAAGAAGCTACTAGGCAGCTCTCCAACACCACTTTCTACAAGCCATTACCCTCTGATCCCACTGAGGGTTTCCAAAAGAAACTACAGCATTTGCTCTAGAAACTCCCTGAAAAAGCACAAGAACAAATCCGCACAGACACACCCCTGGAACCCCGACCTGGGATATTCTATCTGCTACCCAAGATCCATAAACGTGGAAATCCTGGACACCCCATCATCTCAGGCATTGGCACCCTGACAGCAGGATTGTCTGGCTATGTAGACTCCCTCCTCAGGCCCTACACTCCCAGCACTCCCAGCTATCTTCAAGACACCACTGAGTTCCTGAGGAAACAACAATCCATCGGTGATCTTCCTGAAAACACCATCCTGGCCACTATCGATGTAGGAGCCCTTTACACCAACATTCCACACAAAGATGGACTGCAAGCCCTTAGGAACAGTATCCCTGATAATGTCACAGCAAACCTGGTGGCTGAACTTTGTGACTTTGTCCTCACCCATAACTATTTCACATTTGGGGACAATGTATACCTTCAAATCAGCGGCACTGCGATGGGTACCTGCATGGCCCCACAGTATTCTAACATTTTTATGGCTGACTTAGAACAACGCTTCCTCAGCTCTCGTCCCCTAGTGCCCCTACTCTACTTGTGCTACATTGATGACATCTTCATCATCTGGACCCATGGAAAAGAAGCTCTTGAGGAATTCCACCATGATTTCAACAATTTCCATCCCACCATCAACCTCAGCCTGGACCAGTCCACACAAGAGATCCACTTCCTGGACACTACGGTGCTAATAAGCGATGGTCACATAAACACCACCCTATATCGGAAACCTACTGACCGCTATTCCTACCTACATGCCTTTAGCTTTCATCCAGATCACACCACATGATCCATTGTCTAAAGCCAAGTTCTACGATATAACCGCATTTGCTCCAACCCCTCAGACAGAGATAAACATCTACAAGATCTCTATCATGCATTCTTATAACTACAATACCCATCTGCTGAAGTGAAGAAACGGATTGACAGAGCCAGAACAGTACCCAGAAACCTACTACAGGACAGGCCTAACAAAGAAAATAACAGAATGCCACTTGCCATCACCTTCAGCCCCCAACTAAAACCTCTCCAACGCATAATCAAGGATCTACAACCTATCCTGAAGGACGACCCATCACTCTCACAGATCTTGGGAGACAGGCCAGTCCTTGCTTACAGACAGCCCCCCAACCTGAAGCAAATACTCACCAGCAACAACACAACAGAACCACTAACCCAGGAACCTATCCTTGCAACAAAGCCTGTTGCCAACTCTGTCCACATATCTATTCAGGGGACACCATCATAAGGCCTAATCACATCAGCCACACTATCAGAGGCTTGTTCACCTGTGCATCTACCAATGTGATATATGCCGTCATGTGCCAGCAATGCCCCTCTGCCATGTACATTGGTCAAACTGGACAGTCTCTACGTAAAAGAATAAATGGAAACAAATCAGACGTCAAGAATTATAACGTTCAAAAACTAGTCGGAGAACACTTCAGTCTCTCCAGTCACTTGATTACATACCTGAGATTGGCTATCCTTCAACAAAAAAACTTCAAAACCAGACTCCAACGAGAGACTGCTGAACTGGAATTAATTTGCAAACTGGATACAATTAACTTAGGCTTGAATAGAGACTGGGAGTGGATGAGTCATTACATAAAGTAAAACTATTTCCCCATGTTATTTCTCCCCCCACCCCTCCACCCACTGTTCCTCAGACGTTCTTGTTAACTGTTGGAAATGGTCCACCTTGATTATCACCAGAAAAGGTTTTCCTCCTTCTACGCTCTCCTTCCTGCTGGTAATAGCTCATCTTAAGTGATCACTCTCCTTACAGTGTGTATGATAAAATCCATTGTTTCATGTTCTCTGTGTGTGTATATAAATTTCCCCACTGTATTTTCCACCGAATGCATCCGATGAAGTGAGCTGTAGCTCACGAAAGCTTATGCTCCAAATAAATTTGTTAGTCTCTAAGGTGCAACAAGTACTCCTTTTCTTTTTTGCGAATACAGACTAACACGGCTGCTACTCTGAAACCTGTTAATCAAAGCTGCCACTTTAGGAGGATGTTAATGCAGTGGTTTCAGAGGCTACTGTGACCCATCAGGTACAATAATGACCAATGGATAGGCAGGGAGAGGATTCTGAGTCCTGGCAGCACCACTATATGTAGCCTGTTTACTTGGGCTCTTTGAGTGTGGATGTGCTTTGCTTTAAAGAATCATTTTGTCTGTGCCACCCTCAATCTGAATGGTTATTCAAACTTTTACTAGAGTTAATACATCATAGGTACAGGACATTTACTTGGGAGTAATATGATGAACCAAAGTAGTTACTATGACAACTTTTCTGTACTATGTTCGGGAAGCTTATTTAATAAATATAATTGTTATAGACTGTTGTATTTATTATATGTTAACAACATATATATATATATTACAAATATTGAACATTAAATGGCTGACAGGTCTCAAAATGTAATTATACATGAAGAATCAACATCAAACAGGGATTGGTTCTTGGCTCTACACTATTTAACCTTTTTTATCAATGAGCTGGGAGAACACACAAAATCATGACTGAAAGTTTTCAGATGGCACCAAGACTGCGGGAGTAAAATAAAAAAAGAGGACAGGTCACTAATATAGAGCAATCTGGATCACTTGGTAAACTGTGTGCAAGGAAACAGTATGCACATTAATATGGCCAAATGTAAAGTTTTACATCTAGAAGCAAAGAATGTAGGTCATATTTACAGAATGGGGGAATCTATCCTGGAAAGCAGTGACTCCGAAAAAGATTTTGGGGTCAGGGTGGATAATCAGCTGAACGTGAGCCTCCAGTGTAATGCTATGGGGAAAAAGGGCTAATGCAATCCTTGGATGTATAAACAGGGGAATATCAAGTAGGAGTTGGGAGGCTATTTTACCTCTGTATTTGGCACTGGTAACCAGGGCTGGAATATTGCGTCCAGTTCACATGTCCGCAGGAAGGAAGTTTGAAAAAAATAGGAGAAGGCTCAGAGAAGAGCTGTGAGAATGATTCAGGCATTGGACAACATGCTTCATAGTGATAGACTCGAGGAACTCAATCTATTTAGCTGAACACAGAGAAGGTTGAGGGGTGATGACATTAAGAAAAAATATTTGATAATGCACTTTTCAGTGTAGCAGACAAAGGTCTATAACAAGATCTAGTGGCTGGAAGTTAGTTAGACAAATTTAGACTGTAAATAAAGAATACATTTTTAACAGATCAGGGTAATTAACTATTAGAACAATTTTCCAAAGGTTATGGTGGATTCTCCCTCACTGACAAAAACAGGATATGTTTCTGGAGGTTCAAAGACAGTATATCAGGGAAAATATATGCATTTTGCCAGTTTGGGTGCATAGGTAATGCAGCTGCCATACAAGGTAGAATTCAGCTTCACTTTCTCTTGTGGAAGGTTTCTTTTCAGTGAACTGAAAATATCTTGTAAATTTCTGAATTTGATTTGCTGTTGCTAAAAGTAGCAAGGTAAATTATACAATAGTATTCCATTCATTATTAATTGTCTTTTTAAAGTCTGCCACTGGTTTATTCATTAAGTGCGATATTTGGTTTATGATTTTGATAAGTTATAAAGTGGCCTAATTTAAACAAGGAATTTAATCATATTGAAACAAATATGAAGAGGTTGAAAGTGCTCCTTTAAATCTTCCCAGTCCCCTTTTATAACATTCCTCGTCTGCCTTTACAGTCCTGTCTATTTCCTCATTAGTGTTCCTTCCAAAGCCGAAGCTTGTCAACAATGAAGCTATTATCAGCACAATATGAAATCAAAGGTAATACAAAGATAGTTTTTAGTCTAGTCTTCAACAGTGTTTTCTCTATGACAGGTATTTTTAATTCTGCAGTTGCTGAAAATTTACGGGAATTAATGTATGTACAGCCAGATAGATTATAAATCAGCAACTGATGACTTAACGTGTATCATACAGATACATTCTCATATGTGTTAAGAAATGTGGGGAAATAGATCACAAAAATATCTTCACTTAACTAGTATGTACGGATAGCTTTAGTATGAGAGAGCATATAGAAGGGGGAGGGTTGGGCATTGTTGATTTCACATTTGTCTGCAGGTGTTTAAAGCCCAAAGTAGGTTGGAAGCCTTTTTTTTTAACCAAGTGTGAATGCGATATCAGTTTTCCATACATTAGTCTGTATATTCTGTTTTGAGAAACGCAGGCTTCCTGATAGTCAGATAAATATTTTTTAAAGTTGAAGGAAAAAGTGTTGACAGGAGTCTTCTTTCTCCAACAGCTTTCACTTTCTTATTTTGGCCATAAGGAGCAGCTAGCTTCCTATTACCTGTAACAGCTCCCTTGTCCCTCAGCCCTACCTATCTTTTCATAAATTAATCAATAAAATAGGATAGCTACAGATCCCATCATGCACAGCATTTAGTTTGCCATAATAACTTGGAACCAGATTTATAAAAGTATTCAGCACTCAAAGGTGCAGGTAAGTGCCTTTTTGCAGAAATGCGCAGTGGGTGGCTTTCAATGGGACATAACTGCCTAACTCTCTGAGCTGCTCAGTGGGATTTACAGCATTAGGTTCCTAAATAGTTTTCAGAGTAGCAGCCGTGTTAGTCTGTATCTGCAAAAAGAAAAGGAGTACTTGTGGCACCTTAGAGACTAACAAATTTATTTGAGCATAAGCTTTCGTGAGCTACACCTCACTTCATCGGATGCATATACTTTTGTAAATCTGACCCTTAATCTGCTATGTTGTTAGAAGTAAAGATGTGCCAGTTTATTTAGTAGGCAGCTGAGTGCCACAGACTGAGGTGGGCTTAATGGATGACCTGCAAATAGCAATGGTTTCGGAGACTCTGGAACACAAACGTCCTGATCCTGTGGCTTTGCCTTGGTATGGGGTCCATCCATGTAGAGTAACTTATAAAATCAGGGCCTGAACATGCAGAGAGGATCTTTAAATGTTTTTTTGTGGAGGTTTGAACAAAACTTTTTTTAAAAAATTGAATCTGATTTCTTTCTTTTTGCGCTTTTTCTTCTAATTTTCTGACTTGGTTTGTACCATATTACCACATTGGACTACATATTTCCCACTCTGTCCACCCCTACACATTCCTGAAATATCCAGGCAGTAGCAGGCATTCCTCTCTCCACAGCTGTCGTATTTACTTGCAACAGTCAGAAAATAAATCCCAGTTACTTGGAAGAGCCACAGAACTTCTATCGCAATTATTTTTAAAGAACAATTTAATTAGGGCTTGGGAAGCTGGAGCGCTTCACAAGCCAGGTGTTCTTTTGCTTTTTTTCATTATAAGGCAAGTACTTATTGTCATGGGCTTGTACCAGTTTGTAGTGAAAGAGTATGCAAAGATTTGAAGTAGATATCATGACTCTAGGCCAGGAAAGTTTGGGTACGTCCAAGCCACTTACTGTAGGAATAATCCTGCTGTGCCATTCATCAGGGGAATTGGCACAAATGTAATCCATTATTTTCGCTCTTCAAATTTGTAAAGGAATGTTGGGAAGCTCTTTTCCATTTGTTTTGAGCACTGATGTGGTTTAGCATTGCTGCCAAGTATCTCAATGATACTTTTGACTAGCACTCTGTGGTGGGGCTTGGGGTGCAATTTAGACGAATGAGAGGTTGTCTCACCTCTTACCCTGCAACCCTGAGTGCCTGTAGTTCCCAGCCTGGGACACTCACAATTGGCGTATAAGTGTGCAGCTCACAGCCTGAAGTGTCTGTGTGCAAGACAGCTCTGGTTCAGCAGCTCTGACCCCAGCAGCCTGTCTGCAGCCCCCCTCTGGCTGCCACCAGCCTTAGTTGCAACCTTCAAGGTGACCCCAACACACTTCCAGACCCGAATTTTCCCCAAACCGGGTGCTCTGCAATATTCAACCCTCTCCAGGATAGTTCAGAGAAATAATAAGGTTCCTTTGTTCCTCTTAAGACACAAAAACGCATCACAATTTATTAACTTAACTGGGGTAAATACATCCTTCAATTTAAACACAGCACTGAGTTAGTTTATAGGAAAAACAAACGAAATTTATAAAAATAGATCCTAGGTTAAGCAATGCCAAGTAAAAGGAATAAAGTTAGAAAGGGATACAAGCAAGTAAAAGTGAAATCATAGAATTGTAGGACTGGAAGGCACCTTGAGAGGTCATCTAATCCAGTCCCCTGCACTCATTGCAGGACTAAGTGTTATCTAGACCATTCATGACAGGCGTTTGTCTAACCTACTCTTAGAAATCTCCAGTGATGGAGATTCCACAACCTTCCTAGGCAATTTATTCCAGTGCTTAACCACCCTGACAGTTAGGAAATTTTTCCTAAACTGCCCTTGCTGCAATTTAAGCCCATTGCTTCTTGTCTTATCCTCGGAGGTTAAGAAAAACAATTTTCTCCCTCCTTGTAACAACTTTTTATGTACTTGAAAACTGTTATCAGGTCCCCCCTCACTCTCCCTTTTTCCAGACCAAACAAACCCAATTTTTTCAATCTTCCCTCATAGGTCATATTTTCTAGACCTTTAATCATTTTTGTTGCTTTTTTCTGGATTCTCTCCGATTTATCCACATCCTTCCTGAAATGTGGCGTCCAGAACTGGACACACTACTCCAGTTGAGACCTAATCAGCGTGGAGTACAACGGAAGAATTACTTCTCATTTCTTGCTTACAACAATCCTGCTAATACATCCTAGAATGATGTTTTCTTTTTTTTGCAACAGTGTTACACTGTTGACTCATTTTTAGCTTGTGATGCAAAATGAGCCCCAGATCCCTTTCTGCAGTACTCCTTCCTAGGCAGTCATTTCCCATTTTGTATGTGTGCAGCTGATTGTTCCTTTTTAAGTGGAGTACTTTGCATTTGTCCTTATTGAATTTCATCCTGTTTATGTAAGACCATTTCTCAAGTTTGTCCAGATAATTTTGAATTTTCATCCTATCCTCCAAAGCACTTGCAATCCCTCCCAGCTTGGTATCGTCCACAAACTTTAAAGTGCACTCTCTATGCCATTATCTAAATCATTGATGAAGATATTGAAGAAAACCAGACCCGAACTGATCCCTGTGGGTCCCCACTCGTTATGCCCTTCCAGCATGACTGTGAACCACTGATAACTATTCTTTGGGAATGGTTTTCTAACCAGTTTTGCACCCACCTTATAATAGCTCCATCTAGGTTGCATTTCCTAGTTTGTTTATGAGAAGGTCATTTGAGACAGTATCAAAAGCTTTACACTAAAGTCAAGATGTACCACATCTACTGCTTCCCCTCCATCCACAAGACTTGTTACCCTGTCAAAGAAAGGTATCAGGTTGGTTTGACATGATTTGTTTTAGACAAATCGATGCTGACTGTCACTTATCACCTTATTATCTTCAAGATGTTTGCAAATTGGTGGCTTAATTATTTGCTCCATTATCTTTCCAGGTACTGAAGTTAAGATGACTGGTCTGTAATTTCCTGGGTTGTCCTTAATTCCCTTTTTATGGCACTATATTTGCTCTTTTCCAGTCTTCTGGAATCTCTCCAGTTTTCCGTGACTTTTCAAAGATAATCGCTAATGGCTCAGATATCTCCTCAGTCAGCTCCTTGAGTTTTCTAGGATGCATTTCATGAGGCCCTGGTGAAGATATCTAATTTTTCTAAGTAATTTTTAACTTGTTCTTTCCCTATTTTAGCCTCTTCTGAGCCTACCTCATTTTCACTGGTATTCTCTATGTTAGACGTCCAATCATCACCAACCTTCTTGGTGAAAACTGAAACAAAGAAGTCATTAAGCCCCTTAATGACTTAAACAAAGAAGCCATTAAGCAAATCAAACAGTTAGGATGACCTGATGATATTCTTTCCTTCGTGTAGACTTCCCAACCCCCTGCCCATTTCTGTGTAAATGGGGCTTTCGTTGTTTTTGGTCACACCTTGCTTAATTTCATTGGAGACCGGAAGATAGCTGCTTTCTCTCCTATATGGGAGGGAACCTGTTTCTCACTGTTTGGCCACAGACATTAAAGCATAATATCATTCATATTTTGTCATATAATGTTAATACATACATTTCACAGTGGCATTTATCACTGGAGTGCCATTAGCTTTCAGAAAAGATCTCACTCTATACACTTTTATAACACAGTAATATTGTATACTATCAGTTGATTCAATTGCATATCACTTGAGGCTCAGCCCCCTTAGTCTTTATAGATCAGTAAATCATTGCAATGTATTTTTTGAAAATTAAAACCCAGATTAAGCATCTCTCTCCTGCTGGGTGGGGTAATTGCCATGTTGTCTCCTTCCCAACTTGTTCGTTTGATAGCTTTATTTACTTTATATGTAAAATTGGACCTTCATTGTCTCTGCCTGATGACCAGGCTGGTCAGAGAAGCAAATACGCATTCCTTTGTCAAGGGCAAACTTGTTTACCAGCTCCCTCTGACATGCCTGGTTTAAACATGCTTTAGTAATAATTCCAGCATTTATCCATAACTATTAATACGTAGTGTGTATATACATTATGCAAGAATATTAATGAGCAGTGAGTTATTAGTTTTCAGATGATACCCCACAAGGCATATTTCATACAAAGATTATCACAGTAGAGTGTAGGATGTGAATATATGGTTGCTTAGCGTCACACACTCCAATTAGTTGTCTGACCTGTTTATCTACTGTATGAGCTGCCGGCAGTTATAGTGGTCTCAAATAATTTTAAGAGTGTCTCATTTTTTGAATAGGTTTCTTGACTCAATAGGACTTCTGATGGCGTAAAGTGTGAGTAAAGGTGGCAGAATTCAGACCTATAGGATGAATAAGTATATCTTTAATTTTAATTACACGAAACGAATTTAACTGTTTTTGATCATGTAAAACAAATGTGCGGTTAACATAATACTATCTTACAGATGCTAAGGGTTTGAAAGAATAACATTGTATTGAGCGAAATATTTATTTGGACTGAGATTTTCAACAACACTTGAAGGGTTTGTATACCCCGTTCCCCTAAAAAGTAATGAGAACTGCGTGTCCCAATTCCTTAGACAGGCTTGAAAATAAGAACCTTAGGATTTAAGATCAACTGTCTCTTATTCTAGATGTCCAACAGTAACCTCTCAGTCATCTTACAGAAGAACATAGCCACTGAAGAGCAACTTTGTCTACACATGCTAAGCACCTCAGGTGTGTCCCCATAGTCAATGCTATCAAAGACAGCTAATAGTTCTAAGGAGCTGTCTATAAATTATGTAATGCATTGTGTGTGTCTGGGTGGGATCATTAATTTTTCATGTTTGTGTTAAAAAGTGTTACAAGGGGTAGGTGGGTCTTGAAAATAACCAAAAATATGGGTTATGAAATTTATGGACAGTCCCTTTAAAAAATCAAAGCACATGAATCTTTATCCATCACTAGATGGAGATGAACCAATACGGTTTCTGTTCTATACCTAGGTCTGCAGCTTGATGGACTAGGGTGAAGGATGTCTGAGTATTTGAAACACCACCAGAGCTGCTCAGCACAACCTTCTCCTTGACCTTTCTGAAAAATGGGAAATTACATACTAGTCAGTGATACTAAATGTCTTGCTTTCTTGATCAGAGACCTCACATACCTTCCTTAAGAGGCAATGCTTTCCCTCTGTGTGGTTCTTCCTTCCACCAACAATGGGCCTAGCACTTTTCAGTTAATTTTTACCTTCTGGGGGAGGGCGTGGATTCGGCTCACAGGTTCTGACCTGTAAAGCACCTCCAGCATCTCAGTGAGAGATACCAGCTGACACTCAGGCAAGTAAATGTTGTGTTTTGTCCCCTGAATGCATCAGTCTTCTAGCTGACAGTAAAGTAGTTCAGCCCAGATCCAAACGACATTATCCTAAAAGTAATAAGAAAATGTTTTCACAGCAAGGAACTTGACTCTGCAATCAAGAATCAGCAACTTGGATTAACCAAGCTATTTACCATCTGCGTAGCCCTGGCATAAATGCTTTGTCATGATTGATCAGATTAAGGATGAGACTTGGACAACTGGTGTTCTACCCTCATGGGATTGATAATGGAACTCTGTATTCTCAATTATTATTTATTTATTCAGTGACTTTCATCTCTAAATAACCAGCTCATTTCCAGTCCAATGAACAAAGCAAATGTGCCAGTCTTTTTAGCAGCAGGGGAAAAAAGATGTTGATAGTTCTGTAACTGAAAATGATTATCATTTGATTGCTTTTCCAAGGTCTTTATCAAATGAGTCAACGGTCTCAATCCAGTTCCTTGTGGACTGGTGTCTCCTTAATAAAAACAAACAAACGAGCACTAACTGTCTCTGCAGAAAGCTAATGTATCAAATAGACCTACTGAATTAACTCATCCCTGTAATGTCTTTGGAAGATGAGATAGCGTGATCTACTGGATAGGGCACTGGATTGGGGGTCAGGAGATCTGACCTGGGTTCTATTACTATCTCCGTCACTGACCTGCTGTTTGACCTTGGGCAGTTGTGGTACCTCTCTGTACCTCTGTTTCCCCTTTGTCTGTCTGGTCTGTTTAGAATGAAAGCTCTCTGGGATGTGATATTTTTAATGTGTTTTATACAGTACTTAGCACAAAGTGGCCTGGATAATACAAATTAATAATATCCCATCCAGATTCCTACCAAACTTTATGACCACTGAAGAAGATCCTGCCCCTGGAAAATCCATGCGCAACTCAGGGTGAAAACAATGCATTGGTGTTTGTTGGGGCAGTCTTTTGGAATTTCACTCAGTGATGTGTGATACTTGTATAGTGCATGTAGTTGTGTATCGTAATACAGACTCTCAGTGCTCTGATTTGAGGAGACCCCTTTAACCTGGACCACAGCAAGATGTTCCTTAGAGTTGGTCCCTCTGGATTGCAGAAGGAGGGGTTGAGGTACAGTGGTAGGGCATGACGAGGTAATTTTCACTGTCACTGATGGTGGTAGTTCTGTTAATAAAAGTCATCAGTGTTCAGGACTATCAAGCCAGCATGTCTCCAAGAACTAGATTCACTTGCAAACATGTTTTCTAAGAAAAATATTGAGAAACATAGACTGTAAATCTAGCAAACAGGAATCCCAGCTTTCAGGTGCTTTACAGCCCTCTGATGTTAAATAAGATAGTTGGATTTGGCTGCAAACACTGATCTTAAGCCAAATGCCTGTTATGCTTTCCTTGTCCTCATGAGAAGGCCAACTTGCATGTGTTTGGCAGTGAATTAGTTAATTTACTTAGTGTTTGATGTGTAGGCAGCATGCAGCTCTCTGAGACTGCAGTGGGCAATGAAGCAGCAGAATTCAATTTGCAGCAGTGACCTAAGAAGGACTATTTTTAGTAATAAAATAGGTCAGGGAATGCAGTAGTACAGACTGATAACAGTCTTCTCCTTAACTCATGGGGTTTGTTTCCTCTTATTATACAGCAGCTCTGAAGTGGGGAAACCACATTAAACATTGTCACATGGTCAACGTTTAAATTTTTCATTGTGAAACCATCACAAGAAAACCACTGTGGTTTCTCAGGCTGTAATGAAGAAAGAAACTAGGTAAATACTTTCTTAGGGATTTGTGGAAGGGAAAACCACTTGAGAGCTAGGTGACACGAGTCATTTTAATCACTGTTGTACAGTGCATATGACAGGCAATTCTCCATTTTTACTGCACTGGCAGGTTTTCACATATTCCCTGTACTTGTCTTTGGTATTCATTTATTCTCTGCGGACCATGCAGGTGAGGGCTAGCATCTTCTTTTCAATGTGTGATAGATGGAGGAATTGGTTAAAGCTATCAGCTTGATCCTATGGCATTTTCAGTTATCTCTTTGAAAGGAAGAACAATCTGGCTATGTTTGTTGTGGTGTTCAGCATACTGCTTACAGTCTCTCTTTTCAGTGTCAGGTTACTTTGCTTGTGTTCACCAGGGGTTATATTCCTGGTTGCAGAGGAGTCAGTGAGTGGCCTTCGACAAATCACACAAACTTTTACTGTGCCTTCATTTTCCTCGTTTGCAAAATAGGTTTAATATTGTACCTACCGTTTAGGGATTTTATGAAATTTAAAAAAAAAGAAAAGGAGTACTTGTGGCACCTTAGAGACTAACAAATTTATTTGAGCATAAGTTTTCATGGGCTACAGCTCAAATAAATTTGTTAGTCTCTAAGGTGCCACAAGTACTCCTTTTCTTTTTGCTAATACAGACTAACACGGCTGCTACTCTGAAACCTATGAAATTCAATTCATTCATGTTTGTAAAGGACTTTGAGATCCTTGGATAACATATAGCAAAATATTTTATTATTACATAATTGTGAAATCAAAGTAAGAGAGAGCATGCACCACTCTCATGAAAGGTCATTTTTGTTGCTGTAAGTTGCAGATATCTGGCCTTTATCTTAAGGTAGCAAGTAGGGCATACAATATGCTTACAGTGTTGTCCTTAATAATGAAAACCCTCTTCTCATCAGAAAATTTGACATCAGTGCTTCATGTATAGTAATAGTAATTTTCCACTTACATGACCTGCTCCCTATTAACCCTTACATTCCTCAACTGAAAAAGGAGCCATTTCAGTGGTTTGGCATTGGAAATTCATTTAAAAAACGCTGTTCCTAGTGGGATTGATCCAAAACCTATTGAAGTAATTGCAATGGAAATATTCTTACAGACTTCAATGGCCTTTGGATCAAGCCCCATAATCACGTATACAATATGTGTCCTGTCAGCTGCTCCAGTCTAATTCAGTATTCTTACAGCAGCACTCATAATGAGGACATCAATGTTACTGTTTTTCCTTTGGCGCTAAAATGAAGGAAGCTTAATTTTTTTGTGTGGAATTGTGAACATGGCAAAAGCATCACTTATTGTAAACTTAGTCATTCCAGTCTCCCTGTCCACACCCCAGTCTTCCCACGCAACCCATCCCTTCTAACTCATCATAGGGGCCATGAATAAATGACAAATCACGATCTGCTCACGGCATATGTATATGAGACTAGTCTCTCGCTAGCAAAAAACACTCATTGACATGAAGCCATTCATTATGCATGCAGTAGAGAGCTCCAGCAGGAACACTCTCTTTGTCTCCATTTTTAAGAGTAGAGTACAATGTTCTGGCCCACCCAAAAAAATTACTGGTGTACATGCCATAGCTGATGTATTTCACTAAATTCCTTAAAGTAAATATCTTACGGTAGAAAGCCTGAATTTGGGAAGTAGGTAAGCCTTGCTTTTATATCATTAGTGTTTTATAGTGATTACGTTTAGAGGTGGTTTTAATCTCTCACATTGCATTAGGGGCTAATTTATTTAAAGTACATTTTTGAAAATCCCTATTCTTTATTATTTCCTGATCTTTCATCAGCAAGATGGATGAAAACAATTTGTGCTACAACAGAAAGCTAGCAAGATATTTTCAGGAGTGTGCCATCCCATTTATTCATGTAAAAATGTTTCTATTTCTGTCCAGTGGGTTACTGTGGTTGGTAATCAGATTTATTTTCTATCAGGGTGTGGATGAACTGTAGTGTCTGAATTCTGAAGGACATTATCTCAGATAGGAAAGTGAATGGTGTTGCATCATTGATCAGTGTCACATGTTCACATTATGAGCCCGACTCCAATCTCAGTTGTAGTGCACACACAGGTGTAAATAGGTGTTACTTTGGATGTATGCTTGCTTAACTGAGATCACCCCTTCACTTTAGGGTTATATGCTATACCAGAGGACAAATCTGGAGGTGGAATAGTGTTTTTGTCTTCACCCAAGTTCGAATGTGAGAGTAGCTCCCTCCAAACAAAATCCATCATATAAATCCGGCTAATCTGCACATCTGCAGACCAGACTAACTTGGGTATCTTGTTAAACTGTATGCCTTCAGAAATCAAAGGCTTTCCAGAGAAGCTGATACACGTGGTATCTGACATGGCAATGAAATTCGTGAGGCTTATTGTCATGGGAGTCTTCAAAGTCCATAAGTCAGTACCTCCAATCCAATGGCACCAAACTTCCTATCTGACCTTTCCATGTTAGGTTTCTCACTGGCATTCTCTGGACTGGGTCCTTGGGCTGGATGTGCACAAAAGGAACCACCTATTTTGATCTGTCCATACTCTGCTCAAGGTGGAAGGCTCATGGACCTCACTAAATTCCAAAACTCTACCCAGACAAGGAGGCTAAGGAGTAAGAGAACTAGTGAAACACTATAACTGCTCCCTGACAAACACTGTTGATACACTGTCAGCACTGTTAGCATTTGTCCCTGTGTCTCTCTCATTTAATTGCTGGTGCTTCAGCTTTTTTTATGTATTTATTGAGAACTTGCTGGTGTTTTCATACCTGTGACTACTTGTCATCTCTGAAATGCCCATATTCCATCCCACCCCACCATAATATTGTTTCTATAATCTTAGTGATGTGCGTCATCAACAGCTGATGGGAGCATGTTCCCATGTAGCGCCACAAATTATCACAAACAATGTCCTCTTATTATCACTGGTTGGCTTGACAGGGCTTGCAAAATTAACATGCCAGCTGAAAAAATAAAATGTGTCCCCATGGTTCTTCCTGTAGTGTCTGGTGCTTCTCCGAGTGATACAGAGTGCTAGCAAATTAGTGTTTCTGTAGCTGCATGTCACTCCTAGATGTATTGCCTGAAGGAGGGAGTATGTCTAAGAATGAGGCCAAGGAGCATAGTGTGGCTCTTATGAGGCAGGATCTGCCAAGGATAGCAGAGTATATCCTCATACCAAAGTTGAGATGTCCTGAAGGGATACTTTGTGAAAATATTTTTTTTATCTACTGTACCATATATGCTTGTGTATAAGCTGAGAAATTTTGGGCTGACCTTCAAGGCAGGTTTAGATGGATTCCCTTATATTTAGGTCAGTTTGGGAACAGCTCTGCCAATAGATCTGCAGCTCCGTGTCTTTCTCCTTTCTGCCTCTTGGATGGTTTCTCTGGAACTATACTACCTTTGCAAGTCCCACATTAACATAACAATTCTCACAGCTCATTGGCTTGTTCAGTTTCCTGGGTATCTGGCTGGTGAATCTTGCCCATATGCTAAGGATTCAGCTAATCACCATATTTGGGGTTGTGAAGGAATTTTCCTCCAGGGCAGATTGGAAGAGGCTCTGGAGGTTTTTCGCCTTCCTCTATAGCATGGGGCACGGGTCACTTGCTGGAGGATTCTCTGCACCTTGAAGTCTTAAACCATAATTTGAGGTTAATAGCTCAGACGTAGGTGAGAGGTTTATTACAGGAGTGGGTGGGTGAGATTAGAATCATAGAATATCAGGGTTGGAAGGGACCCCAGAAGGTCATCTAGTCCAACCCCCTGCTCAAAGCAGGACCAAGTCCCAGTTAAATCATCCTAGCCAGGGCTTTGTCAAGCCTGACCTTAAAAACCTCTAAGGAAGGAGATTCTACCACCTCCCTAGGTAACGCATTCCAGTGTTTCACCACCCTCTTAGTGAAAAAGTTTTTCCTAATATCCAATCTAAACCTCCCCCATTGCAACTTGAGACCATTACTCCTCGTTCTGTCATCTGCTACCATTGAGAACAGTCTAGAGCCATCCTCTTTGAAACCCCCTTTCAGGTAGTTGAAAGCAGCTATCAAATCCCCCCTCATTCTTCTCTTCTGCAGACTAAACAATCCCAGCTCCCTCAGCCTCTCCTCATAAGTCATGTGCTCTAGACCCCTAATCATTTTTGTTGCCCTTCTCTGTACTCTTTCCAATTTATCCACATCCTTCTTGTAGTGTGGGGCCCAAAACTGGACACAGTACTCCAGATGAGGCCTCACCAGTGTCGAATAGAGGGGAACGATCACGTCCCTCGATCTGCTCGCTATGCCCCTACTTATACATCCCAAAATGCCATTGGCCTTCTTGGCAACAAGGGCACACTGCTGACTCATATCCAGCTTCTCGTCCACTGTCACCCCTAGGTCCTTTTCCGCAGAACTGCTGCCGAGCCATTCGGTCCCTAGTCTGTAGCGGTGCATTGGATTCTTCCATCCTAAGTGCAGGACCCTGCACTTATCCTTATTGAACCTCATTAGATTTCTTTTGGCCCAATCTTCCAATTTGTCTAGGTCCTTCTGTATCCTATCCCTCCCCTCCAGCGTATCTACCACTCCTCCCAGTTTAGTATCATCCGCAAATTTGCTGAGAGTGCAATCCACACCATCCTCCAGATCATTTATGAAGATATTGAACAAAACGGGCCCCAGGACCGACCCCTGGGGCACTCCACTTGACACCGGCTGCCAACTAGACATGGAGCCATTGATCACTACCCGTTGAGCCCGACAATCTAGCCAGCTTTCTACCCACCTTATAGTGCATTCATCCAGCCCATACTTCCTTAACTTGCTGACAAGAATGCTGTGGGAGACCGTGTCAAAAGCTTTGCTAAAGTCAAGAAACAAGATTCTGTGGTCTGCATTGTGCAGGAGGTCAGACTAGATGATCATAATGGTCCCTTCTGACCTTAATATCTATGAATCTGTGAGTATCATGAAGCATTTCACAAAGTGTATCCATTTGTTTCTGCCTCATCGTGCTCTGTAATTTTTAATATATACGATTCCATCAAGTGCAGAGCCGGAACATAGAAGAGGTTATAGAACAGAGCAGTATTCTACCATTAATGTGCATTAGTTGAATTTTCCTGTCATCTTACCTGCAGCCCTGCTGTGGAGTGGGGACCAGATGGAACCACCTGCAGAGGGAGCAGAGTGCTCCAGGTTGTCATCGAACCACCTCCTCCTCCTAATGGAATGCAAAGTCAGAAAAGAGAAAAGCTATTTCTGTGCTTGTTTCTAAGTGTTATAAAACCAAGCTGTCAAGTGACATGAAAAGAAGTGATCACGATGCCAGTTAATGCCAGTAGGTAACCTACAGCTTTGGGCATTATAGATCAATAACAGATCGGCTTTTAAACTTGTTGGGTAATAGTTAACCTCAACACCCGTTAGCAAGGTATCACTGGCATAATTTGTGTCACCAATGTTATGGGCATGATTTTCCAAAGGAACATCAACCTGTCCTCCATTTGGGAGTGTTGCACGGTTTTTTGCACACTCACACATGCACATGTCTGCATGCATGCTTCTTGTGCACAGTCACCTGCACATGCAAATGGTAGATTTTATCACTCCGAGGTACCCACTGTCTATATCCACCTGTTTCTTGTTTTATACTTAGATTGTAAGCTTTCTAGGAAAGGGTCACTCTTTTTGTTTTGCATTTGTGAAGCACCAAGCGCATCGGGGTTCAGCTCTATGACTGTGGCTCCTAGGCGTTAAAGTAATAATAATAATAATAATAAATAATAATAAATATGGGTGAGAGTTCACAAAAAGTACACTTGCAGTTTTACATGTATACACACGAAGACTAACTTTTGAAGATTAGGCCCAATATATGTTCTCTTTTAGCGTGTGTGAATGAGAACATTCCAGGTGCATTATGTTACACACACTGACTTTTTTTATTAGATCTCTGGTTGGTGGTGAAACTGTGTTTGTGGGGGGGAAAGTGATTTGATTCCGAGATTTAGAGGTGACTTATGTCAAGATTATAGATTGTGCTGTGCAAAGATGGTGCTTTGATAAATAGATTTATTCAGGAATCACAGCTGCAAAAAATGTAATCAGAGGCAGATTTGTAGATCCTGCCCTGCGGGGGTTCTCCTCCCTGCCCCCCTTGAGAGAGTGAAAATCTGGAGAGAAGGAATTAGAGCAGCCTTTCATTACTGAGCTGGCAGTGATAGTTGGCATTAACTGAGCCCTGCTGTTGGAAAAGTCTGGAGAATTGGTGCAGTCCTTTGCTCTCAGTTGGTGATGCTGAGACCACAGGTGCATAGAAGTCAAATGCAAAAGGAAAAATCTGATAAAACAATAAATGTAATTTGAGCAAACATGAGCATCGTGTGGCTGCAGAATGGCCAGGGAGTGCCTGTCAGCTTTGTCCTTCATTCACTTCATATTATTTTTTAAAAGCTTTCATTGTAAGCATTGTTCAGAATGTGCAGAGAATTACAGTAAATCCAGCCTTAAAATACAAAATGGAGCGTTAGGTCTCAGCTGTTCTGTGTGATTTTAGGTGTCGCATTTCTCTAAAGAGCATTCATAATTCCTGCATTGCAACATTGGGGTTACAAAGTTCAACAGAGGTAGCGTCAGAGTGCTCCTTCCCGGGATGCTTGGCATAGAGGTTGGAGAGGAAAGTGAAAGAAGATAGTGAGGGTAGGGGCATTAGATGATGGCAGTACAGAGGGGGAAAGGAGCATTTGCAAATATAAGGGAAAGAAAGAGTTCTGTTTCCCTAAGAGTCCCAAAATAGTCTACAGTTTTTATCCTGCTGTTCTCTTGTACCATTATTATCTGTGCATAGCTTTTCCATAATTAAAAACTCTTGTAGTTGAGCCTACTGTTGCACTGAAAGCAGAGTGAATTTCCAGGACAAACAATGGTAGAAAATACAAAATGAAACACATGAAAAACTGTTCTTTGCTCACTTTTAAGAGGTTATTCTCAAGTCTCCAGCCCATGGATGCCAAAGGTCTATTCTAGGGGTGGGGGTGGGGATCGGGATCTTGGTCTTCATGAAATGACAAACTTTCAATCCGAGTGAGGTCTGTTTACTTTTTTCAAGGCCGATTCCACAAAAAAAAGGGCTACGAATCTTAAAGGAAAGTTTAGATTAACCCAGCTTTTATTAGGTTTCAGAGTAGCAGCCGTGTTAGTCTGTATTTGCAAAAAGAAAAGGAGAACTTGTGGCACCTTAGAGACTAACAAATTTGTTTGAGCATAAGCTTTTATGAGCTAGTGTAGCTCACGAAAGCTTATGCTCAAATAAATTTGTTAGTCTCTAAGGTGCCACAAGTACTCCTTTTCTTTCAGCTTTCATTAAATACCCCCAAATTATTGAGCATTCACAGGCTTTGTAGAGCCCAAAAGCTAACAGTGCCTATATGAAATTCCCTCTATTGACTCCCAAAATAGGAGGCCAGGAAACAGTAGCTAATACCCTTCTTTCACAGTTGCTTTTGATGCTATTTAAAAGGTATGCATATAATATATTTGTATGTGTGAAACATAATATTTTAAACAATTCAGAATTAAAGTGGGGAGAAAGCATTCAGCTATACAGGTCTAATGCAGAGTACAATCTGGGGAAGGCTGAGGGTATGTTCCTTGTGACCATTATGCTGCTTTGATTTATTGGTCAGCTGAGTTAATTCATTATTTGTATGTGATTATTTTGCTGCTTGGTCATAATTTGTTACAGTAAACTTAATTAATGGATGAGGTGCCTAGAGCTTTCCCTGTAGGTTTCTTATTGTTGCTTAAATCTGTATAAATAAATTAAAATATTTGGAGAGTGGTTGGCTCTGTAGATAACCTAATTCCCATAATAGGGGTTTTCTGATGAATGTTTTTTACTCTAATTTGTAAGGCCATAGTATGAAAATTATTGACTTGAAAGGTTATGTTTGTCCTGATGTTTGTCACTTACATGAAGAAATCCCTTCTGATCCAAAAAATGTCATGTTCCCTGCTGTATTTGGCTAACTGGTGATCTAAAATGAGAGATTTCCATGCACAGTTGATGGTGTACCATGAGGCAGAAGTAGAGACAATAGGTCTGACCAGATGTTGCTATATGTAAAACAGTTGGCATTCAGACATCACAGCGAGTGGCACTGTAGAATGATAGGCCAAGATTTTCCTGACAGAGGAAAATGAGGTTGCTCAGCACTTCTGAAAGTCAGGTCACTTATTTATGGACCCTTAATGTTAGTGACCCAACTTTGAACAAGTGCTATAGGAAAGGCTTTATTTCCTGTGAACAGTATGAAGTGCAGATATTCATTCTTTGAGCATCCTCCTGCCTAAAGCCATGTGAAATGGAAGCACTGAATCCACATTTGTATACCCTTTGTCGGGTCACTACTCTAGGGTATCTTCTTCTCTGCTGACTTGTGTGGCAGCAGAGCTGAGCTGCTAGGGCATTGCTGGGAGTTCTAGTAGGAGATCCACATTTGCAGGGCCTGCTTTAGTGGCCAGTCTATGGTCGGCTATTAGACTATCTACACTCCTGCATAGGTCTTGTCACTGTTATTGCCTGTATTCAGCCTGCCCCTTCTGTGGCATGTAAAAATAACAGCGGGGAAGTTGCTGTTAATTATTTTTGCATTATAACCAGTGCTGCTGTGAAGGGGGAAGATAGGCCATACAGAGGACATTTCTCTGACTCCTCTCCCTTTGCTAGACATCTCTCCTGGCCACAAGGTTGCAGCAGCAGGAGGAGCTGCTTGAGGTAGCTATGCAGCATGGGGGATTCTACCATGTGTCTCTTTTCCCTCTGTGCATGATCTCCCCCCCCGCCCAATTTCAGACCACATTATCCCCTATTTCTACTACCAAGTAGTGATGAGAGTGTGTACCCCCAAGTCAGCTTTGTTCCAGAAGAAGTGGCCTCTCTAACTATTTATTTAAGTTTATTTAATTTTATTTTATTAACTGATAAATCCACTATTGACTTTGAAGGGCTGGTGCAGGACCCTCAAGCCATTAATCTTGCTTATTGTGTGTTCTGTGAAAACGAACTCTGCCAATTAAAAGTTTATCTCTGGGAAAGAATGCAAGGTTACACCTTCTCTTACACAAGTGTATGGAATATGAGTAGCGTGGCTCAGGAGTATTGATCTCTCTGGCTGTCGTGAGAGAAGTGCCCTGGTTCTAACCCTTGCCAGCTAGTCACAATTTTTAATCCGTCGCATATGCTTATGTTTGGTGATGCTGATGCTCTGTGTGTGTCGCTGCTGTGGTCCTCACTGAAATTTCCACATCCTGGTGCTATAACTTCGATGTTATCATTTATACCTACCGTCCCAAATGGGGTTAATAGTCCATTCTCTCCTTTGTAAAGTGCTCTGAGGACTCTGGATAAAAAGCCTTCTAATAAGAGAGAAGCATAAACATTAACATATGTGTGGCCTTTTGGGTAGCTTATCAAACAGACCCAGAAGAGTGAATTCTTTAGCAGAAAAGGTAAGATTTCCATGCTGTGTATGTTTCTAATACCTAAGTTATGATATCTTTACTTTACTTATAAATTGCATTTTGGGTTACATGCTCTGACTGGGGTCCCAGTGGGGGCCAGCTATGGTCACTCAATTCGGGTGAACTGCAAAGAATGGGGCAGACAATCCCCATAAAGCTGCTGGCTATTCCAATACTTAGATTTACCAAGCCAGCATAAAACAGCTTCTTTATTTCCTTACTGGTTACTCAGAGGTCCAAACAACACAGTTCCCTTAAAGTGATCCAGTCTCAGGCCTCCATCCAGGTACCCAGGTAAAATATGATGAACATTTCTGTAAACCTTATTTCATCACATAAAAGAAAATGTTCTACCAATCCCAAGGGATTGGACACATTACCTCCCAGGTTATTGAATATTCCAGATCTTACCCAAATACACACTACAGCCAATTCTTATTAACTAAACTAAAATGTATTAAAAAACAAAAGAGAGTATGGTTAAAATATCAATATACATACAGACATGAGTTCAATTCAGTGAGGTGCAGATTCATAGCAGAGATGGTGAGCTTTGTAGTTGCAAAGATTTTTTTTTAGAAATAGTTCATAGGTTATAGTCCAATGTCCAAATATCATATTCAGGGCATACCAGCATAACTGGGACCTCAGTCTTGCGACTCAAACTTCCCCTGATAAAGCCTAAGCAGATCTGAGATGACAGAATCAGGACCCAAGGTCTTTTATACTATTTCATGTCCTCTTTGACAAGTTGGGATTTCCTCTGGAAACAAAAGGTAATTAGGATGACTTTGAAGGAGGTTCATCACCGGTACTTAGCTATAGAATTAACATAAGGCAATTTGCTTGTTCCTCCACCATTCACAGATTATTTGTTATACATTTCAAAAAGAGATGAATATAGAGATATCCCATGTTTACAATTCATTTAAATGCTAGGATGTTCTTTTGATCTCTGAATTATCAGAATACAGCATAGACAGGGAGGGTTGATTCCATTGTCGACCCTACTCATACATATGTAAATACACAAAAACACAAACATTATCCACATGTCTTTTGAGGATTGTTTATTTTGCAGGATGTTTAACTCTTTCTAGCCATGCATCACACATGCATAAGCTCTCTCTTTACCTCTGTAACCGTCAATATAGACAGTGAAATGTAGCAAAAACATAAAGGATCAAATTCTACTCACAAAAACCAGCTGATAAACACAGCTGCAGCTCCATCACTCTCTACCCATAGTCCCTTTCTCTCTCTCTCCGGGATCCCTATCAAATAGATGGGTTTGTGTAGCATGCATTGAAGGTAGAAAAATTTGAGCCAATTTGGGCAAATGAGGAGAGTAAATTTCAGGGCAGAGAGAATAACCAAAATGACATCCAGAACAATTCCTTCCTCCCAGCAAACAGGCACTTCTAACCCTGGAATGTGACTGAACAGATGGGCCTTGCAGCTTGCTTGAAGGTCAACAAATTCTGTGAATTCTGGACCATGGGATGGAGTTTAGGATTGAGGGAATAAATTCCAGAAGTCATGGGATGATTCTTGGAATACCCAGGATGGTGAGTCATCTTGTTAACACCCCCTCAAACCCCTGCCTGTAGTGAGAGGTAACCTTGCCCGTGGTGACTGGTGTTAGCTCCCTAACACTATCAGTCTGTCAGCCACTCAAGTTCTCTCCTCTAGGCTCTCCAAGGCCTGTCTTCACCTTGCAGATTAACAGTAGGGATGCTTCATTCCTCTAGTAATATTTTTTCACTAAGCCATGCATCTTATAACTTGACAAATTCCTATATAAGGTTATCAGATCAGTGTTAGCAGGAACTTTCCTAACACTTAGGAAACAGACTCATATACAGTCAGTTAAGAACACATATGAACAGTATGCCCTTTGCTCCCAAAGAAGCAGATTTGAATGGGAAAGCTTAAGAGACTCAGTGCTGGGTCCAAGACAGTGGAACAGCTTACAGGAAAAGATCAGAATGCCTCGAATCTGACTGTTTTTAGAGCTCTGTTCAAAGCCCACCTTATCAGAGAAGCTTTCACAGAATAACCGAAGGTGAAGAATGAAGATGGGGAAAGAAGAATAAGAAGGGAGAGTGAAGACAAACAAGAACCACCAACAGAAAGTGTCTCCAACTATAAGCTGTTGAATTCTAGAATGGCGAGAGCAAAGTTCCATTTCAGATGACATATGCATGCTCCTCTTAAACTATATTCGGCACATAGATAATGTGGTGATTGGTGCTGTATAAAGCCCATAGATAAATGAGATAGGAGTCTGTGCATCTACAGCAGAGGCAGCTTTAAGGCCTATATAAAATCTGTCTGCAAGCTTCTAATAGAGCAAAATACTTATGTCCAAGGTGCAGGAAGTATGGTGTTTTCATTTTTTTTTCAGAGATGAACATATTGTCTTGTTTAAAACAATGAGATCTCCTGAGAAACTCCCTCCATCACATCGCCCCCTCCCCTGACTCCAGTGAGATTTAGGTGAAATCAAGGCTACAATGCACTGTATAATGCTTACGTCAGAAATTCTCTTTTCTTTCACACAGGCTGCCAGTAAGACTCCAAGGCCTCATCTGGCTTCTGAGGATGATGGGTCTGCAACAGCTTTTTCATACTAACGGATTTTCTTTTGGAAGCTGCTGCACCTGCAGAGATTAACAAAATAGTCAATAAAGCTCAAAAAGTCAAAATTGTAAAGTAACAGTCGGTTTGATAAGATGGGAAAGCTGCTGCAAAAAGTAATTAAAATGGATCATCAAGATTTAACATAATATGGAATTCTACTTTGATCTACAGGAAAACACATTCTATCCACAGGAAAAAATCCTCCTTTAAGACAGCTGAAATAAGGAGTGTATTTTTAAAGGGGTGAAACTCTCTAATAATTTTCTGTCTAATGAACTATTAGAAGTAATAGTGTTAATACAGTCCATTGATGATAATGAACATTGGTTCTGTAAATGCATTTAGTTTCTCTACAGTAGATTTTCTATATATTCAAATCTAAGCATTTTATCTGTGTCATTTAATTTTCCTGAAAACCCTGTATTGAAGCTTGGATACGTTTCCTTTTCCCTTTTACGAATACTCTGATGGGAGTCTAGTATCTGGCAATGGGTTGATGATGATTAGAACTTTGATAAGTACTAGCTTCTAGTCTTTTGTCATGCTGTTCACTGTCAAATGGCTTCTGTCCTGCCCAGCCAGTTACTTCATGGACTAAGGACACAACCTTGTATTGCTTTCGCAGATGTGTGCTTTTCCTTGAGTTCCGACTATTCCCCCTATTTTAGACCAAGGTCATTACAATTTGGTTTCTCCCTGAGCAATATTCTGCCTTTTCATAGACCTCAGCTCCTTACCTAATAAGATTGAATGTTGATATGTTTCCACACCCAGATATGCCAATCATGCCTTAATTGACTACAATGACTTTAATTGGATGAGAATAACAAGACAACAAAACAACAAAAATTAATAAATGTAGCTTAGGGAGTAGCTCCTTCTTTACAAGCTACATGCAGCTCACCTCATTCTTATATCAGGTCAAGATTCTCAGAAGTGACTAGTAACTTTTGGGTGCCCCATTAATGACACCATAAAGGAGCTTGATTTTCAGTGCTTTTGGGAAAAAGGGGCCCCTTTAAGGTCTCAGTAAATGTTGGCTTTAGTCCTCAACTTCAGCTGCAACAGAGTGTCAAACTCTACTCCAGGAGGTACTTACTTATGTCAGAGATAAACTCTCTTTCTTGTTAATTTAACACCTCTAACATAGCAGTCTCAGGTATTCCTTTGCATCATACCTTTTCTTTCATTTATATCTTTGTAGTTCAGTAATCTTATTTCTCATGACTGTTGTATTTTTAAAGACATCACTGAATATAGTGTGACAAAGCTCTGTCCTTGCCTCTGTGGGTCCCGCGTTTCCTGGCAGATTTCGCTAGCCTCGGAGGCTCACTGTGACCCTCCATGTAACCCTTCTTTCTCTAGAGACAAGGGTCAGAGACAGTCTACTGAGCCATTTTCATCATAAGCCAGCGAGGGAAGTGAGGAGAAGTTATCCTTCCTTGCACGGTCTCTGTTGTCTCCCAGTCTCAGTGATTAAATAGGGGGCAAAGGTGGGGGGGGGGGAGCCCGGGCCCACCCTCTACTCCGGGCTCCAGCCCAGGGACCCTAATAGTATCATCTATGGTAGTTGACCTTTTAGAAACATGACACGTACAATTCTCTGGGCTACTTTCCCCACAGCAGCCCTCACTTCCTCAAGGTCCACTTCACCCTTACCTTAGGGCCTCCTTCCTTGTGCCTGATATGGTGTGTACTACTCAGCCTCTCCAACTACACAACTTCTTCCCACAGCTCCTGACATACACTCCCACCTGATTGACTGGGAGGCTTTTAACTAGTTTCAGCCAGCCCCTGATTGGCTTCAGGTGTCCCACTCAACCTAGCTTTTTCCCTGCCTTCTGGAAAGTTCTTAATTGGCCCCAGGTGTCTTAATTGACCTGGAGCAACTGCCATTTCACTTATCCTGGTGCCAGGGATTTGTTTAGCGTGGAGCGAATCTCTCTCTCCCACACCGCTCTTCCATAGCCTTCTAGCTTGGAGGGAGGTGGGAAGCTGCTACTCCTGCTGCTGCTAGGCCCTAAGCTCTCCCTGCTGCTCCAGCTGCTCCCCTGGCTGAGCCAGACACCCCCCATTCTCTGCTACTTGGCTGCTGGACCCCCCACTCTTAGGTGCTGCTACTGCTGCAACTGCAGCCCCGGGGGGGGGGCTGCTAGCCCACTCCCCAGAGAGGAGGAGTGAGGGACCCCAGCCACTGTTGTTGTGGATACCACCACCACCACCTGAGAGGGGTCCTTTCTGCCTGCCTGGACGACCACCTGGAGTTCCTGGAGCTGCTGCTGCTGCAGAGGCCGCTGCCTGGAGCTGCTGAAGCCCAAGGAGGAGAAGAAGAGGATCATCTGCCAGTGGGGCAGCACCTAGAGACTTTGCAGACCACCGTGGAGGGGGCCCTAAGACTGAGTAATTTTCAAACTGTGCTCTTGTGGTGGGGGTTTTGACTGTGTTTGTAGGGACACCGGGGGTGTGGCGTGGAGCTGCCCCCCTGATCCATCTGTGTGTCCCCCCCCAACCCCCACCACTTTTACTACCACCGCTGCCCCCTCCACTACCCCCACTGGCTGTATACCATCTGCCTCAGCTCCTGCCTCTGGACTCAGCTGCTTGCTTGGCTTGCCATGCCCTATTTCCACCCTTTGGGCCAGAAGCAGCAGCAAGCTAAAAAAGACTTGTGCAAGTGCACATGGGCACATGTGTCCCCCCTGGACTGCCTACCCCCCAGCTTTGCCCTTTACTACCTGCCCCATTTGCCACTTGCTTTGCCTCCTCTTTTGCCCCAGCCCCCCTTACTAGCTTCAGTTTGTTTGCCTGCCCCGGCCATTTCCTTCTGCAGCCTTTGTTTGTTTGCCCCGCCCCAGCCTCTGAAGCTAGCCCCTTGGTTTCCCTGTTCTACCCCCAGACCGCTTAACCCCTCGCTCCGTGTGCCCATGCCCCCTCCCATGCGCTTGTGCAATTCCCCATTTCAGTTGCAACCCTCTTCACTGCACCTTCAATGTTGTTGAATCCCCCCCTCCATAGTGCACCAAGAGGAGCCGGAATTTCCACCTTGTGTCGGTGACTGACCCCTAACCACTGATTGCCCCCCGTCCAGCTCACCCCTTTTGGCGCCCTCCTCCCCTGCCTGCAGCCTAGCGGGGAGGAGTGGTCGACCTGCTTCCCCTCTCCCCTCCTCCTTTTGGTGTCCCCCTTTCCTCCTTGCTCATGATGGCGGGGGATGAGACGGGTGAGACCTCTCCAGTAGCCCGAGCTCTCCCTCTCCCGCCTGCCCCTCTGTCACCCCCCCAAACTTCTACGTCCGCTGCCAAACCATCTGGTATCGCCCCCGCTGGGGCACCAGCAGCGACGGGCACCGAAGTGACCTCCACTGCTGCCACGTCTATCACCCCCTCAGATTTGGGGGGAGTCCTCCCAGCCGGCGGGAAGGGCCAGGGAAAGAAGAAGGGGAAGGGCCCCGCTAAAAAGACCAGGCCCTCCATGGCAGGGGCTGCCCCCAATGCCCCGGCCCCATCTCCAGCTGGGGCGCCCCTCCCCGCTGTTCCCTCCACCAGCTCTGCAGGTGTCCCTCCCCCGGCCCCTAGAGCATACGCCCAGGTGGCGGCAGCCCCCCCGCCTGCCGCTACATCATTTCTCCAGCCCACCGCCTCCGCTACCATCTATAGCGGCCGGGGCCCCTTTCCCACCATGACCAGGAAGCACGGCGTCCGTTGCCTCCTGGTGCCCGCCTCGCCCCACGTGGAGACCTATGTGCGGGCGTTGGCGAGGGTGGTGGGGCCCACGGCCATTGTGGCGGCCTCCAAAATGTATGGCAAGATTGTCTTCTTCTTAGCATCGGAGGCCGCCGCCCAGGAGGCGGTGGAGAAGGGCCTGGCGGTGGGGGGCGTGTTCGTCCCTTTAGAGCCGCTAGAGGACCTGGGCGTCCGCCTGGTCCTGACCTCCGTCCCTCCCTTTCTCCCCAATGCCGCCCTGTTACCCGCCCTTTCTACCTTGGGAAAGCCCATCTCTGTCATCAGCCCTCTCCCGTTGGGCTGCAAAGACCCCGCCCTCCGTCACGTCCTCTCGTTCCGCCGGCAAGTGCAGCTTCAACTGCCGCCGGCGGCGCGCGACAGAGAGGCACTCGAGGGGTCCTTCCTAGTTCCCTACCAGGGGGCCCGTTACCGGGTGCATTATTCCACGGGGGAGGCCCAGTGCTACCTTTGCCGGGCGATGGGGCACGTCCGGAGGGACTGCCCCCTGGCCTGGGAAGAAGGGGCATCCAGGACCCCCGAGCCCCGGCAGGGCACCGGCCCCGTCATCGCCAACGCCCCTGGCTGCCCGGGGCCTGAAACCGCCCCTCCTCCTTCCCAGTCCATCATTGCTCCCGCTCAGGCCCAAGGGGCATCTCCCCCACTATGCCCAGACGAGCGGGAGAACCCCGCCCCCACTGTTTGCAATCTGGCGAGGCCTGTGGAGGAGGGTGCGGCAGGGACACCGCCGGGCATGGGTGAGGGCCCGCCCCAAGGGGAATCTTCCCTCCCTTGTGCTGCCCCACCATTACCCCCTCGAGTCCCTGAGCCATTGCCTCTGCCCCCTGACACAACCCCTGCTAGCCAGCCCCCGGATGATGCCATGGAGGGCTGGGCCCTAGTCCAGGGGAAGCGAGGCAAGCGGAAGGCTCGAGCTCCGCTCCTCCCATCTGACGCGGAGGCCCCCCGGAAGACCAGGAAGGGGGGCACCAATGCTGAGCCTTCCGCTCTACCCAAGGGTGTGTTCCATCCACCAGAGCCGGCTGGGGAAGACGTGGCAGCACTGGAAGGCGGTATCTCCCCTCCACGGGAGTCCCTCCCCTCCAAGACCCCCGAGGCACCATCTGAAACCCCAGTGTGCCCCGAAGTAACCGTTGCGTCAGGTGCCGGCGGGGAGAATCCCGGGGTAGCGGAAAACAATTTCCCCTCTATATATGAGAGATCAAGGCCCTGGGTCTGACCCCGGTCACCCAGGGGGTGGACGATCCTATGCCAGCGGGCCTCGATCTGGGCGACTTCATTCCAGCCCCCCTTTCCCCATACTCCCTCCCCGTAACCATTGCTTCTGCTCCCACCTCCGAGGAGCCCCTGGACTCCTCCATCAACCCGGCTGCAGAGGGCACCCCGCTGAGAGCCGCCGAGCCAGTTGAGGCGACGGCCAGTGCCACGCGGCTGGAACCTGAGCCACCAGGGGCATCCCTCGCTGGTGAGGAGCATTCGACCTCCTTTCCGGGAGAGGACCCTACAGAAGAAAGTCCACCTCCTGATGCCGTGGCTGCCAAATCCACCAGAGAGCTTGCGCCCGGCATCAGTGAGAGCCCTCTCCCGACCCAGACTCTCACCTCTCCCCCTGCCCCTGCCCTTATCCCGCCCACCTCCCGAGATATTATTGCCACCCCTGGGACAGTCTCCTTCCCCTTTCCAACAGATGACTCCCAGGGAATGGCCTTTGTGTTTGCCCGTCCCGACCCACCAGGGGCTGCTATCCTCCCTCCGCCGCCCCCTATCGCCCCAGCATTCAGGTCAACCCATCAAGAGCCCCGTCGGGGGTCCGCACCCTGTCTGCCCGTCCCGCTGGGCCAGGGGACTGTACCAAGGGCCCCATCGGGGAGCAACCAGACCATAACCCCAGCCCCCCATGCGCTGCGAGAGGAGTTGCGGGAGTTCCTAGAAGACGTCCGTGGCTCCCGCAACAAAGTCCAGCTTGCCCTCCAGCGATGGGGGGACTTTAATCAAATCCTCCGGGCCGCAAGGGCCCTCATGGGGGAGGGGAAAAGGACTGGGAGACAGGGCGCCGCGGCCTACCAGCGGGTCCGCCACTTCCGTGACTCCTTACTCACCTACGGGGTGGGTCACGGACTGCTGCGCGGCCCGCCGGGAGCCACGAGCATCCCTGCCGGCGAGGATCCCCCCCAGCCCTCCTCATGGCACCCTTTACCATCGCAACATTGAACACCCGTGGCTATAAGATGGGTCTCCGCAGGTCCCAGGTGCTCTCCTTCCTTCGAGAGGGGAGGTACTCTGTGGTTTTCCTGCAGGAGACCCATACGGATCCGACCGCCGAAGACAGCTGGCGGCTGGATTGGGGGGACAGGGTCTACTTTAGCCACCTCACAGTTCATACGGGTGGAGTGGCGACCCTGTTCTCCCCCGACCTACGGCCCAAGGTGCTGGGGGTCGCCGAGGCTGTGCCGGGTCGCCTGCTGCACCTCCGGGTCCAAATGGAGGGGCTCGTAGTCAACCTCGTCAACATCTATGCCCCAGCAGCGAGCCTGGAGCGGCTGCAATTCTATCAGCAGGCGTCCGCCTTCTTCGGAACGTTGGATCCTCAGGAGTGCCTGGTCCTGGGAGGGGACTTTAACATCACCCTTGAGGAACGGGACTGCTCGGGGACGGAGCAGAGCCCGGCCGCCATCGCCGTCCTCCAGGAGATAGTCGAACACCACTCCCTGGTGGACGTCTGGCGCGACCATCACCCGGATGACACTTCCACGTTCACCTTTGTCCGGGTGGAGGCCCATCGGTCGCGCCACTCCCGGTTGGACCGCATTTATTTATCACGCTTTCATCTTTCACGAGCCCACTCCTCCAGCATCCGGCCGGCCCCATTTTCTGACCATCACATAGCCACCGTGACAGCCTCCCTCTGCGCGGAGAGGCCGGGGCCGGCCTATTGGCATTTTAAGAACAGCTTGCTGGAGGATGCGGGCTTCGTGGCGTCCTTCCGGGAGTTCTGGCTGGCCTGGCGAGGGCAGCGGCGTGCCTTTCCCCAGATCCAAGGAGTGTACTCCCCACTGAAAGAAAGAAATATATGCAGAGAGAGAATCTTTTTAAAGATTTAAAGGCAGAATCAGAGAGAGTGAATTGAAGACAATGAAACAACTCACACTCACAAGATTAACAAAAGGCTTAGAGAGAAGACAGAGGTCATGGAAGTTTGATCTCACTGCTTTAGTGAAAAGATAATTGTATTTCCAGCAGTGGGAAGGAACTAGAAATACGCTTGCTTTTAATTAATTCCCTCCTTAAGGAAATTTTGTCAGTTTGAGGATTCTGTCTCAGACTTTGATATAGAAAGAGCACATGAGATGTGATAGCCCAAACTTGCTCCCGATCAAAGGCCAAGAGCAGTAATTATTAAAATCTTGAGATTCCAAGAGTCAGACAAATTGCTTCAGTTAGAAGGGAAAAGGATTCAATTACATTCTAAGGCCATAAGATAATGTTCTTTGTAGATCTGAGAGCTGAAATTCAATTTAGAGGGTTGCAGTATGGTGCCCTGCAAAACTCCAGGTCCAGATTAACACGTATGAGGAAATGGGTGGCTTCCTGGATGTCCTTACAAACATTGATAACGAGAAGGAAAAGAGACCAGGAACAGACACCTACCCATGAGAGAAATGGAGAGGAACTGAGCTAGAATGTGCATATTAGTGAGAATGAAAGGAGTTTCAAGACAATAACGCTGTTTATTGTCGGTGAGAAGGAAAGAGGGAGAGTTTTAGCAGGCTGATCTTTAACTGTTTGCTCCCAGGTTATGTAAATAGTTGGTGGTAATTGTTTTACCTGCAACAACCAATGCTTTTAGATAGAAGAAGCTGGAGGGGCAGGGAGGAAAAGAGGGACTCTGGAGGCTGCTTTTAGGTACAAAGGTGCCCAAAGTGGAAATGGCTGCGAGTGGGGAGTGTCGAGGGGCTGCCTGCTCCTCCAAGTTGCATTCACCAGAGCTCTGAAATATCTGAGGATGTAGGCCTCTGTTTGGACTTTATTTAGAACATATAAATGCTTATAGGTATCTGTTTACTCTTTCATAATACCTCACTTGGAGCCCTGTAGACAAGAAGCAGCATGAGACTGGTCCACAAAACGACCCCCAATCTCTCTCTCCTGGGTTTGTAAACACTTTCCTTGATTATTTCTTTTCTTCTTTTTCTATTCCTCTCCCACATCTTGCAGAGTCATCTGTATTATATTGTACAGTATTTTCAAGTCTTACTCCATGTCCCTTAATTTAATTTTCTTAGCAATGCTTTCCAAAGTAAAATGACAGAGCTGAAAATCTATGCAGAACTGAAATCAGAAGATCATGCTGACCTCACCATATCCCCATCCCTCTTAAACAATTGGCAGCAGTCTCCTATAGGTCCCAACTTCTTCAGCCTTTTAGGCAAAAATATGGGGCCCTGCAGTGTGGCCCAAATATCAGAAGTCTCTGGCTGTTTCAGATCAAGGGCAGAAGCTTGTTCCACAGAAGAGAGCCCCTTGTGGAGCATCCTCTACTACCAGCTCCCTTTGTCAAATCAAGGGAGATTCAGCTTGAGCATCATTCCTGACCATAACTGAGGCAGCATAACACAGGGAAGGAGGTCGTCTTTGATGTAGGCCAATCCCAAGCCATTAAGGCCTTTACAGGTCAAAATCAACACCTTAAACATCACCTGGAAACCCATAGGTAAGTCACTGTAGACTGTAGAGCACTGGTGTCTCCTCCTACCAATAAGATGTACACATACCAATCAGGCTGCTGCAGCCTGCACCACCTTTTGTTTCCAGATAGTTTTGAGGCATGCCCCCATGTAGAGGCCATTGGAGCAGCCCGGCCTTGAGGTGGCAAAAGGCCTGGGTCGCTATAGGAAGGCCTACATCCAAAATGCAATTTCCTGATCAGGCAGAGATGGAAGGAAATATTCCTGATCATGGCTACTACATGATCCTCTAGCAGCAGCTGGGGATCTAACAGTACACCTGTGTTACAAGCTTGAATAATATATGAGAGAAACACCCTCAATAAAACAAGAAGATATTATCCATACCATATCTTCCTTTTTTTTCTTCTGGCTCAGAAGCATCACATCGGTCTTAGCCTGGGTTAAGCGTTATCCAGCTGCCTCTGATTTGTGCTCTAGCCTTCTCCAAACACTGAGCCAGGTGTTCCCCAGTTAGTGGTGGGATCAGGTGAAGTGGCTCAAATGAAGATTTCTACTAACCAACTTTCATAACCACAGGGGTAGCCTACATTCCTCCTTACCTGTAAGGGGTTAAGAAGCTCAAGTAACCTGGTTGGCACCTGACCAAAGGAACCAATGGGGACAAAAGATACTTTTAAATCTGGTGGGGGAGGGGGTGTGGAGAAGAGATTTTATTTTGGCTTCTTTGTTTTCTGTGGCCGTTCGCTCTTGGGACTAAGAGGGACTTGACATCAATCCATGTTCTCCAAATCTTTCTGAACAAATCTCTCATATGTCTTGGAAAAATTAGCCATGTGTTGTGTTTGGATCAGAACAAGCCTGAGACTCCTTTATTGATTACAAGCGCAGGGGGGCAACAGCTCTAAGTAGCCGCCCACTGATGCAAAGCAAACACAGCTTTTTAAAGCTTAAAACTACAGACAAATTACACCTACTTCCCTATTAATTACCTTATTTGGAATATAGTGCAAAATTAACACTGGTCAAAAGCAAAAAACAAGCATCTCCCCCACTAGGCCCTTCCTATTTTTCACTCTGTTCTTTTGCGGTCACTGACCTTTTTAACACAACTGTTGCAGTTATATATTTCATAAGCTTGACTATTACAAATTTGTTCTGTCAGGGGACTTTTCCATCCTGCCCCTATATGCCCTTTAGGCACAGAAAATCATTGTTCCATTCTGGGGACTTTCCACTATGACTTCTCCTACCCCTTGACACACATAAGCAAGCAGGATCTCAGTTTACGGCCTGCAGGCAAGCTTGACCAAAGTCAGGGCCTTGACCTGAGTTTTATGTCCTGTTAATTTTCCCTCACACGTATTTCAAACCTGTAAGTAACAGCCAGGCAAGGCGTATTAGTTTATCTTTGTTTTCTCAACTTGTGAATTTTCCCTTTGCTAGAGGGAGATTTATCCCTATTTTATTGTAACTTTGAAACTAAGGCTACAGGGGGTTCCTCTGTGCTCTTTGAATTTTCTGCTATTCTGTAAGGTTAACTACCAGACTAAGTTTACAAAGGTGATTCTTTTACCTTTTGTCTTTAAATAAAATCCTTCTTTTTAAGAACCTGACTGATTTTTCCATTGTTCTAAGACCCAGGGGTTTGGGTCTGTAGTCCCTTTGTAACCAGTTGGTGAGAATATATGCCAAACCTTCCCCAGGAAAGGGGGTGTAGGCTTGGGGGAATAGGACTCCAAGTGGTCCTTTCCCTGATTGTTTGTTAAATCAGTTGGTGGTGGCAGTGATCCCAAGGCAAGAAAGAAATCTGTGCCTTGGGGAAGTTTTAACCTAAGCTGGTAAGAATAAGCTGAGGGGATCTTTCACGTGAGTACCTACATCTGTACTCCAGAGTTCAGAGTGGGGAAGGAACCTGACACCAACCATCTTTGTTTTGTTGTGGAGATGAAATTTATATTATCAGAGAGTCATATCTTCTAATTCGCTTACGTTTCAGGCATCAGTCTCTTCTCTGGCCTTTCAAAGTTAAATCCTTCTTGCTCTTTTGAAAGACAGTGTCCCATTATTTCTCAAATGTCCAGCAAAATAATCTTCTTCTTCTTCCTTTTTCCAAAATGTTAATGTCCCACACTAGCTACCAAATGTTGTCTGCCTACTGCTTTCTATAGTCTCTCTTTAGATTGCTGTGAGTTTTTGACAAGACCAGCAATGTTTTTCTTGAGCCAGAAAAGTGTAAATAATTATGTGCACAACGGGAATTCTCAGGGCCTGTCTGCTAACCTCTACCTTAACAGGTTATTCTTTCACTTAGTCATTTTTACTTTTTATGTTTCACTGAACCTGCATTCAAGGGAAGAAGTCTGACTCACCTTGACAATTCTAAATATAGAATTGCCTGAGAGATGGGAGTATGTATTTAATAATACAGTTTTATTTATCAACTTCTTCCTTAGCCTTACCTTCTGGCATATTTCTGAACATGCCATCTCTCCTCCTGTCTCTTTAAAGGGTTATCAGAGTTTAAAATATATTCAAATATTAGATCTTTAGTTAAATTTAACTAATTAAGATTAACCACCACTTAATTAAGATAACATCCTCAGAATAATTAAACTTTCTTAGATGGCATGACAAAGCCCCAGTGATTTACAGCCTATTCTGCTCCATTCTCAGAAAGTATCAGAGGGGTAGCCGTGTTAGTCTGGATCTTTAAAAGCGGCAAAGAGTCCTGTGGCACCTTATAGACTAACAGACATATTGGAGCATAAGCTTTTGTGGGTGAATACCCACTTCGTCGGATGCATGTAGTGGAAATTCCCAGAGGCAGGTATAAATATGCAAGCAAAATCAGGCTAGGGATAACGAGGTTAGTTCATTCAGGGAGGATGAGGCCCTCTTCTAGCAGTTGAGGTGTGCACACCAAGAGAGGAGAAACTGCTTTTGTAGTTAGCTAGCCATTCACAGTCTTTGTTTAATTCTGAGCTGATGGTGTCAAATTTGCAAATGAACTGAAGCTCAGCAGTTTCTCATTGAAGTCTGGTCCTGAAGTTTTTTTGCTGCAGGATGGCTACCTTTAAATCTGCTAGTGTGTGTCCAGGGAGGCTGAAGTGTTCTCCTACAGGTTTTTGTATATTGCCATTCCTAATATCTGATTTGTGTCCATTTATCCTTTTACGTAGGGACTATCCAGTTTGGCCGATGTACATAACAGAGGGGCATTGCTGGCACATGATGGCATATATTACATCGGTGGACGTGCAGGTGAACGAGACAGTGATGGTGTGGCTGATCTGGTTAGGTCCTGTGATGGTGTCGCCGGTGTAGATATGAGGGCAGAGTTGGCATCGAGGTTTGTTGCATGGATTGGTTCCTGAGTTAGTTACTATGGTGCAGTGTGTAGTTGCTGGTGAGAATATGCTTCAAGTTGGCGGGTTGTCTGTGGGTGAGGACTGGCCTTCCTCCCAAGGCCTGTGAAAGTGAGGGATTGTTGTCCAGGATGAGTTGTAGATCACTGATGATGCGTTGGAGATGTTTTAGCTGAGGACTGAATGTGATGGCCATTGGAGTTCTGTTGGTTTTTTTCTTGGGCTTGTCTTGCAGCAGGAGGCTTCTGAGTACACGTCTGGCTCTGTTGATCTGTTTCCTTATTTTCTCGTGTGGGTATTGTAGTTTTGAGAATGTTTGGTGAAGATCTTGTAACAGATCAACAGAGCCAGTATCTATAAAGAATCTTATATGAGTAAATACCGTAGGCTGAGTTTATCCGAATGCAGATTTGTGCATTTAAAATCAAAAAGGTTAATTCAGAGTGTGTTTTCCATAGAAGAACTGGTTGTATGAATCAACGTTTAAGGTGTGGGGCCTGGTTCTCCTCCCACTTAAATTAGTTTTACACCGATGCAATTCCAGTTCCTTTACAATCATATGAGAGGAGAATCAAGTCCTGTTTGTGTGTATGGTCTTATGTAAGAAGAAAGGTTGGTGGTTTTTTTTGTTTTTTTTTTAACCTATTTTGCTCATCAAAACGTAAACATTCATGTAATAAGATGCTTTAGGAACCATGTAGCATTTGAAAATGCACTTTCTACAATTACAGCTTGTTGATCATAGTGCACATCTTGCTTGAAAGAGACATCTGTGATACAGGATTACGAATGGGAATCTGTAAATAAGTTTCATTCTTGCTTTAACACTTGTTTAAGATCAGAAGAAGAACTGTGGGGCTTGAATCCTCAACTTGTGTACAGTGTTTAGATCCTGGTCTATGAACCAAGACCTCTAGGCACTATGATAATATAAATAATAAATAATTGTTGTAACTCAGTTGAAGTCAATGGAATTATAACAATTTACACCAGTTGAGGATCTGGCCTTTAATGTTTAACTATTGGCTGCAGTGAATAAGTAAAAGGAGGTGAAGCAGGTGAATTGCCCAGTTTTTGACCCACATTATTGTTCATAATTAACAAGCAAAAAAGTAGTTTAGAAGGGGGGATATAAACCCCCTGTTCAGCAAGATTCTCAACCTAACTTTGATCAGGTGAGCAATCCCATTTCAGTTTTTCATCAATAAAAGTTGAGATAGTCAATGAGACTATTTAAGGATAAGCATGTACTTAAGTACCTGGCTGAGTCAGGGCCTGATTCACCAAAAAATGCACAGATTATATGTTTGGAGTCTACATCTGACCAAAAAGAAAAGGAGTACTTGTGGCACCTTAGAGACTAACAAATTTATTAGAGCATAAGCTTTCGTGAGCTACAGCTCACTTCATCGGATGCATTTGGTGGAAAAAACAGAGGAGAGATTTATATAAACACACACAGAGAACATGAAACAATGGGTTTATCATACACACTGTAAGGAGAGTGATCACTTAAGATAAGCCATCACCCACAGCAGGGGGGGGGAAAGGAGGAAAACCTTTCATGGTGACAAGCAGGTAGGCTAATTCCAGCAGTTAACAAGAATATCAGAGGAACAGTGGGGGGTGGGGTGGGGGGGAGAAATACCATGGGGAAATAGTTTTACTTTGTGTAATGACTCATCCATTCCCAGTCTCTATTCAAGCCTAAGTTAATTGTATCCAGTTTGCAAATTAATTCCAATTCAGCAGTCTCTCTTTGGAGTCTGTTTTTGAAGCTTTTTTGTTGAAGTATAGCCACTCTTAGGTCTGTGATTGAGTGACCAGAGAGATTGAAGTGTTCTCCAACTGGTTTTTGAATGTTATAATTCTTGACGTCTGATTTGTGTCCATTCATTCTTTTACGTAGAGACTGTCCAGTTTGGCCAATGTACATGGCAGAGGGGCATTGCTGGCACATGATGGCATATATCACATTGGTAGATGCGCAGGTGAACGAGCCTCTGATAGTGTGGCTGATGTGATTAGGCCCTATGATGGTATCCCCTGAATAGATATGTGGACAGAGTTGGCAACGGGCTTTGTTGCAAGGATAGGTTCCTGGGTTAGTGGTTCTGTTGTGTGGTGTGTGGTTGCTGGTGAGTATTTGCTTCAGATTGGGGGGCTGTCTGTAAGCAAGGACTGGTCTATCTCCCAAGATCTGAGAGAGCGATGGCTCGTCCTTCAGGATAGGTTGTAGATCCTTGATGATGCGTTGGAGAGGTTTTAGTTGGGGGCTGAAGGTGATGGCTAGTGGCTTTCTGTTGTTTTCTTTGTTGGGCCTGTCCTGTAGTAGGTGACTTCTGGGTACTCTTCTGGCTCTGTCAATCTGTTTCTTCACTTCAGCAGGTGGGTATTGTAGTTGTAGGAATGCATGATAGAGATCTTGTAGGTGTTTGTCTCTGTCTGAGGGGTTGGAGCAAATGCGGTTATATCGTAGCGCTTGGCTGTAGACAATGGATCGAGTGGTATGATCTGGATGAAAGCTAGAGGCATGTAGGTAGGAATAGCGGTCAGTAGGTTTCCGATATATGGACATCTGACCAAGTGATTCCTCAAAACTCATTCAATCTAGGGCATACATTTTTTTTTAAATGGAAAGCTGAATTTGGGTGAAGACTGTATTTCAAATTATTCTCTCAAGACTTTTATCCTCATTCAGGAGACTCAAAATATTTCCTTCGGTAGCTGCAGTTAGGAAAATTCTCCATAGTATGTTTTTAGCTGATCCTTTATCTAGCAGAGAAAGAAACACATGCTCCTTAACAAAGGGGAAACAGTGTTCCTTGTTTATTTTCGTTAATCTGGGAAGGATGTGTGCCATTATTCCTTTCTCACTGTTTTTTGCCTCCATGTGAATGTCAGAATGGGATTGAGCCTTGAATAGTTGCCCTTCTTTCCAGATACTCTGTGTCCCCTTCAGTTTCTATAGTGTGTCAATTCTCAGTTTAAAAAGAAAAGTATATTACTGTACAAAGGAAATCCTACGTTTTATACTCACTTTTACCAAACCATCACAGGAGTGACATGCTTATTATTACTTCAAGAGTTATTTCACTGTGTCCGGACCTGTAGTAGCACACTTCATCTTCTTTTCTGAAAATTCTGTATTCATTATAATTAATCTAAAATAATCCAGAATGGTTGACAAACATAATTCCTTGTGGTAGGCATTTGCGGCTGCTTTTTAAGTGGTTAGCACCCAGCAACTGTGCCCAATGTACATCACAAGGCATCAAGAGATAGTGTTTCATAGCAGCCATTGGAAGTATTTTTGTGGCTAATCCTCACAATAGGCTTTCCTCTCACTTTCAGCACTCCCACACGCTTAAGGAAAGCAATATGCTAAAGTGACAGGAAACAATCAAAATGGTCACTATACACTTCATTTTTTGGTATAATCAGCATCCTAACCACATTGTCTCCATCCTCAGGCATGCCCACTTCCCACCTACTCCTCAGAGCTCGTGTTTGTACCAGTGCAGAGTTTTTTACTCATATTGCATAGCACTCCTCGCATTTTTGGAGTGCATAATGGTTATTGTGTTTGACTTACCTATGCCAGGGCCGGCTCTACCGTATTTGCTGCCCCAAGCAGCATTCCAAATTGCCGCCACCATGAGTGGCTGAAGAGATGGGAGCTGCCGCCAAATTGCCGCCACCACGAGCGATTGAAGATAGAGGTTGCCGCAGAAATGCCTGTGACAGGGTCGGGCCAGATGGCTACAGGAGAGTAATAGAAGGCAGCTATATTAGCCCCAGATTAAATAGGTCCCTTTTCCCTGGGTAAGGTAACAGGGAAGGTTCCAGAACAATCAGGAACCTTCTGTAGACAATTAAGACAGGCTGATTAGAACACCTGCAGCCAATCAAGAAGCTGCTAGACTCAATTAAGGCAGGCTAATTGAGGCACCTGGGTTTAAAAAGGAGCTCACTTCAGTTTGTGGTGTGCATATAAGGAGCTGGGAGCAAGAGGCGCTAGGAGCTGAGAGTGAGAACGCATACTGTTGGAGGACTGAAAAGTACAAGCATTATCAGACAACAGGAAGAAGGTCCTATGGTGAGGATAAAGAAGGTGTTGGGAGGAGGCCATGGGGAAGAAGCTCAGGGAGTTGTAGCTGTCACACAGCTGTTCCAGGAGGCACTTTAGATAGCTGCATTCCACAGGGCCCTGGGCTGGAACCTGGAGTAGAGGGTGGGCCTGGGTTCCCCCCAAACCTCCCAACTCCTGGTCAGAAACAGGAGGAGTCGACCTGGACTGTGGGTTCATGAAAACAGCCAAACTGAGGGCTGCCGTGAAGCTCCAAGGCGAGCAAATCCGCCAATAAGCGCAAGACCCACCAAAGTAGAGGAGGAACTTTGTCACACGCCTTAACGGCACCCGGACTGCTGCCCCTTGCAGATTGCCGCCCCAAGCACCTGCTTGGAATGCTGGTGCTTGGAGCCGGCCCTGACCTATGCAGTCACAGCACTACCAGTATCTGTCACTTTGTTTGTATGGCACTCTACGCTACCTTGAATATGAAAGGCACTATGATATGTTACTGTATATTCAATCAAATTAAATCTGTTCTAGATGACTGTACTATTCTTTGCCTCACTATATACTATTTACAGAAAGAAAGCAGAAAATCCCATTTGTAGATATATTGTTTAGTTTGGTAATGGCTGGAATGGCTAGTAATTATTAGGTGCATGCTCTATGCTTCAGCACTTTTCATTACTGAAGAAATAAACCAGGAGAGGAGGGTTCATTGTTTTATTAGCTCCCTGAAGGAATCAGATTGTCTTGTAAGCCTGCACTTTTACTTGTTTTTGATTTGCTGTTAGGGAGCAATGACTCTGAATGGCACTTTGACATGGGGCTGCTGATCTAGAAAACTAAGCTAAATCCAGGCCAGGACGGAATAATTAGTGTTAAAATACATTGAATTCGTGGCTTTTTCAGTACAATGTATCCAAATAAAGCATGCTGGACTTTCAGATAACCCAGATGCACCATGGATTTCTTTGTCCAAGTTACTAGGGTGCTTCAGAGATGAGTGGTCTCATAGAGTTTCAAAAGCTGTGCTGGGGGAATCGGCTCAGTGGCTTTACTGAGGCACTTCAGGCATCTGCGAAACGTTTGTTGAAAGTGAGCGTAAGCAGAACAGCAGGAACAAGGGATGTGAGCAAGCTTGTGACCCCTTCTGAGTTCGTGACTGAAGAGTTCAGAATCACTGTGCCTTAATTTAAAATCTTTCTGGCACTTTTCAGAGTAGCAGCCATGTTAGTCTGTATTCGCAAAAAGAAAAGGAGGACGTGTGGCACCTTAGAGACTAAGAAATTTATTTGAGCATAAGCTTTCGTGAACAGCTCACTTCATCGGATGCATTCAGTGGAAAATACAGTGGGGAGATTTATATACACAGATACACAGAGAACATGAAACAATGGGTGTTACCATACACACTATAAGGAGAGTGATCACTCCTTTCAGTGTGTATGGTAACATCCATTGTTTCATGTTCTCTGTGTTTCTGTGTATATTTCTTTTTTCTGGCACTTGAGTCTTGATGCGAGGAGTGGGGCGAGGAGGGGTAAGAGACCTGGAGGTAGAATGTGAATGTAACTCCCTCACTGCCTTGAGATACTGTAAGAGGAATTAAGAGCTAATTACACATTCATGTAATCTGGAAATTTCTTTGCAAAAGGCAAAAACTATCAGACTTAAGAAATAGCGTATGGAAAAAAGAAGGAAGCTGTGAATGCCTCATGCTGCAGCAAGGTGTGTTTATGGCTAGTATATTACACACAAAGAATATGTATTAATGCTACGGTTTAGTTCACATGAACTGGTCTGAGGGGTATAAATGAGTGAATAAGAGAGCTTTCTGTGAAATTCCATATCAACATAAACAAATGCTGTTCTGTGCACTCAAGAGCTGGGCCTTACAATAGAGACAATAAATGCTTTTGGCATCTTAGAGGCTACCAAATTTATTTGGGCAAAACTTTCGTGGGCTAAAACCAACTTCATCGAATAGTTGGTGGTTTGTTTTTTTTTTTTTTTTTTTTTTTGCTGATACAGACGAACACGACCACCACTCTGAAATAAATGCTGTCGTCTTGTTTGGATTCGTTTTTTGTTGTTTTTTTACTGGTGCTTCAGTCTCAAGTTCAGCTTTTAAGTGTCTTGTTGCTATGGAGAAAGAGACACTTGTATCCTATGCAGTGAGTGTATATAGCAATACTCCTTTCCGGTTCCGTGGTGGTGCTGTGTGCCTCTGCATTCTGCGGCTTTTTCCCAAGGAAATCCAGCTCTAACCTGTATGTTGTCTCTTGATTGTCTCTGTCCCTGACTGTTTGATCTCTCTCTCTCCCCCCTCCCCCTCCCCTTTGTGAATGCTTCTTTTCTATCCCTTTTCTCTATCTCTACTCTTATCTGCATCTCCTCTTCTGCCTTTACTTCTCAGCAATGCCTCCCTTTACCTGCACAGTTAAATGAAACTATTGGCTTGCCCTTATCTCCTTTCTCTGACATACTCTTTTCTCTGCATCTCAGCTCAGGCATACCACACTGCTCTAGACACGATAGTACCATATATTTTTCTGCTACTCCATATTTTTTTAATTGAAGCTTTCTAGCACTCAGGTACCTAATATACAGTGGCAACAAATAATAGTACTCTGACTGAACAATAATATGACATCATTAAAGCATTGTGAGTTCTTACTGCTGCAGGGAAAGTATAATTTCTTGCATTTCAAAAAAGTTACAAGTCCACTGTTCAAGCAGCAGCACCACATATAGTATTTCATATTTAAAACTGAGTTCATTGCCACTGCAGGGATATGGAAAGGTCACAGGTACGCAGTCTGAAAGCATCAGTTTATAATGATCCATGCCCACAGGCCATCCATCCAGAGTTTCTGTCACCTGCTAACTGTGTACATATGGTATGCTTATATGTAACTGGTGATTTCCCTTTCGGAAGAAAATGCCAGAAGAGTGGGTATTGGGGCAAAGCAGGAAGGGGGGGTGGTATGTGAGGATGGAGTGAAGCAAGAACATACATAGGTTCTGAAACTTAAGAAAAACATCAGACCTTTTGAATGCTCTTCTGAACAGAGCTCCATAGCTGTTGAGTTTCCCTTATCAATAGCTCTTACCCTTATAGGAAACCTCTATTCACATTTTTCCAAAATTGAGGCTAGGTTACTGAGTGCTTTTATATATGTACTCTTGCCACGCTACTGCTGAGGTCTACAAGAATTAGATAAAGGGGAAAAGTAGAGAATTTTTTCATTTTGGTAAGTCCTGAATGAACAGGGGGAGCTTGGAAAGGGCAGAGTACCTGCTGTGAATACAAACCCCCCTTTTCTTGTCCTCTCCATAGTTTTTATGTAGTTGATCACAAGTTTTTCAAAAGGGCTCAGCTCCCATTTAGGCCCCTAAATGAAGTGGCCAGGTTTTCAACATTCTGAGCACCCAGCAGCACCTATTAAGCTGCTGAGCACTTCTGACAACCTAGTGCTAGCTATATTGGACTGGTCTTTTTATATGCAGCAGTCATGTGCATGAGGTTGGGGTGAAGTGGCCCCACTTGTTCTTTTGGTTACCCTCACTTTAATATTATATTACATTGAAACTCAGTCTGTTCTCTGAATTATCTCTTATACCCTGCTGTGGAGAAAGCCCGCTCATCTGTTCCTGCTGCTCTTAGCTGAGATTGTTATTAAACTTCCATTTGTTAATTGTCCTGTGTCTGTTACCAGCCTGGGGAGTCTAACCTTGCCACTGTGGTAGCCACCCCTTAAGCACATGCATCTGTTTACCTATGCTCAGATATCCTTTCTCTCTTGGGCGAGCATTGGTTTGGCCATGCAGGCACAGAATCAGGTTACACCTCCTTGTGGATCCTCTTAAGTTGCTTCCATATTTCCTTAGTCTCCTGGGAATAACCCAGAATTTCAGCTAACCTGTACCACACTATTTACATTTAACACAGGGGTGTCAAACTCCTTCTGTTCTGAGGGTTGAACTCCTTTCCCAGTAATGGACCATGGACCAATAAAAGATACTACCTCACTCACCTTGTTTCTCTGATATTCTGGGACTGACAGGGCCACAACAACTCTGCATACCTGGACCAGGTTATAAATTTAGGACTTTATGCTGCTTTCAGTCCACAGTGGCACTCTTGCTGATATCCATTATACAACAGTGCAAATAATCATTTTTTTTCCTAATTCTGTGGCTGAATTGTAGATGAAATATTCCTTGGGCCAGAGAGAAAGAGAAAGTGATTCTGTCTTCTAGTGGTGGTTAGGGCACTCGCCTGGGAGAGGTAGACTCAAGTTTCAGTCCCTGCTCCAATGCATGCATACTTGTTTATACAAAGCAGAACAGCTTCAGCAGGAGATAGCGAGAGAGAGCCATTTCAGAATGCCCAGTGATTAGGGCACTCACCTGCTATGTGGGTGACCCCCATTGAAATCCCTGCTCTGAATGAGATAGAGTGAAGACCTGAGCCCAAGTTTCCCACATTCCAGGTGAGTGTGCCAACAACAGGACACTAGGGTATAAGGCTGGGCACCACCATATCCCCCTCCATTTTGTGAATGGGGACTAAGTCCTCTTGTAAATCTAATGTCATCCCCATTTTTTGGCAAAAACTATTTGCTAAATTTATGCTGAATTTGCATACAGTTTCAGTCAACTCAGAACTGCATTTTTCAGCAAATAGACAATTCTTCTGAAAAAATTCATCCAGCTCTAGTCAGTGGGAGATTTGCTCAAGGGTTGAATCTAGCTTTTATAGTAACTGAACTGATTGTTGTTGTTATTGGTATTGTAGTAGTGTCTGCAGGCCAGGGCCCCAGTATACTGTACAACCATCTAACAAATCACTGTTTATTCAGCGCCTCAGTATCTTGCTCTACTATGTGGACCTCTCACCATCATTTTCCTCAACTTGATCTGTGTCTCTTCCCGGTTGGACTGTGTGTCAGTGTGTAGCAGAGTAGTTTTCTATCCATTCTATCTACTGATGCTGGAATGGAATAAGAATTTCTAACAAACAACTTCCTGTGTAGATGCTTGATTAAGTTAGACTGTGAGCCCTGAAGTCATGGACAGTGTCTTGCTATGTGTTTATACAGCACTTGGGACAGTGTGCCTCCAACTTGGCTTGCGATTTTTTGGCACTATTACAATATAAAGAATAATAATACCATGTTATTATGTCATAGTAAATACAGACTTCAAGTGCAACAATATAAAGGATGTCACTGTGGAATCTGGACCTCAACTATCAACGTATAAAAGAGTCATAGAAAAATCTTGTGGGCTTTTCCAAGGTTAACTGCTCATATTTCCATGCAGATACCACTTTGTTGGCTGGCTTTTTCTCATTAAAGATAAAGGTTATGGAGAACGAGGCCCTATTCTTACAGTGATCCCAGCACAGGGGACTTGTTATAAAGTTGGGGGTGGGGTTACTTATTGAAAGTGGAAAATCAAAGTTGGTATAAGGGGAATATAATACATATTAAATTATTCATTCTACATTTATATGTAGATTCATTTAAGAGTTACATATTTGTATTAGTGGTACTTTACATGCATCATAAACACACAAGCATGCTTTTAAAAAAAGTGATGTATGTTTATCGAGTGAAGAGAATTATGAAACACAAATACTCCATCATAATTTCTTTGCCAAGATGAGCCCGATTGTGATGCTGAAGACTCTTACAGGCTTTCTTCGTCTTGCAATTAGGTTTCTGAAGAAAAGCCTACACAGTTGCATTTAATGCCTGTAAATAAGATGCTAAATCAAAGGATGTTTTGGAAAATACACCTTTTTCTTTCAATTTAAATGGAAGGGAGAGCAAGCCACGTATTTTGAACCTGTTCCTTCTCCCATTTAAGTCAACAGAAATGTCGCTATTGTAATGGAAGCAGCAACAGGCTTTTTATTTGCATATCAACCAATTGTGTCTGATCTTTACATGGATGTGTGGTGGGAGGTTGGACATCAAGAGACTTTTCCCTCTGTGACACACGTAAAGACCAGACAGAACTGTGTAGCCACTGCATTCTGGGGAGAACAGGCTCTACTGTGTTCCAGGTGACCAAGGAAGGTTGTGGAATCCCCATTAGTCGTGGTTTTTAAGAACAGGTTGGACAAACACCTGTCAGGGTTGGACTAGGTTTACGTTATCCTGCCTCAGCACAGGAGGCTGGACTAGATGACATGGCAATGATACTTTTTTGTGATATGAACATCTGCCTCCTGGGATCACCAAAAAGCCATCATAGAATCATAGAATATCAGGGTTGGAAGGGACCCCAGAAGGTCATCTAGTCCAACCCCCTGCTCAAAGCAGGACCAAGTCCCAGTTAAATCATCCCAGCCAGGGCTTTGTCAAGCCTGACCTTAAAAACCTCTAAGGAAGGAGATTCTACCACCTCCCTAGGTAACGCATTCCAGTGTTTCACCACCCTCTTAGTGAAAAAGTTTTTCCTAATATCCAATCTAAACCTCCCCCATTGCAACTTGAGACCATTACTCCTCGTTCTGTCATCTGCTACCATTGAGAACAGTCTAGAGCCATCCTCTTTGAAACCCCCTTTCAGGTAGTTGAAAGCAGCTATCAAATCCCCCCTCATTCTTCTCTTCTGCAGACTAAACAATCCCAGCTCCCTCAGCCTCTCCTCATAAGTCATGTGCTCTAGACCCCTAATCATTTTTGTTGCCCTTCGTTGTACTCTTTCCAATTTATCCACATCCTTCCTGTAGTGTGGGGCCCAAAACTGGACACAGTACTCCAGATGAGGCCTCACCAGTGTCGAATAGAGGGGAACGATCACGTCCCTCGATCTGCTCGCTATGCCCCTACTTATACATCCCAAAATGCCATTGGCCTTCTTGGCAACAAGGGCACACTGCTGACTCATATCCAGCTTCTCGTCCACTGTCACCCCTAGATCCTTTTCCGCAGAACTGCTGCCGAGCCATTCGGTCCCTAGTCTGTAGCGGTGCATTGGATTCTTCCATCCTAAGTGCAGGACCCTGCACTTACCCTTATTGAACCTCATTAGATTTCTTTTGGCCCAATCCTCCAATTTGTCTAGGTCCTTCTGTATCCTATCCCTCCCCTCCAGCGTATCTACCACTCCTCCCAGTTTAGTATCATCCGCAAATTTGCTGAGAGTGCAATCCACACCATCCTCCAGATCATTTATGAAGATATTGAACAAAACGGGCCCCAGGACCGACCCCTGGGGCACTCCACTTGACACCGGCTGCCAACTAGACATGGAGCCATTGATCACTACCCGTTGAGCCCGACAATCTAGCCAGCTTTCTACCCACCTTATAGTGCATTCATCCAGCCCATACTTCCTTAACTTGCTGACAAGAATGCTGTGGGAGACCGTGTCAAAAGCTTTGCTAAAGTCAAGAAACAATACATCCACTGCTTTCCCTTCATCCACAGAACCAGTAATCTCATCATAAAAGGCGATTAGATTAGTCAGGCATGACCTTCCCTTGGTGAATCCATGCTGACTGTTCCTGATCACTTTCCTCTCCTCTAAGTGCTTCAGGATTGATTCTTTGAGGACCTGCTCCATGATTTTTCCAGGGACTGAGGTGAGGCTGACCGGCCTGTAGTTCCCAGGATCCTCCTTCTTCCCTTTTTTAAAGATGGGCACTACATTAGCCTTTTTCCAGTCATCCGGGACTTCCCCCGTTCGCCACGAGTTTTCAAAGATAATGGCCAAGGGCTCTGCAATCACAGCCGCCAATTCCCTCAGCACTCTCGGATGCAATTCGTCCGGCCCCATGGACTTGTGCACGTCCAGCTTTTCTAAATAGTCCCTAACCACCTCTATCTCTACAGAGGGCTGGCCATCTCTTCCCCATTTTGTGTTGCCCAGCACAGCAGTCTGGGAGCTGACCTTGTTAGTGAAAACAGAGGCAAAAAAAGCATTGAGTACATTAGCTTTTTCCACATCCTCTGTCACTAGCTTGCCTCCCTCATTCAGTAAGGGGCCCACACTTTCCTTGGCTTTCTTCTTGTTGCCAACATACCTGAAGAAACCCTTCTTGTTACTCTTGACATCTCTTGCTAGCTGCAGCTCCAGGTGCGATTTGGCCCTCCTGATATCTTTCCTACATGCCCGAGCAATATTTTTATACTCTTCCCTGGTCATATGTCCAACCTTCCACTTCTTGTAAGCTTCTTTTTTATGTTTAAGATCCGCTAAGATTTCACCATTAAGCCAAGCTGGTCGCCTGCCATATTTACTATTCTTTCGACTCATCGGGATGGTTTGTCCCTGTAACCTCAACAGGGATTCCTTGAAATACAGCCAGCTCTCCTGGACTCCCTTCCCTTTCATGTTAGTCCCCCAGGGGATCCTGGCCATCTGTTCCCTGAGGGAGTCAAAGTCTGCTTTCCTGAAGTCCAGGGTCCGTATCCTGCTGCTTACCTTTCTTCCCTGCGTCAGGATCCTGAACTCAACCAACTCATGGTCACTGCCTCCCAGATTCCCATCCACTTTTGCTTCCCCCACTAATTCTACCCGGTTTGTGAGCAGCAGGTCAAGAAAAGCGCTCCCCCTAGTTGGCTCCCCTAGCACTTGCACCAGGAAATTGTCCCCTACGCTTTCCAAAAACTTCCTGGATTGTCTATGCACCGCTGTATTGCTCTCCCAGCAGATATCAGGAAAATTAAAGTCACCCATGAGAATCAGGGCATGCGATCTAGTAGCTTCCGTGAGTTGCCGGAAGAAAGCCTCATCCACCTCATCCCCCTGGTCCGGTGGTCTATAGCAGACTCCCACCATGACATCACTCTTGTTGCACACACTTCTAAACTTAATCCAGAGACACTCAGGTTTTTCCACAGTTTCGTACCGGAGCTCTGAGCAGTCATACTGCTCCCTTACATATAGTGCTACTCCCCCACCTTTTCTGCCCTGCCTGTCCTTCCTGAACAGTTTATAACCATCCATGACTGTACTCCAGTCATGTGAGTTATCCCACCAAGTCTCTGTTATTCCAATCACGTCATAATTCCTTGACATCACCAGGACCTCCAGTTCTCCCTGCTTGTTTCCAAGGCTTTGTGCATTTGTATATAAGCACTTGAGATAACCTGTTGATCGCCCCTCATTCCCAGTATGAGGCAGGAGCCCTCCCCTCACAGACATTCCTGCCTGTGCTTCCTCCCGGTATCCCGCTTTCCCACTTACCTCAGGGCTTTGGTCTCCTTCCCCCGGTGAACCTAGTTTAAAGCCCTCCTCACTAGGTTAGCCAGCCTGCTGGCAAAGATGTTCTTCCCTCTCTTCGTAAGATGGAGCCCGTCTCTGCCCAGCACTCCTCCTTCATGGAACACCATCCCATGGTCAAAGAATCCAAAGCCTTCTCTCCGACACCACCTGCGTAGCCATTCGTTGACCTCCACGATTCGACGGTCCCTACCCAGGCCTTTTCCTTCCACGGGGAGGATGGACGAGAACACCACTTGCGCCTCCAACTCCTTTATCCTTCTTCCCAGAGCCACGTAGTCCGCAGTGATCCGCTCAAGGTCATTCTTGGCAGTATCATTGGTGCCCACGTGGAGAAGCAGGAAGGGGTAGCGATCCGAGGGCTTGATGAGTCTCGGCAGTCTCTCCGTCACATCACGAATCTTAGCCCCTGGCAAGCAGCAGACTTCTCGGTTTTCCCGGTCAGGGCGGCAGATAGATGACTCAGTCCCCCGGAGGAGAGAGTCCCCGACCACCACCACCCGCCTTCTCCTCTTGGGAGTGGTGGTCGTGGAACCCCCAACCTCAGGACATCGCATCTCATGCCTCCCAACCAGCGGAGTCTCCTTCTGCTTTCTCCCCCCAGACATATCATCTGGTCCACTCTCCGCAATGGTACCTGTGGAGAGAACATGAAAGCGGTTAGTTACCTGTGTCTGTGTTACTGGAACCCGGACATTCCGCTTACCTCTTCTGGAGGTCACATGTTGCCAAGCTTCTTCACTGGCCTCTTGGCTCCTCTGTGCAACCTGCTCTACATCTTTAGAGCTTTGTGCCCCTAGAAGGCTATCCTGAGTTTGGTCCAGAAAATCCTCAGTCAGTAGCTGTGCTGGGAGGCACTTAAAGCATTAACACTGATTTAGTTGGAGATTGGTCCTGCTTTGAGCAGGGGGTTGGACTAGATGACCTCCTGAGGTCCCTTCCAACCTTGATATTCTGTGATTCTATGGTTCTATGTAGATCTCACTTCCGCCAGACGTAGCACTATCTGGGTCGCATCCATTCACTACTGACATGGGCTGGATTTGAACCAGCAACCCTGAGGCTTTCCATCCTAATTTCCTGAGCTACACAATCACCCATTGGGTCTAGACTCACGTTTTGTGTGTGTTTATAATTTCATGTCTTTCTGAATGAGAAAAATGCATGTAGTTTCACCCTCCATTTTGTTCATTTCCTGCCCTCCCCTTTGTAAAATCTCTGTGAGGCCCAAGTGCTCAAAGATCTGTAGTGATGTTAGACAAGGCAAAATAACACTTCAGTGTAAATTTCCTTGCTGGAGTTAAGTAGCTTGCCACAGTTGTGTAATTTCAGCAAAAAATCAAGTTATAACCCAGGCAAGACTAGTACTATAAAAATCAAAATGACCCAAACAATCTCAGGATTTAGGTAAAGGATGCCTGTTGCATATAAATAAAAAAATGCGCTATTGTTTATTTTAAAGCCAAGGGAAATGCAAAGGCAAGGGAAATGACTGTACAATATCTGTGCGTGATCATTTGAGAGTTCCACGCTATGCTAGGATTTCTCTCTGGCAATCTAATCTGCCTCAAGTGGCTAAAGTCTGTTAGCTTCCTGCAGATGGAAACAGATCTTGACTTTGCGACGCACAGTCCATATCCTTGTGGGATGGCTCTCAGAAAAGATTAGCTTTCTTACTGAGTTCATTCTGACATTAAAATATATCTAGCTTGTAATGATTTAAACATTAACTCGGATGGTCTTAGCCATAGTAACGCATCTGTGTCCAGTGATAAAGTTCATTTGCTCAGTTCATGTAGTGTATTGTTTTCTTCAGCTGCAGATATAGAGGCTGTCACAGTTTAGGGCAACTGCACCCATATTCCCCCTCCATGGTCCAGTGAGGGCACCCACTTTATGCTCCAGGCTCCTCAGATGTCACTTTCTTGGGTAGAGACCCACATCTTTCTCCTTCCCTGACTGGGGTTTTTCCAGAAAGCACAGTTCCCTGCCTCCACTGTGAATTCCTCAGCAATTCAGACTTTGCTTTATCCGTAGAGGCTGTAAACAGCATAATGGCCCTTGGATCTAATGTATCACACACACAAGCAAGCACATTTATTCTTAAGGTGAAAGCACTACACTGAAAACATAAAAACAATAAAAGAACCTACACACGTGATCACTTCAACTCCAGTCAGGATCTGGCAGGTGAACAATCCTTCAAACCCAACCAAGGGTTTTTTTCATGTGATCACAAGTTCATAGCAGCTTTTGGCTCAAACAAGCACCCCCATGAATCTGTGACTCACTGTTTTATATAGTTTGGGTCTTTGATCTGCAGAGCTTGTGACTAGATCATCAGCTAGACAGTGGTCCCCTCCTCAGGTCGAAGCTTCAAAAGGTTGGAGATGGTAATTTGCATTCACCTCTCCCCATCTCCTGGCATTTCCTAAGAATTCCACCTAACTTTGTTTGCCTAGCACATGGTTTAAAAGAGAGCTTTGAAGCTTATAAGTTTAGATTGGCCATGTCTCCCAAAAGAGAAGTTCCAACCCCACAATAATACACAGACAATGGAATGCAAAGGTACTTAATTCAATAAGGTTTAATTTAATTCAGTAAGGTTTGTCCAGGATGGTGCAGAAAATTGCCATAACTGTCACATAGGATTTGTGCATATTTTTTAAAAAGCTCTTTGGAAACAAGGTAGTTCATAAGTAGACATCACCTGGAATATGGCTGTCTTCATAGGATTTTTTGGGTAGCCCCCCTGAGGTGCTCTGCAATGGAGGAGGGAGGATTTCTGGCTACGGGGAGGCATAGGAAGAAAGCTCGAGAGAGACTCACTTAAGGGCTTATAACAAAGGAAAGTATGGTGGAAGCCAGCAACAGAACACACATAGGAATAGCCAGACTGATTCAGATCAACGGTTTATTTACTCAGTACTCTTTCTATGACAGTGGCCAGTACCAGATGCTTCAGGGAAACTACAAGGAATCCCACTGTGGACAATAATGTAATAACCTGTCCATAAAGGAATGTTCGTCCTAACCCCACACAGGTAGGGGTGGGCATATCCGGAATCATAATGGTTTATACCCTCCCTCAAATTAAAAATGATGTGCATTTTCCACTGGAAACACTCTGATATTCTCCAAACCCCATGTCATTTAACTCCAAGTAGTAAAAGGTTCTCTCTTAGGAGCAACCTCTTTACAATGATGCATTTTGTGGACTTAATGGCTAAACTAACAGACAGTAACTGAACACCTCAGGTCCACACTACCTGTGTGTATGCAGGACAGAATTGCTTGTGTGACTTTGTAGAGATGCACTGGGAGCATAAGGAGACCCTTTTAACGTACAGCCTATGAATAGGCCGGCCAAAGGCCAGGGGGTAGTTTTGGTGGTAACAATTGCCTCTGTCTTTCTAGTAAGTCCCAAGTCCCCATCTCCTCTGGGAAGCCCAGGTGGCTTGCCAGATGTTTTTGTTTTACTCCTACATCCCTAAGAGGAACCCAATTGAAAATGGGTCAGAGATGTGTTAACCACAAGGAAACAGCATAATTAACAACAATGGAGCAATATGAAAGTCACGTTCTATACCCTGGACAGTGTTCAGGGAAGATACTTTACAAAGGTTTGTCCATTTAAAGAGGGAAGGCTGGGGAGATACAGTAATAGTGTGGAATAGACCCCTCCCCCACCTCTTTTGCTAATCTTTTCCCCAAGATCGGCAGAATTTACCATGACAGGCATACAAATGCTCCAAATTGGGTTGTATGCAGATGGCAAAAACGGATTTCGGTATGACGTATAATCAGTGAGAAAGGAGGAACTATGTCTTTCAGAGGAGTTGGAGGGTGACCTTGAAATCAATAGGAGTAATGAAAATAGAGATTCCCAGGAAGATCTGTTCCCAAGGAGGGAGTGAGGATTGTGGCTGCGGGAGACATGAAGCCCTAGGAGCAGAGAGAGTAAATCCTCCAAATATTACCATGAAGCTCCCTAACTCTGCTTTGCATAGGAATAGCTGGTTAGCCTAGAAAATATTCAACGAAAATTTCAACGAAAGCAGTTGCTGTTGCTGCTCCTTGGAGCATTGATTTGATGAGTGGAAAATGGTGACTGATTTGCAGCGGGCAGGAGTGATAGGACAGGATGGGGGACCATCTGAAAATGGATTTGATAGTTAGCACTGAAGGCTTCCATATTATATCCCGGGGTGCAACCATGTACCATGAATCTACTGAGCCAAATGGGGCTGTAATTCTGCAATTTTGTTTTCATGCACAAAGGGGTAAACTAATTTGTTTAGTAAGCAAAACTATTTCCCCATGTTTATTCCCCCTCCCCCGCTGTTCCTCAGACGTTCTTGTCAACTGCTGGAAATGGCCCACCTTGATTATCACTACAGAAAGGTCCCCGTCCCCCTGCTCACCTTCTGGTAATAGCTCACCTTACCAGATCACTCTTTACAGTGTGTATGGTAACACCCATTGTTTCATGTTCTCTGTATATAAATCTCCCCACTGTATTTTCCACTGAATGCATCCGATGAAGTGAGCTGTAGCTCGTGAAACTTTATGCTCAAATAAATTTGTTAGTCTCTTAGGTGCCACAAGTACTCCTTTTCTTTTTACAGGATTTTGTGTTACACCTTAATCTGCGGGTGAGTATGACTAATCGTAGGGTTTATTTTTTTTTTAAAAACGATGGCCTTTTAGCGTGTCAGTAGTAGGTATAATGCAGACCGACAGCTGATGCCTCTCAATCCTGATCTGTCCTATGAGATGATGGCTAATAATGTCATGTGGTGGGAGTTTTGGGATGTGGGTATATATCTATTAAAAACTCCAGTGGAAGCACTAAGTTCAAGTTCAGTTGTAGGCGAATAGTCTCTTTAGATACCACAATGATAGGTGCATAATGGGGGAGAAGGGGAGGTTGAAAATAGAGCTGGTTAAAAAAAACGCTTTTTTGCCTCACCAAAAAATCAACAAACTGTATTTTCCCCATTTTCAAAATTTTCTGTGCAAAATATGGACTTTTTGGTGAAATATCAAAAACTGAAATGTTTTGGCTGAAAAAATAAAAATCTTTAGTTTTGGGGTGTTTTTAAAAAAATTAAATAGCTATATTTTCTGTGAAAAGCAGACCTGTCATAGTACAACCCCACCTGGGGTACTCTCCTAAGGCAAGCTGCAGCATGACTGATGTGCCTGCCTCAGTTTCCCCTCTCAGGTAAACCTAGGACCCTACATCGGGCTTCCTTGCCTCAACACTACTGCTCTTTGGGTAGTTTATTGCTGGTTTATTGCAAAAACATTGTGCAAATGGTCCAACACATAAGTCCCAACACATAGTCCATTTATTGTCTCAGAGCAAGTAATCATTAAAACCCCAAGACAGCTCGTCCCTTGTTGCCCTACATACCACTTGCCAATACCTTCTGCCACACCATGATTCTTTGTTGGTCCTCTTCTGTCCCTCTTCTGTCTGTCTTCTCTCCCTCCTTCTAGATGGAGTGTGACCCTGTTCTCCAGTGTGGAACTCCAGAGCATCTCTGCTGGGAGATCATCCTCACCAAGGGGTCCTCTGGGTCCAGCTCTCTAGGGTGGAGATGTCAATGTGTAAGCCCCTCTGCTGCTCCCCAGTATTCAGCTGTCTCCCGCCCTTGGCTTAAGTTCTCCATCTTAGAGAGAGCAGGCACCTTCAGTCTTCTCCCCAGATCCAGTGCTCTAAAGCAACCCCTTACTCACCAGGTCTATCTTCCCTCTAGGCCCAGGTGCCCTTTTCTAAATCTGATTGTGATCATCTGACCAGGTGCAGGTGCACTGGCCCTGCTCCTTCTTAAAGAGCCAGTGTTACCCTGTGACAAGACCTTTTCATGAATAATTTTTTTGGTCAAAATCCCAATTTTCTGTCAACAAAAAGTTTTGAGGGAAGATTTTCAACCAGCCCTTGTTTAAAAGCATGTTTAAAAAGATAAACCTTCCTAACTCAATGTATGTGTAGCATTACCTCTGTGATTCATCAAAGTAAATGTGATTTTAGACGTGGTTACTGATTTTTGGAGGTGCTGGGAATTCACAAGTTCCATAAACTTCAGCTAGAGTTGTAGATACTCATCTACTGTGAAACTGTGGTCCTTAAAATATTGAAGTATGTGGGCAATCACGTCCCCATTTGTAAAATGGGAAGAAAATGTCCTTTGTCTTGTTTACGTAGATGACAAGCTTTTTGGGTACGGATTGTGTCTTACTATGTATGTATACAATGTCTAGCATAGTGGCGCCCCAGCCTTGGCTGATGCCTGTAGCTGTTATGGTCATAGCAATCGTAATATTAGGGAAGGGGGTGAAAACTTTGTTCTCTTCCTTGAGTAACTTGATGTTCTTTAAGGGCATCCAGAGAAAGATGAGAATCTTAACAGCATGCATACCAACACATAATATTTACCTGATTCTAATGTTGGTTGGTACTAGGGAGTTTCAGACCCGAACACCCTAGGGAATTTTTGAAGTGGTTGTGTATTGTGGGAGAAGTGGGGGCAGGGGAATGGAAGCCAGTTAAATGTATTCTCTTTTGTTGCTGTTGTCAATCATTAACTCCTCGTTAACCTTTTGGTGTTCAGAATTCATACACTTTTTAAAATATTCCTACTCAGGAGCTCTCAGTGCAGTAAAGATTCATGATCGATTGGTATGGGAATTAGTTTTCATCTTGGAATGTGCCACACTACAGTCATTCCACTGAGTGTGTTCAAGTGAAAGGCAATATATGCTAATAGAAGTGATGTATACACTAATGGAAAGTGAGTGAAATCAAGAAAGAATGGTTTATAATACATGAGTACATTCCATAGGGCATACAGCTTATCATTTACATTATGGATGCCAGATCTCTTCAGCTTTGTTTTGTGGTTCTCTGATCCATAACACAAAACAAATGGTTACACTTATTAACATACAAGGTAGTCTATTTCTCCTCAAATGGTGTGTATTTATGTATAAAAACAGGTCTATTTTTTGAACGGGTATTTAGTAAATTGGTTTAACAAAGGCTTGCCAGTTGATTTCTCATAAAATAGCAAGTAGGGTGCACTGACACAAAGTTAACTACAAATCACTAAACACTACATTTTGGGCCAATTTCTCTGCTGCTGTTCCTGCATTCAAGTCAAACGAGTTTTGCCAACAGAGAATTTGGCCTGTTGTCTTTTGTTTGATGTTCAAAAATGCCTGATTACTCAGTGAGTCTTACAAGATTGGGAAAACCATGTAGAGATAAATCAAGTTTAGACTAAAACCATCTCTTCTAGGAAATAATGTAGAATTAGGGTAATCAGTGGCTAATTTAATTTCTGAACAAGCTCTGGCACTGGGTTAATTGCTGCAGTCCAAACTGGTGTATCCCAAGTTGATGGCCTTACACCAGTAACAATTTTGGGTTTTGGGGAGGGTTCTATTCATCAGCTAATTCAGTTAAAAAGCACATTACTGCATGCACAGGGTTTTAAACTGGGAAGCTGGTGTCTGTTGCCAAGCGGAATAATCATTTTAAATAGCTGAAATAGATTAGTGCATGTTGGCAATTTTCATTTGTGTATAAATTTATTTTTAATGTTGCAGGGCATTGTTGGATGTTGCAAACATTAAAAGAGCTTGACAATATCTGAACTAGGATTCTGGTGTCAAACAGTAGGTAGAAACTGATTTTATTCTCATCATTGATTAAAATATTATTAGCAGCCTTTAAAGATAGTGGCAGGGCAGCTCTTCAGGGATGAACAACCTAAAGACTTGCCTTCCTGTTTCCATAGCAACACAGCATTTTCATCCTTTCAAGGAGACCTAGCTTGCATCATGTACTGCAAGGGATTAGATTCAGAAGAGAACTGTGTTAACAGTTCAGTATCTCGCTCTTTGCCCTAAATTATGCAGGATGAATTGAAAACAAACTAAATTTAAACAAGAAAAAAACCCCTCTTCCTGTGAAATATCAGTCTTGTTACTATATTTTCTGTTTAGATGTTAATTGCACTAGACAAAGAAAAATAGTTTGTCCTTTTAATTGTTGTGCTGTTTTAGAGGCATAAAGTCATAGACGCACTGCTGAAAAAGGGGAATATTTGAAAGCTGGAGTACTGTATTTTTGAACTGACTGCTCAGTTGTAAAACTACTTCTTACACAAATGACTTCATCAGTGTAATCACCGTCTTAACAATAATAGTTCCCAGTGTAGTGGTCATTATTGATATATTTACAATTGCCTTCAGTACTACATTAAGTGCAGGGAAGATGGGAAGTATTGTAGTAATGAGGCAAAAGGCAAAATTTTAAATGGTAACCTTGGTTTGTGCTAGTTTTCTGATGCTATGGACCTCAGTATTGGAAGTGCTCCCTGTTAGAGGTGGCATTTTCAGGCATAACATGAAGAATCTGATAGTTTGTTATCCAGGATATGTACACCCATGTGAGACATTTAAGGTTGATGCATATGTATTGCTGCTAATTTAACACTGTCCCGCTACTGGATACGATGTCAGTGCTGATCAAGTGTTTTTGATTATCAAGGATATATAGTAATAGATTTGTCAATTTTAAAACCAAAAGGGACCATTGTGATCATCTAGTCTCACCTTATGCATAACACAGGCCACAGAACCTCACCACGACAGTTATGCATCAAACCCTTAACTTCTATTTGAGTTATAGCATATCTTTTAGAAACACATCCAGTCCTGACTAAAAGACCACAAGTGTTGGAGAATCACCCACATCCCTAGGTGAGTTGTTCCAATGCTTTTTTAGTCTCTCTCTTAAAAATGTGCCCCTTATTTCTGAATTTGTCTAGCTTCAACTTCCAACCATTAGATTTCTACATGAATCTAAATACACAGATGTGCTTAAGTGTCATGCAAGCAGACTGCAGATTTCTATTTCAGTGCTGTGGTGATTTACATTCTGAATTAAAAAATACTATTTTAATGTAAACACTTTACAGTAAACAAGCCACATAACAATGAGAGAAGTATTTAAGTGATGTGTACAGATGCAGGTCTGTACAATATTTTCTTTTCTGGCATTCAGAATGTTTTATTTTCTATTCCTCCATTTGTGTAAATTTTTCTGCAAAGGGTATTTGAAACATATCAAGGTCTATCAATAAAAAGCGAGAGCTTTCCCAGTAGCTGTTGCTATAGTTGCACAGTGCAGCTCTTAGCATCGTGCACAGTAAGTAAAGCACCTGCAATTCCTTAAAAACCCTTATTTGCAGGATAGGATAGAAAGAGACACTGCTGGCACAAGGATGCAGCATTAACACCAGAATTCTTGGTTGCTTTGATATTCTTGCTTCTTTACTCATCCAGTGGTCTGTGAAAATATCTTGTGGAGGGGGAGCAAAGGGGAAAAGATCTGTCTCAAAAGGTGCCTGATGCCTTCTGCTCCTGAGGGAAATAGTCTCTGCAGTTGCCGAGGAATCAGAAGATAAAGATGACCATGAAGATGAGCTTAGAAAAATATTGGTTTAGAGTATATCCCAAGGAAGGCTATAGTGACTGAAACACTGGTGTGTTTTGGTTTTAAATGATACCACATCATCAGTGCTGGCTTACTCCAAATATAACCCACCCACTCCTCTTTCCAGTAAATGGCAGCCTTCCCTCTAGAAATGCACCACCAGAATGACAAGCCTCTGAAACAAATAATCTGATCATCTTTGCAATGGCCTTTTAATGCTGTGGTGGAGAATGATGTGCCTTTTCTGGTTGTGGAGTACAATAGTTAAATATATCCTTAGGTATTTTAATAATACAAATGTTGAAATAAATATCTTTGGCACTTGGAATCAGCTTTTTATAAGCGTAGCTCTGGTATGCATAAAAATTCCAAAACCTGAATTTTTCATCTTTTTTTAACTAGATCTTCTTAATTTAAAATTAAGAATCTATAAACATAGTTCTAGTTCTCATTTCTATTTGGTGTTCTGTTTATATAGCATTTTAAAATCTTGAAACATTATAAAAGTAAGCCTTCATTGACTGATGACTTCTAACCTGATCTTGGAGGATTTATAGTTTTGGGTAGAATAATGAGATTATAAAATTTAGCAATATGTTTCTTGTGATAGTTTAGTAATGCATTTGATGGTAAATAGGTGAACAAACAAACAGATGGTAGCATCCTAGGAACTTTTTGCAATAAGAGCTAAACTGCATTGTTGTATCAAAACTATGGGGAAAGTCACTTATGCAAATGTTTGTGTTAACAATTGGAAACATAATTATGGACAACTGTAGCCCTAAATTTGGTTTCCCAGAATACCAAATATAAATTAGGGGCTGAGACTTGACTGGATCAGATATTGTCCTCATTGTATATGGGTGAAATGGGAAAAAGTCAACTCTATCCCTAGCTGGAACAATGGGACAATGACCTGGGACAACCAGATAGGAAGCTTGGCCCACTGTGTTCCTCTTGGGGTGACCTCTACTTACATTTTCTTCCATCGTTGTTTCTAAAGTCTCCATAATGTTATAAATATGAATAGTGTAAGATTGTAAGTATAAACAATTCAGAAAAACACTTTACTACTTATACTTATATATGTAGATTTTTCTATGATTTCAGTTATACTTGTCAGTATTTAACTAAAGCTCAAAGTTCCTGTGTGCTTCACCAATTTCATCTTCTTAATTAACTCTAAGCAGCCATCTGAATAAAGAACCTGTTATTTGCAACTAGCACATGTTGCACCCCAATAAATAATTTTATAATTGCAATAAACAGTCAAGCTACAGCTTGTAAAATATTTTTGAGATAAAAAAGTAGTAGTATCCCTATTTTACATATGGGGAAATGGAGGCACAGGTAGTGTACTGTGGAGCAAACAGTATCAAGCAGCCTTACAAAATTCTGCTCAACCCTCCTTCCTCCCACCCCCATCCCCAAGTATTTATTTTAATGGCTGAATAAAGTATGATCAATTTATTTCATTATCAGTCATGTTAAAGGCCAGGTATGTATATGTTCTGCCAGTGCATGGTAAATGTTCATGACTGTTTTGCAAGGCTGGTCTAAAGGGACAGCTGACATAATACTTTAGGGCTATGATAAACAATCTAATGACTTTTTAAAATATTCAGACCTGTAGAGGAAAGATGCAATTAGCCTTGCAAATGGTTAATAAAATAGAAATGTGGTGGCTGGCTTGTTATTATGTATTTGCATTACGATAACAGCTGGAGGCTCTAACAGACACAGTCCCTGCCCCAAGAGCTTACAGTCTAAATAAACAAAACAGAAAAAAAGTTGTGGGGGGAAGAAAGGCAGGCACAGAGAAATGAAGTAACTTGCCCAAGGTCACAGAAAAGCTCATTGGTAAGGCCAGGAATAGAACCCAGGTTCCCTGAGACCCAATTTAGTGCCCTATCTACTGAAGCATGCTGTCTCCCATAACAGTTCTTCTCAGGGCTAGAAAGGGTGCCTCTGATCACTTCAGAAATTCTAGAAGCAAGATTAGTTTCCTGCATTCTGAGAGCTCAGTGTCCTCCCTCTGCGGCAGGAGGTATTAGAAACACAGCACTGAGAGGAGTTTTAAAGAAGGAAGCTGTTGGCTCAGCATGAATAAATCATTTCCTGATGGGCCTTTTCACTCAGAATCCACAAGAAAAAACCCATTCCTCAATGCTTTTCTCCCTGTTTCAGGGGAAAACTATTTGTCCTTCAGTCTCACCAGCAGAGCTTGTCATTACTACAAAATATACTCACGTTAGAACACAACTTAACTGTTAACAGGTAACATGGTGTTGAGGATGTCTTTGCAGTCAGTGTATACAAGAATAGGTTGCACCAAACCATCAACTCAGCTAGACATGTTTAAACCCTATAGAGACCACAGTTTAGCCCTTACTAGCTGAGATCATGTCAAACATGACTTATTCTTGCCTACACTGGCTGCAGAGTCATGGTCAGCATCGTGATGATCAACTCAATTCCTCAAAGCTGTGTTATGAGAGAATTACATTTTTAGCGAATACAATGCCACCATCACTTTTGTCTTCTGCAGGGCCAAAAAAGTCTCTATAGAAAAGGTGACCAACTGCAAAGAGAAAAGAAGTTAATTCACAATTTTGTCTTGAAAGAAGTATTAAAATCTTGAAAGGCTAAGAAACAGCATGGGTAGAGGTGTATGGGAGCTGTGAATTAATTAGTTAGTTTTGGTGTTTCCTTAAAACAAAGTTATGAACAAGGTCGTCTTTCATGTTGGAAATTAAACACTTAGCTCAATCAGTAACCTTTCAGCAAGACAGATTGGCAAGCAGAGAAGGCATTGAAAATCAGAGCAGATGAAATTACCTGAACCATTACCCAATGTACTGATTTACAGATAGCTGTAAACGACAAAACAATTCTTTCTCAAAGACATAAAAAGACATCATTCTTGCTCGTGAAAGATCTACTGAAGGGTGGCGCTTTTGCTGAATATTAATAACCGCACTCATGCACAGATCACCAAAGACCAAACAAATGTCAGTTAGTCCATCGGTCAATTGAACAACATGATGAAGAAGTCATTTAAAATAAAATGTACACTGCTTGCTATGCTTTGAACGGAGTCATTGCTGGGCTTTCTTGCCTTTCCAATATTGTACCTTGGAACCAAATTAGATAGCATAGGTGTGGTAAGAAAATAAGCCCAGATCCTGGAGACGAGCCATGTGGCACCTGGTGCAGTGCTGATCGTTAGGCTACTGGGCACTGTTCTGGTCCTGAGGAATAATTTAATGCTTTATACTTTATTAAAGTCCAGCTTCCTAGTTACTTTATAATATATTTAGTGGTAAGGTATTTCTGTTTGTTTAAATAAATTACATTTTAAAAAGGTAATCAGGCCTACATTTTCAATAGTCTGGTGATTATCAATGCCCGAAATTTCTGGTTGCCCAAGTATATGCTCCTTTAAAAGGGCTTGATTTTCAGAGGTGCTCAGCATTTTCTGATGATCAGGCCTCATTAAAGAAAATTTCATCTTAAACATTTAAAGAGAAAGTGGTGTAACGGAAAATCCATGACAACTGCCACTGGCTGCTGTAGATGCCTGTGCAAGGTCCTGTGGCAGGAAGCCTGCTAGGAGGGGAGGTTGCAGTACCAAAAGGTGCCCCCAATCTCCCTCTGCCTGAGATTCCATGGTAAGGCTGTGCAGCCCAAAAAGAGGGCATTGCAGGCTGAGAAGGTGTGATACAGTGGGGTAAATGTAGATGACTAAATATTGCCGTATAATCCACTGGTCAGTGGGTGTTATATGTCCTCCTCTGTGCCCAGTCCATGGAAGAGGTGAGGCTGTGGCAGCACTTGGCTTTTTAGCGCAAGCTGTAGAGACTCATATTTCCAGCTCTCATGGTCCCCAATTCAGTCTCCACTGATGGCCAAGATGGTAGCTCTTACATCTGCAAAACCCGTACACATGTGTTTCACTTGTATACTTGTCTGTGCAGAGTGGGTAACTGCATCTATAAATGGATTTTTATGCATAGTTACCCAGATTTCATGTGTAAATGCAGCATTTTCATAAACAAGAAAGAAATTTTGACGGCATAGCATCAATGCCAATATTGTTTATTATTTTCCTTTTTCTTTTACTCGGTTGATTATTGTTTCATATGTGGGTTTTTTAAAAATTGATTAATACAATTGGTGGAAGGGTTTATCCTAAAATAACACACCCCATTCAATTGTCCTATTGTCTGGAGTGTTTTCTTATCACTGTGACGATGGCAGTCTTTACAGGGGCATTGATCTTGAACATTTCGGTATCAACTTTATTTGGATAGATCCCAAAGTGTCTTAATATTTACATAGAAGGGTCACGTCACCCAGCCACTTCTGAGGTGAAACAGCAGTTGTTTAACATGACCCATCAACACTACTCAGGAGTTTAGAACAGGAAGTGAAAAGTGACTTCATGAATTGAAACTACTGGGTGAATTGTAATTGGCAGAATTTAGTTAACCAATTTTTAATTTGGCCAAAGCACTTGGTTTGACACACTGGATCTGTAATGACCACAAGAAGTCAAGACCTTGGGTTTTTTTAATCTCATCCTAAAGTAAGCAGCTCTGTTAAGACAGCACCCCCTAACTTCCTGCTGGAGCACTGATTAAATAACAGATCAGAGGGAAAACTGCCACCAAATGACTCTCCAGCACCATTTCTTACAACATCTGGTTTTCCTGGAAGCTTTCTAAAAGAGTTCTTGACCGTTCTTAACTGATGAGATCTGACACAATCACAATCCAGGGTGATAGGATTGTCAGGTTAGCCCTCTGCAGAACATTGCTATTTTGCTCTGCTTTTTCCCTCAGAAAAGTAGCTGATCTGCATTTTAAACAACACTCAGTTGGGAGTTCCAGGTGGGATTTTCAAAACGGCCTAAATGATTTGTGAATATAAGTCCCATTCACTTTCAATCGGATTTGTGCTACTAAGTCATGTAGGCACTTGAAAATCCCAGTCTTTCTCTGTACATCCCTGAACAGAATTAAGGGATCTGAAGAGCCAAGAGAAGTGTGTCATTTTTGGCTCACCCTCAGATGCGGTCAATTCTATTGGCAGGTAATCTGGAAGTGGGGGAAACACTTATGGGTTCATACTATAACGAGAGACATTGATACTCAAAAGGATTTTTAGTTATAACAGATGGTGATGAGAAGTCAAGAGAAAAATATTTGGGAGTTATTGTTTAATGAAACAACCCAACATTCCTCCAGTTAAAAACTTCAAATTCTGTCATTTTGATTTCCAAATATAGGAACAATATATAGAGCATATCTTAAACTCACACTGCAGATTACTCAGGAAATATACCCACATGGGCAGCAAACGTATGTAATATTTCAACATATGACAGTCAAAAGGCTGGCAGCGTTGTACAGTGAAGGCTTCCATTTCCCCAAAAGTGCTGGCTGGTGTGATGTTTGCTTTACGGACAGCGTAGCCTGAGAATCTTCACAGGAACCTGAAAGACTTTCCCGCTGCTGAGCGACAACAAAGCAGCATCATAAATCAAATCTCAACACTCTGTAGTGATAATATTTGTTAAATAATGCCAAGTGTGACCTAAACTGAAACAACTGGACCCCTAGGTGCTATAGCTGCACTTGAATCAAGATTCAGAAGGTGATAAGAAAATGTTTTATTCATTAGCTTCTCTTTCCCCCATTAGCTGCATGTTGGTACCCACCTATATCAGAATTTATTTTAATTTCTGTTGCAATTTTATAGAGACATTGTCAATCCAAAATTGGAATGGAAGAAAGGAGGAAGATGTTTATCTCATAGGGGACCGGGAGACATGTGTCAAGCAATCCCACGGAGGAGACTTTTTATACTCCCTATCTACTCCCTGTGTCAGAAGGGAGAGAGCAAACAGCCTTTATCTCTAATTTTGACAATTCTTGATTTGATAAACAGGATTGAAAATTGTTTTTAATTATGAAAAATACTTAGTGGGAAGAGTCCAGGGTCTTGGGCAGATTTGTTCCTCTTTGGGTGGTAGGGGGAGGGTTTTGCCAGATACTCCTATCTGCATTCCAGCCGATTGCTTTCCTCCTGGGGTTCTATGGAAGATCAGGTGGAACAGTGCCAAGTTTCTGCTTGTGGTCTCAACCTGGGTTCTTACTTCTGGCATGCTGACATTCTGGTCTTGGCACTGAGTCCCTTAGTCTTTCTGGCCAATCTACTTTCTCTCCTGTCTCAGAGCCAAGGCCAGATATACCTCCCCGTCTGAGGTCCCTGTGTCTGATGCACGGATGCTGGCCAAATGAACAGTTTGGACTGTGATTATTCTGTGGAAGTCCAGGAGAATCTGTTGGAGAAGGAAATCTTTCACCGAAAATCACAGCTGTATTAAGTGGAGGTGGTTTCTCTCTCTTTGCTTTCAGTCTGCAGTGATGACACTCTTACAAAGACTTACTTCACATGTTCTCACTGTTTTGGGAGCCTCTCCTGTCCTAAGTGTGTGGTGCTCTCTAAATTGATGGGACCATAATGAGGGACATTGTTAGAATGTTCCCTACACCATCTAGCATGGAAGAGATTGTTCTCAGTGGTGATTGCATCAACTGGAATAGCACCTGAGATCCAGAAATACATGGCTCACCAACTGTGCCTGGTTTCCCAAATCCTTATCTATGGCACTCTCTGCATTTCACCTCAATCAATCAATAGATCTGTCAGTATTTTTCAAAGTGTCACTTGCTACTAGGGGAATTTAGGCAGGTATAAGTGTAGTAATAATCTCAGGTAATTCAGCACCTCTTCTACAGAAGGATCCCAAAGCATTTTACAGAGACTTGGGGGCCAGATTCTGCCTTCAAACTACATTGTTAGAGGTTGAAGAGGAACTGTGCAATAGCTGGAGAAGCTGAAAAATTCTGACCAGGTCACTTCTTGAGAGTAAAATGAGTCACCATTTCTAAGAAGTGTATCTGCTGCTGCTACCACCACACACCCACTCAAAACCAATCACCATTTGGTCCTGTGCATTTTTGGATTGCTCACCTATGGCTGAAATCTGACCACCTCTGTGATGAAATGCAGCAGCTGTTCAACACTAAAAGCGGTGGAAGTGAAGAATAACGTCTCCAGCCGATGAAACTTAAGAGGGCATATTAGATAGGCAAAATGTAATTACACAAGATGCTATAAGGTGAAATGGCTAAAAAGAAACAAAATCTCATTTGTGCCCCCTAGAAATAGAACATGATAAAATTTGCATCACTTAAGTACACAATCTTTGCCTGGACCAGATGTTACAGGAGGAACTCCTCATTTGTTTAATATCAACAGGCAATTCCTGTAGATTTCGCCCAGCAGTTTCATGCAATTTTGAACTGATGTTTGGAGAAGCAGATCCAATCCTGCTTCGGAATCCTTTCCTTTTGGAGCTGTCTACTTCAATTTTCTTCCTGTACATTTTTAATTTTTGTGGAACTAAACACTGAATTTGCCTTCCACCGTTCCCTAATCTCTCACCTCCTCTTTTGTATTTGTAAGAGCAATTATAGACCCATAGAAATGTGCTACTGGAAGGGACCTTGAGATCTCATCAATGCCAGCCCCCGATGCTGAAGCAGGACCAAGTAAACCTAGCCCATTTCCAGAGGTGAATTAAAGTTTCGTGGGGCCCTGAACCAGGGCAAGTGGGGGGCCTCTCCCCACCCCTTCCGCCTGCAATCTCACCCCCATTCTGCCCCTTCTGCCTGAGGCCCCACACACAGCCCCACCTCACTCTGCCCCTTCCCCCCCACCGCCCTGCCCCATTCCACACATGGTCAGCCCCCTTCTGCCCCCCCATTGCAGCCCTGCAACCTTACTTCTTTCTCCCCCGCCCCACTGCAGCCCTAAAACTAGAGAAGCTCTGTTCCCCCCCCACAACCAGGCCGCAGCAGGGAGAACTCCCCCAGCCATGAGGCTGCAGCAGGGGGCTAGACTTCTTCAGTCCCGGGGCCATATTTGTAATTTGACTGCTCTATTGGGGGGTGGCAAAGTGTGCCCATGCATGCATGCACACATATACACTAAAGTCAGTGCCCTTGGGTTACTGGCTCTCTCCCCCCACCTACAGTAGTACATTGCCAGTGCTGGGGGGACAGACAGGATGGCATAATGTGGGAACCCCAGCTGCTACTGGCAACCCCTCCGGCACTGGCTGCGATGTCCCTGCTCTGGTGCTATTGTGGTTGCCTCTCTGCTGAGGCTGCTGCTGCCCAGGGAGTGCTACATGCTGGGCTCCTGCTTCCCCCCCACCTATTCCTGTATCCCCTTCTCTTTCCCCTCCCCTCCTCTTCCTCTCCCCTTCTCTTCTGCTCACTCCACCTCCCTTGCTCTGCACCCCCTCTAGGACCCAGGACCAGGACCCGGAGTACAGGGGAAAAGCTGCTCTGTCCACTCCCTGCAAGCCGAAAAATGCTTGGGGGTGGGGGACAAGCATGAAAATGACAAAGCCCCCTCCCTTCCTCGCCAGAGCAAGCAGAGCTGGGGAGCGGGGTAGGGGCATGAGGGTGCCCATTTTTCCAGGACCCCCTAATTGGCCAGGGCCCCTGGGCACGGGCCCTGTTGGCCCAGTGGCTAATCTGCCACTGCCCATCCCTAACAGGTGTTTGTCTAACCTGTTCTTAAAATCTCCAATGGTGGGATTTCCATAACCTCCCTTGCAAGCCTATTCCAAAGTACTACCCCCATAGTTAAAAAGCTTTTCCTAATATCTAACTTAAAACTCCCATTAATTGACTGTTACGTACATTTTTGTGACTACTTAATTAATTGCTTTAATTTCCCTAACACTATTAAAATATAGTTATCGCTTTAGAACTGCAGCTAAAAAATATTTTTAGGAATTATTTTTCTCGTACACGGGAGTAATTCAGATCTACCTGCCTGTCAATTATCTAGGAAAGAAGAAAGACAATGGTCTTCTCCTTTGCAAGCCTTATATGGTGCACTGCTTAGCATCATCTGCATGTCTGGACAATATGACTAAAATCATTAATCATTTCAAAGCCCACAGAAAACAGGAAGAGGCAGGATATCTTGGTTCTTCCTTGCAATGGTCCCTGATTGACAACTCTCTCTTCCAGTCAGAGAAGCCAGATTGTCACTGAATGAGGCTTGTGTGGACAGTGGTGGTTTTGCATTGCAAGGGTTTGTTGCAAACGTGCTTTTCTGTGTATTAATCCATCCTTATGATTTGGCACTCCCAAAGTTTCACTTTGGATTCTCGGTTAACACTACAGATTGTCAGAGTCATTCTCCATTAAGAGCACCAAGCTTCACCTAGCTTCATAATGAAACCAAAAACTTCACATGCTTTCCTGCTAACCCCTAAACCAGGTCAAGTTCACTAGAAGTGTTTCTGAACCTCTTCAATCTTCTTGGTGGAGTTGGCCTGAGTTTTGAGCTCATAAATCTGGGAAGCTTTACGTGCTTTCATGTTTTGTTGCTAATATTCCATACAGCTCTACCCAAAGCATTCTTCCTAATTCTCTTGTTGCCCTTTTTATACTTCATGCTTATCAATTCATTATAACATGATCCCTGATAGAGAGTGGAGTGCTGGTCTTAGGCAGCAGCACTGTTAATGCATCTGGTGAAGTGAGCTGTAGCTCACGAAAGCTTATGCTCAAATAAATTTATTAGTCTCTAAGGTGCCACAAGTACTCCTTTTCTTTTTGCGAATACAGACTAACACGGCTGCTACTCTGAGCCCTGTTAATGTGGGTCAGTGTTGATATTTCATATGTTGTTTGCTTTTTACTATCTGTCTAGGTGCTTATATGGTCCCATCACTGTAATATCTGAGTATTAATGAATGTATCCTACTCTCATTTCTGTGAGGTAGGGAAATGCTATTATCCCTATTTTGCAGACCGAGAGATTAAAGTGGCTTGCCCAGTGTCACATAGTATCACTTGACCAAGGTAGCCTTTTCCTGCAATTGGGAAGCTGAGTCTGTACCTAGAATAAGCAGGTTTTATGCTAAGTGTTGGTTGGATACAATATCTGGCTAAGCCTTGGATGGAGTTAATACTGCAAATCCCTACCACTTCTAGAACAAAAAGCTGCTTAAAAATCAGTTCTCCTCTTCAACCTAGGGTGCCACGCCTGATGCCTGGAAAGAGGAAGGTTTCATTTACAAATAGCTAACAATAAACATTTTCAAATGAGATATTACAGGTCTGATCCCTGGCTTATTGTGCAAAATAGACATACCCTTGGAGTCAGAGTACCTAACTAGCTTGCTGTTAAATTGCAGCTATTTTTTAACTGCCGAGACAGCCTTCGTATGAATACTGGCTGTGTGAAAATCTTATCGGTATCAATGGGAAAAGTGGAAGTTCACTCAGCATTTCCCTACACTGCTCTTGACTTTAGATTTCTGTCTCTGCATCAAGTGACCTCTGGGGTTCACCTCAGGTTACTTGTGAGGCATTGCAAAAATCCCTCATTTGTTTAATATCAACAAGCAATTGTTTCAGACATCACTCAACAGTCGCATACAATCATATTACCCGTTATTACATGCATCCAAAAACTCAGCCGCACACTCTTCAAATGCAACCTTACATCTGATCATGTAAAAGAAAAAAAAAACAAATGGAATCCATGTTAAATCCAAAGCTATTGTATAAATATTTTTTCATGTAGAGTTAAGATGCAAAATTTCCTCATCTCAGAAAATAAACAGGAATTACATAGGATTTTATATGCTCTCCTTTAGAAAAGGATGATTTTCTTTTTAAAAACAAAATAACTCATTATTATTCAATGGAAATCATCCTTCAGGGCAGGGAATACCTTGCAGGCCAGGAGAATTTTTAGGTAGCTGTGACTATATAAATAACTTTTTAACTGCTGTTTTACTGAAAGTAGTTTTTATTGTAAACTGTCAGGGATTGACACTGTCTTGTACAGCACTGGGCACATTGTCATTACCTAAAATTATATTAAATAATTGCATATTCATAACTAGACCAATGTACAATACAAAAAATAATACTTTTAAAAACAATTGTTCCTTGCCAACCGATCCTTTCTCTGGACTTTCATTCATGAGGGGAAGAATCATGAAAGTTCATATGAGGCTTTGTTTCTGATCTTGACCAATGAAGCAAAAAAGAAATGCTGTCATAGTAACAATGGGTGCACCTGTAATATCTGCTGTGTGTAGTGCCAAGTGTCTGTACTCAATTGGTAATGATGATGCAGTTTGAAAGATTGTCTGACTATTTATGGTTTTATGCTGCACTCATCACCATGGTATCTGATGCCTTACTTGATTGTCTGTGGAAGATGGCATCGAATTTAAGGTGCCACTCCAGGATCTGGATGTAGTGTCCTAAATTCTAATTATGCAAAAACAAGGGGCTTAATCCGCCATTGCCTTGCACCTAGTTAGTCATTTACACCAGTTCATTTTGATTTGATAGCTCTTTACACCTGCATTGCAGTGGTGTAAATGACTGCACACAGTGCAGGGCAAAGGAGAATGAGTCTCCTATGACCTGTGTTCTAGGCGGATGCCTTTCTACAGCCTGCTTTCTCCATGTCTCTCTTGTGGGAGGACCCTCTGCTAGGATCTTAGTGAAAGGTATTTTTCGTGTTTTGTGAAATAGAGCCAGCTTCCAATAACTGTACTCACGTGGAATAGCATCTTATTACGCAAGCAGTCCTGTGGATTTCAGTGGGGTTGTATGATAAGTACAGTCCTATTCGGTGTAAAGTAAGAGTGACTGAATGTAACACAATGTTTCTTAGTGAAAAGATCCTATTATTTCCACATATTGGACATGGCAGAAAATGACACTCTCAAGCCCCAATCAATAATACTTAACCCTGCCTTGAGTGCAGGGGACTGGACTAGATGACCTCTCGAGGTCCCCTTCCACTTCTATTATTCTGTGATTATGCAGTTTAGTCTTCTAAGATTAGAGAATGAATTAAATTAAGGTAAAAGGAGTTCCAGAACCTTGAAACATCCCAACAACCAATATAGTATGTAGTCTAGTAGAGTAGCGGAGGCATCAGGTGAACCACAGAACAATCTGAGGGAAAAGAGGAACACAGAGAGATACTCCACATTGGCTAAGAATGTCAGCAGTCCCTCAACAAGCAGACACCATCACCACTCCATTGTTATTAAGTGCAGAATCTTAAAGTTTTAGTTAGTTTTAGTCTCCCTATGCTTTAAAGATGCCACCATGTAGAGCATTCAAAAGCAATAACAAGTCTGGTAGAACTTTTCAGTGAGTAAATAAAAGATTAGAGAGACAAGGTGGGTGAGCTAACATCTTTTAGTGGATCAACTTCTGTTAGTGAAAGAGACAAGCTTTCGAGCGACACAGAGCTTTTCTTCAAGTCTGGGAAAGGCACCTCACCCGTCTTGTCTCTCTCTAATATCCTGGGACCAACATTGCTACAACACTATTGCAAATAACTGAAAGCTTGGCAGGAAGAAGTAGTGATCATAATTTCTGCTAACTGTGCTTGAGGAAAACTTTAGACATAGTGCCATATAAAAAGTCAAGGTCAATAGCTGCAATTCTTCTTTCACACCAATGTAAACCATGAGTGAGTCCACTGAAGTCAGTTGAGTTCCACTGATGGAAAACTACTTCACAAGGAGAATCAGGGATACCATGTATATCTGGGAGGAAGTACTGGTCCACATCAACTAGCCTGAAGATGGGTTATGAGTAGAAATTGGGTTTCAAACCAGCTTGTCTTCAGCATCTTAGCTGTGTACTCTGGGCAATAACAGGAGATAATTTTTGTCCTCATCTAAATATTGTGTTTTAGACCAGGAAATGCACAAACTTTTGCCCTCCTCAGAGATCATTATACTCACTGTGCAATCTGACAAAAGTTCTCAAGAGAATAATGGTCCTGAGCTCCTTGAGTAGCAATTACAAAGGAGGTTTTCTGGAAAGCAAGATAACTCTTTACTAGAAAGAGTGAGTGTAAATTCACTTCCATAATTCTTAACAAAACTGGCATTATGTAATTCATTTAATCATCATGTACTTCCATACGTAGCCTGCAATAACTTGAAATCCTGCCTTTTCTTATTCCCTTTCCTCTGTAATGTTATTAATGGCATTATCTTTAATGAGTTCTATAGAGTTTGCAGACCTTCCATTTATTGGGTGTTAGCTTATACATTTGCTTCCACACCATTGTGTTTTCCCCTTCAGTAGCAGATAATCATTTTCATTTTGTTTCCTCAGATTCTAAACATGTCCATCATTTCCTCTAATAACCCGAACAGCCCACTGCCAAAAAGACAAGGAGATATTTTTTCCAGTTCATTGTACGTGGTATTCTCAAAGGCTAGACTCCCTGGAAACATCAAAGGGAACTACTATTTTCTGTCTCTTAGAACATCTTATGGAAGACATATGGCCAAAATCACCTCTGTGTTGTGATGTATTGTTTCCTGCAGGTAATCGAGTGCCTTCATATTGTTAAAACAGTGATAGGCTTGGTCTACACTACTGACTTATGTTGACATAACTGTGTTGCTCAGGGGTGTGGAAAATCCACACTTCTGAGTGACGCAGTTATACCAACCTAACCCCTGGTGTAGACAGCGCTATGTCGACTGGAGAGCTTCCTCCATCAACATAACTACTGCCTCTCGGGCAGGTGGAGTACCTATGCCAATGGGAGATGCTCTCTCATTTGCATAGGTAGCATCTTCACTAAGTTCTACAGCAGTGCAGCTGCAGCACTGTAAGTGTAGACAAACCCTGATACTCAAGACACCTGATTTCTATTCCTGGCTCTGCCACTGGTTCATTGTGTGACTGTGAGTAAGTCACTTGACTTCTGTGGGCTATAATATCCCCATTGTAAAACAGGGATGCTAATCTCTCCTACCATGTTGAAACTTAATGAATGGTTGTAAGTGCTTGTGATCCTTGATGAAAGGTGCTAATCGAAGGGGAAATAATTATTTTACCCTGATTACTCGAGAGTTGCTGAGAGGGAGAAACTATAAACTAGAGCTGCACTAAACTTTTGTAACAGATCCTGTAAACTCAAGATTACATTTTCTGAATGGTTTGTGAATTTAGTAAACTTGGGCTGTGTTTGAAGCAAACCCTGCCCAAGCTACGTCATGATTTCATCTTGGTGGTTTAGTAGAATCAACCTGTTTCCAACCTGAAACCAGGCAAAACTCTGAAATTTTAGCTGAGTTTTGCATGTGTCTCCTGTAAAGCAAAACTGCACAGTTTCTCATAATTCTACAATGAATCAAAAGAGAACACTTGCTGAATCAAGAAAAGGAACTGGGCACTGTGTGAAGGAATTTGATGAAATCCATTAATGGTGCAGTACCAAGGTTTACATAAGAAAATTCTTGACCTAACCTTTGTAGTGACGATGGTTGCTGTCAGTTGTAAGGGATATATGCGACTGATATGCCTTGATTGATTAATAAACTACTGATTCCTTCTGGCCCTCACACATTAGAAAACTATCCACCTATATTTATCCCAAAATTGGATCCACCTAAGAAGTAAGACAATAAGAAAATGGTTCATGTTTATGTGAGGACACTTTGTCTAAAGAGACACAGATCATCCAAGGTCAGGAGTTCCTCTCATCAAGAATAGAAACTAAAATAGCTAAATGAGTGTATGTTAATCACTAGGCAAGACTGTCTCTATTATGCAGATGAATAAAACCTCTTTTTCCTCTGAACCTAGCTAAAAAAAGATCCAAGCTACCAAGTAAGGGTGAAACCTGCTCATTATGTAAGAGAGCCATTGCACATTGTTGAGGGGATCAAGCGATGGGCAGGGAACCTGCAGTTAAGTAAAATGACTGTCTGTAAGACTGAAGGTCAAATTGGACAACTACCTTTTACCCCAAGAAATCCAGGTCACATGTTTTTTACCCAGAGGATTAACTAGACATTGTTTTCTTTGTAAATCAAATATACTGTGGATAATCTGTCTTTCACTCCAAATTAGAATCTGCACATTTGTGTGTCTTCTGAATCAGATCTATATCCTTCTAGATATGGAAAAGACTCTTATTCGATTATAATGTGAAAGTGTTAATATAATCAACAATGTATGGAGTATATCTTCCAAATTTAGAATATTATAAGGATTTTGTTGGTTTTCGTTGTAACTAATTGCTGCACTCTAGAAGCAATAGGAATTTTCTGGCACAAGAAAGAAGAAATGTTAAAAGACATAAATCAATGTATTCTTCAGGATAATAAGAGAAAATGCTTCAATTCCAATTGATAGGTAGAGGCTACTAATGAAATAAAATCTTTGAAAGAGATTAAAACGTAAAAAGCGTTCTGATAAGAAAAGGATTGAAGAAGTTTGTTATACACCCAATCCCTCTATTCCGCTACCAGCGGAAGCAGCAAAGAAGCCAAAGAACTAAAACTAAGTACCGCTTGGCATTTTTCCAGTAGGAATAAGAGGGTGGCCTCCTTCTATGAGCCTGAAATGAAGGTACATAAACTAAAATCTCTCACTATGGGAACAGTGAGAACCAAGAAGCCGAACAATCCTAAATATGACCAACACTCAGACCACCCATGTGGAAAGATCTCTTTCCCCCCACACAACAATTAAGCGGAATAAGAAGATGTGGTGCGATTTCATGGCAAAGATTGTGGTTCCTCTTCTATATTTAATATAAATAACTGTAGGTTATCTTGCTGAGTCTCCCTAGTGAGACCTAAGTACCATATTTTAGATTTGACACACCCTGTATGTCTAAACAAATTGGCCTAGAAAAATTGAAAGAATTTGTTTCAAGCAATTTCTTTTAATATTCTCTGCTTATCTTCTTTTGGACCAATTCATTCAAGCTATTACTATACTAACAAGCTATACTAACCACATCTTTAAAGTGCACAAGTGTATCCTTGGAAGTGTTATAAATGTGTTAGGTATTAAAGAATGAGAATTGATGTTCGTAAGTAAATGTAATAAGAAATCTTGGTAATTTGGATTGTTCTGTGATATAACTGCTGAGCCTCAACTCCAGGCTGTGATGATTGTGTGCAAGACTGTAATGTGTGTGTAGTACATACAATTGGTTGTGTCTACCTTTCAATGGAGACGGTTGATATATATTAATATGGTTTTGGGAGAATTAATAGCTGTTAGTTGGTTTAAAAATAAGCAAGTGTCATGATTTAAGAAATACTGCTTAAGTTAAAAGTTGACCTGAGAAGAACCCAGCATTAAAACTAGTAAGCTAATGCTCTCTGAACCTCGCTAAAAGGGGTTATCTGTTGGATTCTTATATATATTGGTTTCAGAGTAGCAAGCCGTGTGAGTCTGTATCCGCAAAAAGAACAGGAGTACTTGTGGCACCTTAGATAACCACATTTATTTGTTAGTCTCTAAGGTGCCACAAGTACTCCTTTTCTTATTATATATTGGCAAATCTAGTTTTGTTAGATTTCAGCTTTAAAAATCTAAATGGCACCCTGGCAAATTAATAAATTGACCCCCCTTGATGCTACACACTGCTACAAGTACTATTGTTAACCCCCCAAGTATCTTAGCTGCTCATATTGGTATGCTTGTGTCATAAATATAAAGGGAAGGGTAAACACCTTTTAAATTCCCTCCTGGCCAGAGGAAAACCGTTTCACCTGTAAAGGGTTAAGAAGCTAGGATAACTCGCTGGCACCTGACCAAAATGACGATGAGGAGACAAGATACTTTCAAAGCTGGAGAGGGGGAGAAACAAAGGTTTCTCTCTGTGTGTTGCCTTTGCGGGAACAGAGCAGGAATGCAGGTCAGAACTCCTGTAAAGGGTTAATAAGCAATCTAGTTAGATATGCATTAGATTCTGTTTTGTTTAAATGGCTGATAAAATAAGTTGTGCTGAATGAAATGTATATTCCTGTTTTTTGTGTCTTTTTGTAACTTAAAGTTTTGCCTCGAGGGATTCTCTATGTTTTGAATCTGATTCCCTGTAAGGTATTTACCATCCTGATTTTACAGAGGTGATTCTTGTACTTTTCTTCAATTAAAATTCTTCTTTTAAGAAACCTGATTGCTTTTTCATTGTTCTTAAGATCCAAGGGTTTGGGTCGTTTCACCTATGCAAATTGGTGAGGATTTTATCAAGCTTCCCCAGGAAAGGGGGTGTAGGGTTTGGGAGGATTTGGGGGAAAGACATTTTCAAGCGGGCTCTTTGCCTGTTATATATTTGTTAGACGCTTGGTGGTGGCAGCAATAAAGTCCAGGGGAAAAAGGTAAAATAGTTCATACCTTGGGGAAGTTTTAACCTAAGCTGGTAAAAATAAGCTTAGGGGGTTTTTCATGCAGGTCCCTACATCTGTACCCTATAGTTCAGAGTGGGGAAGGAACCTTGACAGCTTGCCTGTAGAACAATGTATTTAAATATGAAGACTGTCCAAATAGTTGTGGGTTCCTGGGTGTTACGTAGTCATAGGACCTTTATATAACACCTCTTAAAGCAATATGGTGAACATTTATTTTTTTAAGTGTCTTTCTCTTAGCCAGTAAAACCAGTTTAATACATGCATTGGTTGCATACATTATTTTCTGATTACCTGGAATAATCTGGTTAATTATCACCTGCCCGTGGTAGTCTAAAGTCCGCTGGTCATATGCATGTGATTAAAGAAGACAGATTCAGTGAGAGTTTGGTTGGGTTTTAGACCTAAGTGATTTATACCTACATTGGGGAAACTTGCTTCACCTTTGGCATTTCACAGTATTTTGGATTTTAGGGACAAATTCTGGTTTGTTACACTGGTGGAAATCTGAAGTATTAAGTGGAGTTTATCTGGGTTTACACTGGACTTGTTTTGTTAAATCTCCTGATTTCATTTATGCTTAGAATATTTACGCTTTAAAGAGGGAAAGGGGAACAGCAGTAATAACATGCCTTTGTGAAAAGTTTCAGAGTAGCAGCCGTGTTAGTCTGTATCCGTAAAAAGAAAAATTCTTTTTCCACTGAATGCATCCGATGAAGTGAACTGTAGCTCATGGAAGCTTATGCTCAAATAAATTTGTTAGTCTCTAAGGTGCCACAATTATTCCTTTTCTTTTTGTGAAAAGGTTACTCCATTTAACCCACAGACCCAACAAACAAATTTCTTCTTCCCTGCCTCTACCATGTGCATAAATTATTAGATATGAGAACATGTTGCGATGCTTGTTTTAAATTCAGTTAGAAACAATTTGTAGCTGTATTAATACACATCACTTGTAATGGCGTTTCATCCAAAGAGATCTGGCACAGAGCCTTGTTGTTGGTTGTCATGTTCATAAAAATTGAATTTCTGCTTGAAAGCATGTGGGGCTGCTGCGGTTGCTTCAGGATTTTATCAGTAATCAATTTGGAATAGGCATGAAATCATGACTGGTTTAGAGAAAGTAGATAAGGAAGTGTTGTTTACTACTTCTCATAACACAAGAACTAGGGGTCGCCAAATGAAATTAATAGGCAGCAGGTTTAAAACAAATAAAAGTAAGTATTTATTCACACAACACACAGTCAACCTGTGGAACTCCTTGCCAGAGGATGTTGTGAAGGCCAAGACCATAACAGGGTTCAAAAAAGAACTAGATAAATTCATGGAGGATAGGTCCATCAATGGCTATTAGCCAGGATGGGCCGGAATGATGTCCCTAGCCTCTGTTTGCCAGAAGCTGGGAATGAGCGACAGGGAATGGATCACTTGATGATTACCTATTCTGTTTATCCCCTCTGGGGCACCTGGCACTGGCCACTGTCAGAAGACAGGATACTGGGCTAGATGGACCTTTGGTCTGACCCAGTAGGGCCGTTCTTATGATCAAAAGGGAAGGAAAAAACAAACAAAAATACCCCAAAATGGCATCAAAGCAAGACACTGTCCATGACCCACTGTTCTCTCCTTCTAATGCCTTTTCTCTAGGTATCTTCATCAGCTCATACAATGTAGCCCATGTCTGCATTACAGGCACTGTAGTAACATACCTATGAGCACTATAGCTATGTTGTCCTAAATTTTAAGTGTAGACCCCATGACTTCAACTTCTGTCTCTACACTGATGAGTCACAAATCTATGGTCTCGCTGCTTCTGCTCCTGCAGCTTGGCCTGCCGCTCTGTTGTCTTCTCCTACAAGCATCTCTATTGACAACTTAACATTTCCAAAACTGAACTCCTTTTCTTGCTCCAGACTCCACTCTTTTCTCCATCACTTTAGAAAACACCACCATCTTCCTTGTCACACAAACACAAAGCCTGATCATTGTGTTGGTCCCAGCAATCTCTCTCCAGCTTCGCAGCTCCCATTGGCTGGGAACAATGGGCAATGGGATCTGTGGGGGTGGTGCCAGCAGGCAGAGCTGCCTGGCCACGCCTCCGTCTAGGAGCTAAGCGAGCGGGATGTTGCCACTTTTGGGGATCCCCCCAGGTAAACACTGCCCAGAGCCCGCCTCACCCCATCCTGGGCCCCAACCCCCTGCCCCTCCTTCACCCAAACTGCTGGTGAGGGGTGGGGAGCGGTGGTCTGAAACTGCCCCATCAATGCCCAGTGCGTATGGCACAGGGGCTGCCTGAGCTGCCCCTGAGCCAGGTGCACTGGTCACTGCAAAAGTCACGGAGGTCACAGAAAGTCATGGAATCCATGACTTCCGTGACCTTCGTGACAAACTCACAGCCTTACCCATTGTGTAAAGTTATATTGTGTTTGCATTGTAAACCTCTGTAATTGTGTAACTCGCCAAACAGGAAAAGAAGCATTAATGAACATAAAGGGCTTGTCCTGTGTATAAGATGACTCATTGAAGGCCAGTGAGATATTGTGTAGCATCAAAGGAGAGAGGACCTGTTGATTGCATTCCTAATTCCCTCCAGGAAGGGGAGACCTATGCATGAACTCATCCCATCAGTTTGGATTCTGGAGTGGAGGGGATAAACATTTCTCACAAGGGGAAACTGAATCTGTTTTATGCTGTCTGGACTCCAGGGGGCAAAGATTCCTAAACAAAAGCAAAAAGATCCCCATGCTTCTTGTCATGGGTTAGCCCTGAAAGACATTTTGGATTGACAGATTACTACAAATCTGTCACCTTTTGAATCACAGACTGAAACTCATTTATATGGTTGCTTGCTTTAACCTGTAAATAACGCTCTCATTTCTTTTTTCCTAATTATTAAACGTTTAGTGAGTTTATTACAGGATTGTCTACAAGCTCTGTCTTTGGTGTGAGATGTAAGGTACACATTGACCTAGGGTAAGAGACAGGTCTCTTGGGACTGGGAGCAACCTGAATATTTTGTGATCTTTGGTGCAAGTGACCATTTACCACTAAGTCCGGCAGGCGGTAAAATAGACTGGAGTGCCCAAGGGGACTGTCTGTGACTCTATGGCAAGACTGGTACAGTACTTCAGGAGTTCATATTTGTTACTGGGTTGGTGAAATTGAATTATAGAACATACCACCAGCTTGGGGTGTCTGCTCTGCTTTTGGTTGGCACTCTCGGTTGTGAGCTACTCCAGATGGCATGACGCTGTTCTTTGAATTCCTCCAGTAACTCTCGCTTCTCCACCAAATCAAGTAAAAGTTTCTGGTCCTTGCCTTTACGACCATTCACAAATCAGCTCCTCCTTGCTTATCTGCTTTACTACTTTTTTCTTTTATACCAGACTTCATTTTCTTTTTTTACCACTTCTGTAAAATTGGGGCACCCTGTAGTTATGTACAGTAGCCTGTTGTGTACAAAATTCTTTTAATTGCTCTTTCTCTTTGCTCATATAAATAAAGACAGTCATTGTTTAAGCTATCAGGCATTCTTTAGTTTTAGGGAGATGTTTTTGTCTGCTGTTTTCCGGGCTTTTAAAAGCCTCTGTGGTATTTTTAAAAGATATATAGTTAGACATTGTTATCTGTCCAAGTAAGTCATCTACCGCTCTTTCTTGTTTCATTTTTTAAAATATTTGCTGTATCAGTAATTCCACATAGCATTTTAATTATTTCAGATGACTCAAAACATGCTGGTCTCAGCTCATTTGGTTTTGAAGGAGCTGAATAAAAATTCTCCAACCAAATATAATAGTAATCACTATGGAAACAAATCAGCCAATTGCATTTGTGTGTTGTACTAATCACTTACATTTTTGTACCACAGAGCTCATAGCAACAATGAAAAGGGTGTGGTAACAGTAGAAGTTGCAGAAAAATGTAAAATTACCAAAATTCTATTTCCTATTAACGTGACTAGATGGTTTTCCTACTCGAGGAAGGTCCTGTATCTCTGATACTGTAATGTGTTAATTCTTAGCAAATGCTGACTCCTTAATAGTGACTGCTGTGCATTCAAGACATGCACAGAAATGGTCCTGGTAAGCAATATTCTAAATATATTTTACATCCCTTCTGTACAATTCAATGTAGGATAGACACCCCTCTGAAAACTAAACTAACTACTTTTAAATCTTACTATAAAATGACTGGAAATTGATGTTTGGGCATGACATCAAGGTACCATAACTAAGGGGTACACAATCTAGGGATCACAAACACGTGTTGTGGGATCATGACCTTTCAGCACTTCATATTTCACTTAAATGGCTATAGATCCCTGCTAGATAGAAGAGTGATCTGAGAATGGCAAAGGGGGGAGCAATATGGGAAGAGTTGATAACTAATGCCATAATTGCTTGCTGAGAATGTTACCCATGCTGGTGTTGAACATGTCCAGAAAGCTCTCCTATATTCAGTGAGATCATGCAGCTCTGATTGGGGGAAGATGGGGATGAGGTAAGGGTGGGGGGTAGGAGAAAACTGGTAACTCAGAAAACATTTTTCTTAAATCTTCCCATAATACCTTCAAAGAACCTGCGAGGAAAGAGACCAGTATGTTGATTGAAATGCAGTGAGATGAATCTGCTTGTTACAGTCTCTGTAGAGTCTTAAAATCAATAGGCTGTTATTGGTTAAGTTTAAAAAAAAAAAAGCAAGAACATGATTCATAAATGTGTTATGCTCTGATCTGTATTTCTGGAATGATTATTATTTTTCAGGTGACATTTATTTTAATTAAAGTTGTTACATATTTCCTTTTAATTGGGAGTAATCATGTAAGATGATTGCAACCTTTTCCATATTGGAGCCATCATGTTACAACAAAAAAGTTTTGCCTCCCCAGCGTAGCCAGGAAGGAAGCCTTGGTTGTGACTCTTCCCTGGATTGCAAACTCGTTACTTATGGTATGTAGCAAGTTCCAGTCAGGATTTGAGTGCTTTTCAAAGGCAGATGGGTGGTATTATCTCTATTTCATCGATGGGAAAACTGAGGCACAGACAGGTTAAAGTGACCTTTGATGGTTCAGCGGCAGGGTTAGATATGGAGAAGCATCCACCTACTCAGATGTTCATTCAAACTATCCAATTCTCTTGAGTCTGCAAAATAGGGCTGGGAAATGAGGCCAGCCTTTCTCTTAGGATTTCCAGCATGTTCAGTCCTGCCTGGAAATTCCATTGGAACAGCCATTCTCTCTGTATTTTTTTACTTTCCGTTTTGGTGCTGAATGGGATCCACAAGTGAAAAAATGTCCCTGAATCTTCTTCCATCTAAAAAAGATTTGGCATGAGTGCTGTTCTAAACATAGGTGGCATTTTACTGGGGAAATGATTTTATGTCTGAACCAGCTTGCACATCGCTACTCTGGGTTTAGAATTATGATTTACTAATGTATGGCCTAGTTAAGTAGGTGTCACGTAGCCTTAGCTTCCTGCCTATGGTGTCAGCTATTACATGATAATTAACTACTTGTTAATGCTGAAATTTAGTATCTCTGCTATTTTATTATTCACGTTTTTTAATATCCTAACCAGGACTAATCCATACTATGGGCCAATGGTGTCTGTTTTTCAGTGTCACTACGGGTAACCACAGCTCCAGGCATGTCAAAAGAGATGTCTGAATACTCACTGTATTGTAGGAGCTGTGTTGAATTGTGTTGAAGAGAGGCTGAATTAGACAAAACAAGCGCAAATTTAATCCTGAACCCATTAAACACTGGATTGCTGGTAATATGCTAAAACCGTGAAAACATAGTAGTTTAATTAATTATCTTCTAAAACAGAATAGTGGATAGAGGGTATCCAGATAACAGATCTAGAAAAATGGCCTTCTCTCTTTAAGTGGGTTTTTCTGCTCTTTTACCTTTTTTAATGTAATTGTGAATGTTCAAATGTAAAGTATAACTATTTTCTTTTATCTAATCTTTAACTCTTTTGTTTACCCTGCTAGGCTCTTGGACTCAGTTATATCTTGTATCAATGAGTTCCATGTGTTAATTATTGTGTCAAAGAAATTTTCTGAATGTAGAAGATTTTGCTGTATGCTATAGTTCATTTTTTTCCTCATCACTGTTATATAATGAAATCAGCACGGTCCCTTGGTTTGTGATGTATTTGTTGACTCACATACCTTAATGCGGTATAGTCTGGCCTTGAACTTTACAAGGAAATCCTGTTAACCGCTTAGTTGCTCATATAAATCCATGTTCTTCGGAGTGACACACTTACAGTCGGGTGCTATACATCTGATGATTTTTTTTAGTATTCCCATGCAGCAAAGCAGGTACAGCATCTCAATGTATGGGCTCCGAATGTGCACTTGTGGCGGAGCTCAGGTTGTTAAACAGAACATTCATGCAGCTTTGAGGAACTACTGTACTGTGTCAGAAGGGATTCCCCTTACTTATCTCCTGCAGAGGTTACTGGGAAATCAGTTTGTAGAATACAATATTGTTTTGTGTTTAATAATACCTGGCTTTACTAACATTTTAATTTTTGAAAAAAAATTATGAAAGAAGAAGAACATTTTAACACTCCTGGTAATAGCATTACTTAGCGTAAGTAGATTAGGGTAGCTCAAAGGAGAAGGGTGATCTGGCCAACATCTAGAATGGTCTCTTCCTGAATTTTGAAGATATTACATTATCTCAGGACTGTGACCTTTATTGCATTTTTTGGTTTTGTGTTTTCCATTTGACTTTAGAATTATACTCGATACCATTATTTCACTGTGACATTCAAAAGAGCCAGCTGCAGCAGAAACATAATTACATTACAACCGTGGATTTCTGTTTGATCACACAAACTCAAAAGAGCATTCTGGCACACAAAAACCACTTCACGGATGGAACATGCACCACTGCTCAGAGTAAAAGAGTTTTTCCTCTTGCACTGACCATTTATAGAACAAGATTTCTGTGGAGTGTTTTGAGGTACTATAATGATAATACATTGATCTTGATTTGGGATGGAAAGAGTATGAGTTAAAAAGTAAATAATAATAATAGAAAATAACGAAAATATAAAACTAAAAAGGTAAGACACATCAAAGAAGATAAGAAGGTGTCACAAATAACAGCAATGCAAGTTGCCAGGGGTTCGTATAAAAAAAAACACAAGGAAAAGCCGTGAGAATTAAAGTGAAAATAGGAATAAATATATGATTGTATTACTTCCTTCCTTTGCCACTTTGTCCACAAAGACCTTGATTCTTCATGCCACTCTGTGCAGGTGGGATTAAAGTAAATAGTCCAATGCATGGCACTGGGGTTTGCCTTCTCAGAACAGCTTACAGGATGGGGGCACTAAATTGTAAGCTTTCTGGGAGAGTTTTATTTTGTGTCTTTAAGGTGCCAGCACGCTTTTGTGAGGCTTGTAAAAATAATAAACTGTAATCTTATTAATCAATTCTTAAACCTCTTCCTTGCTTTTTAATTATTAAGGATCAGAAAGGAATAGGTAGATTGTAATTTATTCTCTGATAATTAGAAGATGGCTGATTATACTCCCTCCCATAAAAGAGCCAGTTTTGTTTTTTTACATTGGTTTGTAACAAATATTCTCATTGAAACTTTTTTCCCCTCTCCCCTAGGTGGTCATTGTTTCTCCTGGGGATGGAATGAACATGGGATGTGTGGTGATGGCACAGAAACAAATGTTTATGCCCCGAAGCCAGTCACAGCTCTTGGTTCTGGAAAACCATTCTTAATTGGATGTGGTGCAGGACACTCGATGGTTCTTTGTCAGACTCCAGGTTAGATCTTACACACTGGAAGCCATAGCCTTGTGAATTTGGACACCTTTGCATAGAGCTTTTCAGAAGTGTTGAGAGAATTATTTAACACTTGTATAACAGCCTGATGGTACAGAAGAAAATGAGGGCAAAAAACTCCTTTGTTCTGAACCCAGAATTAAAAAAAAATTGCTCATGTGCTGAGAAAACTGTTTAATAAAGACAACATTTATAAATATATTGCTGGAAATTATTTCACAGGTTCTTTTCAAAGGAGATGACATTGTTGTCCATGGGTAAAATGAATAAACATTTTGCTTTGCTGCTACATAAATGAAGCAAGAAGGATTTTCTCCCCCAACATTTATGGTAACAAAATACAAAGTTCTTTTGGATGGTTTTAGCAGTTGACAACAGATTTGTGGCTTTTGCAGAGAAAGTGTTACTCACTGATGTAAGGGAAGTTTAGGTGGTGTCTGAAGAAGTAGTATGAGACTGTGAGCACACACAGGGATTGTTTGGTCTTTTTTAAATGGTGATGAGCACTTGCAGTTCCCATTGACTTTTATTGGAGTTGTGGGTGCATACTACTCTGGAAATCAAGCCATATTTCATGAACACCTGAATTTTTGAATATGTTATTCAACAAAGCATTGGCTCCAAGTATGAAGTAGGTCTAACTAAGAAGGCTGTTGGAGAGAGGGAGGGTGCTTTGATCCTAACATTGACTACATCTATATCTTTATTACACTATTATAATAGTGTGGTTGTAACTGAATTTCCTTCTCCAGTAGAAACCCAGTTATTTTGGATTTATAATAGTGATGAGCCAACCAGTTCATATAAAACAAGAACGGATGAACCTTCTTCTGAAACTCAAACCAAGCCTATACTTTTTGAGATTGGCAAAGTCTAGCAATGTTCTTTCTTTTTTAAATGTTCAAACCCCTCCATCCTTCCTCTGGGTCAGTAAATTTGAGTTCCAGGCTACCACCTGGGAATCTGTACTATCAGTAGCTTCCATTAGGTTTTGGAAGGGATCCTGTTTCAGGGCACAAGCCAACCTCTACTTAATAGGGTTAAGAAGAAACTCTCTGGGGGCAAAAAGAAAAGGAGTACTTGTGGCACCTTAGAGACTAACAAATTTATTAGAGCATAAGCTTTCGTGAGCTACAGCTCACTTCATCGGATGCATTTGGTGGAAAAAACAGAGGAGAGATTTATATAAACACACACAGAGAACATGAAACAATGGGTTTATCATACACACTGTAAGGAGAGTGATCACTTAAGATAAGCCATCACCAGCAGCAGGGGGGGGAAAGGAGGAAAATCTTTCATGGTGACAAGCAAGGTAGGCTAATTCCAGCAGTTAACAAGAATATCAGATTTCAGAGTAACGGGGGGGTGGGGTGGGAGGGAGAAATACCATGGGGAAATAGTTTTACTTTGTGTAATGACTCATCCATTCCCAGTCTCTATTCAAGCCTAAGTTAATTGTATCCAGTTTGCAAATTAATTCCAATTCAGCAGTCTCTCGTTGGAGTCTGTTTTTGAAACTTTTTTGTTGAAGTATAGCCACTCTTAGGTCTGTAATCGAGTGACCAGAGAGATTGAAGTGTTCTCCAACTGGTTTTTGAATGTTATAATTCTTGACGTCTGATTTGTGTCCATTCTCTGGGGGCAGGTTATCCAGATATAACTGCTTGCTGCAGGTTTTGCAACATCTTTCTTTTAAGCAGCTGGGTTCTGGCTACTATCAGAGACAGGATTCTGGACTTGATGGACCACTGGTCAAATCCAGCATGGTAATTCCTATGTTTCCAATTATCCTAATAATAGGGAGTTCTCAAAATTTCACAAGAGCGTTCTCATGAGATTTCCAGCCTAATATGCACATCAGATAAATCCTGGTTAAATGCAGATTAGATGTGGTTACACTTCCCAGCCCAACTAAACCTCTGATTCCTTGAAAATTTAGAACTTGTCCAAAACAACTTGTTCTAGACTAGTGCTTGATATGGAAAGTTTGGGCCGAGTGATTTTTGTGGGCTGAGGTGGAGGAGAGGGAATTCCATTTTTAAAAACCTCCAACTATTTGTGTTGAGCAGAATTAAAAAAGCTAATTTAGTGAACTCTTTTGCACACAAATACAGTGAGGAACATTAAATTGGATCTTTACCACCCACAGTAGTTAAATTTACTGTGGTATTTGAGGTATTTCACATTCTAAGTATCGGGAATACCACTGTGTGGTAAATATTCATTGTTAATGATGTCCACTGTTTCATTTTTAAAAGCAAGTTTACCGGGAATGAGCCTGTCAGACTAATTGCCTTGTTGAACTAGAAAAAATATTTTAAATGGGTTATTAGGAAATTGCACAGGAAAATGTTCTAATGATATCATATCAGTTCAGTTCAGTCATGAAAGAGAGAATTAGGCAATAAATATGGGCTGTAGAGATGGACTGTCCTTCTAATGGGAAACCTTTCACCCAAGTACATACACAAGAGAAGCTCCAAAAAGTGGATATGTATTTTCAAATTTGGTCACTGTGTTTAGCATACTTACAGGAGGTGGGCTCCCCAGCCAGCAAGCCGGAAACTTGAGCCAGGTTCTTTGAATATTAATGTGATCCTGAATCATGAATTTATGTTGTCGTATGTTAACATTCTATTCTAGCTTTGCCTTAATGAAAAGTTTCTTTAAAAAAAAAAATGATAGCCAGGGCTCAGGAACTAGTTTTCAGGTATTTTTCTTTGCATTTTCAATGGGAAATAAACCTGAATGAGTGATTGAATAAAAGTATGAAGATGATATTCTATAGGCTAAAGCTATTTAAAAAAATGGAGGGACAATAAAGTGGCCCAATGCAGCCTAAAAAAGGGGCAGAAAAGATCCTTCTGTTTATGAAAAATTCACCATCCATGTGCTTGGATGTACAGTTACTCCCCGCTTAACGTTGTAGTTATGTTCCTGAAAAATGCGACTTTAAGCGAAACGATGTTAAGTGAATCCAATTTCCCCATAAGAATGAATGTAAATGGCGGGGGGGGGTTAGATTCCAGGGAATTTTTTTTCACCAGACAAAAACTATATTTTGTGTGTGTGTGTGTGTGTGTGTGTGTATATACCACACACACACACACAGAGTATAAGTTTTAAACAATGTAATACTGTACACAGCAATGATGATTTTGAAGCTTGGTTGAGATGGTGAAGTTAGAGGGTGGGATATTTCCCTGGGAATGCCTTACTGCTAAATGATGACCTAGCATTCGGCTGAGCCCTCAAGGGTTAACACATTGTTGTTAATGTTGCCTCACACTCTACAACACAGCGCAGATGGAGAGAGGGGAGATAGCATGGCAGACAGAGACATAGACACGCACCCTGTGTGTGGGAGAGAGAGAGAGAGAGAGATGCACATTGCACCTTTAAGTATGCTGACACCACATTTTAAGTACATTGCCTTTAAAAAGATCAGGAAGTTGAGACAGCAGCTGTGGCCAGCTCTCTTGTCCTGAGCTCTGTTGTGTCTCTCCCCTGCTCTATATGGAGAAGGGGTAAGCGGGGGGCAGGAGTAGGGGGGAGGGGGACACCTTGACATTAGCCCTCTCTTTCCCCCTCCCCTGCACAGCAAGCAGGAGGCTCCTGGGAGCAGCTCCAAGGCAGAGGGCAGGAGCAGCACAGGGCAGTGGGGGGAAGGACAGCTGAACTGCCCACAATTGATATCCTGCTGGGCGGCTGCCACGCAGGGAACTTAGGGGAGTGGGGAGCTGATAGGGGGGCTGCCGGTCCACCCTGGTTCCAAGCCCCCACCAGCTAGCTCCAACGGGCAGCTCTTTCTGCAAGCAATGCACAAAGCAGGCCAAACAACCTTATAAAGGATCATTGCACAGCTTTAAATTAGCATGTTCCCTAATCAATCAGGAACAAAACAACGTTAACCGGGATGACTTTAAGTGAGGAGTTCCTGTATTTGCCCATAATAATGTACCATGTTGGATGTATTTACCTATGGGAATGTACCTTTTCACCCTATGAGCTTCTGCGTTACTTCTTACTGCCGAGGCTGTTCTTCATTGGTTCTGCTCCTTATTACTTTCCAGCCCTTGTCTCTCCATTATGTACACTGGGTGATTTATTATGCCTTTTTGCAGGTCCTCTCCTGAAGTTTCTATCCGTTCCTTTAAGGCACCACAGACCTCCCAGCTATGTTAGTTTATCTCAGCAATCCCATCCTTCAGGGTATGTTCTAGCTTTTTCTAGCTTGTGTACATCCCTTAAAACTGACTGGTCTGTAAAAGGGTTCCATATTGTCCACTCATGTGGGTTATTATTTATGTGTTAGTGCTGCAATTCAGTTAAGAGAACCCATACAAATTCACAGAAGTAAATATTATTTATTAAGTTACATAGCATTTGCTCCTTCAACCACATAAAATGGAAACACCTCAAGAAACAGAAGGATTGAAAAAAATCCCTTTAAACAAGTCTCCTCAAAGGTTAAGGTAGACCAGTGGTTCCCAAACTGGGGTTCGCAAACTCCAGGAAGTTCACAGAATGTTACAGGGGGTTCACCAGAAAAATTTCACTAATGGCGGCCAGGGGACCCCAGGCATTGGAGGGAGCAGGTGGGACCTGGTTGCAGGGCAGACAGCCCGAGCCCCAGGGAGAGCAGGGCCGGGCAGTTGGAGCTGGCAGCACAAGCCCCAGCGGTCAGCGGGACCTGCAGCCCGAGCTCAGTGGAGGTCAGTTGACCGGAGCGATCAATGGGGTCTAGCAGCAGGAGCCCCATGGAGTGCGGAGGAAATTTAAACTTAAATCCTTGGAAATATTCATTTTTAGGAGGGGGTTCACGAGATTTCACAATTTAGTGAAAGGGGTTCGTGGTCTGTTAAAGTTTGGGAACCACTGATGTATACTTTATTCTATAAACTAGCTTCGATGGGGGCAAGTGACAAAAGTCCATAGGTAAGTAAAAAAACGTGGAAACCTGGGAGAAGGGTCAGAATCTGGGGGGAGCATGGGCCTTTATAGCAGGGATAAGGGAGAGAACATAGGAGGGAAATCAAATCAGCATTTTGGATGTCTGTTTGTTAATTCAAGAAGTATGGAGAATAAACAGGAGGAACTTGAAATGCTAGTTAATAAACACAACTTTGACATAGTTGGCATCACAGAGACTTGGTGGGATAATAGACACGACTGGAATATTGGTATAGAAGGGTACAGCTTCCTCAGGAAGGACAGGCAGGGAAAAAAGGGAGGTGGTGTTGCCTTGTATATGAAACATATATACACTTGGACTGAGGTTGAGATAGAAATAGGAGACAAACTTATTGAAAGTCTCTGGGTAAGGATAAAAGGGGTAAAAAAACAAGGGTGGTGTCATGGTAGGGGTCTACTACAGACCACCTAACCAGAAAGAAGAGGTGGAGGAGACTTTAAAGAAAAAAACACAACTAACAAAATCATCCAAAGCACAGGACTTGGTGGTGATGAGGGACTTCAACTACCCAGACATTTGTTGGGAAAATATTATAGCAGGGCACAAATTTTCCAACAAGTTATTGAAATGTATTGGAGATGATATTTTATTTCAGAATGTGGAGAAAGCTACTAAGGGAGAGGCTGTTCTAGATTTGATTTTGACAAATAGGGAGGAACTGGTTGAAAGTTTGAAAGTGGAAGACAGCTTAGGTGAAAGTGATCATGAAATGGTAGAGTTCCTGATTCTAAGGAATGGTAGAATGGAAAACAGCACAATAAACATAATGGATTTCAAGAAGGCAGATTTTAGCAAACTCCAGCAGTTGGTAGGTAAGAACCCATAGGAAGAAGTCTAAAGGGAATAACAGTTCAAGACAGTTGGCTGTTTTTCAAAGAGACATTATTAAGGGCACCATCCTACTGCGTAGCAAAAATAGGAAGTATGGCAAAGAGACCACCCTGGTTAACTAGGAGATCTTCAATAATCTGTACCCCAAAAAAGAGTCCTACAAAAAGTGGAAACTAGTTCAAATTACAAAGGATGAATATAAACAAATACCACCAGTATGTAGGGACAAAATTAGCAAGGCCAAGGCACAAAATGAGATTAAAATAGCTAAAGACATAAAGAGTAACAGAAAACATTCTACAAATACATTAGAAGCAAGAGAAAGGTCAAGGACAAGATAGATCTTGTGGATGGGGGGAAGCTGCAGATGTGGGATATCTTGACTTTAGTAAGGCTTTTGATACTGTTTCGAAAGACCTTCTCGTAAACAAACTAGGGAAATACAACCTAGATGGAGCTACTATAAGGTGGGTGCATAACTGGTTGGAAAACCATTCCCAGACAGTAGTTATCTGTGGTTCACAGTCAAACTGGAAGGGCATATCAAGAGAGGTCCCGCAGGGATCAGTTCTGAGTCTGGTTCTGTTTAACATCTTCATCAGTGATTAAGATAATGGTATAGAGGCTACACTTACAACATTTGCAAATGATACCAAGCTGGGAGGGGTGGCAAGTGCTTGGAAGATAAGATGAAAATTCAAAATGATCTGGACAAACTGGAGAAATGGTCTGAAGTAAATAGGAATAAATTCAATAAGGACAAGTGCAAAGTACTCCACTTAGGAAGGAATAATCAGTTATAAATTCATACAAAATGGAAAATGACTGCCTAGGAAGGAGGGATCTGGGGGGGTCATAGTGGATCACAAGCTAAATGTGAGTCAACAGTGTAACACTGTTGCAAAAAAAGCAAACGTCTTTCTGGGATGTATTAGCAGGAGTGCTGTAAGCAAGATATGCTGATTAGGCCTTTACTGGAGTATCGGCCAGTTCTGGGCACCACATTTCAGGAAAGATGTGGACAAATTGGAGAAAGTCCAGAGAGGAGCAACAAAAATGATTAAAGGTCTAGAAAACGTGACCTATGGGGGAAGATTGAAAAAATTGGGTTTGTTTAGTCTGGAAAAGAGAACACTGAGAGGGGACATGATAACAGTTTTCAGGTACGTAAAAGATTGTTACAAAGGAGGAGGGAGAAAAATTGTTTTTCTTAATCTCTGAGGATAAGACAAGAAGCAATGGGCTTAAATTGCAGCAAGGGCGGTTTAGGTTCGACGACAGGAAAAACTTCCTAACTGTCAGAGTGGTTAAACACTGGAATAAATTGTCTAGGGAGGTTGTAGAATCTCCATCATTGGAGATTTTAAGAGCAGGTTAGACACCTGTCAGGGATGGTCTAGATAATACTTAGTCCTGCAATGAGTGCAGGGGACTGGACTAGATGACCTCTCGAGGTCCCTTCCAGTCCTACGATTCTATGATTCCTTAGGGAAGGAGGGTCTTGTGGTTAAAGCATTGGCCTGGGACCCAAGGAGATCTGTGTTCAGTTTCTGGTTTTGCCACAGGCTTCCTTTGTGCCTCAGTTCCCCATCTTTAAAACTGGGCTAACAACACTTCCTTTCTTCCACTCTTAGACTATAAGCTATTCAGGGCATGGGTTTTGTGTTTGTACAACACCTAGCACAAGGGAACAGGGGACACCTAGATATTACTCTAGTGCAAATAATGTATAATAATTCTCTGTGGACAGTGCAGTATTGAGTGTCAATAGCAAGTTGGTGTTTGTTCATTAGAAAATAAATCCCCTGTTTTTATGTGTTAGTATGTTTGGTTTTGCAGAATAAAACCTTATGATAAGACAGCTGATACCTTCTAGTCACAGAGGCTTTCAGCTGAAGGTCTGGTCTGTTAGAAAGGGAGAACACAATGAAAGGTTCCAACCCATGGCAAAAGTCACCTTCCTTGCTGCTTGCCAGAGAGCAACCAGAACTCTTTCTTGTTAGATATCCTGACTGAGAAGGCCAGTGTCTGACATCCGTCCTCCAGAGTGGTAGAACCCAAAGCCAGTGTGCTATAACTACATAAATGCCTCTGGAACAATGTTAGATGTAAAGAATAACATTATTATGCAGCTCTTCATACCTAAACAAAGATGGCCTTTTACATATTGAATCCTACATCCATATTCAGATGTACACACTCAGATGGAAATAGCATAAACTGACACGGCTGTAATATAACATTAGGACAGAGTACGCAAACATCAGTGTAATTAGTTAAAATATGCATTCTTTTTTTTCATTGCCTGCAGGAAAATAAACCTTATGACATGCCCAACATTCATACTGAAATAAGGTGGAGTTTAAATCACTTTTCAATAGACAAGAAGATCAGAGGTGACCCTCAGCCTAGACAGCTTCAGGCTGTGGGGAGAAAAATAGAATTTATTTTATATACTTTTGTTGTTTGAAAGTCATATGCAGTCTGTATCTAATTATTACTCACACAAGCCCTCTGTGCACCAGAGCAGGCAAATGACTTTTCTAACTCTTTTTAAGTTTGTTGGGCGGAGGGAGGAAAGTGTTTATTATTATTTCTGAGGTGGTGGTGTTCTTAGGGGGATGGGGATACCCAGGTTAGGTATTGTTTGTATTAGTTGGCCTTCTTGCTAGCTTACATTCCTGATTGCAGTTCTGGTTTTTGGTAGATGCTCAGAAACCTTTGTTTATCTAACACTGGCATCCCTAACCATCTATATGATCTGAGTACTGTTGGTGTCTCCATGACTCTTGCCATCTGGAGCTGCTTTACAGGTAGTTTCTGTGTGTCTGATGGGAGAGGAATACCTTTGCAAGATTCAGTGACTGAGCACAGAGAAACTGAGAGGTTGAAGAAAGAATAAGATTTCATGTTTATTTTCTAGGCTATGTTTGGAGTTATGGGTCTTTAAGAGTTCGGGAAAGAGACAAAGGGAATCAAACTGGGAGGCTGTTTCTAATGGGTGGAGGATGGAGGAAGGATGAATGTAGGAGCCTGGCATTTGGGAAGCACAGGGAATGGGCTAGAGTATAGAAGGAAATGAGGGTAGATAGATGGGTGTGGAGGCTCCATGGGGGTCATGAAGACGAGGAAGTCAGTTAAGGAGAGCAGTGTTCCTATTTCTGGGAAGAGTAAAGAGACAAGCTGCCATATTTTACAAAGTTCTCCATAATTTTCATCTCTCCATGCAGGTATCTGATTTTTTTTATATATATCAGATGATGAATTATTGAAATTAGCAAGCTTATTCACAGGCAAATCACATCTTGAAATTCAAAGTTCCCTTCACACTGATCTGTAGTACATCCATTTTGACCTCCCACATTTTAGTAATCGTTATTTCATGGGTACAACCACATCCGGCACTCGCTGAAGCCAACAGGAGTCATTCCATCCAGTTCCATGGGTACTTTGGACCTTGGTGATGGAAAAATCTGGTATATGTAATTAGGGAAAACTCATCATAGAAGCATGCAGTATATGTGAAAATAGGCAATGCTTCAGTAATCTGTGAACTTCATTTTTCTCACTGTTTGCCCATCCAGTATCAGAAACAAGATGTTGACAGATACTGTTCAGTTACTCAACAAATATAGCCTTTAGTTTGTCTTTCTGATTAACACCAAGTTCCTTTTAAATTTCTTTTCTTGTAGCTCTTCTGGTGCTTCTAGAGCAGATTGTAAACCGGTTTTTATTATTATTATTTTTATTTTATTTTAGCTGCGTGGGAAGTTCACTCTTTACATAAGAAGATCCAAGATCTTTTCACTAACATTTAGATAATGTCTGTGTATTTGCAGTCATCTGAAACACTTTGAGTAGCCAAAAATTCTGAAAAGACAGGAAAATACTTTAAAAAACCCAAACACCACCATCCGGCCCCAGCTTTCCCAGTAGTTGCAAAAGAATGAAATGTATGGAAGATCATTTTCATCTCCTTCAGTTTCAGATGTTCTCTAATGGTGAAAAACTTGCATGCCAGAAAGCTGGGGTATGTAGCGAAGTTGCAGAAACCTGCACCTAACACAAGGTAGCTGAAACTTTGAACCTTCAGAGTCCCAGCCCCAACCTCTTAATTTTGGTTGCACAACAAATATTAAGGAGATTTTTAGGGGGAATTATGTGTTTGTGCCTTGTTTGGCTCATGTCCTGATTTTATAAAGTTAGGATCTTGTCCTTACTGATTTCTCTCAGATAAATTCTGGTCTCAAAGCCATTGCTCCACATTAAGAAGGATTGCTTAAAAGCCCTAAAAATGTGTATGTTCTGTGGAAAATATTAATTTGTTAAGTAAACATCTCAAAGAAGAGTGTAGCGAGCATCATTTACTGTGTACTCCTTGCAGGTTGAATTTGAGAAACTATATCAGTAAGACAACTGCTGTTATCATGTAGCAGTCTAATATGGCAACTCCTCCATTTTGGAATGAAGAGAATAATCTTTACCTCTTGGGATGGATGGACAGACGGGAAGCAGCAAGGAAAGAGATTACCTCTTTCCCCCTCCCACCCTCTTCCTCCTCCATACAACCAGTCTCCACAGTGACACTATAGATGGGGCCTTGACCTTTCAAACAGCAGTCTCCATTTTTCAACAATTCTTAATGCAAAAGCAGTTTGTATTTATTATTGCTTTTGTGGAATGTGGAAAGGGAAAATTAGATCGAAGCTGCCAGCAATGGAGATGGTATCTGCACAGTTGTCTCCTGGCCCTACATTTTAATGTGAATCATACTGTATATTTTAAGAAAGTGATGAAATGTAAACATACGGAGCACTAAGAGACTACACTAGAGCATGCCTGAAAGAGAATAAGATGCTGCATGTTAATTATTCCTGAATTACCGTTTGCCTTAGAGAGGGCAAAATCAGAGGTGGCTTTGATTTTGCAAAACTTCTCCAGTGAGAGGAGCCAGAACCAGGAATGGTTCCAGTCTCGATTCCTTTTATCAGAACCTCCAAAGTTCATGGGCTCTGGATAAATGCTTCTGGTTTTAACCAATCTCTTGATGTAATCATTTCTCCTGAGTGCAGTAGGTATTCAAAAGTTCCATAGCAGTTCAGAAGAACAAATCCCACAGACTTTCAATGGGAATCGTGAACCTGACACTCAAGTGCTTTTGAGAATCTCTCCTCCTCTGTGAACGGGTGACCTTTAACGTAAGACCCTGTGCATTTCCGCAGGTTTCCTTTTCAGAAGTGGGGAGAATTTTTCTTGGCCTCTTATTCTGTTTGTGCCATCAATTTCATGCACACTGCTTCTAATGACAAAGGTCTTAGTGCTTTAAACTGAGTAAAAATACTGACTCCAAACCAAGTGGCACCTAAGCTAGCACAATTGAAGATTCACTGATCAATAAACAACACCCTCTGCCTGCCATAATAGCCATGTGGGTGCTTCTTAATTCTTTCTAATAGTAAACCCCTGCTTGAAAATGAAAAAGAAAGGAATTCCTAGAAAGCCACTATATTCTACAGCATACAAAAGACAAGGCAACAGCTATTGTTCTCAGTAAAGACAGGTTCCTGTTCCGCATATCTTAGCCATAAGTGGTAAGATAACTGTAATTAATAATCGGATCTACTTCTTATATAGTGTTTTTTTGGTCAGGAGAGCTCAAAGCACTTTACAAAGGAGATCAGTATTATTATCCCCATTTTACAGATGAGGAAACATATCTACTAGGCCATGCTGCATTCCCTAGTCACACATAAAAACACACATTGCTAATAGTGGTGAGAATGAAGAAAATGTATGCCCTCTGGCTGTTTTAAGTCTCATCAGTGGGATTGCTCAGGGTTATGCTTGTGCAATTAAGATCAAAATCTGTTCCCTTCCCTCTTTCTCTTTCGTCTCCTTCCCACTTGGACACCACAGTGGTGAGTGCTATACTGGGACCTACATACATGAATACACATTCATTCACACCATTTTGACTAGAAGCTTTTTGAAGAGGCGACTGTGGGCTCCATTCGCTTGTCTACTATGGCCACTTTACACTGCTTAAGGAAACTCTTTGCTAATGTAGTGCTCCCCACCCCCTCCCCCCGGTTCTGTTGTAGGGGCATGGTAGAGTGGAGCTCTACTACATTTGGTTCTCCACTGGTCCAAGATCACTTGGGAGACCTCCTGCTGCTGGCTCCCTGACACACCCATCTGACAAACTCACTGGCCTCATGCCCAGATTCAAAAAACACTTAAGCAAGTACTTAATTCCACTTGACGTTATCCAGAACTTAAATAGGTGCTTCTATGCTTTGTTGAATCAGGATCATGATGGTTTACATAGGTGAAGGTGCAAACACATGTGCATGCACTAGTGTCGGATTGTCTAAAGGGTGTACACTGGTGCTTGATCTTCCAAAGTTCAGCTGCAAGTTATGTGCCTGCAGTTTTGTTAATGCACAAGTGAAGGCTGATTGCTGAAAATCTTACCCATACACACTGGGTTCAACAGTAGATCCCCAACTGTTTATTTTTGAAAGTATTTGCCTCATTATAGTCCTCCTTATGATTTCAGCATCTTTGTATATAGTCATTGTGGCGGGGGAAGAAGGAGTTATAAAAGATGCATGCTTTTTCAATATATTTTTAACTTGGTTGTTAAGCTTAAAGAAGTTAATTGACTTAATTTTTAATATCTGATCATTAATAGTGTTCATATTCAGACATCAGACAAATATTTCAGCTACTGTTTTGGATAAAGAAAGATTTGTATGAATGGATGAAAGATGACAGGCACTGCTACACAGAGAGGTGCATGATGTCTGGAAATCTAAAGAAGAGGGTCTAAAAGGCAATCTGCATAAATTCAGCATAAATTAAAAGTTCAGTTAGCGTGTGAGGTTGAAGACAAGGTTATCTCTGGGGTATTTCTGGGAAAAGGAAGTGGTAGCCTGCCTTGTTGTGAAGCTGAGAAGAGCCGTTGTTGTGTGGGGGAGCAGGACAAATATTGCTTTTTTTTTTGCCTCAGGGCATTTTCTTCATAAGTACTTCTGTGCTCAGCTCGTTTCCAAATTTCATTGCTTTATCTCTGCTCTGTCTCCCTTGTGTTCTAGCCTGCTCATTTGTCCCAACGTCCATTCATTTCAGTGATGTATTTTCTTTGAGGCACTGAAACTTTAAAGAGAGAGCGAGAGCAATTTATGTGAAAAATCATTTTATCCAGATTAATGACCATTACACTTGACTGTTATCACAGCATGATTAGCTAGATTCCTTTCTGGCAGGAGAGAATAGAAACCGCTTTCCATTTCCTTACTATTTGAAGTAACCGTTGTGGATCCAGCATGTCATATATCATGTGTCAAGACGATCTGGGAAAAATAATGCCTACATGCTTTTAGAAGAGATGAGCAGCATGCATGCAAGTTGTGGACTACAAGGATGTTTTCAATATTATTTATTAATCTACTTTTAAGCCACAGTTCTGGCCTTATAAAATTCCATTAACCATGCAGGGGATTTCTGGAGACCTCCAATACTAGTGACGGGAGGCTAGATAGATATAACTCCATTGAATAAAGCCGAGTTCCTATAAAAAAATGCGGGTGCTCATTTCCTCCAGGGCAGAGGAAGCTTAAAGGTCTAGGAGTGTAATCAAAACAGTTTGACTGATTCTGATCTTATTTACATAGGTGTAAAAATCAGGAGTAACTTTCAATGGAGTTACAGCAGTATAAAACTAATGTGAGACCAGAACCCGGCCCAATGGGTGTAGTATTTTTAGTGCTATGTGCTTGCTGTGAAAGAGGCAGATTTGAATTAATAAATGTTGTAATCGTGTTAACATAGCACAACCTACTTAGATAACAAACAGCCTGTGTATGCAGATGGAAAAGGAGTACTTGTGGCACCTTAGAGACTAACAAATTTATTAGAGCATAAGCTTTCGTGAGCTACAGCTCAGTTCTTCGGATGCAGATAAGAGAGCCTGATTCCCTGGGCACTTTGCTGGCATCATAGCTGCATTGACTAGTGCTTCCTAACATGAGTGCTTCGAGAACTTTCAAGTCTCTCAGGTGTTGCCTGCTGGACTGTCAGAATTGCTTAGGGAGAGATCAGGGGGTCTGTCATCGTGGTGGTACATTTTCTGTCATGCAAAAGGGAACTGTGGAATTGCCAAGGAACTTGTGTTTTGAAAGTGTCCCCTGAAGGACAGTGAATGGGAAATGCAGTTCAATTTCTGAAGGTTTAGTGAAAGGCATCCAGAAAACTCAATTACTGCTGAGTGGAGAGAAGAATAAGCAGGAGATATATATTCAGTGAAAGACCCCAACATTGGACTGGTAACATGGTTCCGGGAGAAAATAGGACAGAAAGACAACTATCTCAGGGCTTGGATATTCAAGCTGTTAATTAAAGGAAAGACTCTTATCGGAACCAAGCACTGGGTAAGGGGAATACCTGTGTAGGATTTATTGGATTGAATTTTTAATCAGTATTAATTATTTTATGGTAATAAGGGAATGTGAGCAGATTTCACACTAGGTCTCTGAATAATGTTATTAAATTAATACAGAAGTATAACAAATAAATTTTTTAGATCCTTAATACACTGTACCAGAAAAAACCTAATTAGCTTTTGCAAGTTTGGACCCTGGATTAGCTTGCATTCTGGAGATCAGAAATTGGCCATTATCAAGGAAGACCATGCCAGGATAGAAACAGAGATGGAAAATTACTCCTAAAAAAAAGAAGGCAGGCTGAACTAGGAATTAGTGCATAATGCTAAATCAGAAAAGATGAAGGAGCCTCATTACTAGCTTCAAGTTCAGAGCCTTGGTGTTAATCTTCTTCCTAATCACAGGACTGATAGCTGCACTTTTTTTTCTTTCTGGAGGTGGAGGTTATGGGGCTATGAGGATGTTGTGTGTGTATGTGTGGTGGTGTTTTTTGTTTGTAACACTTACCCTAGCCTTTGGTGTATCTTCCTTGATTTTTTTTATTCATAATTCCTCAAGACCTCTCAGATTCTGTTTCTTTTCTTTTTCATTTCATCAGTCCCAGATGCCTCGAATGCTGCCAAGTGTATTAAATTGTCTAATATGATGGCAAAAGGGGAACTCTTAAAGAAATACTTTACCAGAAATATTCAAGCTATTAGAATGGTCCTGGCAAATAAACTATACATTTTATTTGTGGAATCTGAAATGAAGTACAATGTCATTACTTTCCTGAATTCCTGCTGGTGCCCTTTATATCTGGCAGCTAAGACATAACTCAGGCACCCGCAGTAGTTTTGCCCTGGACCTCATGCAAAATTTCAGAGCTGGTGGATTATTAGGGCTCAGTGAAGGACAAGTTAAGACAGACTCACAGAAGTAAGAAAAACTGAATTCACTTAATCTACTAAAAAGACAAACTTTTATTATTTTGGGGGAGATGAAGAGATACCTAAATAATTCTAGATTTTATCTTCCCTGGTAATATTTACTAGTGCTGTGAAAACTTCAGACATTGGTTGTATCAAGTGTTTGCAGGCTTCCTTTGTTATCCACTAACCAAAATTACCATTTTAGAATCAAACCAATACCAAGCTTCTCTCCAGCATTTCTGTTGGGAACACTATATATTATTCAAGATTTCAGAAGCAAGTCTCTGGAAACCCTGATCACTTCAGAAAATAATTCTGCTTTACACTGTACAGCAGGCACTGAAACCATGATACAAAATTTATTTCATGCTAGAATTGTTTTGCATAACATTGTGCATGCATTTTACTCAGAAGTACTAAATTGCATACAATGCTGTTGTCTTGTTTCTTAAACTTTGAGACAAGTTTATACTTGAATATTCTCCTGATTTTTGTATTGTAAGTCTCAGTTTTAAAATAACACCTTTTTTGTTTCAAATCCATACTGATTACTTAATATGAACAATTTGTTATGAAGGGTCTTCACGTTGGATCTATACATCAAAAAATACATAACCAGAGCTGGAAATTAAATCTAGACCAGCTGTTACCATCAGTCCAAAGAAAGGTCCCATGTGTCACAAGCATGCCAATGAAAACAGACAGGAAAAAAAGGAGTTTCCTAAATTTACACAATTCTAGTTGAATTAAAAGTTCTTGATTTCCATGTCAGTGTGATGAGTTATGAAGGCATGGTCAATATGACCGATGACTGCCTGATTGCACTTTTAAAAACCATTACTCTGTATCTTGTATACAAAAAGAAGCAATCCATAGCAAATAAATGTACAGTTTTATAATGTTTTACATTTTGGCTACAACAATGTATGTAAAAGTAAAGAGCTTTCAAAGAAAATATATCACTTTGCTTTTTTCCCCCCTTAAAGTTAATCATACAATTGCAGTTTTTGTTTACTTCATGCAATTCATGCTATGAACAAAACAAAAATAAAGGAAGAAGAGATTTTCTACAGTTTTGTTACATTTTGGCCGTAGAAAAAGCCTGCATCTCTAGTACAACTCTGAAACCACATAGAATCATCCTTAAAACCTGCATGGAGCGAGTTTACTTTGTCCAAATGAGGAGGTCTTCTATGCCTGCACAGTTCCACACAGATGTTTATTAGCCATCAATGTTCATCTCCATCTCGCCTTGTCAAGTCACTCTGACTGCCTCTGTTGGCATATATTTAGCAATGACAGGACTTTCTTTGCAAAGATCTGCATGTAAAGAATACAATCAATACTTGAGCTTCTTTCCTGCGCTTTTCAAATCAAGCTTGGCATTTTAGTTTTAAAGGAAGGAGGAAAAGGTAGAGTAGCTACATGCAGAGGCAGCCATATTCTTCTTCAACAGGATTTTTTTTCCATGCAGTCAGCCCGACTGAGACCTCTCTACAGTGTATCTGAGTATTGCTTTCAACTTATAATAGGCGACCATGCAAAGTTTCATCCTACTGTGCTTGTTTGCTCAAACTCCTGCAGGGTTCCTATGGCTCAAAAATATCCTGAGAAAATCAAAATCTTCAATCGTTGGCACGTTTCAGCATTGACTAAATGCCTAACCCATTCCATAAGAGCCAGTGGATCCACCATTAGCCAAGATAAGCACATACCAGCATGGTGCACCATTAAAGAAATTATCTGGTGCATCCACCCTTCATCCTATGTACCAATATCATGCAGCATATGGCCTACCAGTACTATTTAATGCCCACCTAGTGTCATCTTTATACTATTTAAGGGTATTGTCACCAAATGTCAGTAGTAACACCATGCCCATGAGGTGCTACTGTGAGACATGACATCTTCAGATTTAGTCACCTGGATAATATGCAACATAGCATAGGCTAATTGTAAATAAAGCTTTTTAGACCATTCTCTGCTACTGATCCATGCTACAAAATAGATGGAATGGGAGACCAAGAACGTCTCACTGGGCTAGGAGAGCTGTAGGGCGCAGACACTGAGGATAATCCTATCGCTTTTCCGCTTATGCCAGCTATGTTGTTAAGGCTCCGTGACATTTCATAACCTTCATTTAAAAGAAAAATGCAAAGTACAGCATTGGATCAACAACAGAATGGGCTAAGAATGAGGTCAACATTGTGGCCAGTTAAGTAGCATCCTCATGCATTGACATGCTAAGAGTAGTATCACTTGCAACGTGGTTCAGAAGGCCATGTAAGTAAGAGCAGGTAAAAAAAGGGGGTGGGAGGGAGCAGAATGGGCAGACTGTAAAAAAAATGTAGGCAGTATCATAGTTCTGTCTTAAAACAACTTGGGGAAAAGTTAGGTGGAGGGATTTTTTTGTTTCTTTTCAGTGTGAACTTAATGGCACTTTCCCCCACTGACTCATGTATTTGGACCTCAGGCAAAAATTAAGGTGACTCGTAGCTTTAAAAAACCCAGCATTTGTTCCATTGCTATAGAGATACTACTCATTTGCTCACAGCGTTTTAAAAAAATAGTTTACATGCACTCAATTTCCCCTTCCCTCCCCTCCCCACTCCCATCCTTTTCCAGACATGCACAAAAACAACCTCAGCTAGTATACACACATAGTTGCACAAACTATGGATGAAATTCAGTTGGAACAACAATTAAGATGCTCTCAACGTATTTCGAACAGGCCAACAATATGCTGACATTTCTTACTCTTTAGCCAACCAGCCTCTGTTTCATTCAGTAGAGAGAGCCTGCTTTGTGTTGGAGTGCATCATGAGAACTTTACATTCCTCATACCAAAAGGTGTGCTATTTGGAGCATTCTCCTGATCCACTGAAGCAACCAAAACTGACTCAGGCTGAACGAAAATGGCCGGTGCTTATCCAATACAGAATCAGGTAAAACACTTTGCTACAAAGGTAAATTTTAGCAGAGATACTTTCATATGAAAGTGCAGTGGTCCAACTATATCTTTGTTAATGATAATCCTAGAAATTATAATTACATACACTATCTATAACTGGCATTTACTATAGACTGTTGTCCATCATACAATCGCACATGGGAATTCTAAAACCCATACCCATGATATGGTTTACCTCATAGAATCTTTGCGTTTTTTTAAAATACTGAATATATTATATACTCTATACAGTACACCAGTGATGGACACTGATTCAATGATAGATAACTCTTCATGAAATTAACCACTACCAATTAACTTTTATGCACATATGTAGTTCTCATTTTATACACGTAAAGATATCTGCATTTTTGATTTGCTTACTTTTCTTGGATTAAACCATTTGGGCAAGATTTAGTCTGTCATAAAAAAAATACAAGAAGTCTTTTTTGTTTGTTTGTTATTTTAGGACCTAATGTTACTGAATATATGGATGATTCTGACCATTTTCTAAGTAAAATTAATTACTTCTGGGAACAGTCAGGATTTTAAAAATTGATTATGGTAAATATTAGTTTACCAGAGGAAACCAATTTTAGTTAGGTTACTTTCCAGTCATAAAAGAGGTCTGTGCTAATGAATGCTCCCATATGAACCTCTCTTTGTGTTCAATTTTACAGCTAGGCATGATGCAAAAATTAACCGAAGGGCTGTATAAACGCAGCTGAATAATTACTTTGTGGTTCTTGGTGTTTGCTGGGGCATTTATTTATTTTTGCCCACCAAAGTGTTTGCCATTCACAGCACATTGCAATCTATGAGTCTTCCAAATGGGCAGCCTTCACTGCTGTCATAAATATTAATCAATATGTCTTTGGGGGATGAAATCATTTAAGGACATTGCAGAATATTGGGTGCTGAAACTCACTGAGCTAGCTAACATGGAAGACGAAACTGCAGTTGCACATGGTAGCTCTAGCAGCTTTCCTCTCCCAAAGAAACAGATTAAAACCTCAAAATGCAGACATCAGGTTGTTATTTTAGTGCATATCTAAACCATGCCCACTATTCCATGAGAACTAGTAGATGACTTTTTCTCTCTTTTTTTAAACAAGGTCACTAACTATGTGGTTACAGGACCTCAGCTACATACCCTTTCTTATTCCTCCATCAGGCGGGCAGGGATATTCCCCGGTTGATAAGAGGAAGCAGGGTCCATATCTCTCCCGAGTGCCAGAGCGGGTAAAGGGCAGGCCCTCATCAGGCGTTATAGCCTGGTCTATGTGGGGACAGTCTTCATTTGCCAGCGCCGCCTTGGCCACCTCACCATTCAGTTTCGAATCTTCAAACATATAAGCAGAAGGCTATTGAAACACTAAGAACTGTTTATCAGAGTTAAATGTGTAGGTTTGGGATCACAGCTAAGGAGTAGCATAGTGATGCTTAAAGGTAGCACATTTGTCCTAAAAACAGTGGCTTTGTGCACTGCATCAACATAAAATAAAATATGTTAAATGGAAGGAGAAACGAAATGTTATCTCATTAGATAAAATAGCAAACTGTGGTACTTCCACATATATGGGGCAGTTTCAGAAATTGCTTTGCACTGGTTCCTAGTCCTGTGAGCAGAAGACTGCAGTTAGAAACTGGATCATGTTTAGCATGACATAAGATGGCATATGAATGATCTGTGTCTCGTGAAAACTACTGAAACGCATAGAACTTTGGAGAGGCAGTTAATGATGAGTTGCATTGTAGTAGCTGAGTAAATTCTATTCATGCAGATTTCTATCTTTGTACAATATTACATGGGCAAAAGATCCCCAAAGTTTGAACAGTTTGTTTTGTTTGGCTTTATTTTCAAATACACAGAATGGTAGTACACATTTTAGACGGACGCACAGCATACATTATGTATGGGAATGTGACAGCAAAACATGGATTTTAAAAAACAATCCAGTTTCTGATTTATTCTGTGACATATGCAGTTTTTGCAATGTCAGCAGAGGATGCTATAGATGGAAAACAATACAGCAGCCCATGGATTTTGAAAATAAATTAAGTAACATTTACCCTCTGACTGAAAATAATGAAAATGTGTCATTAAATTTGTCCACTTTACTCTACATGTCCCCATGAAGATAGACTGAGAATGGAATATTTTCTGTATGTGATTTGCTTCACAGTCATAAAACAATTTAAAATGCTCTTACAAGATTTGTAAAATGTTTTCAAAGTGCAAATTAGTATATTGAGAATATGCTCAAAATATGGCACAGTTCAATAGGGACATTTCAGCTAAAAGGAGGGGAAAACAGTCAAAATATAACCCGTCCAGAAGAGCTAAACTATGTGCTTAATTGAGTGGGTACAATTCAGAAATATGCAGCACTCTAAATCCCGGTTGCACAATGCTTATTATTTAGTTACTGTATGGCGCACACTGCAGGTGATCCTACAGTTCTTAATGAAAGGGACAATGCACCGATAAGCTTTATTTCAACCCCCTTTCCAAAAACACCTGCTAACTTGCTCCAAACCCTGTGCAATTTTGACATCTATTTTTCACTGGAGCTGAGGCCAAGTAAGAAAATAAATCCAAGTCTACATAGAGATCCTAAAAAGAGAGAATGCATTAAATAGGATGAGCAAACCTTCCAGAGCACTAGTTTCAGAATATGGTGATGGTAGGGTTTTTTTTTTTTTTTTTTGACCAGCTATGTTTTTTAATACCTCAGACGCACTAATACTTTCTGAGGTTGATGACTAATGATAACTACTTTGAACAGGTTTCTGAAGTTTCAGGGTATAGATTTATTGCAATTCCTGTGTGTGAATAATATACATCTATTTCATGCTCCTGTTTACTTTTCACAAAAACCTTAACCATGACATCACATGATACTGAGCTGCTACTTTAAAACGTACACTGATAATACTGTGAACTTTGCTATTCCTTAAGGGGATCCGTAATGCAATGGGTCAGTGTACTAGCCTTCATGTCTACAGGATAAGGCCCTGATGCTACAATGAGTCAAGCGCAGGAGGACACCTAGACCTGCATAGAGCCCCACTGTTTTCAGTGTGGAGCTCATTGCTGCACTGGGTCGTAGATTATATTAGTTATTAGACATGGTCCTGAACCAAAACTGTGTATCTGAACATTAGGAAAGTTTGGATCCTTCTCCAGATCAGAACTGTGTGCTCAGATTCATATCTAATAATAAGCAATTTAGATAGCACTCTAAAGCATTCTGCAAGTATAAGCTGAAATGCAAACTAAACCCACAGAGCACTAAATCCACCCCTAAAATGCAGCTACGTCCTAGATGTAACATATCACTATTTAACAGCACACACCACAGCCATTGTACTTCAGGCCAGGAAGTGAAGCATGCCTCATCCAATTGTAGTTGCAGAGAGAATTTAGGCAGAATTACTCGGCATTTGGCTGAGACATTGGAGTTAACATCCTACTGTTTCCAAAAACAATACGAAATTGTCAATGAGCACAAATGGTCACAACCTCCAGCATTACATTTCATCTGAAAGACAGAACTCCCATAGCATACAGAAACCTAATGCCTTGGCTCCAGCTCAGGTTACAAGTGAAAATGAATTTGAGAGCATCCCCCATTCCTGGTTGTTCACGTCATGAAACCATCACTAAAGCTCTGCTCAAGAACTCAATGAAGGGTTATTGAAAACTAAGATTGAGGTGCATGGCAAAGCTATGCCAGGAGTACAAAAACTGCCCACAGTATATGTGATACAATTTATTTTCTTGCTTTCATTAGCATTAAATTTACTCAAATGTTACAAGAGTTTTCAGAGGTAATAGACTTTCACATATGAGATTGGACCTATAATGTCTTCAGTGACACCCATACAACCCCACCCGGTTTCAGGCTGCCTCTGACCCTGTATCCCCAGTGGCTACTCTCGAAGCATTTAATGATTTTTAAATGCACATTGTTGAATAATAGCCGCTTTAGAGTTTTCTTTCCATTTCAGGAGTTCCTAAAGATAAGGAACTGTGGGCAAATCATTCTTCTGCAAATTGAGCTACAGATCTCTGTGTATTCTGAAACCTGTTCCACCCATAGTACTTGTATTGATGTCAATGGCTGTGCTACACACGAGACATGTAGGCTATGCCTTTGAGATCTGCACTGTGGTAATTAAAATTGCAGTACTAATCACAGATGACAAGTTGGCCTATATTTGGGAGAAAGGGACATCATGGGCAGAATAACTGTGGAGGGAAGTAGATTTCTATTTCTGTGAATAGGGGACTGAATTATCATATTTTTTTAGACAGTCTACAGTATCAGTAATGGATTTACCTGCAGCAATTTAAATTTCAGCCCAAACCATACATAAGTTAATACTCAAAACTCCCATTGTCTTCACTGGGAGTTCTATACATGCTAAACCATTTCAGGAGTGAGGAGTAAGTGGCTGATCCAAAGTCCACTGAAGTCAACTGCAGTCTTGCCATTGATTTTGGTGAGTGTTGGATCAGAGCTTAAGTGTACAGCTAAATTTGGCCCAAATGTCACTTGCAGCATTTACTTTAATTACACACTTTACTTTAAAAGTATAGAGTGGATTGTGATTTTACTGTAAGGCAACTGAACGAATTAGGGCTTGATCCTACACCCTTAAAGACAATGGAAGTGATGCCTGTAGCATCATTTCTGGTTTATATTTTTGGATACATATTTGTTCCAAAAATGGGCATTAGGTTAAACTTGGCATAAAATAATATCCATCCACACCAAATTATTTTTTCCATCCGTTTAAGATTTTTAAAAATATTTTGTATTGAAGGATGCAAAATGGCTTCACAGTTAACTGAAATTTGCACTGTATGCTTTGGTGGGCCAGATTAAGACCTGATATTAGTAGCTCATCTCCACTGACGGAACTGGAGATGTGCTTGTTTTGTTCCCGAAGGCAAATTCATGACATGGGCAACATGGGGGCAATATTTTCAAATCACCCTAATTCTCTCCAAACAGGACCAAGATTTTTCAAATAGTTCCTAAATATTAGTGAACCTTTGGGCAAAGTGGGCAGTTTTTATGGTCCTGCTCTTGCTCCCATTAAAGTCCATTGCAAAACTCCAGTGGATTTCAATGGGAGCAGAATCGGGCTTCATGTTAATAATAAAACCTGAAGCCACGGAAATTGTAGAGACCTTTCCAAGGAAAGATACTTGGTCTCAGGAGGAATGTAATACCAGGGAACCATATTCTGCTTGTTGTCTCTTGTTAGATTGTAAGCTTTTCGGAGCAGGGACCGAAAAGGTATTCTGCATTTGTACAGAACCTAGCACATTGGGCCTCTGGTCTACAACTGGGGCTCCTAGAGCATTACCACAATAAAAAAATGTTTTACATAGAATGCCACTTAGATTTTGTTCTTTATAAAAATCTGTATCATGATATGCCCCCAGATTAAGATATCTAACAAAATGCTGTATTACTATGGGAATACAAGAGCACCAAAGAAGCTCTTTCCATCAGATAATGGATGTGATAGGACTATTCACTGAATCATGGTAAAGTTCATAGTGTTTAGCTCTTCTAGGGCTTGATCCGAAGCCCACTAGATTCACTGGAGTCTTTCTATTGACTTCAGTGGGCTTTGGATCAGGCCTATAGAGAGGTTTCTTCTCTAGATCTCCAATTGCTTTACAAAGGAAAGCAAGTATGACAACCCCCATTTCTCCCATCAGGAAACGAAAGTACAGAGAGGTGTCGTGACTTGCCCAATGTCACACAACAGGTGAGTCTCGGGAATAATCCTAGTTCAGTGCCTCATTCCTAGGACTAAACTGCCTTCAAATGTTTATTTAATGACACAAGCTTTTAAAAATCCTCCATATTCAGCTGTCTTAGATGAGAGAGAAACACCAGCTGATCTCCCAGATAAGAAGTGTATTGCATCATTTATCTTGTTGGGATACTTGTTTCAAATTTCTTCATCCCACCCCTCACCCCCTTTAGGAAACTGCCATTAAAATGCCAAGGACTTTTCCAGACAAAAATCAGATTTCGAAATACAAAGATAATGATACAAACTAATAAAAGCTGCCAGGAAACTCTAAGGCAAGGCTGACAGTCCAGCCAAAACACAAATCTCCTCTCCTGTGTGTGTTGTGTCTCCACTGCTGTGCTTTGAGTGCTGCACATGCAGGAAGAGGGTTATAACGGAGACTGGCCATGCCCAATCTGTGGACTCTCCTCATTCCCAATGGCATGAGCTATAGACAAAGGTTCAAGGGCTGCCACTTTGACTTCACTGCCATTGTTGGCTTGTGCTTGAGTTAGAGCTGTGAGAAACATTTGCATTGAGCCTCAGACCTACTTGATCTGAACCCTGGATCCAGTTGTTCACAGACCTCAATGTATCAATGCATCCATGAGCCTCACTCTGTGCTTCTGAATGCTGGGAAATATATGCAGAGGTGGTTCCTGCATTTGGGAAGCCCAACCAAATCCTCGTTTCCTCTTGCCAAACTTCTCCACACCCCCACCAACTACCCAATAACACCCGAAAGAACCCTTCTTATCTTAATGTCTTCGGGAGGTGAGGGGTTTTTTGTGGGGATTGGGTGGCTCCCTCCTTTAACTCACCCTGTCTTCAGAGCTGTGAAGTGGCCACTTTCCCTAATAGCAGAGTCTGTGGGGTTGGGCAGATTGAAAGGGCACTCACTGTGGGTTGTTGCCTTCCCCATCCCTTACAGGATTTCCTGCAGGGCAAGGGGTGCCACCTTCATGACCCGTGAGGCAATAAGAATGTGCCACTTCAACTGAAATGGGGCTGAGATATGCTCCCATATTTCTTAGCATGATATCCAAGGAAATCCTGCACAGTAGATTTATGGGTTGTCTCTCCCAGGGCATGAGCATCGGCAGGGCTCCCTTGCTATTATGCTAAAGAGACTGGGGCCTCATTAGCCCTAGATTAGAGAGCCAGGTACCAGGAGACATAGGGCTGTTTCTTCAGCTCCCACATAACTACTGGAGGAGGAAGCAGCATATCCTGCCCTTGTTCAAGGATTGAAGGAGACAGTGATCCACTGTATGCACGTCTACTCCCCAAAGACCAAACCCTGCTGAAGGAGCAGCTGCTTGGCACCCGCAAAGACCCAGAGATGCAGCAGAGAGGTCCTCTTGGCCCCAGAAGGGGAAGCAGCAAGACATTGCCGTATCTCAAGGTAAGAAAAGGGGTCTTGGGTCTGGATGCAGGGATAGGGTGGGGAGGGGAAGAAATGGCTGATTGTAGGGAAGGGCTAGTGCTGGGAGGATACTAGTTACTTGAAAGATGAAGATCTGCTTGCTGAGGGTGTCCAGTCTAACTGAAACCTCCAAGCAAACCTTCCAGCCCTTGCAAACCAAACCTGCAGGGTTCAGTTGGTGAACCCCAACTTGCCCAGAACACTGCAGGGTTCTGATAGTTTTGACTTCAAGGGAGGCCCCACACAGACATGGGTATAGCCTGTGAATGGACCTGCAAAGGATGGACTCAAACACTTGCTAAAGCTCTTTTGGATCTCAATTCTGGCAAGTGCGCCTATCTTTAGCACCTGACGCTTCGCTCCACTCCCAACAGACAGTATCTCTTAGATGAACACTGCCTATAATCCCCATTGCGGAAACAGCGTGCTCAGCATTTAGCCTTCATTAACACTGAACATCTATGGGTACTTTATAGTCTGCCTTTAACACCAGTTCCTGGTAGGTTAAATAGGCCAAATAGACTCATAGGCGCTAAAGTCCGAATGGACCATTTTGATCATCTAATCTGGTCTCCGGACACCCCAGGCCACAGAAAGTCACCCACCCACTCTCGTAATAGATCCCGAACCTCTGGCTGCGTACTGAAGTCCCCCAAATGATGGTTTAAAGACTTCAAGTTACAGAGAATTTCACCATTTACACTGGTTTAAACCTGCAAGTGATTTGTGCCCCATGCTGCAGAGGAAGACGAAAAAACCACCAAGGTCTCTACCAATCTGACCTTGGGGAAAATTCCTTCCTGACCCCAAATGTTAAAATCTGTTCCAGGGGTGTGGTTGAGATTACCATGCTCTGGCTATTCTCAGCCAGTGGTCATTGGCAGTTGATTACAAATTCAAGCAGGCCCTGAGTTGCTGTAGCTTATGGTGGGAGCTAGGTGAACCTTTAGGCATCCCCACACTAGGGAAAGTGTAAATTGTGACTTGTAGCCAAACTTTACCTCCTATCCTCCTCTCATTTCCTATGCTGAATTATTAAGAAACGGCCCTTTTTTGTGTAAAAGTGATCAATCTAAGTTCCAAAGGAGGTTGTAGAGACCAGTAAAAGTGTAGGGCCAAATCCTGGGAGCTGCTGAGCACCTGAGAAACCCACTATTTTTAATCTCTGATTGGTGGAATTGTCTGTCTTTGCCATGCCCTTCCCTCCTGCCGGTGAATTTCTTCTGTGTTTCCCCACGGTTGAGAGGGTCAGAGCATGCCATAGAATAAGGAGTTATGGGAATAGATTATGAATTGATAAAAATACAACCTTGCTGCTTTAGTGTCTGGGCAATTGTCAATTTGAAATTAAATTTATCTCACTTGCAACTAAGAGTGAGATTAGAAGCAATAAACCTAATACTGTTTCTCTAGTAAACAAACACAAAAATACCTCTCATCCTCTTTTATATCATTCCCTCCCAGACCCCACAAATAACAGGCAGCAACAACCAAAAGCCTCACCAGGACCTGAATTCAACAAAAGATCCTTGGGCTTCACATCTAGACCATGCTAGGCTACAGAAAGAATTTCTTATGGACTCCAGACCCTGGGTAGGGTTCAGGAAACATGGATCACAGAGGCAGAGGTTTGTTTTTGTCATTGCTAAATCAGGCCCTTAAAATACAAGGGATATAATACCTACATGGAGATTATCTAAAGAGGATGGGGAAGATATAAAAAGCCTCAAGCATTGAAATGATGAAATTATGGCGTGGAGGATATGGATGGAAAGTACAGCACAGGAGAGTTGTGGGTGTTGAATCTTGAAAATGACTATGATGTCCAAGATGGGAATCACTGATTTTTAAAAACAGCAGGTCTCTAAGCCAGTATGTTGGGGAACATTTCTGCATGGAGAGCAATGAAAATTAAGTGTTTTCCGTGCAGACTATCTGAAAGAAATAGCACATTAGCTAGATCATGCTTTCTTGCATCATGTACTTACTCTTTGCATTAATACCTTGTGTCACAACCCAATGGAGTTACCTATAGTCTGTGACATTCCTTGTGTTTTGTATTTAAAGAACAGTATTGTAATCTCCTCTGCTGCCCAATATGGAGCTCGGGTTGATGGGGATTGAAGAAAAACTTCACAGAATAAATTGTGACAGTCTGTAACATACACAAGTTGCAAGCAACATACAATAATAACAAGTAAATGTTAACAAACAGAACGAGAGAGAGAGAGAAAGAGAAAGAGAAAATGTGAAGAACATGTAAAAGAATTCATTTGTTCCTACACAGCAACTCAATTTAATTTTAGCTACCCCAAGATTTTCATGCTTTGTATAGAGTCAGATGTAGTTATCTTTAACAAACACCTGAATATTATTTTACTGTATATTTTAAAACTTATTCTGAAGTGTTCTTGAGTAGATGTCACACGAACAGACTTTATGTTGGTACAGCTGAGAGCAGAATTTGTCTCCTGTACAGCAGAAATTTGGTATAATAGACAAATTCCCAGATGCTCCTCAAACCCGACCTACCTCTGACTATTTACTCACCTCCATGTTGAAATGGGTCCCTCCAGGTAAGGTTGTCCCCCAATAAAGGTACTCCAGTGAATAAGATGACCGCCTCAGACAACCCTGATTGGCCAACATTGTGACATCACTGTCAGAGAATATCACCTTCAAGAGGCATTACTTCCTGAAGTGAGGTGACAGCATGTTGGCTTCCTGTCTGTTGATAGGTTTAGAGACAGGGAGTAGGTACAGGAGCATAAATAGATCAAGGGCTTCTTGCTCTGAAGATACTATTGGAAGGGTGTATAACACAGTGGTGAAGGTGTTGCTCCTGGAAGCGCTGCCTTCCAAAGAGGTACATCGCAGTCCCTGCTAGAGATGGTCCACCAATTCTGTACACTGATCCTGTACTTTTGTGAGTCAAATTAAAATCCTAGTGATTCCATAGACTGCAGTGGATCCTTGGGTAGGTCATGGTGCAACATATAAGCTCAGTCTGGTGAGCCAGGTATTGGTTCCTCGCTAGGTAAAGTTCACCTCCCTTAAGATCTTAGAGCACCGAATTGTGGATCTAGTTTAGATTTGAAAAATAAAGAATACAGTATGATGATCTGTAGGGTATGGAGCATGGATGAATGCAAAGAACAATGAGAGCAGAAATGGGTAAACTACTGGTTACTTCTGGTCTATGCTTGTTTTGTAAAAGCAAATTTTCTTAGAAGTAACAGACAGAGAAAGCTTGGATGGAGTCTAAATCAGGTATAAAGTAAGAGGGTCATGGCATAGTGGGCTGAGCACAGCACTCAGTTCTAGTCCCATCTCTGTTACCAATTCTTTCTGTGGTAGTGGGCAAATCATTTAGCTCATCTGCTTCAGCCAAACAGTGCTCAGATATAGAAGTTGCTCTATTTTACATCTGACTTCCCATGGCCCAGAATGGCAATTCCAGCCACTGGGGATCAGCCTTTTTCTCCCAGTAACACCACCTGCACTGGAGGATGGAAGTTGAATGATGTAGGAGCTGCTAGGGCAGGCATATGTAATTGGAGGATCCCCCTAGTGTGAGGGAATACTTAAGGAGCTGGATCTGCCCGGTTCAAGGCTGCTTTGTGCTGGAGGACTGGCACAAAGTGGGCTTAATGGACCTGAGAATTAGGTGTCTGTGTCTCCGTTTTCCCATTTGTTGAAGGGATATAATACTGATTTGCCAGCCTCAGTGGGGTGTTCCCCACCCCCCTTCCAGTGGTGTAGACTGGTGTAGCTCCAAAAGAAGCTATATCAAGTTACACCCGCTGAAGATCTGACCCAGTTTATTTCCAGAGAGCAAGGGATAATGGGGAGCTATTTTTTGGTTTCACATGTTGTACATGTGAAAAGTGCCCAGCTGACTACTCTGAAAACAGAAATCCTCTCTTTAACCGTAGAAAAGGTACAGCACAAGCAAGGTAGAGGCAACTTCCCCATATTTTTTTCCTATCTGATTTACAGGCTCCACTTTAGGGGTGAGAGTAGTTCCATTTCCATTCCTATTCAATACTTTGACCACTCTGCTAGGACTGCCAAGAAGGGTCCCGGTGGTTTGGGGCTTTGGCCACACCTTCTCCATTACAGCCTGGACTGAGACAACCATCTTGTTTCATGTAAGCCTCCTGACAGCCATTGGATGTCAAAAACTTTCAGCCACTGTCACCCTGACCTGAACCATGGCTTAGCAGACCAATATTCCATTCACAATTCCCTAAGTGTCTTTCAAATTTTAATGGATTGATGATATTTATATTAATTAAAATTCTGAATTAGAACAAAACTGTAGTTCTTTTGCTACTACAGGAAGTCAGACCACAGGTGGATAATTGTCCAATGACATGTTTAGGAGGTGCTATTGGAATCCACTGTTCAAGGGATATTACAGAACCCCCTCTGTGCATGACCTACAGGAGACATGAGACCATGACAGGTGCCAGACATGAGAACTTAGTCTTTTTATCTCAAGCTATAGGCGCTTATGCTGTAGCTGGAGATCCCGGGTTCAATTTTGGGTGGCACCAAGGTGATCATTATTGCACTATTTTTCTATAAGTATTCAAATTTTGATATTTTGGATTAGGAATTATTAAATGGTGTTTGAATTTTAAAGACTAGAAAGGCCATTTGCAATTCAAAAATGAAGCTGGGGAGAGGGAATCTTCTCCCACTTATACCTTTTGTGACTCAGGCCCAATGTAATAGTTTAGCTAGGACAGTGGTTTTCAACCTTTTTTCATTGGCAGACCCCTAAAGAGTTTTGAATGGAGGTGTGGACCCCTTTGGAAATCTTAGACATAGTCTGTGGATCCTCAGGGGTCTGCAGATCATGGGTTGAGAACCACTGATCTAGAGTATATAAGCACCACTGTCTTCTGCTGGGGGGTGAATGAGAACTGCTCAGTTCTTTGTGGTTATGTATTATCTGGTGGCTAGTCTACAGCAAGGATAGAAACAGCAACGCTACTACAGTCAATTGAGATTCTTCTTTATCTTGAGTGGTATTTTGAGTGGAATGTTCTATTCCCCTTGTTGCAAACCTGTGGTTTAATGGACCATCATGATATTTATGGGTATGTATACGGCCACAAATTCATGGTACTCGTATCTTCAAAATGTGCAGTGTAGGTTGCATAAAACCTGCTTACGATAACAAACTGCATCTAGTGGACAAGACACCTGATTTTCAGAACCACTGAGTACCTGCAACTCCCATTAACTCCAGCTGGAGTTGTGGGACCTCTGCACTCCTGAAAATCAGAGGCAGTTTGTTTTTTGAGTGCAGGTTATTAGGTTTATTTGTGGTCGCAGAAGAAGAAATTAAGCCTAGATCAATTTTTCTAGAGAGTGTTTCCACTGATAAAAATGAATCTGAACCCAAAGGGAGCCCCAAATCATATTTAAAAATGGAGATCAGCTCTCCTCGATATGTTACAATGAAATAAAAAATTCTTAGGGTCAAGTCTTGTCCCATCCCATGCAGAGAATGGGAGAGTTTGGGGATGGGTACTGGTCATTCTCCCTCTCAGCAACAGAGCATAACAACTGCAAAGGCTACTGCAGATGTAAAGGTGATGCACTAGCTATGGAGTGTTGGTTTATTTTGCTCCTCTCCAGCCCTTGATTCCCTTGTGATCCTTTCATTGCTCCCAGCAGCAGCCTGGTTTCCCAAGCTCTACATTGAGTGGAGAATTCAGCTTTCATTGTTTACAATGCTGCAAGGAAGTTACCCAGATTGCACAATACATACACCCAGGGATACTCTCTATCTAGACAATAGCTCAAATATAGGCAGTGTGCTGAGCACTCAGGGGCGGAGGGAATCCTTATCTCAGGGTTCTGAAGAGCGTCAAAGCACCAGCAATGTCTCCCTTCCAATGATGTGTATGTATAGGAAACTCCTAATATAGAGAAAAGGTTTGGGTAGATCCTTTCACGGGTCAGGGAACAAAAATCACCCATCTCCTTTTCTTTAGGTGCTTAACTCTGGTCACTCTCTGTTTCCGTCTGAGTGCAGCTGATTTGTGGCACCAAAATGCAGGCAATGTTACAGACATCAAGTGGAGTTATGGATTCCATTAGTATTCCAGACCCACCATTATAGATTGGCAAACAGCATCATCCAGCTCTTCCTATGGATACTGTAGGACATAACCATAAAGCCAGCACATCCTTTGGGCAGGCACACAGGGGTGAGGACGAGGAGAGTCATGTGAAATTTTCATTACGAAACCCCCACCAAGTAGTTTGGAGATTTGTTTTGCCTGTTTTGAGGCTTTGTCGCCAGCCTGAAACTTGGGCCTGTTTTGCAGTTGTTTGTGATCTTGGGCTGAGTTTCATGTTGTCGTGGGGCAGCATGTAGCTTTGGGCACACTCCCGGTAAAGCTGAACAGTTTAGGTTGAATTCTGTTTTCAGATTTGGGTTCACTTGATTTTTCATGCAGCTCTAGTTCGGAGACCTAATGCTGTCAAAGCATTTTGAGACCCTTGGATGATATACAAGTGCAAGGGATTACTACTATTATTATTACTCTTTGTTGTTAATTGTCTTTTTTGTTGTTAGGGGCATGCTTCTGGGACTCAGGCCATCCCAGCTCAGTGTCCAGCTCTGCTACAGACTTCCTGTGTGGCCTTGGATAAGTCACTTTAATCTCATGTTCTCCCAAACACCACTTGTAAAATGAAGATAATACTTCCTTCTACCCACCCTTTGCCGTCCTTGTTCAGTTCGACAGTAAGTCTTTGGGGTAGAGGGTTATCTGTTTCTTTCTCATTGGGTCCCTGATCTTGACAGTGGCTGCTAGGTCATATGGCAATACAAATAGTAAATAGCAACAGAATCTTTTTTGGTGGGGTCAGGGCCTGGAAAGGCATATGCTTGTTTTAAAGGCACAGGGAACTAGGCCCATTTAGTATTTAGCATGTATCAAGTCTGGGTTTCAAGTAGTTTTACAGTCATGCTAGTCATGGGTGAAATTTACTCCTTTGTATCGTTTTGGGTCCAATTCTCCAATCTGCCCAGATCCCTTTGCTACATAAGTGGCAGAAAGTGAATTTAAAGTGGCCAGAGATTGTCCCTGGAGAATTCCCCCTGTGCAGGGGGAATCACTGCTGGCTTCAAGCTGCTGCCATGACTTCACACCTCCTGCCCCAGAAGCTGCCCCCTCCCTGCCAAACATAAGGGAGCAGAGAAACAGGGACATGGTGAGTTGTTGCCAGGAGAGGAAGTGTGGCAGAGCAAGGCTCTGCTGCGACCAGTTTGTCACTGGTTTAGAGCCACCTTTCATTAGTGGCATCAGTTAAAGCTCCTCCCCCTCCCCGATGATTTAATTTAAGCCAGGGCCAGACAGCTGAGAATCAAGGAGCGGTGAGCTCAGGTCCAGTGGAGAATCACTGCCTTTATGTGTAAATGATTAACCCAACACCTGAATGTTCTGTGATGGGCATTTCCTAGGAGAGACTCCATTGCATAGCTCATCTCTTATCTACATCAGTAGCACTTTCAGTAGGCCAGGGCAGAAAATGGGAGGAGAAATAATGGCATGTTCACAATTTCCCCCTCATTTTTCTTAACATTTTTTAAATGTTCTGACCTGTTCTAGTTTCCACTTAAGAGCCCACCTGCGTGAATGATGGAGTCCCAGACCATGAATGGCCAGAAAGCCATGTCATCACAGAAAGGAGCTATTCAGAGTCATAGACTAGGGGCTAACTTCTGCTTTCAGGGTCAGCCTGAGTAAAGATATCAGCATCTGGCCCTCAGACATCTGTTGACTTCAATGTTGCATGCACAAGACTGAGTACAGCATTTGGTCCACTGCATGCTTCTAAATCTGCCAATAAAAGGGCCCTGTTCTATAGATGGCTACTGTAATAGATGGAACCATTTCCCCCATTTCACCATCTTGTGAGTTTTTATCACATTGCTATAAAAAACAGCCTACATAACTGTACTTGATGTCTCAATCATAAGCAACTAAACAGGCTATATTTTAAAGAATGTGCTAGAGGTACATGTTATTTGTCTTGTATCTTCTACAAAGTTCTATGAAACTGTACTGGAGTTTAACAGATAGAAATTGAAGGGAAAACATATGAATTGGGGTGGATCTCTTGCTAGAGACATTAGCACTAAATAATCCATTCTGGGTTCCTAGTTAATCACAGTTAATCGGTTGTCTGTAATTAGGCAGTGTGACTAATCCAAAAGTTTTACAGTATGTAGAACATTCATTACTTGCACATTATAGATTTCCATGGAATGCTGAGACTCTCGCTAAGTTTCACACACAGAACAGTACCTAGGAGTACATGATTACTCTAGAAAGTGAGTATCAAGATGGATTCATGCACTAGTCTTTCTGTTTTGCAGACAAGGCTGTGCAGAGCTTGCTTTTAACAGTGCGCCTCTGATCTGATCTGATTTTGCTATCAGTGGTGCATAGTGGTGATCAGGATCAAAAGCCCAGTAACATGGTTATGGAGCCCATCTCCATCAGTTGAAGTACAAATGTGTTATAGGGCTGCTGAAAAAAAAAAATATAATATATATATATATATAATATATATATATATATATATATACTCTTTTAATCAATTATTGCAGAAATGGATAATTTGCTGTCACTATCAGTACTTCATAGGTACTGTAGCAGCAGCTGACATTAGAGCACTCATGGTGACAAAACAGTTCCACATTGAACCAAAGTTACACGTATTCTCAGGATACCAGTGTGGAGTTGAATTGAACTCGCAGAGTTCTTGGGTCCCAAGTCCTCAAAAGTTCAAGGACCAGGATATGTTATTCGAGGAACTTAAAGCAAGGGACTTCTGGGTAAGAAGTCATTCTCTAGCTCTCCACTAAACCACTCCGAGTCTGGTGTCTCCCTGCCCACATAACAACTGGGTAGCTGGAGTGACATTCAGTTGTGACCCACCATTTGTGAGTGCCCTCTTTCCTCCTGATTTATAGAGCCACAAAGCATCTACTCATGAGGAAGTTACTTCCTTGCCTGGAGATGACTTTGTGATAAGCATTTGCAACCTGAGGGGAATGGACAGATAAAACCGTATGTGTGCATGAAGGGTAAAACAGTAAAGAGACAGTCTATCACATGGAGTGCAGTCGACCTAATGCAATGGGAGAGTTTTAAACAGAAAAGAAAAAAAAAATGAAAGCTCTTTACCATCTAAATGAATTTTACATAGTTGCACAAAAGGGAAAAAAAACCAACAAAAAAACCAAAGTCACCGTCCACTACCTCCCACTTTTCAGAAATTAACACTGGCATCCTAAAATTCACACACAAAGGAAGGTCTCACTTTCTTTGTGCTTCTTTCAATGACATCAACATGCATGGCTATGAGATGAAGAGACAATATCTCACCCATGAGGAGTGACAAACCAGAATTTTCTTCAAAGTAAAAAATAAGAACACAAGACCATCATAGGTGAACGCTAGTTCTTTCAAAATGCCTCTTTGTGACTAAAGCTCAGTCAGAATCACTCTATTGGTGACCTGTTTTATCTAACACAATACATGCTGAGGAAAGTATTTTGTAACAGGCTGAAGAATGCACACTGTACAGCTGGGCTGGAACGTCTACCAAAATGGTAATGGTGATATTTTAAGTGTGATCTGCTTTGAATTTACTGTTTCCACACAGTAAATAAATAGATGATATTCCACAGGTAGAGTAGATTATGGGGTAGAATCATCAGATTGGAGCCCTGTAATTTTATGCTATATGTAAGGATTCTCATAAAACTGAGATAGTTCCATAATTAACCACTAGCCATGGGATATTATAATATATTCCATGGTGACTAGTATTTCTCCCCAAATGTAATAGTATGAAATTATAATGTTACTCTCATTGGGGTTTTCTTCTATTGCTGACATGAATCCATATAATTAAAAAATAAGACTACCCTGTTGTGAGATTATCACTCATTGCTGTTTAGTACAAATCTGCCAGAAACTACCAGTATTATCCCTTTTCCAGTCAACCTTTACTACTAAAAGGTTGAAAGAGCTGTAGATCATCAACCCATGCTTTCATGAGGGCAAATATGTTTTAGCTACTGTAGTTCAAAACTCTTCATAACTCTAAATGGTAAGGTCTAGTGTAATATAGAATGGGTTGGTTTGCATGCTATGGAGTTAACATCCTTACATCTATAATTGTCTCCTAGTGAGTCGTTTTGTGTTAGTGTCAAGAATTTAAGCTATCGTTCTACTTTGCAATTAATCATCCGAAAGAGATGGGATTGCCTTGTGAATATGCATGTTGGTGTAGTCGTCCCTCCAATTTAGTAGGCTCCTAGTTTCTTTAATCAGATGCACAATACCTGTCATTTAAAAACAGCTGAAGGGTCACAGCTGGAAACAAATTAAAAAACATCTGGCTTTTTCAAATTCTGACCCCATTGCATTAGAAATCTCTGTAAGAGCTGCGTACTCAGCTCCTGCACTGCTAGGAAGCATTCCGCTCTCAGGTGCCTCCATGATGCACTATAGAGTCCAGCAACATGGCTGTAGAATGCTAAAATTTTCTTCCACTAGATGTAATTGCTCTTCAAAAATATCTTGAACCATGTATTCCCTTAACCAGGACCAAAGTTAAGGCTCCTGGAGTATGATCTCATCCTTAATTTTGCTGAGCAGCCTCCCCTGCGCCATTTGTCCCCGAAACCTAGACTTCACACATGATATTCAATGTGTGGTGGTGGGACTATAATGGATAAATGTGCTACCCATTGCTCTAAGAAAGCAGTCTGACTGAATCTTAAATCTCTACAAGGTATGGAGGTTAAAGGTCAGATGGACATTCCTCTAAGAGGTTTCCTACCTGCTCTGTTAATTTCTAAAATTTCTTCTTGGGCCAGTGGGCATGTGTCGCTCTGAGTACTGTGATGTGGAGAATTTACGACAGATTTACAATAATTGGGGGATCCCAGCTGGGGTGGCCTCGGGATATGCTTCTTTTTTTTCTTTGGTAGCTTCTGCTTAGCCATAGCTAAGGAGTAATACATTCCGAAATTGTTCACAATGACGGGGACAGGCATGGCAATGGTCAGCACGCCTGCAAGAGCACAGAGAGCCCCCACCAGCATGCCTGACCAAGTCTGAGGATACATGTCTCCATAGCCCAGGGTAGTCATGGTGACAACAGCCCACCAAAAGCCGATGGGGATATTTTTAAAGTGTGTATGTTCACTGGCACTAGGATCATTGGGTTTAGCACCTATTCTCTCAGCATAGTAGATCATTGTGGCAAAGATTAAGACGCCCAATGCCAAGAATATGATGAGCAGCAAGAATTCATTTGTGCTGGCACGGAGAGTATGTCCCAGGACCCGCAGCCCCACAAAGTGGCGAGTCAGCTTGAAAATTCGCAGAATTCGCACAAACCGGACTACTCGTAGGAAGCCCAGGACATCCTTAGCAGCTTTGGAAGACAGGCCACTGAGTCCAACCTCCAGATAGAAAGGCAGAATGGCCACAAAGTCAATGATGTTCAAAGAGTTTTTGATAAATTCCACCTTGTTTGGGCAGAAAGTGATTCTCATCAGGAACTCAAATGTAAACCAGACCACACAGACGCCTTCGATATAGGTCAGAAAGGCCTCGGTCTCCGCTTCCCTGTAGTGTCGCACGTGGGTGTCGTTGCCAATGAATTCAGTCTCTGTTTTGTTCACGATGGGGTTAAATCTCTCGTGGGTCTCGAGGCAGAAGGTGGTGATGGAGACCAGAATGAAGAAGAGGGAGGCGAATGCCACGTACTGTTGAAGGAAAGTCACAAGAGAAATGTTAAATGGTAGATAAGGTACTAGGGATTTGTTTCTGAAACACATACAGAAAGCTGTTGGATTATTACAACTGAAGATGTTAACAACTGTAGTGCCTTCTGCCTGTAGATTTAAGACATCATGCTTCATCTGCAAAGGCAATCATTCGCTCAGGCTCTGATTCCTTAAAGCACTTAAGCATATGCTTACATTTAAGCATGCACTTAAGTCTCATGGACTTGAATGGAACTTAAAGTTAAGCACATGCTTAAATGCTGCCCCAAATAGGGATGTCTTCCTGAATTGGGTCTCAGTGACTGCTGAAGTTACTGATGGAAAAGACCCACTAGCTCTCAGAATCCACTTGCTCTAAAGTGCAAGACGTACAGTGGCTGCCATAAAAAAGTCAACATTTATTCACAATTACCTCTGTCTTTTTTGTGAGGTGTAACAGTTATTTCCTATTCTAAGTTTAAGGAGCAATTGTGGCATTCCAGATCTCACTGTGTGGTAGCGGCTGCTAAATGTTGATGTTAACGGTAGCTTCTGCAGGTCCCCAGAAGAGGGCAGTGTCTGATATTACAGAATGATGGGCAGCAAAGTTCCATTTGTTTGTGCTGAAGAGTCCACAGCCTCACCAGAGCCAGCAAAACACGCAGAGGACTGGCCACAAGTCACACTAACACCTACCATTGTAAGATTCTCCACAATTAAACCTCTCAGCCATCTTTTCCAAACCTTTCCCAGAAAGAGAGAGAAATACAGGGCCAGATTCTCAGCTGGTATGAATTGGCACAGTTTCATTGGCTTCCTTGGAGTGTCATCCAGTTACACTGGCTAAGGATCTGGTCCATTACCTTGTTTCCCATCAGAATGTGAGCATGCATTCGAAAACCAGATCATTTTTTTCCAAGCTGCGACATGGTTTCTTGTTTAATCATGTCACAGTGAAGGTGGGAATGTCCTCCCAAAGCCATGGGAGAGTTTGAATATTTGTTTTATCCACTTTTGCTCTCACTTATCCCAGCTTTATCACTGGATGTACTCCTGATTTATGCCAATGTAACTGAGTAGAGGATAAGACCCAAAATGTACAACTCTTAATAACTCTACTTTCTCTGCCTAATCCCCAGCAGGCATTTTAATTGAGCAATTAAATCAAAACAAAACGCCCTTTCCCCACCCCAAGAATCTGTATGCATCTAATAATGTTCTTTGTATGTCAGTAATGGAAGCATCTCTTTGTAGATGCTGGAGATCTGTCTTCCTCAAGTTCAAGGTGTCTACATGTAGTGACCCCTTGACTAAGCAAGACACACAGGATACTTTCAACTGTGCCCTAAAGGACATACGCAACTGTATCAATTTAAGAGCTATCCAAAGAAAATGTTATGTCCTTGTATTACTTCTATCAAGCAATGTAATCAAAATAGGAATTCAATGGGGTTGGTTTGGTTTGTTTATCAGATACCTGGCCAATACCACAGGGTCAGCTAAAAGAAATAGCTGCCAAAGGAATATACCTGTTAAAAATAGTATCTGTCTCATTCTACAAGGCTAAGCTACAATCAACTACTGTGTATTCTTAGTGTGTAGCTAGTACAAAATTACACTTGACCTTCACGGTTAGTAAACAAAGTGAAAAGCAAATATTTGACTTGTCTCCTTGTACTTCTTGGTATAGAGAGCAAACTGAACTGTTTGCAGAGGGGTAGGGGCCAAGCTAGCTTGTGCTGGGATTTTCTGCACTCCAAAAACAGGGGACCTGATTCTGCTGTAGACGAGATCAGAGTCCAGCCCAGAGTCACTGACATTAGTCTTGGTGCTGAAACAAAGGATGGTCCACCCTCTTCTTTCTCAAACTATCATTAGTTGTATTATGGTGGCACTGAGAGGCCCCCTTTGTGCTTGGTGCACAGACAGACACCTGACAAAGACTTTACAATCTAAACAAATGAATTAGCCCCATTTTACAGTTAGGGAACCAAGGCACAGAGTAACTTGCCAAAGGTCACACAGGAACTCTGTGGCAGAGCTTGGACTAGAACCCAGATGTCCTATAATCAGGAGGTCATTCTCCCTTTCCTTGCACCACAATATCTCACCAACATTTTCTTGTAATATTCCCATTAAGTCTAGAAGAACTGAAAGTAGCCTTCTCTGGTTCAGTGATTGTTACCGATTGCTTCCACACCCCTCATGAAAAGGTCTTATGTAAGGAGTGATTTAAGAAACCATCTTAACAGCTGAATGTAGCTGCCAGGACTGTAGTTTGCTGTCAGGAAGAAGAGTGATCTAAAGGTTAGAGAAAAGAGCTGAGATTCAGGACTTGTCAGTGTCTATTTCAGCCTCTGCTATAAATTGGTGTTACTTTGGCTAAGGTAAGGTCTCTGTGCCTCAGTTTACCCATCTGTAAAATGGTTAAGGTAATGAGTTAATTGACTCCAAGGAAAGTTTTGAGTTTTGCAGAGTGCTTTGAGATCCTAGATAAAGAGGCAAAAGCACTGCATACACTTTGGAATTTGCTTTGCTGGCTTTACCTAGCATCAGAATCCTCCCTGGAAATAAACCACAGGCTCTTCTAAGGGCACAAAAGCTGAGATTTGCAGTGCAGTATTGCGACACTCACATGTATAAATATAATTAAACATCACATAGGCCTGGGTAGGATTAAAACAACAAACAACCCTCCTTCCCTCCACCTTTCATAAAGAAATCAGGAAATATTTACCCAGGGCTCAAATCCTGTCTGCTAAATTTCAGCCTGGAGCAAATATTTACCCCTGAGTTATAGACCCGTGAGAATAAGAGCTTCTGAAAGGAATGCTGCCACATCTGTAATACTGGAAGCAGAAGCACATGTTTCTAAAGCAGAGACGGGAACAGCACACCATCTGATTTTATTAAAATAAAGCCATTATGCTTTTTAACGGGTTCATGAAGGAGGCCCTTCAAACAGACTTAAAATGCAGTGTGCGTCCTGACGTGCTTGAATAACTCCCATGAGCCTGTGTTTGCTGCATAGGACAACCTTCAGCATGATCTCCTTGCACAGCGAGAATCATTAGAAGTGATGGTTTGTTGTATTAAAAAGAAGAAACAACCAAATCTGACAAGGCGTTTAAAGCCGCTGCAGTGACACACACTAGTAGTGTTGTTGGGAGATAACGTGACACCAGTAAGGTCTCCCACTATTCGTTCCTGCAAATGCATGTCATGGCTTCCTGATAGAGCCAACAGTTATCAGCCTATCATTCAGCAGAGCTCAAGCACGTGCTGTAAGTTAAGCATGTGCTTTAGTCCATTCTTGTTCGGCAAAAACACACACTTTAATGTGGATAGATTTACACACCTGCTTAAAGTTAAGCACAAGCTTCAGTGATTTGCTGAATTTGAATTGGGGTCTCAGAGTTTTGGGTCTTCACAAAGGCTCATAAAAATGCTGTAGGGATAACATGATGATCAACCTCCCTCCCCCTCCCCCACTGGTTACCACTGTACATTGTAATAATTATTGCCTTATAGCATTACCAGCAAGGCTGTCCTATAACTCGTGTTTGAAAAAATACTCCTTAATGATCTCATTCCTGTTGGTAGTTGCTTTGAAATCAGATTGGATTTTAAGGGGCTGGTTTTTAAAAAGCAGCCTTCCCTTCTGCAGTTCATGTTTTGTGCCATAATAACACATGTATGCAAGAGATAGGATTTGTATGCAGAATAGCCATTTGGACAGATGGATCCTGAACATGGTGGGTTTGGTTCTCAATTACATAAAGGCTCCTTTACACTACCCAGGCCCCTGTAAACTTCCAGAGGGGGTCTAATGGGACATTGGTGTAAATGAGAAACAGGCCTGAAAACTCGATCACCTGCATGCACGACCGATGGCATCTATCACCTGCACATGCTCCGATACAGATTTTTAGACGCTCAAGGTGGAGTAGCTGGCAAGTCAGTGGCTGATGCAAAAATGGTAGAAATTGGAAGGAAAGAACCACTGTTGTCTTCTTCTAAATGTTCTTATACATGAATTAAGTGCCATCTGTAAACTATACTTACATTTCCCTCCCACCACAAAGGCTAACAGCTGCTCTCATCTGATGTCCGACACTACGGTGGCCTTATTTTCAGAGATGCTGAGCCCCTATAAATCCCATTGAAGCCAATGGGAGCTACATATGCTCAACGCCTTTGAAAACCAGGCCACAGCCCTTTATTCACTGATAATTCCCTCTTCTATCGTCTATCCTGTGAGTTTTCTTTTGCAATTTACTGGTCCTAGTTTTCTTTCTTTCCATTTTATAGTAGAATAACTCTTCTTCACTGTTTCTAAACAGGGTGGGGCAGAAGTGTGCGAATTCTGTCATGTGCCCTTGAGTTATGCAATGGAAACTAACGTTTTTTGATAATTAAAGCAAGTACCGAAAGTGTCGGAAAGTGATCAAAGCTCATTTATCTGCTTTGACACTTGCCACATGTGAAGGATTTCTGCTGACACTGGAGATGCTGCTGATGATGCTTTCGTACCCAAGAGAGCGAAACCTGAGATTTTCATAAACTGCAGATGGGCAGACAAATTGAGAGGAGGCCTTAAAAGACAAATTTGCATGAAAATGTAAATAATGTAAAATGTTTACATTTTGGAGGGGAAAAAATGACAATCCTGCATAATCGCTGATTATAGCGGGCCCAAAATTGTAATGCAAATAGTCCCATGAGGCTATTTTAAGAGAAGTTCAGAATGAACTTTCCGCTGGCCCTTTTAAGGGGAGTTCATCGCTATCTAATTTATATGGCCTCCTGATTTTAAACAAAAAAAAGCGCTCTCGCTCAAACAGCCTGATTCTCCATTGCCCTGCATCTTGCCGAGTCAATTATGCCAGTGCAAAGTGGGTGTAAAATGCTGCCCAAATCAGAACAATATGCTTTGTTTTGCACAGCGGGAAAGGACAACAAAAGGTGAGAGGCAACAGAGAACCATGGCTAGGTACTCATGACTAATGGGCACAGCATCTCTCCACCCAGCATGGAGAGAGAATGAAAAAACAGTGGAATTAACACTAATAAGCGTCTTAATGCAGGCTCATTACGCAAAAATCAGAATGTTTGACTAGGCAATAGCATATGGCCAGGTGACTGTCTAGTGCTGGAAATGGCCCTTGGAAACATTAATATAACCTGCTGTAGTTCCAGTCTTGCAGGCAAGAAATCTTTACTTTTGCTTTTTTTTAAACAGAAACTTTGTTATTCAGTAGAATTCCTCCTGCAGGACAGGTGGATTCTAAGACAGAAAGGCAGTGAAGGGCAGGGAATAAGGCACTGTACTGGGACTCAGGGAATGGGGCGCTATTCCTGGCTCTGCCACCAACCTGCTGTGTGACCATGAACTAGTCACTTCATCTCAGTTTCAAACTCAGTTGCTTTGGGGTTTGTTAAAAATGGTTTCCATGGCTCTATTCATGACTTAGGCCTCACTTCTGCTAGGGACTGAAGCTTGTGCCTAATTTTAAGTGGGTGAAATAGTCCCACTGAAATCTCAAGATACATTGAAGTCAACGTAACCATTCACATACTTAGAGTTAGATATGTGTTTTATATACCTGGTTGAATAGGGGCCATGCCTGTAAAAGTGAGCAAAAGCAAGGATCTTGTTGAAAAGCAACCTCTGGAGCTGTGAGACCTTTATTAAGAAATATTAGAATGAAAACAGCTTTGGCGTTTCTTTGCACATAATGCTTATTAAGAAGCTGGTAATACTTAAAGGGAAAAAAAAGTCCAGTCTTGCTCTTGTAGGTGTGAATTCTATAAAAGCATGACCTAGTAGTGTAGCCAGATCCTGTTCTGTGAGGAGTGCACAGGTCAGTAGTAATTAGCTTGATCTTTCTTTCTTTCTTTCTTTCTTTCTTTCTTTCTTTCTTTCTTCTTTCTTTCTTTCTTTCTTTCTTTCTTTCTTTCCAATGAACTGACATTGAGGCAATCAATACAGTCACTCACTTCAGTGAGCACAGTATTTCAGTCATAGAGCTGTTCAAATTTATGTTATTCTGCTGAGATCTAACAAAGAACTATGCTTACAAATAGACAAAGCCCTTGCTGGAGGATACGAAGACCACTACTCTCGTAGGAGCTAATGGATGCAATGATTATGTAATGCTGAAAAAATAGAATACAAACTTCAGGAGGTATCTCTGATTGCTTTAGGGAAAGTAGCAATCAGATGTGAAATAGCATGTGAAAAAATGTACAGTCAACTGTGGGAAATAGGTTTTATTTCTAAATTCTGTGTTTCAAAAACAACAACAAAAAACGGAAGTGGATGGATCCCTTGAATGCAAACCCTAATGTGCAGCTAGAGGATACATGTGCTGGCATGGTGACTCTTGGGACATGCAAAACTTCATTAAAATTGGAAGACTGGCTTGTGCAATACCAGCCCAGGACCGCATAGTGAACCAAAGTGGTCAAGAAGTCAAGCACTGGAGCTGACTTTTCTGATTCCCAAGCAAGGGATCAATTGATCAATCGTCCATCATCTGTTTTGAGTAGGACCGGCTTAGCCTCATGGTCTAATGACAACCCTGTGCATTGCCACATAGGGAATGTGACTTCTAGTCTCAAGCTTTGTTACTACCTCCCTGGGCTGGCTGATGCTGGGAACACTGCAGAAACAGTAGGGTGTGAGAGGAAAGGAACTTTTCACATTGCTATCTAGCAACCCTGGTAGGATAATTCCCATCACAATACAGACATGTTTCAGAGGGAGACAGGCCCCCAGACTTCTTCAGCCAGACATATTGGTCAGCTTGATTCTGAGCCTTTGAGAAGAAGAAGAAGAAGCAAGAGGTGGAGGGATGAAAGGGAAAATGGGAAGATTCCCATCTCTGAAATACTGTGTGGGACCACTGCCTTCTCTGTATACGATTCATATCAGTCAGAAGGGCTGTAAATATCCACATGACACTGTGTCTATAAAAATATTATTTAGACAGTACTGTCCAATGCAATAGCAAATATCAGTTGTGAAAAGATATAAACCTGCATGCTTCAGGGCATAAGCCAAACAACTGTGGGGTTAGGAAGAAATTTCCTCGAGGCAGTTTATTCCATAGCTGTCCACTAGAGGTTTCTTGCACCTGCCTCTGAAGTATCTGATGCTAGCCACTGTCAGTGACAGAATACTGCATTAGCTGGAGCATTAGTCCAGTGCTGCAATTCCTATGTTCATTTTGTATTTTTAAAAATGCCAGATCCACTAGGTGATATGTCTATTTTAAAAATTATTATTGTTAAATTATCCACTCTGAGTTCTGTTGCACTGACTAGTGGTAGCACCATTATTAGTGATGCTTGTCAGGAACTTGACTCATCAGCTTTATTCTGGTGCCTATTTATCCTCTGAGAAAGTCCCACTTACTCACTCTTACTCATCACCGGTTCTTTACTCTGACTATGAGACGAGCAAAGCAGTTTTTGCACAATCTTTTGACTAATGAAGGGGGTTCCTCACTAGAAGTGGACAGAATCCTCTTGGCAAAACACACCTGTCTGGCCCTGGATTTTATCACACTCATGACACTCATACCCAGTTTGTTGAGCAATTTGCTATGGTTTAGAGACAAGTTTTATTTTTTCTGGTTTTGCATCAAAATCAGTCAAATTCATGGTATCTCCTGGTTTCTTATAACATACTGCCAGGGGAAACTGTGTGTCTCTGACTCAGTCTCATGGGGAGCTTCTGAGTTCATTAGAACTTGAAAAGCAAAGGGTCACTGGCCTACAGAGAGAAGAGTATTTATATGCACCTCTGAAACCACTGGGTTTAGAGAGCTCTGCTTCACGCAGGCAGCAGTGCCTTAAGAAGTGTAGAGCATCTATGCACCATGCCTTTTTCTCCTTCAGGGCTAGAGTGTGACTTGGACTGTATACCTGTGCAGGTGGTAAAAAAAAACCCTGTTTGGCCCTAGACTGGGGCTACGTGGACCTTAGGTTTGGCTGAGCAGGAGTAAGTACTCACTTCCTGCCTTCCGGAGGGGATGCACAGGAAGCAGTGAGGAATAGGCAGAAACTTTGCTACACTCACCCTCCCTCCTCACTGCTCAAATAGCTATGCACTGTAAAGGGGATGTAGTAATGTACTGTTGCTTTTAGCTGCCCAAAGCAAGGAGGGAGCAGGAGAGGAATTGTGACTGCAGTAGGGGCAGTTGGGGTGATGCAGCTTATGTACCATCCCGTGCTGATGCGTGACTACAGATACAATCTAACACTTAGTAAGAGGCACAAGGGACCTGACACTGTCCATTCTCCAACCCAGATCCAATCACGGCAGAGCATGATGGTGCCACAAGTCTTTTGGAGAGGAGGAATAAACATTTTTGCAGCCTCTCGTAGCCCCTTCTGATTGCTCTTTGGGATGCTTTGCACAGGGGCAAAGGGAACCAAATCCTTCCAAATATAGAAAAAGAGGAAAATGAGATTTGATCTTCAGCTACACTAAAAAGAGCAAACCCCTGGGGTTTTTTGGTAAGAGGAAACACTGCGGCATATGAAACAGTTGTGAATGAACCTTAAGAAGAAGACACTTGAAATATGCAATGAGGGCTAATCCTAAATTTAGAGCTCTCTAACTAATGAGCAAGATTGACTTTCCAGCTTGGTTTTTGAGTCCTGAGGTTTGCTTCATAGGCCAAGTCCTTGTTGCTATTCAGACAATAATGCTGATGCTCTGTGACAAATTAAAATAAACAGCTATCAGAGCTGTAATAGATTTTAATGTATTGAGACTGAATGTTTTATAACCTATAACAATGTGGGCAATTTACCTGCATATTTTTCATACATCAGCTACCTCAGAAGGCTTAGGAGGTGGGTTGGTGTATAAAACATCGGCTCTGCATGCACAGGACTAAGGGCACATTGTGCAGAAAGCCACATCCCACAGAAAACCCACAGACTTAAGCTCTTCGGGACAGGGATTGGCTCTTACTAAGTGGCTGGCTAGATTGTTGGGCTTAACAGGTAGTGATCAATGGCTTAATGTCTAGTTGGCAGCCGGTATGCCCCAGGGGTCGGTCCTGGGGCCGGTTTTGTTCACATCTTCATTAACAATTTGGATGGTGGGATGGATTGCACCCTCAGCAAGTTTGCAAATGACACTAAGCTGCAGGGAGAGGTAGATACACTGGAGAGTAGGGATAGGGTCCAGTGTGACCTAGACAAATTGGAGGATTGGGCCAAAAGAAATCTGATGAGGTTCAACAAAGACAAGTGCAGAGTCCTTCTCTTAGGACAGAAGAATCCCATGTACTGCTACAGGCTGGGGACCAACTGGCTAAGCAACAGTTCTGCAGAAAAGGACCTGGGGATTACAGTGGAAGAGAAGCAAGATATGAGTCAACAGTGTTCCCTTGTTGCCCAGAAGGCTAATGGCATATGGGGCTGCATTAGTAGGAGTGTTGCCAGCAGATTGAGGGAAGTGATTATTCCCTTCTATTTGGCACTGGTGAGGCCACATCTGGAGTATAATGTCCAGTTTTGGGCCCCACACTACAGAAAGGATGTGGACAAATTGGAGACAATCCAGCAGAGGGCAACGAAAATGATTGGGGGGGGCTGTGGCACATGACTTATGAGGAGAGGCTGGGGGAACTGGGCTTATTTAGTCTGCAGAAGAGAAGAATGAGGGGGAGATTTGATAGCAGCCTTCAACTACCTCAATTGGGGGTCCAAAGAGGATGGAGCTAGGCTGTTCTCGGTGGTGACAGATGACAAAACAAGGAGTAATGGTCTCACGTTGCAGTGGCGGGGTCTAGGTTGGATATTAGGAAACACTATTTCACTAGGAGGGTGGTGAAGCGCTGGAAGGGGTTCCCTAGGGAGGGGGTGGAATCTCCATCCTTAGAGGTTTTTAAGGCCCGGCTTGACAAAGCCCTGGCTGGGATGATTTAGTTGGGGTTGGTCCTGCTTTGAGCAGAGGGTTGGATGAGATGACCTCCTGAGGTTTTTTCCAGCCCTAATCTTCTGTGATTCTATGATTCTATGTATTTGTACGGCTCCTAGCACAATGGAGCCCTGCTCTCAGTTGGAGCTTCAAAACGTGGTTATAATACAAATGATAAATAACATAAGATTCTCCCTTGGAGCTTAGGCCAAGATTTTCATAAGTGACCAGTGATTTTGGATTCCTCAAATTCTGGGCACCCAACTTGAGACACTTTAAAGGAGGCTTGATTTTCCAGAAAGAGTTGAGCAGCTGCTCTCTGAAAATCTAGCTCCTTCATGGTGTCAGGGTAAGCACTCTACAACTGAGACACCCACAAACCACTAATCATGTTTGAAAATCTTAGCCCTTGTTGGTCATAAACCACAAGCTCCTATTCTATCATGGCCAGGTTCAAAGCCACTAGAAATCAATGATAAAACTCGTACTGACTTGTTGAGCTGAATGAATCTGGTGCCAGTACATTGGGCAAACAAACCTGAGAATGGTCACTGGCTTGGGAGAAGTAAGATTGGCTTATTTAATTTGTTTTTAATATAAAAACATTTTCAACGAAGGACATGATCGCCATGTGAGTCTGGAAGCTGCAAGCAGGAAGTCTAATGGGGGAATCAGGAAAACATCTTCCCTCATGATATAGTATAGCACAGTTAAGTGCACCAAGGGCCACTCACATCTTTCTCTAAAGCATCCAGCGTTGGATGACAGGACACTAGCCAAGATGGACCATTGATCTGTTCTGGCATTTCCCACATGTGTTCATTTTTATGTGTCTATGTTCCTATTTTCATCACAATAAAGCATTTAAAATGAAATCAATCAATGCATTCTGATTTTTTACCTTATTATGATCTGTATTACAGTAAAAGCTAGAGGCCCTCGCTGAGATCAGGCACCCTGGTGCTAGCTACTCTACATACACACAGTCTGTGACAGTCCCTGTCCTTAAGAGGTGGCAAATTAAATACACCACACAGACATTTTTAAATGCATCTTTTATGTAGAGATCATGTTGAGGATTCTGAAGTTGGGATTAGTTAAAGGGAGGGCAGTTTTTTTAAATCTGAAATCATTTTGTGAATGAGAGATTAGGGTGGAAATCTCTCAACCAGTAAAGACAATGAGGAAAGGAAAGACAATGATTTAGACATGCCACTCAACAAATATTCTTTCTATTCTTGTGGATGACAGTTTTCCAAGACCTAATTCTTGTCTATTGGTCTATAAAGTTCTGTTTCCTTTATGCCCTTAGATGCATGCAGATCTGTAATGGTATCTTGCTGATAACTTTTATTTTTTAATAGATGCTGGGCAGCTTGATTGTTTGATTTAAAAAAATAAAAGCCTCCAATCTGTAATTTGGTTTTACAATCACAGACCAGTGGTGACTTTTCCTCCTTAATCCTAAACTGTGTGCCTTACGCAGCGAGATTCTTGTTATAGAATCTTGTTGTCCACTTTACAGCCTGCAAGCAAGATCGCTGCAGACCCACTACAGATGGCCACTGTAGTATGTATAACCTTGAGAGGGTCAAACCACTTTCAGTATTTGTTCGGAGCAGTGGCCCTTTTCTTTTGTTCATTTGTCTTCATGGTACAGCAAAACGGAAGCACTCGTAGGCACAATCACTCAAGGAAAGAGCATGGGAGCCTCAATGACCCATCAATAATAATACAAGCTAATAAAACAAACAGGAAGTCATAGGATTCCTTGTTGAATGCACTTACAGCTCTAATTATACTCTAGCTTATTAAACTGATTAAGCAACACTGACAAACACAAGGTTTCTTCAAGGGGTGCAGACTGGTTTTAAATATTATGGCTGCCTTTGCTTGTGCGGCTAAGGGGCCAGCATGTCAGACTGAAAACTCAGTGGGTCACAGTGCTTCGTATTGATTCCAGAGGCGTAGTGGTGCATTGAATCCAGATGCAGCTCCATCTACTATAGTGTAGGTGCTGCTGCTGCTTCTATTGGAGTTTTGTCAGCATGGCACCATGCTGGCATTTCACTGCAAAAAGCAGGTTGCAGCTGGACACCAGGAGAACTGGGTATGGGTGGATTGACACCAAAGTGAAAGGGTAGAGCCGATGTGTACTAGGGATGCTTCAACCTTGCTGTCAGAGAGAGCGTGTAGGTAAAGAAATAGACAGTTGTACAGGCTAATCTATACAGACAGACAATGCGGGAAGGAAGCGAGAGAAACACGGGGATGAAAAGAAAGTGGAGGAGTGAGGACAATGCAGTGAGGAGGAGAAAAGACAGAATTAGAAGCAGGCGACACAATTCATCATTGTTCTGAGACTCCTTTGCATCTGCGAGGCTAATGCAATGGGGCTATAGACCAGCTGCAAGCCTCCTCTAGGAAACACCCCTGGACCTGAGAACCCTGTACACAAGTGGAGAGACAACTCCGTGCCATATCTTCAATAGCTGACCCCAGCAGCGTTCTGGGGTCGGTCAGTGAAGGTGAGGCAGAGAAAGCGGGGAGCATGGCCAGGGCATTGCTGCGCTCTGGTGATTCTGTGCTCCCGCAAAGCCCACTGGGGTCAATGCAACAGGAGGTTAGGTCAGCCCAAGGGCTTCCAAATTTGTGTGGGGTCTGCACTGGTTCATACTGTCCTTGAATATGAGAGGCACAAACTGCCTCCCCTGTGTCCCTGTACTGAGCTGTTGCACCAGCCAAGGGATGAATCTAGCTCTGGAAAGGTAGGGAAGAGACAAGACAAGAGGAAACAATCCATTGCCTCTAAACAACTGGCCTCATCTTGTCAATTAGAGCCAGAGGGTGTTGTTGCCTCTAGGAAAAAGAAGTCAGTTCAGTTATGAAGAGCAGGAGTGACAGGGAAGTAACACTTCATGATATGTGAAGTACTTCCAACACTTGTACTTTTATAGTGAATCTTGTGATATTTGGTGTTTCTTAAAACTCCAGGTCCGGGAGTCAAGTGATCACGTGGGAATCTTGAGCACTTCCATTTTAAAAATAACTCAGTTTCCAGCCCTCCTGGTTGTGGAGAAAAGATTGAAAACATTACCACTAAAGCCCTAAACCCCAAGGCAGATGCAAAGAATCTAAGCTTTTTTATTTTCAGACATCTCATGATTTTTAAGCCAATCTCATGATTTTGGGGAGTCTGAATTGTGAGTTTTGACTAGCTGGGGCTGACAATACTGCATATGCATCATAGCTGCATAGACCTGATTGTCACCATTTTGTGATATACAAAACAAAGATATTAATACTACAATTAGTGAACCACTATGAATGGGATCAGCCCCTCTTCGCATCAAAAACTGCTATTCTCTTCTGAGCTGAGCTCGCCTTCAGAGACACTGCAAAGTTGCTGATGCCACCAGACTTGACCTGCTTAGTACTAAAATGTCTATGATCTAGTGTCTTACAGGCAATAAATATATTTTATTTTACACCCACATCTTTCACCAACATTTTTCTAGTTATGGTTTTAGTAGGTCCTACAGTGTTTGTTTTCTTTATTGGATCTACAGTGACTAGCAATCAAAAACACTGTTTCCAAAGGTAATGGCAGGCTGATAACATCCAAGATGTCAGTAGTTACCCAAGATAGCCAGATACTCTAAAAAGAGAAGGAAACAAACCTATCAAAGAGCCATGTGAAATGGTTTTCTGAAGGGGTGAAAGCTATGATAAGGTTTCTTAAGGTCGGAGCGTTAAAGATAGGTAAGCAGAGACCATCATCAGAAATCCATCAAGGATATGAAGGACTTCCTTGGAAGGACAGGAACATAAAGGTCTTCACAACCACCCCTCTAATCTGTGATACTCACAAGAGTTAGTCTAATATTAGCTTATAATATTATATTATCATCTTCCTTACCTGACTAAACCATCCTTCGTCCCAATGCAGGCCTTTTCCTGCAATATATTTACAACTGCAGCTTTGTTTTCTACTTCTTCACCATATTTTATGAGCACCCAATAAAACATCCCTTTAATAATATTGCAATAGAATGGCTGGTATGAATATATCACTGACCTCAACTGGATGGGCTCAACACTGGTCAACTCTGTGTCAGGGGCCCTATGCTCCCAAAATAGCTGACCAAGTCGTCTTCTGTTCAAGAGGAAGAGACCAATGCTTTTTCAGGTCTGTTCCTGCAGCCAGTGTGAGGTGCAGCAAAAGTGATACCTTCAAGGTCCTAGATGACCACAGGTATGCTATAATAGTTCAAAATTACAGGGGTCTACCTTTAACCAGTTATCCATTTTACTGTTAAAGCAAACAGAAAAAGACAACAAATATGTAACTCTCCAACTAAGGCTTTCTCTGTTGCACTAGGACAGCTCTACATCCAGGCTGACACAGAATCCCACCTGAGATTATGCCTTTAATTATGCTGGTTTTGAGTGACTTAAATTAATTTTCTATTTCTAATATTAATGGTGAAATAACTTCTTAAAATTCACTCCGGCAGCCTTTGCATGGCAGCTCTCAAAGCATCGTTTTTCACATACTCCACCTGGCTGAGGGAGGAAATGTGGGTATTTTCCAGTCTTGCTTTGAAATGCCTGAGGAAGTGGTGTATTAATGCCTAGGCCGACAAATTTGCAGGGGCAGCAAACTTTTAATAGCAGCCAGAGGCTGCTTCCCCCACTGCCGGTTTGCGCCCTCTGTCCCAGGCCCTGCCCCAACTCACCCTTCCCCGCCCCCTCCCTGCCCCTATTGATCCCCTCCCCAAATCCCTGCCCCAGCCCCTCCTCCTCTCCTGAGCGTGCCGCGTTCCCCCCTTTCCCCCCCTCCTTCGCAAACCTGTTTTGTGCACAAGCACTGGCAGGGAGCGTGGAGAAGCAGGACCTGGTGGTGCGCTCCAGGGGAGGAGCGGAGTGAGGCAAGCTGGGCGGGGTGGCAATTATTTCTGGGCCTAGGGCGGCAAAATCATTAATCCACCACTGGCCTGAGGTATCATGTTCTGTCAGGTGCAAACTCTAGCTGAGAGAGTTCAAAAACTCTGCAATGTGAACTTGCAAACCAAAGGGTCTTGTCCAAGATGATTAATTTGTGCAGGTTCCTGCAATTATAGGATTCTTCCCCTCTCCTATCCCAGAGACAATTAATGAGAAAACTGACAGTTCACTTGCTGTGGCTGAGTGCCTCCAAGGTCCGACCTAATTATGAAACTGATATAGGAACATGCATTATTGGTGAGGTTTATGGAGTTCCTAATAGGTGTAACAAAGGAAACATTTTCTTTCTTCTCTCTCTGATTTTATCTTCCTGTCATATTGATTGAGATGACTGACATTTTTCTGCAGTGAGACAACTATCGTAGTTTATTTCTGATCAGTGCTTTATTGGCACCACTTTGTGCTACAAGCTTAGTCCTCTAGCTTCTAAAAAGATTGCTGCCACAAGAAACCCTGGGATCCATTCAGTAATGCTAGAACATTTGCATTGTGCAGCTTGCTCAAGAGGGACAAAATTCTGTCCTTATGTTCATCTGGGCAGCTCCACTGATGCCAGGGGCAAATTCATCCCTGGTGGAACTCCATTGAATGTGTGCCAAGGGGATTATTCCGAAGAGAACGCTGGCAGAATTTGGCCAAAGGGCTACACGGTAAATTTACCGGTTTTCAGTGTTTCTGTCTGCGAAATAGGGGGATGCAATTGATGGGCCCCCAAAAGTCCAAAAGCATATAGACTATAAGGATAGTGGACATGAACAGTACTGTTATAGAAGGAATGATAATTTATCAACGTAAATCAGAAACCTTTCTGGGAAATGTAGTGGAAAAAGAAGATTAGCCCTTGCTGATCTATTTATGCATCTAGGGATCTGCACAAGAGCTACTGGAATCTTAGTTCTAGCATGTATTGCTAGCAGAAGGATGAGGACTCCGCATTATCCCATGAGTGCTTATTGGTGGCTTGCTGCCATCCCCAAAAGTCCCCTTTATATTTAGAGTCAGAGAAGTAGCTAGACCTGGCAGTTCCCCGGGTTTGGGTTTGCTAGCTCAAGATGGAGGCAGAGGCCTTTTTGGAAGGGAAACGGGGTGGCACAAAGCTATTGCAACTTCCTTTGCAATTGGGAGGGACAGGCAAAGGGTGCCCGCCCAGCTGAAAGTGATTGTGTTGGCCAGGAAGGAGCATGGCCAGACATGCATTGTTTCAGCTTTGCTTCATGTCTGTACAGAACGCTTGGTTCTGTGTGGAACTCAAACCTGCATAGCTGCAAACCCGCTCGGTGGGGTTCCTTAGCAGGAACCTTTTTCAATGTTATTTAGCTCTATTTCTGGCTTTCCTTTCAGAGTCTTCTCTTTCTGCATCTGCCTCCCCCCCCCGTACCTCTTCTCTCATTTACAGTCCCTACTCTTATTACTTCTAAGAACACATTTCTAGCCCTCTCTGTTGCCATGGCAATGTCTCTGTCTGCTTTGCTTGCAACCCTAATTTATTCTCTGACTGTTTTCACTGCATTCTGTTTCCAGGGCTCTTTTCCTCCTCCTTCCAGGCCACTTACCCTCTCTCCTGCCATCTTCTCTCCCCCATTCAAAGATTGACAAGGTTTCTCCTTCCCCCATTGCTACAAGGTATCTCTCTCACTCTCTCTTCCAGGCTCCCAAGGATCCTTTATTAAGGAAGCTTAGACTTGCAACTTCACAAACTCTTTGGGTGGCCTTTTCAGTAGATTCAGAAACTGGGGACATCAGACCTCCAACAGAGTAGAGCCCGCTTCTTATCAGTCACAAGACCCTGGATGGATGGTTGGGACTCCGAGTTACGCAGGTAGCTGGGATAGTACAGACCCCAGAAAAGGGAGCGCTAGCATGTATGACTCATTTACTATTTAATGACTAAGAAAGGGAAAATATGTGGGGAATCAGGGGACAGGCCTCTGTATCTCCTGTGAACTGTAACTGACCAAGACCCTAGCTGATGTTCCTGTTCAAACAGTCAGCAATATTTCTTTAACTTATGACACTTTGCCTTCTGTTTTTTTCCATGCCCCTCAATCCCAGGTGCAGGAAGTATACTTGCTGTAACCTACAGCTTCTCATCTCACCTTATCTTGTAAATCTTATGCCTTCACTGTCACTCTTTATGTAAGAAAATAACACACAAAATTCTGTACAGTTCTTAATTATTTTTATCTTTTAATAAAGTGTCAACATTTACCAAATCACAGCACTGACTATATCATAGTCACTTCCTAGTCTGCCTGTGAGAGAGGAGTGGTATACGAGCCATAACAGTAACCTTTTCAATAGTCATCTTCCTTTGTGACTGTCCAATCCTACCATCTCTCTCTCCATCAGCCTGACCCACTTGTAGGAACTTTAATAGAAGTCAGGAGCCTAAATACCTTGAAGATCAGGACCTTCTTTCCCAGCATGCCTTTCTGAGTCTGGCCCTTTAAATTTGGCAGAAGCAAGCAACTGCAACCCACAGGTGGCCATTTTGCAACTGACTACAGTTTGTTTTTTCCAGCTAGTAGGTTCTTTTAACTCCTGGTACGTTTTCATTTTCTTTTTCCTGTGAGATGATGGAATGTTCTCATGCTCAAGCTAGTGAGATACTGCAGTTTCTCAGGTAAGATGGTCTAGGTACTGCTACAAGTAATACAAAGTCCCTTTTAAGATTCTGATACCACAGACGATCTTAGCTTTAAGGAAATAACTGCTTTCATTCATGAAGAATATGGTTAATGTCATCTTGCTATTGAACTTGATGAAGTTAGTCAGGGGTTCTGATTTATAATGGATCAGTCAAATGGTCAGGGGTTTGTTGGGATATTTATTGGTTTGGTCTAGAAACAAAACTCGGAATCTTACCAGACCAACTTTTCTTCCCAGATTTCTGAAAGTTTCCTAGTTCTAGATAACCTGGAAATACCACCAGAGAAGTCCTTCTCATGGTGTTTCAGAAATTCCTCTTCTAGCTCTAGCCAAAACCCTGAAGTGCAGAGATGTCCTCAACTTTAAATTTGTCAGCAAAAATGGTCCTGTTTGAATCTGATGTCAACGTTCAATTTGGTTCCTGTTTTATCCAAATTTGTTCACCCACCCCTACTTCTGATATTCATAGAAGTACTATGAGAAATCCTATGACTGCCTGGGAGTGTGAATGGCAGTCATTGCGTAACACATGGTGGCCAATGAAAATTTCAGGGAAGCAACAAACATACAGGTTTCAGAGTAGCAGCCGTGTTAGTCTGTATTCGCAAAAAGAAAAGGAGTACTTGTGGCATCTTAGAGACTAACAAATTTAACAAATTTGTTAGTCTCTAAGGTGCCACAAGTACTCCTTTTCTTTTAACAAACATACAGACACCTAAAACTTTAATTAAAAGAGAATAACTGCTAATATTCTAGGGCTTTAGATTCATAGATACTAAGGTCAGAAGGGACCATTATGACCATCTAATCTGACCTCCTTTTTAGAAACAAAAGTGGAGCAGTTATTACGCTGTCCAGGAGAGATACATCCATGCTAATTCCTTCATTACAGTATATTAGCTGAAATTAGAGTTTCTTAAAATTCTTTCTACCTATTTCAGTTCCGTGTGTATTCACTGCATCTCATTCTGCTACTTTACTGTATCTGCGGATGTATGCCTTGTGTGCTTCTGCATGTACACAACAAGGCACTATAAAATATCACCAGTGTAATGACATTATTAATGCTTAGCCTGTCAGCAGTAAATGCAAATGACAGCATGTCACTTTTACTATAGAAAATTGGCTCTTTAGCAAGGGTATGTAGCATAACCCCAGATAGTTTGGGTTGGGATTTTCCAAGGAGCTAAACTAGAGTCTCCCCTCCCCACTAGACTACACTGAATTTCAGTGGGAAGAGAGGTTCTGACTCTCTGTCTCCTTTGAAAATCCACCCCCCTCCCCCCACGTAAGTACTAGCTCACAATGGATCCTTAATGACTTGTACTTAGAACAAGTATTTTCATCACCTGCATCCCTCTGCCTCTCTTGCTACTCCCACCATCACCCTCACCCTCAAAATAGTTTTTAAAAGGGTCTTTCATAGGAATGTTTTGTAAAATTTTTGCACTGTTAATGCTGGTGCAGCTCCACCTAGGCAAGGCTCCAGTGTTACCTCAGAGCCGGTCTAACAGACAAGGTATTAACACTGTCGCTTACTGGGGCTCCCAATGATATTAGTATTGGTGTTAGAGTGATGGCCACTATTTTGGCTGGCACACCAGGAACTGAACTGGTGACCCTTAGAACTATAAGACAGAGCTGTTACAGCTAAGGCTTTCTAGCTGGGGTTGTTTCAGACTCCTCTCCTCTGTCAGATGGGGAAGCTCTAACATTGACCAGTGGGTTACATAAGCAACAGCGAAACATTTCCACTAAAATATTCTTGGTGCTGACAATGCTTTTGTCAAATCAACTAGTTGAAAACATGGACTGCACTTTAAAAGAAATGTTGGGTGAGTTAAACCTGAACTGAAGGGAAAATTGCCTTCCACAGAAAGTAAAAGGAATGGATTGTATTTTAAAGGTTGCCAGAAATATTCAACTGTTTAACTTGCATCCTGCAGAATATTCAACATTTTGCAGGGTAATAGGAGGGCTCAGCTTGGAATGGAGTAATTATCTGCTGTGTATTTTCAGTGTTCTGCTTAGCAATAGCCCGCATGCAGATCAGCTATGAACACTTGCAAAAGTGCCAAATCATTTCTGGAGGTTATCAGCTGAGAGAAGGATTATTTGTTGTTTTAAATAACCTTGTGGGATCTTTAGCATCCACCTGTATCACAAACAACCCAAAATAATACTTTGCACTCCCCCGTTAGGAGCTCTTGATGTCTTAAGTGCTGTGGAAACATTAATTAATGAAAAAAAAAAAAGGAGTACTTGTGGCACCTTAGAGACTAAAGGTGCCACAAGTACTCCTTTTCTTTTTGCGAATACAGACTAACACGGCTGCTACTCTGAAACCCATTAATTAATGAATCTGTCCCCACAACACTCTTGAGGGGTAGGCAAGTAAATCCTATTCCTCTTCTGTAGACAAGGAGACCGTGAAGCACAGAGGTGAAGGTCCATCTTTTAAAAGATGTCAAATAATTTGGGGTGCCCTACTCAGACACCCAGGTGCCTCAGGTTGATCAGTGAAAAACGGTGACACCCAAAATCATGGGAACCTTTTGAAAATATGCATTTTAGGCTCATATTGACTAGCTCCTAAGTGCCTAAATCCCCTGTGAAAATGAGATATAGGTGCCAAAATTAGTTAAGCATAGCAATGCTGAGTGCTGCAGTGCCTAAACACCTTTTAACAATTAGTTGCTGCCTTTTCAAAAGGGGCTAATGACCTTCAGTGCCTCAATTTTTGGGTGCTCAGCTAGAGCCATCTTAAAGGGGCCTGATCTTCTGAGGGTACATTCTCAGAACTTTTTGAAAATCAGGCCCCTTTAAAATGACTCAAGCTGGTCACGAAAAAAGCATTGGTTACTTTTGAAAATGTAGGCCCATATGTCTCATTGTTGTGTCAAATGAGGGTTATGCTAGGAGTCATACCTGTATAGGACCAAAGGTTTTACCAAGCCTGAGTTTTGTGGACTTGATGCAGGGATTGTTTGTGTGGCATAGCAGAAAAAATCCTCCTCCAATGCTAGCGCCAAAAATGTAGCTCCTAGATTGAGGTATGTTCCCCACTTACGTGTGTATGTAATGTCTACACCATGAATCTACCACCCCACCTCCAGCCCTCCATTAGCTCAAACCAATTCTCCCTCTTCACACTGGAGTGCAACAAGCTCCTCTGTGCAAGGTCCAGGATGCTTGGTCCTCCTTTCCTGTGCAGTTGAGCTACAACAGCTCCACTGAGTCCAGGCACTTCCACACTGATTTTTTTTTTTTTGGCTGGGTAAGGGGAGATTTGCTCCACAGTAGGTAAATGTATATAAACAGTTACAGGCCAAGATTTTCAAAAGTGACTCATGATTTGGGGTGCTTCCATTTTTTGTATTCTTCACTTGAGACACCTCAGAGGGGCCTGATTTTTCAGTCAGTGCTGACCCCCCAGTCTCTGACTATCTGGCTTTTTGAGATGTCTCAAGTTGTGCTCTTTAAAATTGAGGCACCCAGAATCACTAGTCACTTTTGAAGATCTTGCCCAGGATACATATCCATGAGTGCAGTACCACAGTACAGCATATAAATATAGGGAAAGTGAATTGAACTGAGTTTGAGACTGCAGGTCAAACCAAAAGGAACTGCATTTTCCCCTCCATAATGTAACATAACTAGATCTCACATGTCCTTCATGCAGCACACCCTTCTTTGCTTAAATAAGAGGTTTGAGCAAATGGTTAGGGAAAAAGTATATTTTAAAACATCTAGCTGTTCACCTTGGATGTTAAGCTGGGGGAAGAGAGTCTGTAAGGAAATCAAAACCTAATCAACAGGGCAATTCTGCTAATTTTTCCGAAATATCCTGCAGAACTAGCTGTGGGCCAGAGCAAACATGCATAGAGCTGGCTCTGAGGCTAAACTGTTTGAAGAAATATTTCAATACCTGGAGGTGTGGATAGCAAACAAGCATGAGTTAATTATGCGCTGCACAAAATAAAAAAGAGGGAAAAATTAGGACCAAAGCCGAGCAAAACAAGAAAGCTGTGACTTTTATTCAAGACAATTGTTTCCAGGAACCAGCAAGGGCAGAAAATAGCATTCTGCATACAAGGCTTGTTTTCCTCCCACTTTATCACTTCTGGGCTGCTTGAGTAAGGTGACCATACTTCCCTGAAGTGAAACCAGGACAGTGGGTAAGTGGTGATGCCAGGCGGCTCAGGCCAGCCACCAGTGCTCAGCTCTTTTGGAAATCCAGCACAAAGTGACTTCCCTACATGCATGTAATAATTAGTGTCTGAATCAGAACCCATGTTTTCTGGTGCCTCGTCCCATATTCTAACAACCAGTCAATGCTGCCTCCCCAAAGAAACTAAACTTGACATGCACAATAACCACAACTAGCACATGATTTGGACCCCATTCTGCCTCCTTTACAGTGAGTGGTACAGTAAGTGCTACTCAGGGTGAGGGTGCTCATGGCAGAATCTGACCCATGATAATACAGGACCTAGGCAAGTTAAAGATTTTGGACAGGGAAAAAAAGCCAGTTTTTAAAATGTCCTCCTCTGCTATTAGTATTTGCATTTTACAGACATTTTTATCTAAATACCAATGTCTACGGAATACTAAGATTTCCCGCCCCCCTTCAAAATAAAACCACAATTTTAGGGGGTTGGGGGGATTGGGAATCACTGAATGTATTTTAAAAAGCAGTAGCCATGGTAACTGAGTTGCATTCAGTTACTAAGGTAACTGGTGCAGTAATAATGTTTGCTCTAAAGTCAGACAAACCTACTGATGCTCTGTTCATTTAAGATATTGTATAGATTGTTGAGCTATTTTTACGGACCCAAATCTGTAAATCAGAAAAGCAATTTACTCTCTATTAACATGACTAATATAGTATATTACTTCCATCTTCAGCAAATATTTTCCTATTAAGATTCCTTAGATGATCACTATTAGTATTTTTTTTAAAATCATTCTTCAAAGTGAAATGGATGATGCATAATAATATTGGGTAGGAATCTTAATCCTGGGAGAAATCTTGAAAAAGAATCCAACCATGAATTCTCCTGAAATCTTTCAAATTTAAACCCAAGCTTCATGTACTTTTTAGCCAGAGACCACAAAGTAGGTTTTGCTAAAAATTTGCTAATGAATTAAATCAATACAATTTGGAATGAGTTCTATCTCAAACAATCAATACAAGCTCAGTGATGTACAACAGGCAGGCTGCTAAATTGGTCTAAATAAATTTTCAATTGATTTTATGTTTTAAAACTGAATTAGAGCATTTATAGTCTCAATGAATAAGATCAACTACAACTTATGCAAACAAGAATGTTTGTTGGTTTGCCTTATCTAACACTAGTGGTGAACTTTTTACTATTTAAAGTTACGTAACTTTTATTAACTAAACCTTCAGAATTGCTTGGCCCTAAAGCCCATTCTATACTGCAAACAAAACTGTGCCAGGAAAGCTGCTTGCAACATAGTTGTTCCTTAGATACCTGTAATGAGGCTATTTTTTAAACTGTCTATATGGATCTTCATTACTGAAGTATCTGAATGCCTCCCAAACATTAATGAAGTGATTATGTGCATGCATGTTGGAGGGAGGGAGTATTATTATCCCATTTGTAAAATGGGGTTCTGAATTTCAAGGGAAGGATAGATAATCACAACAATTACTCAGCTGTACTGGGGAGTAGGAATAAGGAATTCCTTGCTTCAAAGCTCAGATTGCAACTCCAATTACTTGCCTGATGTTTCCCACTGTGAATGAGTAGGGAAGGGTAAAGCTGTGGGAGGATGGTTGGCTCCCAGGAGTAGCTGGCGGAGTGCATAGGCAGGAGAAAACTGCTTCATGGAAAGGGGTGAAGTCATAGACTCCTCTTCCTGAGCAAGGAGGACACAGGGAAGGAACTGTGATTTGGAGCTAAGTCTCTAAGTCCACAGTGCCCTTTCGGGCAGTTTATGCACCAGCCTTTGCTCAAAGCTGGATCCAATGTCACAATCTAGTCCTATGTGACCTGTCCAAAGGTATACAGGAAGCCTGAGACAGTGGCAGGAACTGAATCCAGATCTCTGTTTATCTAGATATTTATATTGCCCACATCACCCGAGTATTTGTGTGCCTCACAGATAGTGAATTTATCCTTGAAGCACTCCTGTGAGGCAGGGAAGTAATATAATCCCCACTTTACCAATGAAGACCTGAGTGGCAAAGACTGAGGGACTAGTTTAGTTCACTGGGGAAGTTTGTGGAAAGCTGGGAATTGAAACCAGGTCTCCTGACACCTGTTGTATATAGAACAGATTGGTCCTTAATCATGATTTGTAACAAGATTATTCCGACCAATACTCCAGCATAGCTATGAAACACCAGTAAGGTCCAGTTAATGTCACAAACTGAAATCAGGTGTGGAAGTAGATTTGCATAAAATTGTGGTATTAGCAGGTTCCTTTAGAGAGTTGCAAGGCAAGCTCTGAGGCTCAGTGATACGAGTAGTGCAGCAGCATGTGGCTAGGGGTCAGAGGTGAGCAAATATAAAGAAGTAATTATGATAGAGTAGCCTCAAAAGCAGCTGAAGAGAGCAGTGTAGGTAATATGGCTTGTTCTTTGCCTTCCCTCAAGTCTGTAGGAACCTTTCCACAGCAATTCTGTATTGGGGGGTTGGCAAGATTGGGATGCAGCATGGTTTCCCTCAAAACCCCACAGGTGTATTTGGGTAGAGAACACAGTTGCCAACTTTCATGCAGTAAATAAGCACCCTGACTTTCACAATAAGCCAAAAATCTAGCTAATCCCATTTCAAAAACAAGCCAATCCTACGAAACCCAACACACTATGTGACTAGATCCCCCTGCATGCAGTCTGGGAGTGTGGTGGGCCCACTGTGCACCCCTGATTCTCTCCCCCTGCCCCTGCTTGCTGGGAGCCAATCAACAAAAAAGAAGCTAGAAGCCAAACAAGCTACAAGCCAAAAACTAGCCAACAAGCAACTCACAAGCCAATTAAGACAAAAACAAGCCCAATTTCTGCATTTTTTTTTTCCGGGCGTTTGGCATGTCTGATAGAGATCATGGGAGATAATGGTGATCCTAGATTTTAAAAGAACCTGGTTTACTTTCTCCTAGCAATGCATGCATCTAATACTCATTAGCATTAAGTGACTCTCGTCATAATACACATCTGTAATGACCACTAGCATGAATCACACTCCTGTCCTTGCTGCCTGCCCAGTGACTCCCAGTAATTCTCAATAAGGCTCTTCTTTGCATGGACGAGACCCAGTAGTATTAGCAATAAGTGAACTACTTCATAAATATAACAGAAGCGAGAGGGGAGAGAGAGAGAGGACTTTGCTCCAAGACCAGTTTTCTGGCATAATCAGGTATCTATAAGGAGCCATCGCTCTTAGGCATCTTAGAAGTTAGAAACGGGAAAAGGTTTCTTTTGTTCATCTTGCTGCAAATGGGGTATTCTCCCCTAGAGTATATTTTCCTGTAGTATTTAAAGCCCAAAATATAAAGCTTCTACCACTTCCCTGGGAGAATATTACACAGCAGAATACAACTAGTTGTCCTTGAATTTAGTCTATTTTCTCCTTGCTTACTTAAAATCCCATTGTTCCTAGTTATACTCCTAAATTGTACACTAAATAATTTATTTTCCTTCTGGTGTCAGTGCCCTTCAGATATCTCCAAAATGCTCTGTTGTCTCCTTAGTCATTGCTTAGCCAAATTATATAAAAAGAAAGAGTACTTGTGGCACCTTAGAGACTAACAAATTTATTTGAGCATAAGCTTTTGTGAGCTACAGCTCACTTCAATTCTAGTAAGTGCCACAAGTCCTCCTTTTCTTTTGCGGATACAGACTAACACGACTGCTACTCTGAAACCAAATTATATACTGTATGTCGAGCTGTTTTAATCTTTCTTCCTAAACCAGTCCTCTGGCTTGTAGGTGGTGGTGTGGTTTTGTTTTGTTTTGGTTTTGTCATTCTGCCCTGCATTCCCTCCGGTTGTCAACGAGCAAAGGAAGGTCAAAAGCTTTCCAAAGCCAAACCTGTATTTGAATATAGCTTCTTAAAAAAAAACGAACTAATAGGAGATCATTTATCAGACTGGACATTTCTTGAATGAACTCGCTGTTAAAAGAACTAAAACCAAAACCTGTTGGGCTGAAGCTAAATGCTACTGTTATGGGTTTTTTTTTGATGGAAGTTATTGTTATTGCACACACAGACTTATGTTTAAGCTGATAGGCTATAGAAGGATGGTACTTCTGAATACCAAGTTTTAAAAAATCTGATTAAGCATGCCAGTTTGCCTGCGTTCCAAACCTACTTGACAAACAGCCCAAGTACAAGATGTTCTTGTCTGCTGAAACTGATGGATACACGACACTTCCCCCCCTCTCCCACCAGACAAGTATCTATGTAGCAAGTGGCTTAAAATACAGTAAGTGCTTTGGTAAAGCATTTATTACGATACTGTGCTCTACTAAATGGGACAACCTCGGTTATAAATCCCTGGCTTGGTCTCTAGGGTTGAGATTTTCAAAGCTACCTAGAGGTTTTTTCTCTCCGTAACCACTATTAGAATTTCATGGGAGATGTGTGATTTAATTCCCCTAATGGGCTTAGAAAATCTTAACCTACATCCCTGTGTTTGTGAAGATTTGGAACTTGCTCATGCTCGCAGATTTCCTTTCTCCCACATGAAAGGGACTCTGCCAGTAAGGTGATACCACAGAGGGCAGGAACAGATGGTGGCTGGGTGAGGAGTGGGGGGGGGGGGAGAGAATGCTGGAGGGGGCTGCACACTTTCCAGACAGACTGCTCTGATGCATGCCCATGCACTAGCAGCCATGAAAAAATAGATTCTCCATCACCTCCTAGGGTAATAGTTTTGTGTTACCTCTCTACCCTAAACATGTATCCATTATGAATTTCTTCATTACTTCACTAGCATAATAGTACCCTTAGGGCCTACTTTTAAACAGGTCTATCTAGTGGTTAGAAATTCACATAAAAATAACCCCAAACCCAACTGGCACCAAAAGACACTCTAATTAGCACTTGGCAGAGGTGCCAGGGCCCTGGGGAAAGAGAGGGAAATCTGTAGAACTGGTCCCTGCAGGGCAGAATTGAGGCATGTTTGTTGGGTGTGAAAGCTAGTACTGCTGCTCCCTGTGCTGTACCTGTTTAATTGGTAACTAGAAGACTTCAGTGTCAAGGGCTGTCAATCTCTGCTCAGTGTCCCCTTCTGGTGGCCTCATTTTAACCTTATCACCTGCACTCCTGGCCTTGTCTGTTCATTGTTTGTCCTTCATGTTCAATTAAATTCTGCGCTCTTTGGCAGGGAGATGGCCTTTAGTTCTGCTAGGCTCCTCCCACCATTCCAGGATTAAAATAGGCTGGCATCCTCCATGAGTATTCAATTCTCCTTTTTAAAAAAAAAAAAAAAAAGTATTAAGAGAAACCATCTAGCAGGCATTGAGCTGCTATTCCAACACTAAGGCCATCCTGCCTTACAGGTTGAGGTCCCATTTCAAAGTTAGCACATTTTCTAGAAGATGAAATAGGCATTTTGTCAGGAAATAATTATAAGAAATTATACCAAAGAAGTATAAAGCAGTCTTTGGGGTATATCAAAACTTCTAAAGAAGGGAAAAATTGGTTTATAGCTAGCTTTGACTCTGGGAATCAATCTTGCATTATCAAGTGAATTGTCAGCAGCTGCTGTGAGGTGTCTGATGGCTCTTTGATATCCATACTGCAGTTTAAAGCCTGGAGCCTGCCAATTGTTCCTCACAGGCAGTCCTCTGTGTCTTTGTGCAGGTGAAGGGGTCCACCTGCACAGAACAACTTGCAGGATCAAGTCTCCAACACATTGGTTATGTGGCTCGAGGCTTAGGTATTGTGTTGTAAGACTGAAGTTTAAGGGGTGTCTATGCTAATAAGGCCAACAAAAAAGGACTGTCGGGGCTGCAAGTGGCGAGCATTCTTGGAGTCACTGTGTACAGACAGGACCTTCATCACTGGTTGTGATTTTCTTTCTCTTATCTTTTTCATGGGGCTTAATCCTGAACCGTGCCCTTATGGAGTGGTGTATCTATATGCACAAGGCAGAAAGCAATGAGGAGAACTGGAGAATCTGATCATATATTAATGACATTTCTGCCGCTGAAAAACCAAATAACTACTGTCTAGAAGCCATAGTGGAGCCTAAGACAGGAGAATGTAGCATAATTCCTCATTCACATGCTGAGGATCAGAAGAGCCCATTCTTCATCTACACTCTGCCCATTTTATTTTCTTTTTTATTCTTCTACTTTGAAGAAGGGTAGAGGCTGGATCCTAAATCCATTGACCTCAACAGGAGTAGGATTATTCCTAGTGCCAAAGCTCGCTTGTCATCAGAGATTAAATGTGGGCACATTTGCACTGAAGCGTAGCAATCTTGTGCGCTTTGCAAAGACTTGAAGGATCAAAGCTGTGGCATGATGCAATGCAGTCCCTTCAAACCTGCACCCATATCTAATCACTCATGGATCCATATTATTGGTGACAACTTTATAGGTCTTGGATTTTGGTTCTGGATACTCAGCCCGATCTATACTTTTTTTGTTTGTTTGTTTTTTTAGGGATATGAAGCAGACATATAGCTGAGTAAATCTTTACCCTCACCAGCTTCTTATGGTACATATGTTATCTAAAACTAGGAAAATCTGCAGTCTTTTCTTTTCCCAAAAGATATAACAATGGGTGTAGAAGGTCAGACTAGCTATGGCCACCTGCTTTTTGGCACTGAAGCTCTAAAAGAATATTAAATATATAAATTAATTAATTAAAATTAAAGCCATAACTTGCATGAAAATTGTCTTAACACTTAACATGGTTTTTACCCTTTTAAAACAAGTTCCAAGTCTGTATTTCAAATAATCCCATAGAATTTGTCTAAAGTATCCCAAGTAAAAATATCTTTGGCCGAATCCTCCGATGACATAGCTCCATAGATGTGACCATCATTTAGTTCAGTGGAGCTACACCCCTTTACACCAGCTGAGGATCTTGCTATATTTATTTTGCCCCATTTGTGGTGTGTATTTACCATTAGCACTCCATTCAGCTGGCACCATGAAATTAGACTTGTTGGTTTTACTCCTTGATCACTTGATTTGTGAATAGCACCTACATTTTTCTGGGTTTTTTTGCATAGAATCTACTGCACAGTCTGTGATGGTTATAGTTTTCAATATTGACACTCCCCAGAATCACACAAACATCACTCAGACTGCTTATCAGATGTCAACAATATGATTTTTTACATTGCCTATGATGGGTTTTTGATCTTTAAAAAACAAACCACCACCACCCCCACCTCTAAAGTTATAGGAAAGTTCTCGGTGGCTGACAGGCAATTTAGCACCGAGGGTTTTGCTGATCCTCTTTATTTCCACAAGAAGCTTTTGATTGGTTTATTTTACAGCTAACATCTCTGAAATCCACTCACAATCGTGTACCCGTCTTAGAGCCAAAACTGAGAGCATATGCATGCAGAAACAGTTCCATTAGCTTTGATGGGGCTGGGACCCTACAGAGTTTGACCCTTTGTCCCTTTCCCCCGTTGCTCGTTGATCCTTAAATCATAACATGGAGCAAAGTAATGAAGTGGTGAGCTTCCTGAATAACACTGTCAGGGTGAAAAACTTTCCCCCGTCCACATAACACCACAATGTTATGTTTATGTTCTTAGTAGTATACATTTATATTAATTACAGTAAGTGATGCTAATAATTTTGGTCCCCGTCTCATGCTCTCCCTTCATCCTATAGGCCCTGTTTTTGTAATTGGATCCACTAATACAGACCCTTATGTCTGTGTGTATCTCTGTCAGAATCTATGGGACTCTGCAATGGTGCATACATCCATGACAGTGGATCAAACCATTCCACTTTTGTCTTTCAGATTTGATTATTTGTTCTTTTTGTGGGTTAAGGTATGGGCAAGTGGTAGTTATCAAAAAATGACAAACAACCCCCCCCAAATTATAACGGAAATAATAATAATATCTAGCTCAAAAAGCATGTTTCATCAGTAGATCTCAAAGCACTTTACAAAGGAGGTCATTATCCCCATATTACAGATAGGGAGACTGAGGTGCAGAGAGGTGAAATTAAATGTTTTTTCACTATTGTGAAACATCCATAAATTTCCAGACTGAAAAAAAATTAAACCCCAGAAATTTTCAGACAGAACTGAAAAAAATATCTCCAATAGGGAGCATGAAAAGCATGTTTTTACCTAGTCCTAGATCTAATGAAGAATATGGATGAACATTCAGGCAACACTCAGCATGATTCATTAAATCAGTTTCTCTCTTGGTAGCATGGGTAAGGAAAAAATTTTCCACGTGGAAGTAAGCAAACAATTCTAAACAGCGGAATAGTGTGGTCAAGATGCCAGGAGATATGGGCTGCATTAAGGATGCAGTTAACTATTCAACAAAGAAATGCAAATACCAGCCTAATGGGTTTTATCTTATAGAACACTTGGGCTGAAGGCCATCCAAATCCAAAGAGGTCTAGTTCATGCTGTCATTAAATTAGACAGAAGACTCTCTGAAGCACCTCAAAAGGATTCAGCTTCCGAATGTCACAGTGCTAGCTTGTTTATTCTCAAAAAGAAAGGAGTACTGGTAGCACCTTAGAGACTAACAAATTTATTAGAGCATAAGCTTTCGTGAGCTACAGCTCACTTCATCGGATGCATTCGATGAAGTGAGCTGTAGCTCACGAAAGCTTATGCTCTAATAAATTTGTAGTCTCTAAGGTGCCACCAGTACTCCTTTTCTTTTTGCGAATACAGACTAACACGGCAGCTACTCTGAAACTTGTTTATTCTGTCTATTACATTTAAAAATTGAATTAAATACTTAGGCTCCCCAATGCAGCCAAAAGGTCATCTTTGGCAGCATGTCTGGAGTAGTACATCATCACAGTTCTGATGCTTTAATGGTGCTGTACTTAGAAGCGTGATGAGGGCTAAGGGAATGGCAAAAGAAATGATGTTCATTTTACATTTTAAATTGTGGGTTATGTGTAACTAATTTAAGAATCTTGAAGAACAAAACAGCCTATTAAAACATAGGCTTTACTTCAGCTGATATCCTCATTATGGCCCTGATTTATGGCAGCACTTTGTCATGTGCTTATGTCCATCAGAATTCAGCAAAGAATTTTAGAATGTGCTTAAGACCCATTTAAGTGAATGGTTTCAAGCACATGCTTAAAAGTAAGTACAGCTTAACAGCGTTGCTGACTCGGGGCCTATGAACCTAATCTCAGTAGGCTTTACTCATGGAAAAGTCTTGTTACCTTTGGTGGAAGTTGTGCCTGCATATGGAATGCAGGATTAGACCACATGTAAAATAAGGTAAAGTAAAGCCCTGGGAACTGGATGATCCAAGTTACCTTGGCAAGTTTTTCTGTTAACTTGGACAGCTAGATAGACAAATAAGCCTTGCTTATCTCAGAGGTTTGTGCTTAGAGTACATGCATAAGCCAATGTTTCCTTGACCTTAAGAAAGGAAAAGTAGCCTAACATTTTATAATCTGTTTTTGAGTATTTTGAGCAGCCTCTCTTTGGCCAACTGGCAATATACAAGGTGGGAAAGACAAATAAGTGGGTACCTTTTTCCCCAAAGTTATTTCTTTCCACTCACATTATTGTAGCAACTAGGGCCCCAACTGAGATTGAAACCACGATGTGCTAGGCACTGTACAAACACAATTAGCATTCCTGCACTGAAGAGTTTACAGTTTAAAATGGCAAGACAGACAAAGGAAATATTATCCCTCTTATACTGTACCAGCATAGATAAAGAAGTACAACCCCTCTAAGAGTGTATGCAGTTACAAGGTACTCCCCCCCCGCCCCGTTATAGCTATTCCTGAAGGGGGATCACTATACTGATATGTCACCTTTCAACTGGGTATAACTGTACCCACATTAAAGCGTTTACTAGCATAATTATTCCAGTTTAAATAAATCACTTCTAGCTGAAATAGTTACACTGGTAAAGCTTTTAAGTGTAGACCTGGCCTAAGTGACTTGCCGAAGACATTCTTGGTCCCTTTTTTTTTTAAACCCAATTTCTCTTCGGTAAAAAATGCTATCATGTCACTGTAAATTGTTCAACATGATGTAATCATTGTGGCCAGACAGTGGAATGGCTGTGAACCTTTACACTGAGTTTTCATCATTGAATGTAGAGTAATCAATAGCTTTCTCCCTTCTCAGATTTTTTCAACACATCTGACTGAGTTACAGTGCATGAAAAGTTTATCCGTTCCACCCCTAATCAAGCTGCATTCTGGAGCAGCTGTTGGAATGGTACCCAAAACAGGTAATTGAAGGTGTCAGGAGAGGTTGAAAAAACTATCCGTATGTAAGCACTCGACGTATGTTGGCGATGGGTGAACCTGGAAAGGTTTAGCAGTTCATTGGGGAAAGATGCATGCTTCCAAAGTAGCCAAAGCCCTTACAAACCCGACATGGATCTCGGGACATCCCTGGTAATATCTGCTGACCTGGCAATCCTCTACTTTCCTGTGAGGGCCAAACTGAAGGAAAGAGTATTCAGCATCAGTTGTAGCAACAGCGGATTACAAGAGTTGTAATAAAATCCTTCCAAGCCATGACTAGAACTGTCCCATTGCCCATACTCAACAGTCAGCTTGATGAACAAGCTTATTTCTGCCGGCTTGGAAGCTCATTGGTTTTATCAGTTTTCAGGGGTGGACCATGAGAAAGGCCAACTTCAAGTGGTTAGAGATACTGATTGGTTTTGGACAGAAAGTAAAAAGCCGCCCTTTCAGACTCCACTCCTGACTCACATATCAGATCCTGAGTGTGCCTAGCCTTGTGAGCAGAGTCTACCACCAATCACCACAGTCCCAGGTTTGCCAGGGCAGCCCAAACTTCAGAGAAAAATAATTATGTACATGGACATTGAAATAGCCAAATGCTATCCCCTTGGTGACTCCAGTGCCACTGTAGTGACTGAGGAATCCAATCGGTCCAAAGGCTCTTTGGAATTTGAGGAGGGCAACCTAGACTCTGTCCTATAGCCACACAAACTCTAGCCTGTCCCCAACACTGTCATTTACACAGCAGGCAGACAGATCTGGCTTTAGGACAAGATATCCCCGGTGTTCAATCATCCCCGGTGCCCATCTGGAGACAAATGCACTAGTAGCCATGTTGCAGAGTCATTCTGGCAAGTTTTGGTTATGTATGTGAGGCCTTATCTCATGTCACGTTACAGATGGTGTTCGCTGTTATTAGCTACCCAACCTTGTGTTCAACCACATGAAGCAAAAAGGTAGAAACTTATTCACCAATGCCCTGCCTTCTAAAGAATTATGACAAGGCATGAACAAAGAACCAGGCTTAAGTATCTTTGTCTCAGTTCATGCATGTTGCACCCTTAGTGCATAATATCGTCTTGCCTTGTCTCCCCTGCCCACTACCACAGGGTCAGAGGGAAATCAAGCTCTCTCAACCATTATTCCCCCATGTGCTCCACATTCCCTGCACATAGCAACATTCCCTGCACGTAGCAGCTTTGCGCATCCACAACTGCTGCAGTGGAGGGCGAAAAGAAGAAAAAGAAGGCGGGGGGGGGAAGGAATTCCCCTTGTAGGTTACAAAATCCACCTTAAGCAGCAAACCACCACCAGTCCTCAATCTGCCCATTCCCTTTCCACAACATAAAAATTAATTCATATGAACCCACAATTTATCATTTCTCATGCAGCCTACCTAGAACCTCCAGCTTCCTCCCCACAGCCCAGTTCTATACATGTCAATATAAAACCTGAAGCAAAATGTAGGAGCAGCCTGAAATAAATTCAGTATCCAAAAAGAATTCTAGATGGGTTATGCTATTTATTATTGCACGTAACTCCATTTTTTTAAACAAAGCTCTCACTTCTAATTTTCCTCAAAGCAATTGCAGAATTACCAGTGCTGTAGAGTTCAGTATGGGAGTGTCAAGGAACCAGGGAGTGCAAACAGGGAGAGCCTTGCTGCAGAAGACATGAGGGAGGGGGTTTGATTATGCTGTAGTGCAATAAGTAAATCCAATTGAAATGGATTGTAAATTAAAGTAGTCGTGGGCCCTATCCTGTTCTTTAATAATGAAAGGATAATTCAGCTTTTCTGGCTACAGCTGCATATGGTTTCCATGTTCCGTTTTAGTCTGGCTTCTTGGCAACAAAACAAACAGCAGCTAATTGTATATATGTCCTTTCTGCTTAGTAGCCAGTCATGTCAAAGACCCAGGACATGAAACATATTTGTAATAGTATGACCTTTATCTACATTCCTCAGTACAAATAATGTCGTACCAGCTATCACTGTGTTTGTAAGGGCTCTCTTGTGGGTGTTCCCTACCATGACTGGAACAAAAAGATATTGAGAGGCAGAGAAAAGTCTTCTGTGTGTGTAAAAATTGTTTTCAGAGTTACAGGTAGCATGGGTTCTTTACTATAGACCTCTCTAGCACTTGTTTTTACTACTTACTTCCAGTGCTTATTTTCCTTTTTATTTGGCTTGCTCACTGCTGCTTTATTACGCATGAAGGACTTTTCAATATTGCTACTTGCCTTATGGCGTGGCAGCAGGGAGCAGAGAACAATGGTGAGCACGTTACATGAGTTGCCAGGTGTATGCATGAAGGTACCTGAGTGCTTATGTCACTGTTTAGATTTGTACTGCTGCTAAACAAAACACAGTAACTGCTGTGTTCTGGTTTGTTGTCAGAAAGCTGAACTGAAGTTGAGCATGGGAATCGGATGCAGTTTTTGGCCAGAAAGGCTGCATTATCCAATCATAAATAAACAGGCTAGAACCCAATACTGCTTGGATTTAGTTATTACACTACAGCATAATCAAGCCCCCCCCCCCCCCACTGCTCTGAAGCAGTCTGTGCCTACATTTTGCAGCAAGACTCTCCCTGGTTCTCTGGCACTCCCATGCTACTTGTACAGCACTGGAAATCTGAAGTAGCCTCAAGGAAAATTTAAAAAGTGAGAGCTTTGTTTAAATATGGATTTAAGTACAATGATGAATAATATAACCAAATACAGAATTGTTTGTTTTTGTTTAATATTGAACTTATTTCAGGCTGCTTCTACATTTTAAAGAAGACAACTGGGTGCTTTAAAATCTGAATCCAGTAAAGGAGTAGTAATGATGTTGCTCAATGTTGTAATGGTGCTTTGTATCTTCAAAGAATTATATGGACTAATTGATACTCACAATGTTCCTGGGAGGTAGCTGGGTAGGTATCATGCGTATGAGAAAATGGAGGCAGAAAGGTGAAGTGACTTGGCCAAGGCCATACAGTGAGTCAGTGGTAGAGCCAAGATAGCACGAATTCCCAACCCTCTATTTTTTTTCCTCCAGAGCATGCTTTGTTTCAAATAATAACACCAGGGAGCGAGACCTGTGGAATTTAAGTAGAGACAATATGTTACCCAGGGTCTTTCAGAACCCAAAGCAGTGGTAACTTAACTGTTTCTCTCCAGGTGGTTTCAGGAATAAACCAATGGGAACACAGTGCTTCTGTCTGATAAAAGACTGATACAAGCAAGCATGCTCTTATCTAAAACTACTGTTTAGATATTAAGCGCACACACGCATGCACTAGGTTTAAGACATCCCAGAGGATAGTTACCAACTGTCTGAGTTGGTTTTGAATGGTCAGCTTCCAGACTGCTGCACTGGGCAGCACAGTATGGGGAGGAGCTGACCATCCCTCTGTGGAGAAAGAAGTGGTTCGGGACTACTTAGAAAAGCTGGACAAGCACAAGTCCATGGGGCTGGATGTGCTGCATCCAAGAGTGCTAAAGGAATTGGCAGATGTGATTGCAGAGCCATTGGCCGTTATTTTGAAAACTCATAGCGATTGGGGAAGGTCCCAGACAACTGGAAAAAGGTTTATAGTGCCTATCTTTAAAAAAGGGAATAAGAAGGATCTGAGGAACTACAGGCCAGTCAGCCTCACCTCAGTCCCTGGAAAAATCATGGAGCAGGTCCTCAAGGAATCAATTCTGAAGCACTTAGAGGAGAGGAAGGTGATCAAGAACAGTCAGCATGGATTCTCCAAGCACAAGTCATGCCTGAATAACTTAATTGCCTTCTATGACAAGATAACTGGCTCTGTGGATGAGGGGAAAGCAGTGGACATGTTGTTCCTTGACTTCAGCAAAGCTTTTGATACGGTCTCCCACAGTATTCTTGCCAGCAAGTTAAAGTAGTATGGGCTGGATGAATGGACTATAAGGTGGATAGAAAGCTGGCTAGATCATTGGGCTTAACGGGTAGTGATCAATGGCTTCATGTCTAGTTGGCAGCTGGTATCAAGTGGAGTGCCCCAAGGGTCAGTCCTGGGGCCGGTCTCGTTCACACCATCCTCCAGATCATTAATGAAGATTTTGGACTGCACCCTCAGCAAGTTTGCAGATGACACTAAACTGGGAGGAGTGGTAGATACACTGGAGGGTAGGGATAGGATACAGAGAGACCTAGACAAATTAGAGGATTGGGCCAAAAGAAATCTGATGAAGTTCAACAAGGACAAGTGCAGAGTCCTGCACTTAGGATGGAAGAATCCCATGCACCGCTACAGACTATGGACCAAATGGCTAGGCAGCAGTTCTGCGGAAAAGGACCTAGGGGTTACAGTGGACGAGACACTGGATACGAGTCAACAGTGTGCCCTTGTTGCCAAGAAGGCATTTTGGGCTGTATAAGTAGGAGCATTGCCAGCAGATCAAGGGACGTGATCGTTCCCCTCTATTCGACATTGGTGAGGCCTCATCTGGAGTAGTGTCCAGTTTTGGGCCCCATACTATAAGAAGGATGTGGAAAAATTGGAAAGCGTCCAGTGGAGGATGGAAATAAAAAGATTAGGGGACTGGAACACGTGACTTATGAGGAGAGGCTGAGGGAACTGGGATTGTTTAGTCTGCGGAAGAGAAGAATGAGGGGGGATTTGATAGCTGCTTTCCACTACCCGAAAGGGGGTTCCAAAGAGGATGGATCTAGACTGTTCTCAGTGGTAGCAAATGACAGAACGAGGAATAATGGTCTCATGTAGCAGTGAGGGAGGTTTAGGTTGGATATTAGGAAACGCTTTTTCACTAGGAGGGGGTGAAGCACTGGAATGCGTTACCTAGGGACATGGTGGAATCTCCTTCCTTTTGAGGTTTTTAAGGTCAGGCTTGACAAAACCCTGGCTGGGATGATTTAGTTGGGGTTGGTCCTGCTTTGAGCAGGGGGTTGGACTAGATGACCTCCTGAGGTCCCTTCAAGCCCTGATATTCTATGATCACCAGCTGGGCTTCCAGGATCCCTCTTTCCATCCAGATGATGGGGAGTTTAAATGTGAGCTCTTTGCCCTAAGAAAAGGTACCTTGCACTGCTATGAGGTATTTACTTTTACCTTTTTATAGCTCATTCTAACAAAGCTCATAACCTACAGTGACTCCTAGTGGGTCAGCTTAATAACCTCTACTGGGTCACCAATTCTCCTAATTTCAATAAACTACTCATCTCAAAACATTTCTAGTCAAAACAACACTATGTCGGGGCACCTTAAATCATTTCTCACTTTCTTCCATAACTTTCTGTCCCATCCTCCCATTCTGATAGGCAAACTGCAAGTATGCAGCTGTCTGACTTGCCTCACAAAGGCCTAAGATTATTCCTTGCTATGTGGTATTTGGTCTTCAGCTGGCTGTGGTTGAATAACAAAATGGCTGACTGCAGTTACTGTCAAATTCTGGGGTACATGCAGGAATATCAAATTCCTGGGTAACAAGTAAGATAACCTAATACAAGAAAAACATCCTTGGACTGGCTCACCAGCTGTATCTGGAGTCACAGGAAAGTCACAAAAGCAGAGACTATCACAAAGAGTAATCAAGTCACAAAAGGCAAAATAGACGTTCCTTACAGAATGTGAAGAACCTGTGTGCTCTATAAGGTCAATAGATTCCCCTGCAACAGCAAAATGATGTAGCTACAGTTTAAGCAATCTGGCCTTTTTCTAACTAACTCTGCATTATGTAAATATAGAACAAGCACTGTAAGTTCTGGAGCTAGTATTTCATAGAAATTGCCTGGCTCTGGAGAGCAGCACATTCTAGCACAATATCTAATTTCCCCATGATTATTACATTTCTCCTGTGCAGGACACCCTCAAGCATTTGCTACGTGGGTTTCAGAAGCACAGCTGAGCTGTGGATTATGAACTCTGGATGGATAATATAGATTTAATTTAGTTTTTGGCTTGTAAGGGAAGTTCACTTTAGTAGAAGCCTGAAAGTTTTGCTTTTTCCTGTTGAGATTCCATTTTCTGGACCCTTGGAATCTGAATTGATTTTATAAGCCATTTTCCTCAACTAGAACTTCTCCATTATTAATATCTGACACAGTTTGGCCTGCTTCAATAAGATCTTTCGCCTATGTGAAGAAGTTCAGGCAACAGGCTTTCATGTGTTTATTTGCACCATACTCTGCTTCTTCTATCTGGCTTCTAAGTATCTTATTTTTCATCATTAAATTTACATAGTCTTCTAGATCATACAGTCATGGTGTATTTTCTGCCTGCCATAAGACTGCTGTTAGTCATATCTCACCAGCCTGCAATAACATAATGTATGTGCTGCTCTACGGTGTATGCTACACATGTTGAAGTGTTTCTAATTAACTTGTTGTCCAACAGCTGGTAGATTAAAAGAAGATATGAGGCATCCTACTACCGCTTCTGGCATTCCATTATTAGCAGTATTTGTATTACAGTAGTGCTTAGAGGCCTGGAGTGGGGCCTCACCCCTAGAGCTCCCTCTGTTGGCCTTGTGCAGTGCCACCATTGAATCTCTGCCTCAGGTTCCCTGACTAAGGGTTTTAATAAGTCCAATGAGGCTTGTATAGTGAACACCACCCCTTCAGATATCTAGTTTGTTCAACCCCAATGACAGAACATCACACAAAGACTTCCCCTTCATTGTCTCTAGCTGGAGAGAGAAGAAGCTTAGTCAACTCCAGTTATGTCCAAGGTCCCTTACCAGTTAGGTCTTTATGACCCAGAACCCATTTCTGGAGTCAGGGACCTCTTCTCACTAACTGGGGGAGGGTCTTTCCTCTTGAGTCAAGGTCCCCACAGAGGCCAAACTGTGATGACCCTTCTTCAGGATAGCATAAAATTCCTCCTTTTTCCAGGATTATGCCATTGCTGGTGAAGTCTTTCATGGCAGCTAAGTTTCTCTGAGGCTTGGCATCCAGAGACTCTTGCTTTCTGAAACTCTCCCATCCAGGTGCATTCTTCCTTGGTTTCCTTTGATTCCTATCCCTGAGAAGCCTTCTCTATAGGAGCTTTTGCTATATTCTGGGAACTGTTTCTCACCCCTGGAGTCTCTATTCTCCTAGCTAGGGCCAGTGGGAGCAGCTTTCTTTTATCTTGCCCAGGTGCTTCTCTGACTACTTAACTGCCCCTTCCAGGAACTCAATGCATTAACTGGTCTAAGGTGAACCTAAGTTGCCTCATTTCCCCCTTATGGAGCCTGTCACAGGTGGGCTGAGCCCAACTCCTTCAGAGGACTAGCTACCCTCTGACAGGCCCCATCAAAGGGTGATGCTCCATTGTACTGTACTAGGCAGTATACACACATAGCGGAAGTCCATATGCTGAAGACTCACAATCTAAACAGAGAAGGTGGGAGGGAACACAGAGGCATAGAGAAGCAGTGATTTGCCTGAGTTCACACAGCACCAGGTCTGCAGTAGAACCTGGATTAGAACCCTGGGTCTCCTGACTGCTAGCTCAGTATCCTATCAAACAGACCATGCTTTCTGATGTTTGAAGCCAATAGGAGTTTTGCTGTTGACCTCAAAGAAAGCAGGAGCAGGTCCTTAGTTCTCTAAGCAAAAGCCTCTATTTTTGGAGATGAAGGTCCTGGGTTGAGCCCTCTGAGCCAAAACTTGAAAATTGTTGAATACAGAGCTGAAGCCGTATTTACTCAGTTGCTTAGAGGGAGAGATTGAACTGTGCACCATCTCTGAATCTTGCTTTTAAAAAAACTGCAGTGAATTCTTGTCTGTCTGACTTTGGAAGGCTTTGGGCCTATACTCCTCACCTGGAGTTGACCTTAATTAGCTACATCAAGGTAAAAACGACTTGTCTTATCTTGATGTAAAATCGTACTGCAGACAACTATCTCAAATTAGTTGTGTCAATGTCAAAATGTCCTTTTCTGCAACAAGGACAAAGCCCCAATCTCTATGCTGTGTGCTTTTGCATGGATGGTTATGCTGCCAAAGTCCAAATGCGGGACAAGTCTGACTTCAAAGGAAGGACCTAAAGTGGTGACACTAAGCGTGTATTTATATATAGTTTAAAGTATTAATAAATGATTGATAGATGTTTTATTAAATGGTGAATTGTCATAGATTATACAGAATCCAGTAAATTGCTTATTGATCAAAGCCAGGCCTATAATGCCTTCTATTAACATGATTGTAACTATCTATACCTTCTCCTACTCATGTCTGAAACATGCTTATGACATGTATTAATTCTTTATTAATCCTTTACTATCCATTATAAATGTACTCTTGACTGAAAAATAGTAGGGCAGGAAGCTTTAAACAATCTAGGATTAATTTCTTTACCAGAAATAACATCTTTTTTTTAATAACCCTGGTGTCAGGAATCAGCATGTACAATGCAAGTACTTGAAAGTAGCAATAAGTGTGGGCTAACACCAAATGTAGGCAATAAAGTGCTAAATTGGAGTCTAAAATAACAATATTTTTGCCCATATTTATTGGCCCTTTGGACCAAGGATCTCAAAGAACCTTACAGACTAATGAATGAAGTCTCACGACATACCTGTAAGTACTACAAGTCCTCTTTTGCAGATGGGGGCACTTGAGGCACAAAAAGGGGTGAAGGGCCAGATTTTTAAGAGTTTATCACCCATCACTGGGACCAAATTCTCAAAAGTCCTCATCGCTCTCATTGTGACACTGATGGCTAGATTGTCAAGAGGGCAGCACCCACTACATTAAGCTCTACTGAAAATCTGGCTACTTATTTTGATCCATAAATGGGAGCTGAGTTGCTTTGAAAATCTGGCTCTAATTGTGGGTAACTAAGTCCTTTTGAAAATTCTGGCCTTATCAAAAGTCCACACAAGTGGGGGCAGAATTTGGATTAGAGTCCAGTTGTGGGTTTATAGCCATTGAGGCTGGATTTTTAAGGAGCCTATAGGGGTTAGGCAGCTGATGCTCATTGAAACTCGTTAAGGTGTCTTTGAAAATTTAATCCTTTACCATTAGGGCATGCTGGGTATTTGGGAGATGTTGTCTGTATTCAGCACCTTTGGAATAATGATTGGAGTAATCAGAGAGTCATCTGTTATATCCTTCTGTACTCATGCTGGGTTTACTGTATAAGTTATAAGCAGGTAATTCTCAAACATCTTCCTCTAAGGGTTCACTGAATAGAATTAGACTGTAGCCCCCAACATGTGGTGAATGAGTGAGTGGTTTATCAACAAGGGAATTCAATTTCCCATGTAAGAATACCTACTTCAGACAAAAACTGTTCTCCCTCGATCTGCATGGGTAATTTCAATAAGCATGAGGAGTTGTGTGTGTGCATTAGAGGGAGAGAATGTCCTAAGGTCTTCACAACTGTCACAAAGGAAGCGTCAGGGTGCCCAAAGAAGCAGAATGCACAGAAGGGGATCTGGAATAATGGTTGACTAGAGCTGGCAATTTTGTGCAGAAAGAGATATGAGTGCAAAAAAAGAAAAGGGGTGGAGGGGGAAGTCAAGATTATAAACTATAGCTTAAGCCCTGCACAAAATACACGCTAGAATTTTTTTACCTTGCTGATTCAACCTCATTCTTCCCCTACCTCCACCCTGTCATAACAGTAAACATGTCATTTGAGGGTAACACTCCTAACTGGCTTGCACCTGTAACAGATTTCCCCATCCTACCTTCCCCACCTTTCCTTTCTGCTATTTGAATTCTTATCCAGGGCAAGTGGAATTCTCACCGTCTCATGTTGTTTCAAAATGCCAGGGACTCAGGATATGCTGCGGGCTCAGGGTGTGATCCAAAGCCAGTGTGTTGGAGCCAGTGATTTCAGACGCTTTGGATCAGATCTTATTGCTTCATAAACTGGTAGCTAGGTTGGGTGCTCTGTTTCTTCTGTAGCATACTGAGCAAGCATAGCTGCCGGTCACTGATTTATTTGTTTGTATAAAGTACTAGTTGATGTAGCTATAACAGCAGCAATCTATCTGGCTTGTACAGAGAAAATATGGAGGGAAGTCCATTAAAAATAATCTCCCCCACCTTTTGCTAGAAGGGCAAAGGGAGTCAGCTGTAGGAACTGGAGCTTGCAGAGGATCCATGGAGAGGTCTAGCTGAACTCTCTGTTACCTTTTGGAGCACCTCCTCATCAGACTGTTCCTAACCTCAGTGATGTTTCTCCTCAGCCACCAACTTCCCCACCTCTCAGGAAATAGTCCCTGATTTCAATGGCTTCAGAAAGTGTCTATTAACCTTCTCCAGTCTTCAAAGGCTACTTCCTGAAGCAAAGAGATCTCATGGCTATGGTGACTGGAGCCAAAATCTAGAGCTCTGGGGGCAGTTTACATACTAGTCACTGTTGCAAGTGGGACTGAATGTACTTAATCCTCCCCCCCCCCCTCTTTAAGGATAGACTGGCAGGGCTCACATACACACCAACAGGGGAGAAATTACATTAACATGGCTGCTTCAGTTTTAAAACATCGCCTACAAATTATGACAGAACATGTACCAAAGTATCTTTGCCCAGGCACTGGGGTTGTCCAGGATTTCAGTACAGCTCTGGGAACTGAAGGTTTTGGGGGCTTCTAAAGAACCCACAGTGGGATCCCAAATTGCTTTTCTTGCTCAGGTCCAACATAAACAGCAGCTATTATTTTTATTTCTTGGCAACAGAGGGACCTTTTTAAATATTTTATCAAACTTGTTTTAATATATGGGGCTATCAGTGTCACTGGTTTGACCCATGCACCCTGCAAACAGGCACTCTAAGATTCTCCCTCCACTCTGCCAATTTACCACAGTCATGACCTGCAATAGCTTTGCTATTCCTGTCCTTGGCGATGGTGCCAGATTCTACGGTGTGTTCAGAAGAGGCTTCACCATCCTCACAAATATATCAGAATCCAGACAACTTAACTAACTTAATAGTGATCTAGAAGCCTGGTGCTCCAAATAGATACTAACAGAGTCTGGCCATATCTTTTCCTCCACTGCAACATTATATCTCCTTCCCCATTTTCCCGTTAATGAGAATGCAAACATTATATATATATATATATATATATACATATTACATAGTTCGAAAACTTCTGAAGCAAACCCTAGCATAAAATATCACTGATAGGTATTTTGCTTTAGCTTCCAAGTAAAAATAAAGATGATAAATCAAAATAATGAGGAGAAAGTAATTCCTCTTTTGTCTCTGCTATTCATATAAATGTTGCAGTTTAATACATTTTAGAGGAGGATTTGGAAAGCTTTCAAAAGCCAAGACTGAAGTTAGATCATCCCTCGAGATAGCTCTCAAAGCAGCTGTTACTAGAGTGCAGATGAATAACACTAAGAAAGTCTTCTAATTAGAACAGTGATAAACCTGAGCCTATCTACTACTTACTTCACCTCTGTATTAAATGCTTCATCAGAGTAATAAGGGAAAAGGGCAAGCAATCATTTAACTATTGAGCACATTTTTTGCCTAATTATGTGGTGCGAGTGAGTATTAATATAGGAAAAATTCACCCCAGCAACAAATTTCTCAAAAGTACATCTGTCTCCTAAAGAAACCATCTTACTTCTTGGAGTTTGTATCTGTTTCAGTAAAATATTTAGATCCTAATCCTCCTTGCCCTAAAGTCAATGTAATCCACTCCAATGGAATAATAGGTTTTGGCACTTAATATGTGTAATCATACCTAATAACTAATCAGATACATTTAATGTTACCATCAGATTTCATATGAGGTTGCCTAAAACTGTACTAGATAAGAAATGCATGGTGCAGCACAAACCCACATTTGCACACGCAAAATAGGGATTTACATATCCGAGTACCCATCTGCATTCTTAATTACCCAGCAGGTACAAAAGCCTGCACATGCAGATGATTCTGGTGCATGTACACAGTGAATGAACTTTTTTTTTTAAAGCAGTAGAAATTAGGCATCAATGTTTGAAAATGTTTTTTCTAAAAATTATTTTTGTTCTTAACAAGGATTAAAAATTGACAAATTAAGTACAACAGCCCCTCCCCACCACCCCAAAATTATTAAACAGGCATGGAATAGAAAGCATGCTCAGAATCCTTATGCTACATAGAAGACTGTGTCAAGTTTAAGGGCCTGATTTTCAAAGGGTGAGCACTCAGTATTTTCTGAAAATAGGGCGCTTTTTTTTTTATGTCTGAAGCTGGGCACCCAAAATCGCAAGTCACTTTTGCAATTTCTGGTCAATGTGCTTCTACAGTTAGGCAAGTGAAGGGAGAAAATGTACCTCAGCTCCCAATATATTAATTATAGGCCAGTGCAAACCATTGGATTTATTCTTTTTCTTTTGAATGTTTAAAATGCACTATCCAAACTAACAATGTTGTCCCTGTTAAGATATTGCATTAAGGAAATTTAATAATTGCATAGATATGCTCCAGAAATTTAAATTGAGAATAGATCTGGTCAAAATTTTTTTTTTAAATTGTTGAAATTGTTTGTTTTGCAGGATTCCAAATGGACCTTTTAATCTTTTTGCTAAGCTTCCAATCATGTTTGGTGGAAACTTTATTACAATGGTTATCAAAATGTTTTGTTTACTGACAAGTGGGTCTGCAGTAAATGAACAAATATCATGGTGATTTTTGGTAAACAACCCACAGTTTGAAAAAGTCAAGATTTTTTTTTTTGTGCAAAAATTTTCATTTTTGAAAACTTTTTTTTTTAAATGAGAAATGTTTTGTTTGAAAAATTTCAACCGAGGTAGGATGGAGGGCGAATGAGGCACACTGGCCCCATTATGAATCATTGCCCAGGCAAAATCCCTACTGAATTCATTGGAAGTTTTACCTGCTGAATAAGGGGTTCAAGTTTTGTGGTCCAGGTCCTCAGGTGGTGTATCTGAGTTTTATTGAAGTCAGTGGAGCTGCACTGATTTACATGCGCTGAGAATCGTGCCCAGTGCACAAATCTGGCTCCCATATCAAGTCCTTCTGTCTTCGCAGTGTCCCTTTGAATGGTAGGGAGCATAGTTTGAATTTCCTCTTTTATCCTAAAGCCAGGTCTCTCTCTTTCCCCCCCAGGCTACATATTGCAGTAAACATGTTTTAACCTGTATCTGCCTGCCTCTCTCATTCACAATGGTCCCTTCTGGCCTTAGAATCTATGAATTTTTCATTAAATCTCCTCACTGTTCCCTTGGGGTCTTTTTCTGCCAGCCCCTGAACTTTGTTAACCACAATATATTTAAAATTCTTTTCCTTCACTATTTCTGGTCATGCTTACATATCTTCCATTTTATTTGAGAGATCACTGCTTCAAAGGTCATCCCAGTTTAATACAAATTCTGTTTTGATTTCATCCAGTTTTCAACATCCAGTTAACAATCTAGTAAATTTTTCTGACCATGTAATGTAAACCTGGTGCTGGCAGTTTCTGAAAGCCTCTCTAATTAGGTAGCAGGTGCTGCTTTGGGTGGTAGTGGGGAGGGTGTCGAAGGCAGATAAGAAGCTTGTCATAGTTTTGAAGTACACAATATGTAATCTGTAACTACTCAAAGATGCATGAGATACTACAGCAGTTCTGCTGCTTTAGACTAACATTGTTAGACTTCACATTTACTTCTGTTTCTGATTCTTCTACGCTATTATTCAAAATGTATCTGTAAGGACAGTATGGTCCGTGTAAAAACTTCAAGTCAGAGGGGTATTTTTATACTGTGCACAGATGGGCTCAACCTAACCTGCCAGACCCTGAGGAAGTTTGGATTCAGATCCATGATCTGGAGTTTGTAGCATCTCTCTCTGATGGGCTGAAATGTAGATCCCAAAACACCTAAACTTGGGAAAGTTTTTGGCTCTGCATCCAAATTTGGTGACTTGGCTTTATCTGCATGCAGCCTACATTTCTTCAACTACATAGATAAAGATTCTCCACAAGGTAATAGAGTTTGGGAAATGAGTTCTTCTTGTATATATTGATTGTGGCCCCATACACCATTGTTCTACCCAAGCAAGCATTTCAAAACTAACATGCATCTACTTAAAAGTAACCGGCATTTATGCCCTTTCCATGCTCTGTGTAAAGTTCCATCCATCTGAGGAGCTCAAAGGTCTTTGCAAACATGGAGGAATTAAACCTCAAACCACTCATGTGAGGTGAGTTGTATTTATCCCTACTTTACACATGAGGAATTGAGGCACAAAGATTAAAACTGACATTTTCAAACCTGTGTCCCCAAAGTTAGACACCTAACGGCAATTTTAAATTGATGATCTGAAATGGATGGCAGCTGCAAGTGTGCGCCACGCTTCTGATCACACCATTTATTTACAGCTTCCTAAATGTAGATTCAAGTGCCTAACTTAGGGCACCCATGTTCTGAAAGTTTTGGTCCGAGTGATTTGTCACAAACACAATCTGTGGCAGAGGCAAAGACACAACACTGATTTCCAGAGTCCTGGTCTTGAGATTTACCATAAGATCAGACTTCCTCCAGGGATGTGCGTGCACACGCACGCGGAGTTGAAGAAGGTAGAAAACTAACTTGAGGGTTTTTGCCTTTTAGCTTCAACACTTCTGAATTGAGGCCATCTTGGGTTTGAAAAATTATTTCTGAGATGCACCCCACCATTGTGGATTCTTTCTTTCCCTTTTAAAAGGCATTGCTCCCATTCCCTTACATAAAACAGATACATTTTATAAAGAAACTAAACCAGACATTTGTCTCCCTTTTTTTTTTCTTTAACTGCATTGTCCTGTTTGCAGGAATTCTTAAGGCCATGACTGACTGCTAACAACAAGACAATGTAGTACAAACTTGCTTACAGCAGATTTCCTGTCAATGCAAGCTATTGATGGAATCAGTTCAATGAAGCAAGTTTATTTTAGTTCACTTTTCACTATGGAGAGACATAGTCCCATCAGTACCATCCTGCCTGACAAGGTTATGTATCCAGCTGTGCTACAAAGTCTTTTATCTTATTCTGTCCTCCTTGTGAATGACTAGGTTTCCTGCCCAATTATTACAGTCTTGTGGGGCACTCCTGAGACAAAACACAAAAGGTTAGTGATTTTTAACCAGCAAAGGATCTATGAGTTTGTGTGTCTTCAAATCACAAGCTGGATGACTTCACTTGTCATTAAGCTTGCAAGCAAGATTCCTTTAGATCAGGGCTCAAGAGATAGCACTTTGTTTAATTTAATGTTACCTACCTGGGTAGTAAAATTTGTGTGGAGGATGAATAGTCATGTGGTTAAAGTGTTGGACTGAGACTCGTGAGATCTGAATTTTTTTTCCTAGATCTGCCATGGATTTCCTGTCTGATCTTAGGCAATTTACTTCATCTGTGTCAGTTCCCCGAGGATAAAATGGGAATAATGCTACTTTCATTTTCCCATCCTTTGTCTGCTCTATCTAATTAGATTGTAAATTCCTTGGAGCAGAGACTGTCTCTAATTAGGTGTATGTAATGCATCTACCAGCTTGAAACCAATAGGTATGACTAGAATGCAAACAAGAAACTTAACACTTCTTAACTTCTGGTCTCCCTATTTGAATGATATTTCTTCATCTCCTTTTAAAAAAAAATGGCCAAAAATACTGGGATTTGGAACCTTTCACATCTGAGTTGCTGTCTTGAATCTTGTGTAGGCTAGTCATGAGCAAACATCTTTCCTACGTAATGGCTATATCCCTGCCAGCTAGCCCCTGTTCGATGTTGCTTGCTCTGGACCTCATGACTTGCCTTCTGGGACTTGTCACAATTTCTAGGTCCTTTAACACAAATAAGTAACTACTTAGTAAGCAGCTCTTAATTCCTCACTGCACTGATTTTCCTTCTCCAGAACACGTTTCATGCTCCTGCCCCTCTCCTGCCTCATCATATTTCTTCTGATATTGTCAAAAGCTCTTTAAACCTCCAAGAAATAAAAGTAAGAAGGTGAAACAGCCACAGCCTCATGATAGCTGCTTTGTAAATAATAGGCCAGACTAATCTCTAGTTTAACTCCATTAGTTACACCAGGGGTTAATATGGCCCAGTGTATAAGAGCAGTGTGTCTAGGTGGCAGTGCACTAAAATTGAAAATAAAGTCATTGAAATAAGGTGTTAATGGGAGACAGATGCATAGAATAAGGAGAGTTCTGGTGCAAAAGAGGGGTGGGGAGTTGTGACAGGACAGAGCTGTGTGACCATGGAATGCGGTAAACAAAATGGATCCATAGAAGTTTTACTTGGTTGTGTTGTAGCTTTTGTTACACTTTATGATTCTTAAATTCTCTTCAGTGACCAAGGCCCCATTCTAGCAAAGCATGTGCTCAACATAGTTACCGTGGGCTTTCTTTTCTCTTTTTTCCTGTTTTTTTTCTCTCTGCTAATGTACCTGTGACCTAAATGTGAAACAAAGAGGTGTTGCATGTCTCTTACTGAGTTTCTGTATCGTGTGTGTGTAGAAGGGATGTTTTCTTCAGGAGATGTGGCAAACAGCTAAAATCTTTGTCCAACATCTATAGGTTGTTGTCGGATCCAGTAGTGGTCCAGATCCCCAGACAGTGTAAGTCAGCATAGCTCCATTGACTTCAAAGGAGCCATGACATTTTAAGGTTCAGGGCCAGTGGCTTTTCTCCCTTAATGCCTGATCTTGATGGGTGTTGAGCACCCACATCTCCCACTGATTTCAGGACCAAACCCCTCAATGGTACTTTTCGTAAAGCTGATGCCATCAAGGAGAGAACTGTATATTTTTGACTGTTGAGAGAGTTGTGTTGGTCTTTCCATGATTTTACACAGATGAGCTGCTATTCTTAATTAAGCCAAGATTTTACAGGCCATCCTAGAAAACTGTTGGATAAGATCATCACAAATTATCAATTTAAATAATGAAAGGGATATAAATTGACATTTTGTGAACAGCAGTGTCCAGGAGGCTCTTGTGATATAAAGGAATTCTATTAACTGATGAATTAAGTCTTGAATCCAATGCTGCCACTCAACCAAGCCATCTAGCCATGGATCCTTCTCACAGTTGGGAAATAGCAGTTGCCATGTGAACAGGAGGAGGTTTACAATATCCAAGGGAGGTGCGACCTGTTTTATAAAGGACCATGCAAAATTCAACCTTGCAAAGCCATTATTAATAATAAATAAATCACATATATTGCATCATACATTGTTAGGACCCTTTAACAGATATGTGATAATTTGTATTCCCTCCCCCTAAAAATGTTATATAAAAGGTGCTATTCTGTGAGGTGCTTAGCATCTCGTGGGAGATGTTTGCTCCCTCAGCTTCCATGGAGCACTTCCCAAGAGGCAGTAAACACTCTTAGGATCAACATTAGAGAAGAGAGGAAAGAGAGTCTTAGTCTATTGCTTTATCCACTAGGCCAGGTTGAGAGTAGAGAGCCAAATTGGGGAAGATTTTCAAAAGTGCCTAATAGATTTACCCCACATCTCCTTTATTTTTGATGAGATTTATGCTCCTAAATCCCTTAAGACTTTTGGAAATTTTGCATTAGTAATCATCTACATAAAGGTGATAGTTGAACCATGGGAAGAGATGAGTCAATATATATAGAGAGAAGAGAGATGACCAAGAACAGAACTCTAAAAGAATTCTGACAGACAGAGAGGCGCACGAGGATGCGGAAGGAGCATTCATCCAGGGAGAAGGAGAGCCAGCAGAGCACAGAGTGGCATAGAGCTAGACACCCTAGGGGAGTTATGGGTCTCTTTTAAGTGTAATCATCTTCTTATAGATACGAGAAGGATGCATACAAAATTGTTGTAAGAGCATCTAAATTATACTTGACTTGATGGATTGATTATATTTGATTATGTTGATTATTGCTATTAAAATTTTGCCCTGATGAAGAAAATTATATCCCCAGTTTAATTGCAAATATTCAAAATGCAGGCTCAACAAATTATAGAGCTCCTCTGCTGAAAAATTCTAATCAAAGAGTGTGTGTGTGTGTGTGTGTGGGGAACATTTCAGGTCAATATTTCATTGGGTGCGTTGACAGAACTCACCACCAGGTTATATATGACTACATATATAAATATAGGCATAAAATTTAAATAGGAGTGAAAAATCTTTCAGAAGTTAAAGTGGCATGTAGGATGATTCAGTGGTTAGGGCACTAGTCGACTTGTGAAACATGGGGTCAGTTCCCTCTGTCACAAACTTTCCTGTGTGAGCTTGGGCAAGTCACTCTTTCTGTGCCTGTGTTCCCTGTCTGTAAATGGAATAATAATACTTCATGGAAAAGGGTAGCTGGCCCATTAAATGAAATTGGATTCAGCTCTCCTGTTCCAATCTAGGTGTGTCCTACTTTGGTGCAATGCAGAGGGTGGGGCTGTCCCTGGGAGATATAAATCAGGGTCCAGAACCTTGGAGGGAAGGTCAGAGCCCAGATTCCTGAGTGGATGAATGAATGAGTGTTCAGAACCCTGAGTTTAAAGAAGGAGAGATTCCAGAGTTCTCAGAGTAAAGAGAGCTGAGAGGAAGAGCAGAGCAGGGCTGAGAGCTTCAGGGAGGAGATGCCCTGAAGGAGGGAGCGGTGAGAGTTCCTTTGTTGAGCAGGTTTCAGAGTAGCAGCCGTGTTAGTCTGTATTTGCAAAAAGAAAAGGAGTATTTGTGGCACCTTAGAGACTAACAAATTTATTAGAGCATAAGCTTTCGTGAGCTACAGCTCACTTCATCGGATGCATTTCATCAGATCCGATGAAGTGAGCTGTAGCTCACGAAAGCTTATGCTCTAATAAATTTGTTAGTCTCTAAGGTGCCACAAGTACTCCTTTTCTTTTTGTTGAGCAGTGGAACCAGATCAGGTTGGTGAAAAAGCAGTCGGGGGGGGTCACCTACAAACTTCCCCAGGCTAAAGAGCCATGACTGGAGAGGGCTGAAGGTTGATAGCAGTAGAGGGAGATAGCTGCTGGCTCTCTGAGCTGAAGCTGGAGGGCCAGAGAAGGCTGAAGGTTGTGGAATGATGGAGGGGTGAGCTTGCTGATGTCTCTGGGCAAGAGGTTGAACCCTATCTGGGAAGAAATGGGTCAGAAATATCCTAGCTAGAGGGGCTGGGGTCAGGTGTGGTGAGAGAGGCTAGAGATGTATTTGCTGTTGGAGAGTTGGGACAAATGTAAAGTTTGGACTGTGCTGGGGGGATTCCGGTTTAGGGTCGTGGTGACTTTTGGTAATAAATTAACCCTGCAAAAAGGGCTTTTTATGTACTCTGAAGGCTGTACTGAGTTTATTTGAGGAATCAAGTAGGAAAATGAGGCAAGGGGCCACTTGCAGGGCTGCCCTGAGGCCACAAAGGAGCACTTGGGAGGAGGCCACACATTTTATGCTTCCCCACTTATAGCGGTGTTGTGAGGATAAAGACATTTAAAGATTGTGAAGTGCTTTGAGATCTAATGAAAAGTGCTATGTAAGAAATAGGTACTGTTTTACAAGTGGCAAGATCTCTAGATTTTGAGGGATATGTACTAAGGGTGCCACAGAGAAACTTGAAAAATTAGTATTTGCCAGTCATATACTTACACACTTTCTGTATAAAGGAATATATATTTGTTAGGCAGTGTATACATCTAAGTACAATTGAACCTCTGAGTTATGTACACCTCAGATATGGAGGTTGTTTCTAACTCTGAAATGTTCGTAACTCTGAACAAAACATTATGGGTGGTTCTTTCAAAAGTTTACAACTGAACATTGACTTACTGCAGCTTTGAAACTTTACTATGTAGAAGAAAAATGCTGCTTTCAACCATATTAATGTAAATGAAACAAGCACAGAAACAGTTTCCTTCCTTCCTTCCTGTCAGATCTTTTTTTTTTAACTTTCTCTTTATTTTAGTTACAGCACAGTACTGTGTTATATTTGTTTCCCCCCCCCCCCCCCGCCCTGCTGCTGCTGCCTGATTGCGTACTTCTACTTCCAAATGAGGTGTGTGGTTGACCGGCCAGTTTGTACAGTAGAGTTCCAAGCACCAGAGTTACAGCCTTTCTAAGTATTATACCTTTCCTATCAGTTAAAAAGGCTGGGTTTTGGTGCCATACTTCCATGAGCACTCTGATGTAACCATTAATGGAGCAATGTCAATGCAATTCTTTGGAGTAACATGGACAAGGAAAACAAACTGCCACTGATATTTCATATTGTCATGAGAGCCATTGACTTCAGTCATCTGGAAAGTGCAAACATTCTTGCACTGAATAAGAAAAACATTTTGAACTAACTTCATTGGCAAGCACTTTGTTGCCAAATGGCATCTCTCCAGTTTTTTCTTTCTAGGGTTTTATACAGTGCCTCTCATTGTGATATCTGAATGTCAGACAGGCTGGTCTTTTAAAGGTTCGTCCTGTGATGGATCATCACCTCCTCCCCTCCCCCTCCCCCAAGCTGATCCCAGTCAGTTGGAGATCAGATGGCTCAACTTTTTTATTATATGCAGCTGGGGAAGAGATGGGGCTTTCCTTAAAGAGCTGTGTGAACCCAGTTGAAGGGGGGGGAGATGCAGAGGAGAAGAGTTGGGGGGGACGGGGGAGTGCTTTCTCTCTGGGAAGCAGCAAGAAAGAAGGCCAAGAAGCATGATGAGGAGAAAAGCAGAGCGGCTACTCCCAGGATGAGCTACAAGACTGATTGGAGGCATGAACCCAAATGAGCCACAGCCTGTCTGAGCAAATGGCAAAGAGCCCCTGGACTGTGGGATCGTTTGAGGCACAGGAGACCTGGGGGTGAAGTGTGGGACTGACTGTAATGGCTGAAATATGCCTCTGAAGAAGAGGCAGCCTCCTGAGCCTCCCTGGACTGAAGGTTTGGTGGTTTGCATGTTTTTGTTGAATGCTGATAAATACTGTGGGTACATCAACACTGTGACCCCTGCCCGCCCTCCATAGCGGAGTCTCAGAGCATGGGCTTGTGATACAGCACTAAAATAGCTGTGTACATGTTCCTGCATGGGCTATGAAGCCTGGTAAGGTGGGTGAGTCTCGGAGCCTGAGCAGGAAGGTATACATAGCTATTTTAGTGCCAGAGCCCGAGTCTGTAGACCCAGGCTCTGACGCTCTCTGCTGTGGGCTGTCTTTTTGCAGTGTAGACCTATCCTGTGAGGCCCCAGAAGGGGCTGGACTCAGTAAAGTGATCTGGGTGGAGGGCCAGGTCACTCATGTGGCCAAAGGACAGTGAGACTGAAGCAGAGTTGCTGCATTAGTACGTGTGGGGGTTTTAGACAGGAAAGAGCTGCTATGCCTGGCTATAAGGCAGTGTGCCAGTACAGGGATCACTCCTCTACAGACTGCCACCTAAAGCTCTAATGTGAGCACATCAAAACCCTACTTACCTCTCCCACTGTTCCAGTAGCAGGGACAAGGCTTTAGTGTTTTGGTTCATATTACTGTGGGAAGGCTGACTGAAAAAGCAGGTTTTGCATTTTGCCCTGCAGATGCTGAGGTTTGTGGTCATCCTGATATCTTCTGGAAGTGAGATCCGCCTTGGAGGGCCAACCACAGACAAAGAGCTCTACCTCTTTTGTACTAGCATTGCCTGAAACACTTTCAGTTCTCTCAGCTCAGTTGATCCCTCACACCACTGCATCGTATGACCCTCTTATCCACTCCAGGAGCAGCAGCAGGAGCTTCTCTCCCCTGGGGGTAGGAGGGACACTTCAGGGTTAAGAGGCATTAACCCTATTAACTAACCAACAGCCATAGTGTATCAGCTTGAGTGGCTGGGCCCTTTGTAGTCTTCTCCTCATGCCACAGAGGCCTTTATTGGGCTGCTGTTCTTGGGGATCCCAGAGCAGTGGGTCTTGGCACTAACACCCCATTGAAATACATGGTGCAGTTCATGCTTGTCAGAGCTATTGCTTCAGTCTGTCTGCAGACTCCGGCAGATGTTACAGCAATGATTATGATGGGGTCACATTTAGAAATTAAACCCCAGAACTAGAAAGCTTTTGGGGGAACAGAGAGCTGCTTTTTGCTTTAGGAGAAAGGGAGGAAAACTGTCTTGACAGGTTAAATTTACATAAGCAGTTCTGTAAAGTATATGATGTTGTATTATTTGGAGTTTGTGTTCTGTTTTTGGTGATATTTAATTGAACATATAAATATATTTATGAAAGGGTGAGTCACTATGAAGCTATATCCTGAGGAAAGTGGGGTCTCCATGAGCTAGTAGGGAGTGTATTCTGAACAGTGATCCCAAATTCAGTAGGAAGACCAGGACTTGTAGAGTAGAGATTCTGTCAGAGCAGGGTCTTTGTTGCTTGGTTTCCTGCCCAAAGATTCTCAACCCTATGTGGATCTGCCTTTGCAGGACCAGACCCGCTGTCAGTGAAGTTGTCTTTGCAGGGCTGGACTTGGCAGCAGATAAGCTGGTGGCACTGACTTCACTGAACGAGAACCTGTCCATAGCAGATTGGAATGGGACATGGTGAGTAGACAGGTTGAGAAGAACCATCACCTGACACCCACTTTATTATGCAAGTTTGTATTTATCTTGCCTTCCCAAATAAAAGGTATTTGTGGTTTCATATTCCTGAGGACTCTTGAATGCTTTCAAGGGGGAAAGAAACCCCCTGTAAAGGTGACCAGGGTAACCAATATCTGGGCATGGATAAGATTTTTAGGTGGGGCTCGAGCCAATCATTTCATTTGTTTAAATGGAATCCTTAAACATCATGTGATCCTAGCCTTTTACTACTGCCAATAACACCTGGCATAAGGGTGGGTGGGTGTGTGAAGAATACATAAGCCTTTCTTCATATGACAGAGATTTAATTTGTCTTTAAATGAAAGCTGAGATTCTGACCTTTATCACTTAGTCCCAGGAGCTAAGGCTTTAGGCACATCCTGCAGTGCCTATATCTTGATCCAGCCCTGATCCAATACATCCTTTCTAACACTAGACAAGTCCACAGTGAGCTCCAAGTGTACTGCTACACTGTTCTTTGATTCATGCTGTGACTGCTTCTGTCTGTCTTGGGGAAAGTAGTTATCCATTTGCCTCTTTCTGACAATGCCTTCCTTGTTTGCTCCTTCCCTGCTGAAGAATGATTAATTAAAGCTTTACACAAAACCATCAGATCATTCACAGGAAGCATTCTGCTGTCATTCTGAATTAAATGCCTAGGTAAACTGGCCAGGATCCTTCAACTAACTTCTGGGGAACGATGCAAAACCTTTAGCGTGTGCTTCAAGATGTCTGATGTCAGTCAGAAAAGAAGAATGCCTTCTCCATTGTGTAGTCAAAAGAAGATATTCCTTCAGGGGAAGTGGGGGGGGGGAACTGGGATATATAAATATCTATAAGCAGAATCCTACCGCACCGAGATTTAGTGAGCTAGGCGCTCTCCAGCTCCAGTCTTGGCTCTGCTGCTGACTCACCGTGTGACTAGGATAAACCTATTAACCTTTACATATCTTGGCTTCCCTAAGAATTATTATTTACTATTAAACTAGAGCATAGAGAGCCTGAGACTGGAGCTCCATTGTACTAGGCACTGTCCACATGCAAAGATAGAAATAATCCATGATCTGAAAAAGTTTGTCTATTTTCTCTGTTTAGTCTAAGGGTGTGAGACGAGACAGAGAGTGACTTGCACATCATCACAAAGTAGTTTAGTGGCAAATCCAGGATTAGGACTGAGATCTCATGACCTCTAATTCAGAGCTCTATCCAATAGAGGGTACTGCGTAAGATTATTTACTATCTCCCAGGGATGTTATGAGGATTAACTAGTTAATCTTCACAGGGCTCTTTGAAGATGTAATGCTGTAAAAAAATTCTAAGTATTAATAAGCAATGTAAGACGAAAGCAGAGAAACAGATGGATGCTAATGGAAAGGAGAGAAGCTGACATGAGCTTAAAAGGTAAATAGATGTGTTTGTAATTTGCACCAAGACTCATCCCAGAAGTTATAAGCAGAAACATTCAGATTCTTGGGGTTTAATCCTATAATATAACAACTTTGGGTGAGATTTCTAAAGTGTTGTGATCTCACTGAAGTCAATGGGATTTTTGCCAATTACTTCAATGGGAGAAGAGCTAGGCCAACACTGAGTGCTGTTGAAAATATCACCCTTCATTGTCAAAGGTATGAGCTAGGTTGTTGGGCAGTTGGCCTCAAAATACAAGGGAGTAAAGAAGCCTCATAAGAGAATAAAAAGGGTGAGCTAAGTTGGTGCCTTAGTTTAACATTTTTGAACCTCATAACAAGATATGAATTAGGGTCTACAAAGATGTAGCTCTTTCCTAGCATATTAGATGCATTGTGCATGTCTTGACTCCTTAAGGAAACATTTGTAAAATTCCTGTGCTCTTGAGGCTCTCATTATTGGCAAATGAGATCTTTAGCTGTTAGGAATTCAGTATAATTAAGGGTAAATTATTTTCCACTGCAATAAAATATTCATTCTAAAACCTCAACAAAGCTGGATAATTATCAACTAAGTAGTAGCTAATTTAGCATCCTGAACCAGGTGTGGAACTTTGCCAGGCCAGGAACTTTATCTGCTAAATCACTGCACTTCCCCTTCTGTAGGGTTGCCAACCTTCTAGGATTGTCCTGGAGTCTCCAGGAATTAAAGATTTATTTGTAGTTAAAGATTATATCATGTGATGAAACCTCCAGGAAATATGTCCAGCCAAAATTGGTAACCCTATTTCTGTGGCCTTCCATTCTAATGGTTCCATCTTAAAAAAAAAAAAATCTAGGTTAATGGGATTCTTTTTATTTTTTATTTTATTTTATTTTTTTAAAAAAGGAATCCATGTAGAAGTCTATTCAGATTCTTAGGATTGAATTCTTATACCTCTCAAGCTCAATAGTACAGCAGTTGTTGCTCCTAGAAAAATACACAGTTGGGTTGACTTGACATTCACAGATCAAAACTTTGCACAAATCACTATGGTTTTCCTTTAGGATTGTGTATAGATTTATATATTGGACATAAATGAGCATGTCAGGCTCTCTTGACCTTAGATGGGGCTTTTGCTTCTGTATCGCTTGAAGAGTGTGCTTCAGAAACCTTCATCGACATGCAACAGGAAGGTCACTCTGCCTCTGACGTACTCTGAGTAACACCAAATGATAGCCTTGAACATAGAAAGCTTTGCTGTTCCATATATGGAAGCCAGGGGTTTGTGTTTCATTAAGTTAATACCCTAATGTAACCACTATCACTAGTTTGTAACCTGTCTCTGGGGTTTATGATTTCCTGGCAGTGAATATGTATTCTTTGTTAAACTAAAATTCTGCACCTTATAGCCCAGATTGTGCCTTCCCAGGTTCAAGAAATCTTTTGATTCCCTTATGGCCCCCTATTTGAACGGTTTAAGTAGGATTGTGTTTCATAGGCATTGTACTGCCCTCTGCATGGGGATGAAATTCATCCAAAAAGTTTTAAGATAGGCAATTCTCTGCACCACCATCCTGGACATCGGGCTTAATCCTGACCCCATAGAGTTCAATGGCAAAGGTCTTGCTGAATTTGATGGGAGCAGGGTCATGTCCACTGAGAAGTACATTAGATCCAAGTTTCCAGAGCTATCACTTTTATAGTTATAGTATTAAGGTGGTCTGTGTTTAGCTGTTTAGGAACCAACTTCTTATACCATCACATGATATGTTATCACTTGTTGAATCTGTCTGATCCTCAAGTTAAGAGGAGGATGCTAGTGCTGAGTACAATAATATCCAGATGCTGCAGGAAGTGGTGTGGTATCAGTTGTTGAAAGTCTTCCCTACTGAAAACAGTTACCCAATATTGGGCCAGAGTGCCATTTTCAAATGCAATGAAAGACCCTAACCACATCGGGGACCCTAACCACATCCAGATAAGATAGTCATTTAACTTGTTTTTGCAAGAGAATGAGGTGTTAGGTGGAGGAAAAGACATTGACCAAAAGTCAGACAACTGGCTGTCTTAAAATCAAGTATCTAAATAGAAGTGGTTTCACTTTCAAAGGTGTTGATTCTGAGCAACCCCAGGTGCCACTGAGGTCAGTGGGAGCTGTATATACTTAGTATCTTTGAATATCCCTCCCTGTTTAGGTACTTGACTTTACCATCCAGTTTTGAAAACGTTTGCCTTAGATAATAAAAGGAGAGAAAAGAGAAATTAGATGAGTGAGGTGAAAGGGGAAAATTAAGAAAAGGAGCTTCAAAAATGGGGGGCAGGTAATATTTTGGGAAGAAAAATTAGATTTCCCCCTAGATAAAATAGAAATGGAAAATAGGTTCATCAGATTCAGTAACCAACAACTGCTATATAGCTTTCATGCTTCTCTCCTTTTAATTCATGAATGTATTTTCCCACAGATTTCTGAAAGACCACTTGTGGTATTTTAATGTGCATTGTCTGTTTGAATAAGTAGTTTGGACAACATTTTTCTTAAGTGCGAAAGTGACTTAAGTGCCTAAGTTTTACTGAAAGTCCATGGCTAAGTCACCTAGACACTTGAACATTTTTACTCCAAATCTTTCACAGAACTATATGCCTATGAATTCTCCACAAAGTCAACATACTTTTTCCACACATTTCTTCAAGAAATGGGACTAAATTGTATATCCCTTCCCACCTTTTGGCAGTTTCCTAACACCTCTGCTAAGGATTGGGAAAAAATTCTTTGTTTGCTGTGTAGGATGGATTTTGTGCTCTGAAGACTCTTGGTTTTGTATTGAGAGAGAAAATCCTGGGCAGCAGTTAAGAAATACCCTGGATAACTGCCTCTGTAATTCTCTCCAGTGAGATATCTGGAGTTTGAGGGAGTAATTAACAGTTTGCTGTCAATGGTTTCCTCAACCCTATTGTTAGTTTTTCTTGGTTCAAGATTTTTGGACATCTTATTTTAAATGACAAATTTAGCTTTGTGAACTCATTCAAGGTCACAGACACATTTACTACATGTGGAGAAGGATCTAAAGCCCCAAATTGTTTGGGACCCAATTTATTAGAGACTTCTGTTGCCACCTGTTCTCTGAATGGTAATTAGAATCCAGTGGGGAGCTCCTGCAACTGAACTGTCCAAGGCCTGCAGCAGGCATTCTTATTGTCCTATTGGGATCCTGGATGTTGGCAGGCTTCTGCCCGCCCACTGCTAAAGGACCTCCCCCAGTCTAAGGGGAGGATCCACAAGGTCTGGGATCTCAATTAGTTACGGTGGACAACTAAAGATGTAACAAAAAGAAAAGGAGGACTTGTGGCACCTTAGAGACTAACAAATTTATTTGAGCACAAGCTTTCATGAGCTACAGCTCACTTCAACAGCTGCTACTCTGAAAGATGTAACAGGGACAGGAGTGAGGTCACAGGGCTAAATGAAGGGAACCCGATGGGGACACTGAGCAGAGAACCCTGGACAGCACCCACTGCTCCTCGAAGGTGTCAAGGGAGTCAGCAGACACTGCCCAGAGGAACTCTGCCTGGATGCATGAGCAGACAGAGGATCGGAAATAGGCCCCGCAGTCGCAGGAAACCCCATTAGCCAACCTCCTCTCTCTGGTCTTGTAGATGGCCATTTTGGACCGTGCTAGTAGGAGGTTGACAAAGAGGTCCTGCGACTTTGTGGGGCCATGGATAGGGATTGCATAGATAAGGAGATGAGAGGAAAAGTGGAGCCAAAAACGTAACAGAATATCTAAGAGGAGCCGGAATAGGGCCTGCAACCTGATGCACTCCAGATACACATGCACCGGGGTATCCCTCATGCCACAGAAGAGGCAGGTGTCCAGGATGGGGGTGAACTGTGCCAAGAACACGCCCATGCTCACAGCTCCGTGAAGGAGCCACCAACTGATATCTCCAGAGAGCTTTGGGACCAGAGTGGAATATAGGCTGGCCCACCAGGGTTCCTCACCCTCCAGCGCTGTCGGGGTGGGATGTGAAGGGTGTGGAGCATGAGCATGTACAGATGTTTCCTCCGTGCAGTCTGGAAATGGGCCAGCTGAAATTTGTGCAGCTGGCTCATGGTGAAGGGGTGGGATGGCTGGGTGGGGCCATTGGGCAGGGGTAGGGTGGGTGGGCCGCACCTTCCCACAAGACCCAGTCGAGATAAGCCTGAGCAATGGGCAGTAAAGCGGCCCTCATCTCCTGATGTACACGCTGGGGAGTATGAGGTCTGGAGAGACCCATGCGCTGAGTGCGTATCGGGGGATCCAGCCAGTCTCCCCGGTCATAGTCCAGGAGTTAGGCATTCTTATTGTCCTCACACTTAGAACTTGCTTCTTGTGACGATCTATAGGTTTTCATGGCATAAATGCCAAATGTGTTGTGTCTTGTTGACTAACTGGGGAATGGGCTCTCCTATAATTATGGACACACAAATTTTCAAATATATATATAAAATGTCCTGCTGGCCCACAACTCCAGCTGAAAGTAGTGGGAACCTGACTTTTGAAAGTCAGGCTACTTTTAGGTAGGGTCCGGCCTTTACATTTGAAAATTTTGGCTTGAGGTCTGAGGCAGTATTTAGTATCTTATATGGGTGTGATGTGTTCAGTTGCCAAATAATAAATATATTATGTATTTTAGATATTTATTTTGAAAATTTGTTCAGTGTTTATTGCTATAGCAACTATGCTAATATCTACATGGAAATAATGCTAGTGTTTGTAGGGGGGTTGGCAAGCTGCATAGGGAAATGGAAAATCCTTTTTCCAGCTAGAACATTCACAGATAGGAGAGAAAAAAGACACAGTCCACTGACTTAAAGATGAATGCTAATTGAAAAAAGTAGGGACCAGATCCTCAGCTGTTGTAAATTGGTATGGTTCCATTGACTTCAGTGGTGCTAAGCTGATTTATATCGGTGGAGGATCTGATCCTATATCTCCCAGAAGAAAAGGTAGCACATATACTATATTGGTCTAAATCCTGTGACCTTAATCAGACTAAATCTGGCAGGAAAACTGCATTCAGAACTCTACGAGACATGACTTCCCTGCTGCAGTTATAACTCTGAACAACTCCAGCACACTCCACAAGCTAAAGTAAAACTGGACATGTTTCTGAAAGATCTGCTCTAGTTCAAAGACGCATTATTTTGGTAAAGTCCTAGGACTGTGTTATGCAGGGGAGTGGGGGGGGGTCAACCTACATTATCACAGTGGTCTCTTCTGGCCTTAGACTCTAGGAAGTGACTACAGTCCACAAAAGTGGAGAAAGGAGAGGTGCAATAATGGTGTTAAACATTTTGTGAAATAAACTCTGCCTAATGTAAACAGGAGAAAAATGTACATTTTATATTAACTGTTATCTGAACTGACAGATGGACTGTGAATCCATCTCCCAGATGACCGAAGCATGTCCGCATTATTTTTTAAGGCGGTATTGAGAGAGTCAAGCATTTGCTAATAGAATTGTTAATTTTGGAATGAAGTGTAGGTGTTTATAACATCTGGGCAGTCACCTGACTAATGTCATGTCATCAGCTGATTCTCCATAGACTTTCTGAGAACCACATCTGAACCCAATGGTCAAGCAGACACACGACCATAAGGGAAAAATGAATGCACCTGCATATTTAATCATCCTTTTCTTGTATTTAAATACCTTGAGGAGGAAAGCATTGCATGTTTTAGTGGGATTTTTCTTTACACTGTAAATAATATACCAACATAAGGAGCATGGGTGACCTTAAAACCCCCCTATCGACTTCTGTGGGGAATTTTGCTTGAGAGGGGAAGCTATCAAAGAAGCTTTTCCCTGAGTAAGAGCTAGAGAATGGGGCTTTAAGACATGTCCCCTATCTGCATGTGCATTCTTTGGGCCAAATCCTGCTTGCATTACTCATGCAAGTAAATACCATTGACTTTATTGGGAAAACTCCTATGAGTAAAGTGAGCAGGATTGACCTCTTTGTAGATGTTAAGGAGGGGTCAACTTTTATAGACAAGTTTCAAGAAGGGCACCCGTTATTATTTTATTAATTGTTTGTTGTATTGCATAGCACCTAGAGGCCTGCAGCTGAGACTGGAGCCCTTTGTGCTAGGACCTGTACAAACACAATGAGAGACAGCACCTAGGCGCTTGTACTCTAAATGGAAAAGATAAAGGGGTAGGGGGAGAGGGGAAAGATGTGAAATGACTTGCCACAAGCTCACACAGCAGATCAGTGGCAGGGCTGGCATTATCCTGGTTCCCAGTCCATGCTGCTGTCCGCGAATTACACTGCTACCTCCCCTTACTTTAAAGGTGAGAAATACAGATGGAAAGAACAAAGTGATGTTACATGCATTTTACAGCCACCACCATAGTTCATACTGTCCATTCTTTTTAAAATCTCAGCAGTCTTCTATGCAAAAATAATTCTAGATCACTTGAAATATTTGTGGTAAATACTGTGAATGGCTTTTTCAGATTTTATTTACTACAAGTTTCCTCTAAAAACCAAGAACCCAGCTGTAAATCAAATTAAAATTAATCTAAAACTGGGTGATTTTCATGGTATACTCATTTCACCCACTGTACTGGCTGACTTTTTATTCCAGGGTGGATGAAAATCAATTACTTAAATCCAATTTTTTATTTTTTAAAATTTCAATCAGATCTTTACATTTAAATTAAAACCAGGTTTTTGTTTTGTTTTTAAAAAAAAAAGCATTTAAAGTTTGAAATTGCCAACCTATGTTAAGGCCTAAATCTATAATCTGTTAAAATAGTTGGGATAGAAAATTTTTTTTAAAAAAAATTAAACAGTATATGTTTGCTGCCAAGTTTTAAAGATAGTCAAACTATTGAACTGGTAGAAATAAATGGCTAAGCACCTGGAACCAAGTTTGTTAAAATATTAAACCAGTTTTTGACAGCAGTAGTCTCTCCTGCAGGAAAGCTTGTTTTCCTCTTCCAATCTATAAATAAAAACTAGGTATGTATGAGAGGATGAGATCTACAAGAGTTCGAAACTCTTGAAGGACAAAGTGACCATAAACAAAATTCAATTCACTAACTAAAGATTAGTTTAAATAATCAGTTATTATAAATGTTTTGCACTGAAAACTAACTTTCCCCCATGTATCCAGCACACTTAAGGTAGTTTTATTTAAATAAAATCCTGTTTTTGTACATTTTTAATTGAATTTGGATTTCCATCCAAATAGAGCTTGACACAAGTAATAAAATTAATCATTCATCATTTTCTAACAGGAAAGAAAAATAAAATCAGAATCTGAATAAATGTAAGTTAAGTTATATAATTGTTACATGTGTGGTAGATATGGTGTTAGCAAAGTAGCATCAAATTTAGTATAAAGCTATATTTAGTTCCAAATCAACATGTTGTAATAGATTCTCATTTGTTAGTCACCTTCTTTCTTAGGAAAATATCTAAATGTACATTGCTCATAAGTATGGTAACTATTCTTAATTCTATCTGTACAAATGACCAGAAACAAATTAAAGCCAATGGACCCTGCCACATTCTTATAATTATTTATTTACTTTCTGTAGTACCCAGGAATGTGCTAGGCATTGTACAAACACAAATGCAACTTCTGTCCCTATGCTAAAGGGCTCACCCTCTGAAGAGACACAGCAAGCAGACAGAATAGTGCCGGGCAGAAGAATGGGGTCTGATGCACAAGTAAAAGTGGCCAGGTGGTAACTGAACACATCCTGATTTAAAAAAAAGACAAAAACATTTTATATATATTTTGGCCATGGCAAAGAAGTGAAGTGAACCAAAGATACAGAGAGGGTATCTCTGTGGCTAGCCCAGGTCACCTGACTCGGGCTCATGGGGCTCAGCCTGTGGAACTGTGCAATTGTGGTATTGTCATTTGGGTTCAGGCTGGATCCTGGGCTCTGGAACCCTTCCCCCTTGTGAGTCCCAGAGCTCAAGTTCCAGCCAGAGCCCAAACAGCTATACTGCAATTTTACAGCCCTGTTGCCTCAGTCCCACAAGCCCAAGTCAGCAGACCTGGCCCAGCTGCTGATGTTTAATTGCAGTGTAGACATACCCAGACTCTTGCAAAACTCTTTAATTAGCAACAAGCTACAACAGCAGGCCCCTAGCTTAGGGCAATGTACTGTGCTAGGGTTGGAGGCAGCCTGTGCAGATGTCACTCTAGATTATGCTCATGACATCATTAAGTGTCGGCAGCAAAGGTGCTACTGGCCAGAGTTGGGGCTCACACCTTGAGAAGATGAGATGGTGGTGGTGGTGGGTTCGCTGTGATGTGCAAGCATATGACCAATGTGCAATCCCAGGGACCTGATCAAAAGCCCAGTGGAAATCAATGAGACTTTCCATTGGCTTGGCTAGATTTTTGGATGAGACATTGGGGGGGGGATAGTGAATGGGGGCAATGCCCAGAGATGCCACTTGTGCATCCACCCTGGATATTGTTTGTTGCTCTATTGGTCTGTTTCCTTTGGATTTAGCCCTTTTCTCTCCATCCTTGTTCATTTAGTTGCTCTGTCATCTTAAATTCCCTGTGGTTTTGTTTCTTTACTTGACTTCTGCACCCCTGAATAGTGAACCAACTTCCTCTTTAACAGGCTCCCTTCCACTAGATAAGCAAATACTTTAACTGCTAATTTTGCGTGCATTTCAGTGCATAGGCAGTGCATCTGGCGACCACTTTAAGCAACCTGCTTCTGCTGAATTTTCATTGGCCTTTTTATGTCTTTCATTGCTCTCTGCTGGACCTCATTTCCTTTTGCCATAGTGCATGCTGCTAATCTTGGGGAGAGAACTACTTTCCTGTTGCTCAGGCTGTTCTCCAAGTTTACAGTATGTTTGTGGGGCAATGCTGGGAAAGCTTGCAAGCCATCCACTGACCATGCCATACTTTGCTCAGTAAATAATAGGGGCTTTGTTGTGGCATTCACAAACAGAGCCTTGTGCTGGGGTGGTGCAGCTCCAGCCTGTCCCAGTGGGAATGCCAGGAAGCTTTGTGCACAAGCAAAACATTGATTTCTGAAGTGCCATGCCATGTATGGAAAATATGCCCACTGCTGCACCTCTTCTGGGGAGGGGTTGAGATAAGTGCTTTATTATGCAACTGCCGGACTCCAGCGTGGAAGAGCTCCATCTCCTTTCTCTTCACCCTCATTGGTGTAGTTGATTTCCTCAGGGGGCACACAAGGCAAGCAGTTTCTGTGCTCTGTTGAACTGCAATTGTGGCTGGCTCCTGCATGGGTGGTTACTATGTTAGAAAGAGTAATGTGCAGTTATCAGTTCATCTCGCCTTTAGTTTCAAGTGATGAAAATTTTGTGCCTTTGGGACTATGAAGCAACCCCCTTTCTACCCAATGTTTAAATAACTACCCCATATATGACCCACCTTATTATGGCCACGGAGTGGCAATATTTCTGTCACTTGACACCTTTGCACAATGGCAAGACACTGTTCTATCCATCTAGTGAGTGAATGTGTAACTCTGGATATACCCTCATCCTTAGAGTAACATGTTTCTGCTCTAACTCCATGATTACTTATTCTAAAGTATTGATTTAGCATACTGTAATTGGCCTTTGAACCTGAGTCGGGCATGATTTATATTTAATTTCATTTGCTTTTAAAGGTTGTGTGGTGTTAAATGAAAATTCTTGAATAACAATATTCAATGATAACATTGTTTAATATATTTGAAAGTCATCTATGATTTGCATAGATTCAGGAACAGTGGATTTAATATAGATATAGATGTGGTGAGTTTGCTATTACAATAAGCTCAATAGTGTTGATTCCATAATTTAAGAAGTGGTGAGAGGTATGAATAAAGCCTATGGCAGAAATTTTCACAGCCAGGCACAGGACTTACCCACTGTAACAAGGTGCTGGCCAGGAGGCCCTGAGCCAGGCCCCTGTTAGCCCAGCTCCAATTAAGAAGCATTAATTGGGGCTGGCTGGGTATGCCATGCCTAACTGGTGGAAGAGGAGCACCTGTGGGCCTAATTAGCCGGGGGGCTATATAAAGCTGGCAGGAAGTGAAGGGGGTGGGGAAGAGAAAGGGAGGATGTGCATCCCTGCTGGCTGGAGAAGCTAGCTGTCCCCCAGGTTGCTGGTTTACAGCTGTCTGTAAATAGAAGGTGGTGGGAGCTGACACTCTTAATAAAAGAAGCACTGGTGATTGCACTTGGAGGAGTTCTCTGACTGATTTGTGTGAAGGCAAGCAAAGGCCTCGTTACACCCACTTATCTTCCATTTAAAATAATGGAAAATAAATCCCCTGCACTGCTTTGAAAATTTCAACTTGGAATTCTTCCCTGGAGTTCTGTAAAAGCTTTCAAATAGCCAGGAGCTTGGATTCCACTGTCCTTATGACAGTGTATTATTGCAGAGCTGGAGGGGGGGATATTTACTCAGATATATTTTCAGTCTATAATCAACAGGGAATTAAGATACAATTAATAAGGTTACAAAAGAAGGCTTTGGTAGGGCAAACATGTTTGTTTCAGATAGTGTTGAAAGTAAGTTGTGTGTCCTCAGTATAGGCTGATGCTAAAATGAGCACCATTAAAACTTTGGCTGCTGGTCTTGTAGTTGGGAGACCTTGGTCCTTTTCTTGGGTTTGCCACAGTCCTGCTGCTGACTTGAGCAAGTCACTTCACCTCTGTGCTTCTGTTCCACTTCTCATACTTTGTCTAGTCTGTATGTTTATTTGCATTATCACAGCAGGTTGTAGGCTCTTAAGGGAAGACTATAGATATCCATAGTAAGTGGCAGTGCCTAGCACAATGGGTTGGCATCTCAGTTGGAGCCTCTAGGCACTACTGTACCATAAATAATCCTGACATTTCTCTTGCCGTGGGTATTTGCATTTATATATATTTAGAATAGAAAGATTCCAGTTGGTTTTAATGAGCTTCTGATCACGCCACTGATTTTAATTTACCGATTTTAATTTACCGATTTTAGTGGGATACAGAATATTAACATTGGATGTTATTAAAAGGATCACCTTTCCCCTTTGTTAGAACGTCCAGAAGGGCATATAATGTTGCAAACTATATTCCTGCCTATAAGTGTCTCAATTAGAGTGTGCTCTTTGTATACAGGGGTTTTGATGTGCAAAATCCCTTCTCAGTTCTATGAGAAGCTTCACAAACTCTGATTCCATTAAGGTTTTACAGAGAGCTCTATATTTAGTGTTCTCTAGTGGAAACAGGTAACAGTTTAATTAAGATCTGCACAGGATTAACACTAGAGCTTTCTGAAATATTCACTGAGAAATTAAAAAACCCACAACATTAAAATGGGCCTCTTCTTTTCCCACCTTTGCAGAGCTTGTGCAAAAATGCAGTGCTTTCTGCAAAATTGTTTGTATCAGCAAATGTTCTGTGGAGCGTGCACTTTTTTTTTTTTTTTTTAAAGCACTGTCTGGATGTCAATGCAAATTTCCAAGCTAAATTTCCTGTGGTGCTTTTCAGTTTTGAGATGGGTTGGTTGGGTGTCATAATGTGGTTGAAGTTTCATGATATTTCTTGAGGATTCCAGATGATGTAGGTCTCCCCCAAGAGGCTACAGGAGGACAAAAAGGGGTCAACAGAAGCCGTTTTGCTTTGCTGCATAAAGCCTGTGTGAGAGGAAGTGAGACAACTCGTATCATAAAACTTCAAAGTTTGCAAAGAGAGGGAACAGAGCAAGTATTGTCCTTGTAGTCCTATAAGGAGCATAGCTATTGTTTAAATGGGAAGGTGAAATTACTGCTTCAGTTTTGAATCACAAGTATTCAGTGAAAACTTTGAAAGTGAAAAATACTCTGTGGTCAAGATTTTTGAAAACGGGTGCCTAAAATTAGGCACCTGAATCCAAATTTTGGCACCTAATTAATAGGTCTGATTTTTACAAGTCCTCAGAATTCAGCAGCTCCCACAGAGATCTCTCAGGTTGTTTTAATTCATTGAATGGCTACTCAGCTCTTTTTGGAAAATTAGATTACTAATGTGGGTGCCTAAATATAGACTCAGGAGCCTAATTTTAAAAAAGAAAAGGAGTACTTGTGGCACCTTAGAGACTAACAAATTTATTTGAGCGTAAGCTTTCGTGAGCTACAGCTCACTTCATCGGATGTATTCGGTGGAAAATGCATCCGATGAAGTGAGCTGTAGCTCACAAAAGCTTATGCTCAAATAAATTTGTTAGTCTCTAAGGTGCCACAAGTACTCCTTTTCTTTTTTACGAATAGACTAACACGGCTGCTACGCTGGAGCCTAATTTTAGGCATCCATTTTTAAAAAAAAAAAAATCTTGAGCCCTATTCTTGTATGCTGGGAATCCATAATCAAAACCACTTCTGTTAATCCCATTGCTAGCTCTTTGGCTGATCCTTTTTTAAGTAAAAATTGTCTTGCATAAGTGAGTAGGTACCAAACCTAGTGCCTTGCTGGTTACTTGGCTCTCCCTTTTTCCCCACTGGGCTATGCTGACTCCACTGAGCCACTTCAGTCTGAGTACCTCTACTTCCTCAAGTCCAAATGAGTGAAGAAGGCTGTTAATTCACTCTAGACTAAGCCTCCTTTAAGGTCATTTTCCAGATTCCTTCTTCCTGAGGTGCCTCAACAGGGAGGACCTATAGCCTTCCCCCTCCAGTTTGGATTAACTTCAGTAAAAGGAAAGTGGAAAATTTGCAATACGCATTAAGCATTCTATAAGCACAGTGGACCTAATTCACTCCTGGAGTAACTCCACTGTGAGCTGCACCAGAGAAAATTTTGGCCTAACTAGACCAGTCATTGTGCAAAGCACAGCTAGCTGGGCACTGAGCTTGCATCCAGGGAATACTGACTCATCCAAAAATAAATCCCGATCTCTTTACTGCCAAGCAGTGCTTTCCCCTGTATTTTCTCCATTCATGTTTACATTGTACTGGATCTTTGCTTTTATGTGTAAGGACTGTAGCAAATAAATATTAATAATAATGTCCTGCACTTCTGTGTTGAGTCTTATCCAAAAGGATCCCAAAGAACTTTGCCCATTGAAACTCAGCTGGTGATAAGTCAATGCTTCTGTGAAGCTACAACAGCTTAGGATTTGTGCACACATTCACCCACCACTAAAATGCAGTGACGTGTGGGATAAAACACAGGAACGGTTCAGTGACACACCACAACTACTCAATAATTGAATTGAGGATTGAAAATTGGGTTGGGCATGCCATGTCCAAATAATATGGCGTGGGGAGGGGGGGTGGAATTTAAGTGGATGGAATGTAGTCACGCAACTGTGACCTGAGTACAAAGAATGAAATCCATCCCCTTGGTGTGTTGTGCTCAGGTGGTACAAAAGGGCCTGAATCTGAGTTCTAATGCTTAGCTGGGAAATCAGTTTGCATAGAAAAACTCCCTATTGGTGTAAAACTGCTGTAGCTGGCTTCTGTACCGGCTGTCCACACACTCCCAGTGTTGGAGGAGGAAGAGAGCATGGCAATGCAGAGCTCCGCTATACCTATGTCCACTTGCTTGGGGTCTATTTTAAGGACCTTATTCCACTGGCATGTCTGCCCCTTAGCTTTTGCTAAACCTTCTCAAGTTTAGAGGTCTAAACCATAACTGCCACCTTGATAGCCCTTCTCCTCACCACCTCTCTGGTTGCAGAAGGTAATCTGGCCAATGCCCCTATAACTGTGGAAAGTGCAATGGATCGTAAATAACTACAATTGGACCACAATTTTTGGGTTTTTTTTGTCTCCTCAAAGAAAACACCACACAGGTCTACTAACACACTGTTTGCACAGGAAAGCCTCAAACTGAATGAACTCAGACTCAAAATTTGAAATGAAGTAGACTCTCTGGAAGATAAAATGCACTGGCTGAGCAATGCAGAGAAACCTATCACTGTGCCAAGCTTCCAATAATTACCATTTCAGTTCAATGTACCATAGGCGCTCTCTCTTAATCTTCTAAATAGGAAGCTTTGCAAGAAAATTTAAATTTGTCTCCTACTATCTGTTGCCTAAATGGTCTGGAAGATTTAAAACAAAAATTAATCATTTTTAAATTCTTGAACCCGCTGAGGGCAAGTCATCAGCTTCTCCTTAACCATTTTATAAAGACATACATCTCTGGGGATCACTTAGCAAGAAAATATTTTTTAAGTTTGCTCAAGGCCAATTTATCCCAGGCATTGAGTCTATTCAGCTGTAACTGCAAAAATAACTCTGATCACTTCCTATAATTACTGCTGATGAACAGCACTTCAACCAACTGATCATCAAGAACTGTGCAGCCATATTTACTGTAAGCTTGGGGCATGATTCTTCTCACTTATACCTGTCTGGGTCAGAGTAACTCCATTAGCTTTGGTGAAGTTACTTACATTGGTGTATGTCCGGAGTAAGAGGGGAATCGGACCTGGGAGGCCAGTTCCTCCATAAGTATGAATTTCCTTCATTGACTTTAATAGAATTATGCCGATTTACATCAGTAAAAGATTTAGCCTTAGATATTTTTTTTTCTTGACCACTAGTGAAGAAGGGATTTATAAAGTTTAAAGTTTTTAGCTAGACCCTTATTTGCCCCGTCTTGTCATGAGGCATGGTTTATAAAGTGAATGTTGATGGTTCATTTTATTGACCAAACACAGTTAAAGAATGTGAGAACCTATGAATATAGGGCTGATTTGGAACACACCTATGTTAAGGGGCTTATTCCTTCACCCATTTACTTCCCTGGTCCTTCTGGCATGAACAGAGAGCAACAATACCCGAAGTCCAAAGGTGCAAACAATTCAATGTTTATTGGGGTGAACTTCCAGCAAGCATGATTCCAGTTTCCTTCCTTAGTGTCCCCCTTCCTATCTCTGACACCACAGAGCCTTACCTGTGTCCCTGTTCCCATTCCCCACCTTAGCAAAACATGATTCCAATTTCCCTACCCCCATTCCCTGTTCCCATTTCCCCCTTACTTCCTGATTTACTGCAGACTATATAGTAAAACTTGAGTTCTGCTTAGCTATACCTTAACGTATCATTTTACTGAAATTTAACTAACTAATCCTAACATATTGTAACATGATTATTTAACCAATTATATCACACCACCTTAATTAGTTTACACCCAGCAAAAATAATTATACAGCAGACAGAAATGATCACAGAACCAGACAGAGACCATGCAAATAAACAATAGCAAAGTGAGAACTATAATGACAAAACCATACAGAAGTGAGGGTTTCACATCCCAGCTATTGATAAGTGAGTTCTTACCAGACAGGATGCTATCAAACTAAGTTTCCTTTTACATCTTCTAGGCACTTCCCTTTCTCTGGAGGTGATGGGCATTATCAGGACAGGACTGTATTCCTAACGGCCCAATAGCACCTTCTTTCAATGTGACTAGTCTGGAATGTGAGGAGGTGACCGGTCGCTTCCCAGCTTATGGCTGCCTCTGTTGCTTAGCCAAAGGCCTTAGCCTAAGAACAGGGCCTCAGGCTATCACAGTAAGAGAAGGACCTTACTGGCAGACAGTGATTTTGATTCTTTCTTTTATACCTCTGTTTACTAGCTAAGTGATAAGAATACACCTAAATTCTTAGAGTATAGGCCTTTACAGACAGGCCTGAATATCTATATCCTAACAACCTACACCTTTTTTTTTCCAAAGTGGTTGGCACTTACCTATGGGTTATATCATTTTGAATGGTGGAGGACCAAACAGGATACTTCTGTTGGAAGATGTTGGGCCACCAGACCTAGAACTGGAATGATAGCAGGACTTTGGGGCTCACAGTGCCTCCATTGAAATCTAACCAGAATCTGGGTAAATGGGGGGAGGAGATGGCTCTTAAAAATGCCTGAGTAACTCAGGGTTTGAGCCAAAGACCATTTGAATGAAATGAAAGAGTTCCATTCACTTCAAAGACCTCTGGATCACATTCTAGGGCTCCTGACCAAATTCTCCAATTTCATAGTTCCAATGTATTACACCAAATGGTCTAGTGTAAAGGGGCTGGAGAGGTTTTGTATATAAGGTATAGCTCCCAAATTTGCAGTGGCTACTCGAATGACACTTTTGCAGGATTGACTGAGTGAAGTGATCTTTTTTTTTCTGATTCAGCCAGTCTCCGCCTTCTAATAACAGTACTTTAATTATGGCACTTCCATCCCAGGGTCACAAGAGGCTTTCATCTTCCTGTCAGGTACATCAGTATTAGTATACTCATTTTACAGATTGGTAAAGCTGAGGCCTAGGGAGCTGATGTGATGATCCCAGGACCCACCGCAAGCCAGTGGCAGAACTGGGAATGAAACCCAGGACACTTGACCTTCATCCTAAAGTCTTGTCCATTACCACAACACCATTCTTTCTCTATTTGTCCCTGAAGTGTTTCCGTCCCTTTCCCTAATTTGTGCCTAATTTCTCTCCCATCTCTTTTTCTTAATGGTGGTTTTCCCTTTGCTATCACTTGGTTTTTTCCATCCCTTTCCTCTCCCTCATCCTTTTCCAATGACCTTTTTCCAGTCCAGTCTCCCTTTTAGTCCCATCTCTTCCTTAATTTCTTTGTAACCTCTCTGGTCCTGTCTCCCTCAAAACATGGCTGCCCCTGTGGGTAGAATTCACTGCTGCTTAGGCCCAAGAAGCAGCAGTGCTGGCCTATTCTTCCCCATTTCTTGCCCCACTGTGCTGCACAGAGTAAGACCCAGTATAGCTGAGGGAGCTGCCAAAGGGAAGGGGGAAGAAAACTTGGCTGTCTACTCATAAACCTTGTGAGTAGCCATTAGAAGTGGAGAGGAAGAGCTGAAAGGGAAACCTTGCTCACTGCCTGCTGCCCCACTCAGGAGCGACACTTCAGCTTGCATGAACTAGATAGTAACAGCAGGGGCGAATGTGTGACTTTCACTCCAGATTAGAGCTGGTAAGGAATTTCCCATTGAAATGATTTTTTGACAGAATACTCTGCAAAAATTGAATTTTTCCATAGGAAAAACTATAATTTTGCAAAAATTGTTTTATTTTTCTGTCAGGAAAACAAAAACATTTAATTTTAGGTCAGTTCAGCATCAACCAAAATGGTTCAGTTTAACAAACTGAACATTTAATTTGTCAGTCTGACATTAAACTGCAGTGGCCAAAGGTGCCACAATGCTTCAGGGCCCCATTCTTTCCTATGGCTCCTTGGCCACACTACATCTCCTATAATGCACCTTGGTCTCTCCTCTGACCAAGCTGCATCATGGGAGTTCTATGATCACAGTGCATCACAGCAGATGTAGCCCATAGTGGTTCTTTTTCAATCTGTGTGTGAAAAACCTTTCCCTATAAATGGCCCTGCTACTACATCCTAGCCTCTCTCTTCTTCTTGTTTCCTGACTCAGAGAAAGAGAAGGGGGGAAGGATGTGCCCCAAATTCTCCTTTCAACCCACAGAGTAGCCCATTTTTTAGAGCTTTAAAATGGAAGTGGCGAATGAGATATAGGGACCAGTCTTTTGTTGTCAGGGGATACATGAGACGACCTAAGAACTCTTCGCCAGCTCAAATTTCTGATGCTATGTGTCATGTTATGTTGGACTTTTTCCTGTCAGCATTTAATACAACATCCTTACATGACAGATGGAGACCAGAGAAGTGAAAAGAGGGAAAATGTGTAGAATATTAAAGGGAGAGAATATTTTTCACTGTGGTGCATGTTTTCCTCCTCTTGTCTTTCATTCAACCCTATGCCTCACTCAACAGGCATGCACTATGCTGGGCAGATAGATTGGTGTTGACACATGGAGTACAGCTGTTTGTACATAGCAATCTGTTTTTTGCAGTATTTACTAGCTAGTCAGCAGCCAGACTGTAAATAAAACAAGGAGGTGAAGGGTCAAGAGGTTGGAGGTGAAGGGTCAAGATCATGTATGGCTGTTTCACAGAAAGGGAGAGAGCATGTCTGTGACCTCTAGTACTGGCGGTATTTTATAACTTGCTTCAGAGGTGTTTCTTACTCAACAAAAATTACAGCAATAAGAAATTAGTGAGAAGGGGTCATTACAAAGGCCTAATTTATTCTTGTGTTATCGCTAAACATTCCATTGCATATTAATTTCTGTATGCGATTGTCCATCATTTACCCCTGCTCTTGTCCTCTTCCTCCCTGCCATGTGCCATGGTTGACTCTGCTCATGCTCCTTATTTAAAGCATGCTGCATATAGTGTATCCTGTACTGAGGATTCATTTACCCTGTTTTACCGATAGCCTAAGAATTCAATCCAACTCAGGGAGAGCCAATGCTTAAACTTTCCTCAGGGGCAAGTTATCTCATAATCTCCTAGTGCACAGTTTCTTGCAACTTCCTCAGAAATAGCTGGTGCAGGCCTCTGTCAGACACAGGATACTGGGCTAGATGGACTATTAGACTCATCCAATATAGCAACTCCTATGTTTCTCAGGAGACTGGAGCTGAAGTCCCGAAGCCTTGCAATAAATTAGAGATATTCAAACCATTTCGTACCAGTACAGAAGGTCTGTCTTTTCCCCAGAAATGTTTGCATTTTTCTACTTTGGTGTGGGGTTCATTTGTAAATATACACACTGTTTTTGGCCTTAATTTTCTTTCCTGGTTACCTTTTTATCCCTTCCACATGTTGACACATGGCGGTTAACTTTTTTTTTTAACTCCCACGCTTCAAGACGAAACTATACCCTGCAACTGATAACAGCTCTTCCTCTCTGCAACCACATTTTAGTCTAAAATGAATCTGAACAGCTTATAGACTCTGTAATTTTGAAAAATGAGGGTGGTGTTAATATGGTTAAAGCCACTCAAGAAAGCGATAGTCCTTTTTAGAAGAGTTGTATTGAACTTTCAGTTAAAACCCTAATACATTTATAACTCATACAAGGTCACAGTTTCCAGGTAGCCCGGGGCATGATGGGACTTCTCAGATGCAAAGCACTAAAGGGCTGTTAAACAAGCAGAAGAACCAAAGGAGTGTTTCCCATTTCTGTTCTTCAAGAAAAGGGAATGTGTATGCTGCCCAGTCCACAGAACATAATGCTTGCACACCTTGCAGGAGAATGACCCTATCTTGTCTGGTTCCCAAAACAGCAGGGTAGAGTGGAATGCGTGTAGCCACCAGGCCTCTTTCTCTTTCCTTTCCCAGAAGAGGGAAGAGAGGGATCTTATTAGGAGGGCAGGGTTAGTAAAACTTACTAGCTCAGTTATGGAAGCCATTGGGTCTTGCCAACTTTGCATCTGTCTAATCTAAATGTTACACCTATCACCATAGTATCTGAGTGTTTGGAGTGCTTCAGATTTGCTGGGCGGGGGTTGAATTTGGACTTTCAGAAAGCCTTTAACAAGGTCCCTCACCAAAGACTCTTAAGCAAAGTAAGGAGTCATAGGATAAGAGGGAAGGTCTTCTCATGGGTTAGTAATTGGTTAAAAGATAGGAAACAAAGAATATGAATAAATGTTCAGTTCTCACAGTGGAGAGAGGTAAATAGCAGTGTCTCCCAAAGATCTGTCCTGGGACCAGTAGAGTTCAAAATATTCATAAATGATGTGGAAAAGGGGATGAACATGGAGGAGGCAAAGTATGCAGACAATACAAAATTACTTGAGATAGTTAACTCCAAAGATGACTGTGAAAAGTTACAAAGGGATCTTGCAGAACCAAGCAACTGGGCAGGAAAATGACAGATGAAATTCAATGTTGATTGGAAAACATAATCCCAACTATTCATGCAAAATGATGGGCTCTAAATTAGCTGTTAACTTCAAGTTCTCTTTCTTTAATAGTATCATGGATAATTCTCTGAAAAACCATCTCCTCAATCTGTAGCAGCAGTCACAAAAACTAACACAATGTTAGGAACAATTAGGAAAAGACTAGATAAGAAGACAAAATATCATAATGACACTATATAAATCCATGGTATACCCGCACCTTGAATACTGCATCCAGTTCTGGTTGCCTCACCTCAAAAATATTAGAATTAGAAAAAGCACAGAGAAGGGCAGCAAAAATTATTAGGGGTAGCGAATAGCTTCCCCATGAAAAGAGATCAAAAAGTCTGGAACTGTTCAGGTTGGAAAAGAGATGAGTAAGTGGGGATATGATAGAAGCCTATAAAATCATGAATGGTGTGGAGAAAGTGAAAAGAAAGTTATTTAACCCTTCATATAGCACACAAACAAGGGATCACCCCATGAAATTAATAGGCAACGGGTTTAAAACAAACATAAAAAAGTTCTTCACAGAATGCACAGTCAACCTGTGGAACTCATTGCCAGGGGATATCATGAAGGCCAAAAGTATAACTGGGTTCAAAAAGGACTTAGATAAGTCCATGTAGGATAGAACCATCAATGGTTATTAGCCAAGATAGTCAGTGATACAACCCCATGCTCTGTGTGTCCCTTAACCTCTGACTTCTAGAAGCTGGGACTGGACAACAGGAGATGGATCACTATATACACTACCCTGTTCTGTTTGCTCCCTCTGAAGCATCTGGCACTGTCGGAAGGATACTGGGCTAGAGGGACTATTTGTCTGATCCAGTATGGCTGTTCGTATGATTTTTAGGTGACTTCAGAACTTTAAGCGAACCTCATAGTGGGCAAATGTATGTGAACTGAACTCTCGGTCAAAGCTTGCTGAAAAAGGTGAACCCAAGCTTGTGGTTTTCATGCAGCAATATTTTGCAGCTTCAGGTTACAAGAGTCATAAATTCTACGTACATACAATACCCTTGGTGTATAAACAGCATCAGAGAACAACTAGAGATTGCTCAGAGATTAAATAGTGTTTAACAGTGAAATAAATTCTCTGTTTCTTGGCAAACCTCTTGATGCTTGTCATGGCTTTTCTGCTGACTCTGTCTGCTGTGGAAGGTCAAGCAGGCTTAGGTAGCAGGGCAATAATAGAGTCCAAGAGTAGTGCATTTCTGAGTATTTGTGTCTACGTACTTTAGAAGTCAGAACCCACTGAGCATTTCAAAAGATCTAATAATGCATTACAGACCTACTTGTCCATAACTCTGTAGACTTTTGCAGTTTTGCTGGGTAGAATGTACATGGTTATCTATAGACTCAAAGGCTTTGAATTTTCAAGGCAGTAAACAGAGATTTAGCAACTGTTCCCATTTGTGTCATCAGCAATCTGTCAAACCAGTGTGCACTGCTTTGAAAATACAGCTGCAGAGGCTGAGAGGAAGTGTTTAGTGATAAGGACTCTGGACTGGGGGTCGAGATCTGGGTTCAATTTTCAGTTTTGTCACAGAGTCCCCGTATGACCTTGGGTAAATCACTTAACCTCTCTGTGTCTCAGTTACCAAAGGTAAAATGGAGATGATAAATTTTTTTTATCCCACTCTTTGTCTGTTTTGTCTTCTTAAAGTGCAAGCTCTTTGCAACACAGACCATGTGTGTCCCTGGTACCTAGCACGACAAGATCCCAATTTTGGTTAGGACCCCTCGATATTAATGATATACAAATAATAAATAATAGTAAGCCATGTGTTGGCTATAATGCTGGTTGGGAAATGGAATTTACGTCCTTCATGAAGTTCTGAAATTTTTGGGAAAAACCTCATGCTGAATCTGTTTGAAAAGTCGAAAATGCAAAAATAGTTTGTGGAATGGAAATTCCAAAATATTTTGACTAGGAAACAGCAAAACAACCTTACTGAGATGTTTCATTTTCATAATGTCAAAGTGATTTTTTTATGTCAAAACAGTATATACTATAAAATATTTATAATTTTATAAATAAAATTTGTCAAAACAAAACAATCAGAGTAATGAAACCAAAGAAGTAGAAATGAAACAAAAAATCAACATGAAATATTCCATTTGAATTTCAACATTTTTTCAGTTGAAAATTGTATTGAAATGGACATTTTCCTGCAAAACATTTAGTTCTATGAAACAAAGTTTTCTGATAGAAAAATATTCTGTGGTTGTTGTTGTTTGTTGGGGTTTTTTTAACCTGTTCTCCTTGGCTATAAGTGGAAAGCATCCAAATACCTTTATACTATTTACTTTTTAGACACTGAGACCATGCCTCCAGAACAACTTGATATATCAAAAAACGCAATCTCACCATACCAAAACCCTAGATCTAAACACCTCCACATTTTCAGGAGATTCAGTATCCAAACTCGGCTTGGCATCTGGCATTCACAGTTCACCCCTTTTTCCACAATGGTCCAAAACAAACCCTGTATCCAAGCCCCCAGACATTTAGGACATAGGACTTTGAAATCCTGATTGACTTGGATCAATCTCTACTATTTAATTAATCCTTTCCCACATGTCCCTGCCCATACAAATTCATTGCATTATGTTTTTGTTTTTATCAGTAAAATCTGATAGTGATAAAATTCACTGTGCAAACCTCACTGCAACTTTCCATCCTAGGCACTTCACTGTTGTGATGGGGCCAAATTTACGATTCCACTGCAGCCCCTTTATGCTGTTAATTGAAAGTCACTACAACCCTGATCCTGAAAGCAGCTCCATGCGAGCATACCCACTAAGAGTTGCTTGCAGGACTGGGGTCATACGTTGCATTGTTTTTAGCATCCGAGCAGCTTAAACCCGTGGGGTTCCACGCTAAACCATACATGGCCAATATCATACTATATGTGTCTGAACTTCATCCTGTCTTTCACTTGTCCAGTACACTTCCGCCATCAGCCTGATATGTGACGCCTGTCACTTCTGTTGATAGCTTTGGGGGCAGCACATTTCCCTGTTCATCTTTGCCAAATTAAGGAGCAAAAATAACAGCATAGAATTCTCTGTGGGAATAAGAATTATTGACTGGGCCAGGGTGGGGCAGGGAGGAAATAAAGGTTTGTGTTCTAACATTCAGTTTCTCTGACATTATTTTAGTACCAACAAATTTTGTGCCCGTCATTTAGCATTTTTAGATTTAAAAATTGTGGCTTAGTATTTGAAACTGCCGCTTCAAGTGCATCTGTTTTGACTCTTGACCTGCTCCTGGAAGTTCCAGTTTCAGAAGCAGCAGATGTTTATTTTAAAATATAACAAAACCAACAAAGCAAGCCAGATCATCAGCTGGTATAAATCACTATTATCTTCAGTGCAGCTATCCTAATTTACATCACCTGAAGATCTGGTTCAATGTTTTGTGCCTTTCTAAAAAAGAAGCAATATAAGGAAAAGAAAATCAGATTTGTTTTTGGAGTATGAAATATTTAGACCATTGACAGGATGGATTCCACAGTTAATATAGTCATTTTGCTCTGTAATTACGATGTGGTGGTACTTCAAAACATAAATAACTTCTTTTAAAAGACCTTTATTAAACCCTTTGAGCATTAAATGGATAATGGCAAATTCAGTTTCTGTGTATCAGTTATGGACGTCCCTCACTGGGATATACTACTCAGTCTTTGCATTCTTATTTCTATTTTCCTCTTGTTTGTTAAATAATCACCTCAGAAACCAGTGCCTGTATGGACAGGTAATTTCAAATCTTATTTGATGTCTTATCCATTTTTTCCTCCTATATTACTAAGATGGCAATGTTGCCTAATGGGTAAAGAATTAGTGTGTAAATGAATGAAGAATGAAATCAGGACTGTTGAGTTATATTCTCAACTCTGTTACATTAGTAGGCTCAGAGAGTCAATATCTTTGTGCTTTAGTTTATACTTCTATGAAATGGATGTAATATCACTTACATATCCTACAGGGTCCAATTCATTAATGTCTGAACACAATTAAAGGTCCTCGGATGAAGGATTCTACATATGGTAGTATTTTCCAAGATTGTGTTTGTGCAGCCAGTATTCTTTTAATAGGTTCTGTCTCATCTTTTTGTATTGTACTACAGTTCTAATATACTATATTCTAAGAATAAAAAACTACAGTAATACTGTCCATATGCAGGAATCACTTTGCCAGGGCACTTTTTTGTCTAATAAGTTAATGTAAAGTTGAATTACATGCTCTAATCTTTATTTTGCTTGGCCTGTGTTTTTGACCCAGGTTGATCTCTCTCTAGTGCCAATTCTATTTAGTTCTCTGTTAGAATTCTACACTGGATTCTCATCTTTTGTACTGTTTGATCTGTGGATTCTTTTTGTGTTTTAAATCTGTTTCTAATTTCAGTCTCGGGTTTCCTATGTTAATTACAAGTACACTGTGCATAGGAAGTGCATAGGACATGACCAAGTTCCTTTCTTTCATGCCTTTCAAAGGTAATTTATCCTCACATTGGCAATGTCATCTTTGACATGTTAATGTTTTTAGGAAAAGTCTCCAGCTAGATAGGGAATCATACTGCTTGTGTGAGAGGAAGAGGTGCTTGAAGGACAAATCAAAAGCCCTTTTCATTCAGATTAGTTGAGCATCGATTATCAAAAACTCGTCTCCCTCAGAAATCTGCTTCAGAACAAAGTGAGGTAGGATAGTAACAATAATTGTATCAGATCCTTTGAAGTTCTGATATTCCATAGCAACTTCACAACTAGTCCAATTACAGTGGTGGTCTACCAGAAAAAGAATGACTAGCTCTAATCCAATAGGGATATTGCAATGAGACATTAGACGACTGCATGAGAAGAGCATAGGACATGACCAAGTTTCTTCCACTGATATCCTCTCAGTGGAGGACAATGGAAAACAGTTTTTCCAAGATCAATGGCAATCCTGGGAGAAAAAGTAGCTATCATGCATGCATAATAGTAATCCAATATCTTTATCATATAAAAATTAAGCTTGTTCATCTCTCGACATAAATGCAAGATCATACCAATCCCTATACCAATAACTGTGCTGTATTCCCCTTTGCAGAAAGCCCTGCATATGGAGCAGTGTGCATGCTCCAAAAGGGAATCTTAGCTCAGACTCACAATTTATTCCCTGTTCTTCCATTGCTCTTGGAAGAAGTAATTGGCTACTGGTCCTGACTTGAGAAGTGTAAGGTTATGCATTTAGGAATTAATAACAAGAATTTTAGTTATAAGTTGGGGACGCATCAATTAGAAGTAACGGAAGAGGAGAAGGACCTTGGAGTATTGGTTGATCATAGGATGACTATGAGCTGCCAATGTGATATGGCTGTGAAAAAAGCTAATGCGGTTTTGGGATGCATCAGGAGAGGCATTTCCAGTAGGGATAAGGAGGTTTTAGTACCGTTATACAAGGCACTGGTGAGACCTCACCTAGAATACTCTGTGCAGTTCTGGTCTCCCATGTTTAAAAAGGATGAATTCAAACTGGAGCAGGTACAGAGAAGGGCTACTAGGATGATCCAAGGAATGGAAAACTTGTCTTATGAAAGGAGACTTAAGGAGCTGGGCTTGTTTAGCCTAACTAAAAGAAGGTTGAGGGGAGATATGATTGCTCTCTATAACTATATCAGAGGGATAAATATAGGCGAGGGAGAGGAATTATTTAAGCTCAGCACCAATGTGGACACAAGAACAAATGGGTATAAACTGGCCACCAGGAAGTTTAGACTTGAAATCAGACGAAGGTTTTTAACCATCAGAGGAGTGAAGTTTTGGAATAACCTTCCAAGGGAAGCAGTGGGGGCAAAAGATCTATCTGGTTTTAAGATTCTACTCGATAAGTTTATGGAGGAGATGGTATGATGGGATAATGGGATTTTGGTAAGTAATTGATCTTTAAATATTCAGGGTAAATAGGCCAAATCCCCTGAGATGGGATATTAGATGGATGGGATCTGATTTACTATAGAAAACTCTTTCCTGGGTATCTGGCTGGTGAATCTTGCCCATGTGCTCAGGGTTTGGCTGATTGCCATGTTTGGGGTCGGGAGGGAGTTTTCCTCCAGGGCAGATTGGAGAGGCCCTGGAGGTTTTTTTGCCTTCCTCTGTAGCATGGGGCATGGTTGACTGGAGGGAGGCTTCTCTGCTCCTTGAAGTTTTGAACCATGATTTGAGGACTTCAATAGCTCAGACATGGGTGAGGTTTTTCATAGGAGTGGGTGGGTGACATTCTGTGGCCTGCGCTGTGCAGGAGGTCGGACTAGATGATCAGAGTGGTCCCTTCTGACCTTAGTATCTATGAATCTGACCACTCTCAGAGATTACTGCCCCTGTTTTGGCTCAGTTGTGCTGGCCGGCGCACTGGAGAGGATGAAGCCAATTCCCTAAGCACCTGTGTTTGTATGTAGGAAATATCTGGCTCATAGTCCCTTGTACTCCCAACTCAGAAGTTGCCCCAAACAGAAAAGTTGTTAATTACCTAATTAAAAAAATACTTCAAAAATATGGAAAAACTGAGGTTGTATTAATAAATTGCAAAATATTTATTGAATAATCATGTTAGTTGATTATATTGGCAGCAATTTTTGAAACCAAATTGCTTCTGTTACTTTGTCCTTTTTTATTGAGATATACTTAGCTGCAACAGAGACGATAATAAGCAGTTAGCTGATAATCCTGTGCAAACACTGGGACCTTGTTTCCAAGAGCGATTTATCACTGAGAACAGCAAAAAATAAAGCCTGAGGATTCTAGTCAGTTTCTGGTTGCATTTCTGAGCGCACATAGCATCCATTTTCCAACTGCAGATCTTGTGCAGGTGTGTTCACCTGACGGAAAAGCTGCATAGTACTCATCAAAAATAATCTCTGTCATGCATGACCATGCAGTCCAATATAAAGCTCACCAAGTTCAATGGAAAAATGCCTATTGCAGTAAAGCAAGACCAACCATTTAGTGGAGCAGGGATTTAAATAACTGGCACAGTGATCTCTCCTTTTTTAGCCATGCAAGGGGCTTGCACAGGTATTATGAACACAAGGTAATGTCCATTGTGATCACTGACAGATAGTGTCTCCATTACTGGATAGTGCACAGAAAAGATATTAGAAATGTGGAGAGAATTGTCAATGCAAACTTTTCTCTTGGTGGCAATCCTACTACTGACATTTCTGCTGCCTACAATAGCTGCTACCTATACATCTTCAACTGTTGATGGCACATGCTGTTCTGGCCACATGCCAAAACAGAGCAACTAGTTCCAGTGCCCCAAATATAAACATTTTTATTATTAGCACTTACATAATACTTTTAATCTTTAAAGCACTTTACAAACAATCATTAATCCTCACGACTCTCCTGGGAGAGAGATGAATGGTCTGTAGTGCAAAGATTCAGGCCTGGTCTACACTACAGAGCTAAGTCAATCTAAGTTATTCAGCTCCAGTTACGTGAATAATTCTCCTGTCGACTTACCTTATGTGTCTCATTCTAGTGGATAACCGGAGTTGACAGAGTGATCTGCGGGCGATTTATCAGGTCTAGTGAAGAAACACTAAATCGGCCCTGGGTGATCCATGATAAGTGAAGAAATACCCTCATTCTGAGCCCCTGTGAAAATTAACCCATAAGTGGCTTGGCTAAAAGCTACAAAGAAGGTCACTGTCTGAGTCAGGATTAGAACTCAGGAGTTCCTGAGTCCCAGGACTATGTTCAGGCCACTGACCTATGTCTCTTGGGGAAAGCAAAAGAAACTTTGTTACCTGTTGTATACTGGTGTGAAAGACTGATCAAAAAGCTCTGGATTTGGAATAAAGTTGCTTTGCTATTCTGGTGGGAGAGAATTGAGCACAGCTAGAAGAAAACATTTAGATACTCTGTTTAAATTGAACGACATACCACAGGTGCTCTTTCTTAAGACCCATATGTAACCAACATTAAGATTAATGAAAGATTAATGTTACAAATAAATAGCGAATAGCAGCTGAACATGAATAGTTGAAGACAGTTCCCCTTATAGCCCTTCCCAGCCCACAAGCTTTCTATAATGCTTATTTCCATGGTAATTCACTGATTGGTGTGGATTTGTCAGTTTTTACCTTCACATTTGTTGTCTGTTAGCTAATTCTTTGTTAACAATCGATAGCGGCAACATATACTGATTTGCTGACCTTCAGTATTGTACTGAACACAAGATAAATAAACTATAGATATTGCTTTCATTTTAAGTTGTAGTATTACTGTCACTTTTTTTGGGGTTGATCCTATCGTCCTTACAACAAATTCCTGTTGAAGTCAACAGAAATGGTGATTGCAGGACAGGGCCCATTAGTTGACTTCATCCCACAGTTCCATGCAAGGCAGGGGGTGATTTTCACAGCTGTCTGCAATGTTAGAGACAAGGCAATGATAAACTCTTCAGTACCCTTGCTCTGGAGCAGTCACACAGGTAAAGCTCCCATTGGGCCCAATGGTAGCTTTGCTTGAGAAAGGGGCTATAGGATAAGGTCATAAGTAATTAGATATCTAGTTGTGAAAGAACAGAGAAAAATAGGTATATATATTGTTTGGTCAGTTTTGTTTTTGCTCAGAGATCAGAGGCTTTAGAGCTAGTGGGTATATTTTACAATTTTCATGCTAATTTAGAAAAAAATCATAGCAGGTATATTTTGAGTTTTTATATAATATTTGGTGTGAAATGCTTTCCCTTGGGGAGAGCTAAAATTGAAATAAATTATATACATTTTATAGTGGAAAACATTACTAGGCTTCAGGGAAGAGTAAAAGTTGTTTGACCATGAAGATTACTAGAATTCTTATCTTCTTTCTTAGATAGTCTATCAAAGTATGTAACTTCCTGATTTTAGGGTTCAGTTCTGCCAGATACTGAACATTCTGGTTCTGATCATCTCAAGCACATGCTTAATTTTATGTAGTGCCTTTTCTTTAATGGTACTACTTGTGTATTTAAAGTTAAGCTATTGCTTAAGTGCTTTGCTGGATTGGGATGAAAGTTGTATGCATCTGGTTGAATCAAGTCTTTACACATTTATCAGAAGGAATAATTAAATCTTCAAAATTGATGGGAGGGTAAATAATGATTGGCTTGTTTTCTGCTGTGTCGTAAGTTGCTTGATTCTGTCTAAATCACAGTAATTAAAAATAATAATAATGTAAGGCATATTTAGTAGAGAATGTCCAGGAATTGCAGCTCTGCAAGTCTGGTCTGGAAAGCAAATTGATTATTTTGGTAGAACTGCATGTTCTCTGAAAGCCAGTATTGGCAGGATGCTTCCTCTTAGGCCTTTTGGAATCAGCAGTGTTTTCCGTTTTCCCTTTATGAGTGGAGGTTTTCAGGTTCAAACACCATCCCATTTTATACTGATATTAATTCTGGAGCTGAGGAAGCCATGTTCAGAGCTGGATCTTTCTCAGGTTCAGAACAGTCTTCGATTCTAAAGCTGGATCAGGTCTATAGTACTGCTTTCACTTTGGATGTGAAGGAACCAAAATCTTGCTATCTAATTTTTTATGAGATTTCTACTGAACTGGGCTAGGAATCTCATTAAATCAATTATTCTGACAAGATTTTTGAATCCAACGAGAGGATTCCTTCTAATTTTGGATCTGACCTTGAACCAGAACTGTAGTAGGGATAGTACTGGACTTGGTGATTCAGTTCCAATCCTCCCTGAAATTAAATGGGTTTGGATTTGAGGTTGGGGATTATTTTTGGCCTATCTCTAATTAAAACAAGAAAGTGGATTTTTTTTTTGTAATAAAGGAATCGAGTTAAATCCCTTTTCAGTTAGGTCATGACAGTTACAATTCCCAATGTCTTATCTCTGATGACCTGCTCTGCACTTCAGAATTAGATCAATTTAGCTACATCAGGACTGTGATTTCACATCTCAAGCGCTGTAGTTAGAAAGAACTCACCCCACCCACCTCCCATGTACACACAACTAGGTGGATGGAAGAATTCTTCTGTTGACCTAGCTATCGCCTCTCAGAGAGGTGGATTAACTACATCAGTCAGAAAACCTCTTCTGTAGATGTAGGAACATCTACGTTACAGTGGTGTACCTGCAGCTGTGCCACTGTAGTGCTTATAGTATTGATGTAGCCTAATTTAGGGTTTATCTACACGGGGATACGCAGGACAATTAATCCAAATTAACTAGTGGTGTGCATTTAAAGCAGGTTAGTTAAATGGCATTTAAACCCCTATGTGGACATTCTCATTCAGAATTAAAGTAGCCTTAATTCGGTTTAGTTTCATTTACAAAGAACTGAAATGCTAACCACATAAACTGAAGATGTTGTTGTTATGTTAGTGATATCCCAGGCTATCCTAATTGCAGACCTTGTTAACTCTTTAACACTTTTAGTATTATGAGAATTCAAGACTAATAAAAAGGATTATTTTGGTTGCACTCATGAAACAATTGACTCAAGAAATGAAGAAACTTGAGTACATTAAAGCATCTATCAAATTTAAATAGCATTTATATGACTCCAGAAGGGAGGACTGTAGCTGGATGGTCATTTAGAGCCTAAATGTCTAGGTTAGATGGTATCCTATGAACCATTAAAAAGGTTTATTTAATGGTTTGGCAAGTTGTGAACATTCTAAAAATAATAATATTATGTGGAGTGAGGGTTGGCATGATATCAAAACCAGTGGAGGAAAATGAAGCTTAAGTTTACCTTTTACAGTCTATTAAAAGCAATAAATGTGTAACAATATTATTGAGTCTCAGTGTCAGTGATTTTCATTATGTGATAATATATAAAATCATCTCAAAACATAACACGGGCATTTCTGTCCATAAGAAAAGGCATATTTGCACAGAAGTACAGCAGATGCCACTAGAGATGGGACTGAATCCCAAATCCAGCTGATCCCATGATACAAAATGTGTGAAATTTCAGATCACAATCCAATTGTACTGTCTAGGCCCATCTCTAGGCTGGGATTTGCACTGGTGACAAAGGGAGTCAGATACCCAACTTCCATTATGCAACTTTATAAAGTCCACCTCTCATGAGACTAGGGGTGAAATCCTGGCCCCATTAAGGTCACTGGGAGTTTTGTCATTGAAGCTGATGGAGCCAGGATTTCACCCTAGTCCTGGGATTCTGAAAGACAAAGAATACAGAGCTTATCAAAACAAACCTATGATGAAAAATCTCATCTTAAACATATACATGACAAAAGGAATAAATCTGTGTGTAGTGTCCTGGAGGCCTGGTTAATTCTGGCAAAGTGTTCATTGAATTTAGGACTACAAGATTAGAGGCCATAGAGAAGAAAATTTCCTGTAACCTGGCCTATGTGGAAAAGAGGTCTGCTATGCATAGATATAGACCTGTTGTACATTAAGTGTTTCCTCAGGATCATCTCTGACTTGTCTACAATGTACTATGGCTTATTTTTTTCCCTCTCCAAATCCATCTTGACTTTCTTAAGTCAGTTTTCCTAAGCATGGCCACAGTTCTATAACTCCTAACACTTACAGAATCCAGCTTCTGCTACAAGCTACTTACAGCACTAAACAGCTTACATTTATGACTACATTTTCAAAAGTAGCCTCTAATTTTCAGTGCTTCAGTTTTGGGTGCATGATGTTAAACATTTAGGCCTTGACTGTCAGAAGTTCTCAGCACCTACAGTCCCCACCAAAGTTAATGGGAGCTGTGAGGGCACAGCACATCTTGCAACAACGCTCTAGGGACAATTTTTTTTTCCAAATTTGGTACTGAAGGTTAGATAACTAAATCCATACTTCAGCATCTAAATGAAAGTGGCCTGATTTTCAAAGGAGTTGAGCACCCACAAAACTCATTGACATCAATAGGAGCGGCAGGTGCTCCTTGGAAAATAAAGCTACCTTTTATTTAGATACCAATGTACTTATATTGCATCAACCGGGGAACCTCAAGTAGGAGTAGAGAGATTATTTTACCTCTGTGTTTGGCATTGGTATGACCACTGCTGGAATACTGTGTCCAGTTCTGGTGCCCATGATTCAAGAAGGATGTTGCTAAATTGGAGAGGGTTCAGAGAAGAGCCACGAGAATGATTAGAAGCTCAGAAAACATGAATTATAGTGATAGTCGAGGAGCTCAATCTATTTAGCTTAACAATGGGAAGGTTAAGTGGTGACTTGATTATAGTCTATAAGTACCTATTTGGAAACAAATATTTGGTAATGGGTTCTTCAATCAAGCAGAAAAGTGTATAACACAATCCAATGACTGGAAGCCAAAGCTAGATGAACTCAGACAGGAAATAAGGTGTAAAGTTTTGACTGAGAGTAGTTAACCATTGGAACAATTTACTAAGGGTTGTGATGGATTCTCTGTCACTGACCATTTTACATCAAGATTGGATGTTTTTCTAAAAGAGATGCTCTAGAAATTATTTAGGGGAAATTCTGTGGCCTGTGTTACGCAGGAGGTCACATGAGATGATCACAATGGTCCTTTATGGTCTTGGAATCTATGAATATGAATTTAGGTTCCTGCCACAGGGTGACTGACCCTTTAAGGTAGTGATGGATTCATCCCCACCTGTGATGGATAATTTGCCTTCCAGATGAGGCCGCAGAACCAAATGGGGCATACATGGCCCTTTTAAAAGACCTGGAAAAGCTCAGTTTAGAGGACAGGAACTACAGGAAGTGGGTTGGGGGTCTGTGGTAGGTCCTGGTGCACAGTGACTCCCAGGCTGGAGGAGAACTGGGGAGAGATGCAAGGAGCAGAAAGACTCCCACAGAAGTCTTAGGTTAGTGGAAGATTCTTTAGAGCCCAGGGCAGGAGTCTGCAGAGGGCTGAGCCCAGAAGGGGTGGTAGAGTGAGTGGGGAAAGGATGGATGGGCCCTCAGGGAAGAGGGGCTGTACCTGGTCTGAGACTGGGGACAAGATTCTTTTGCGTTTGGGGTTTTGTTTGGACCTTAATGCCCCAGAAGAAGTGGACCCGTATGTGACTCAGCCTGAGATCTAAGTCACCTCAGCAACTGAACATGTTGAAAGCTGTGGATGGTGTTGAAGGCCCAAGAGACAAACTGAGTCAGGGTGTCTGCAGTAGCCTTTCATGCCACAATGGGGTGCACTCAGAGTCTGCATCCTACTGCATACTTAAATTTGCATATCTAGGCTTAGAATTTTGGCCTGGGTGTCAAAAGCGGGGTACCTAAAAACTGAGACTTGGAAAATTAAAGGCTGGTTTTGAAATATTGTGGCTTAATTTCTGCTCAGCTTTTTTGTTTAACAACAAGACTGTTTCCGAAAAATTATAGTGAAAGCAGGCCCTGGCATCCAGGGGAAGGCTGTAAAACATTTCCCATCTTCAGGCCTTGAGATCCAGCAAAGCACAAATATGGGTATCACTGTAAGCACTCAATGACTACTCACAAGCATAAAGTTATGCGAGTGCTCTCCTGGATCAAGGTTTATTCTTTCTACTCTAGTGCAACTGCTCAGTGAAGGCATTTGCAATGCCTTCCATTTTCTAGTCCCCTTTTTAACAGTCACAAGCTGATTTCTTTTCAAAGATGAGTAACAATTGGCCTTAAATTTCATGTGGACATTGGGAGCTTTTCACTAGTTTTTCATTCTAAAGAATACATTGAAGACTTTGTTTTAGAACCCCAGGACAATTGGCTCAGTGATTTTCCTTGTTGGTCATGGTATCTTCAGTAACCATTATTTAGTATTTAAAATGGTTCATAAGGTCAGAGAGGCCTTTTTATTTCATTAGAATGAAACTAAGACTACAGATAAGTCATTAAGGAGGCTATAAATCCCTATGCTTGTGTGTGTGTTTTAACAATGATTTGTAGTAAGCTTAGCATAATCTCTTTAAAATTTTAAGTAGAGTAAATAGGAACTGCACTGGACACTTCATATTTCAGGAGAGTTTCCAGATTGACATCAGTGGTGTTACGTTAGGCATGAATTTGGCCCACTTTGTTGTGGAGTATATAATGAAAAAATGTAAGAGGAAAAAAAGATTTTGGACTTGATTCTGATTTCACTGTGAATCAGGAAAGCACTCATCTAAAATTAATGGAGTTACACTGCTGTAAAAGTGATCTAAGAACAGATTTAGACCCAGCATCTCCAAATTACAATCGCTAATAGCAAACCGCATATAAGATTCACAGAAATAATCTCAGGTTTCAGAGTAGCAGCTGTGTTAGTCTGTATTTGCAAAAAGAAAAGGAGTACTTGTGGCACCTTAGAGACTAACAAATTTATTTGAGCATAAGCTTTCGTGAGCTACAGCTCACTTCATTGGATGCATTCAGTGGAAAATACAAAGGGGAGATTTATATAATAATAATAATCTCCTTTTAATTACCTACCCACCAGTACCATTTTGCTGCGTTTTTGATCACATTGTTCAGTGGAATGGCACTCTAAGTAGTGGTGTATGTTGTAAACATAAATATCTAACAATTTACCAAACACAAGAATAGTACAGGAAGTACGGATGTTCTCTAATATCCTTATCATGCCATTGCCACACATGTAAACAAATGAAAAGTTAGCATGTAGCCTGAATTCAGGATTGGACCCTATCCATGAGAAAGAGCATAGCGTCGAAATAGATTACAGCATTTTCTACTGTGAAATGAACATGTGTGTGAAAATGATACAACCAATTTTCTTGCAAGGTTACAAAATATTTAGAATGCTAAAAATGCACTTTTCCAATATCCTTCTTAAAATATTTCCTTTTAACCCAATTGAATTGGTTTTCTTAGCTATAATTTTGAACCTGGTTGTATTGTCATTAGACTTATTGTGTGAATACTCTGTCTGGTCTGGTGAAATGGGCTTATTTTTGAATTTCAGTGTTCATATTTGGCTGTTAACAAGCTGTCAACTTCTTCTGTGAATTAGGAGGAGCAGACGAGGACGGGTTGAAGCTACAAGTTAAGACATGTGGTCCCAAGACATTCTAAAATGTATTGCTGGATTTTCAATGGTGGCTTATACCCAATTAGTCCTCTTTCATATTAAATGGGCACCATTAAAACACAGTGTTCCTTGGTTTTGCAGCCTGGAACCTCTCTGCACTTAGAATACCTTAGGTGCTCTTGTGATCACTGCAGAGTGTCAATGCCAAGAATGAAGTCCTGGCCCCATTAGGTAGGTTTACACTGCAAGGTAAACCCAGGATTAGTGGGACTTGAATCAGCTGACCCGTGTTAGGGAGCCAGAAGCAATGCATGGAGAGAGGGTATGGGGGGTCATGTGCCCACCCAGATTTGCTGTTTGGGTTGTACTGTCCATGCTCACATGGACTGAGCATGCTCAGTAACACTGCTGAAGCTGCTGCCCTCACTAGCTGCAGGTACGGGTTGTCTCTGTAGAGAACCCCGGGCTTGAGTTTCTTCGTTATATTTTAACCATGTGTTAAGACTTTTCTAACTTGTGCTCAAAGCTAGGGCTCTGGCATCCACATTGCTGTGTGCAGACCTGAGTCAAAGTAACCATATCACAGAGTCCATAGCACCCCCTGCCCCCCAAATTGTGGCTGCTCTAGCCTTAGGGCAGTGATGCACTGGGGGAAAACTTTACTGCCCACCGTGTATATTACCAAGAGGCAGCTCATTTTGCAAAAGGCTTCATCAATTCACTCTCCATTGCAAACCCAGGCGGCTCTCTGATAGTGTGCTTGCACAGAGAATGGGTTAACACTGAGCTGAGCTGTGGCCATTTGCAAAGAGGGCATGGCTTCCATTTTCAGTAGAGTGGATTGCAGATTGTTAGGCTAGAGAGGACTAAGGAAGTCATCCCATGGAATTGTGGGATACTTCCTTCTGACTCCCGGGACCCGAGTCAAACGAGGTTGCATCTATGCTGAAAAGCAATAGGGCTTGGAGCCTGGGTCCTGGTTTAACTTGAGCTCAGACCTTCCAGCCCTGCAGGGTCCTGGGACCCTGGATTAGCACAACTGTAGTGTAGAGGCAAGGGGGGTGAGGCTTGAGCCTGAGGTCAAGCATATTCTTTCGTTACAGCATAGACATATCCACTGAAGTCAATGGGAGTTTTGCTGTTGAATTCAGTGGAGTGAGGATTTCATCCCAATTGGCTAGTAATTAAATCACTTCATGAAAGTCCCAGATCTGCCACTGATGAAATTCCACAGGTGATAATTCTACTCCATAATTGCTATGAAAATGGAATGATGTTTACTACATTAAAACTGGCATTTCTCACATGAATGATGCTGTAATTTTTAGCGAAGTATAGAAAAACACAGCATTTCCACTGGCCCTGCCTGTTCCATGCCCATAACCTTCTGCAGCAGTCCAGTTCTCATGCAGGATGTCTGAGAAATTGAGTCATTTTTAAGATGTTAAATGAACCTGGTTGGAATTAATCTGAATGTAGCATTTTCCACTTTCCGCTTCTGGAAAACACTTCTCAGCTCACACTCTAGGCCTCCTGTAGTATCACTGAGAGATAGGCATGTTAGAAATGCTATAGAGAGGAAGAAATTGGGGTAATAGGAAAAAAGTATTTGGCTACAAATAAAATTTGTATTCTTACAGCCCCAGAAATCCTGTTAGCTTTCTATCTGAATAAGTGCGCTATCCCCACCTAGCTTCCCAAAGGACATTGCCCAACTAGAGACCAAGACTCTCCATATTTTCCACTGGATGCATCCGATGAAGTGAGCTGTAGCTCATGAAAGCTTATGCTCAAATAAATTTGTTAGTCTCTAAGGTGCCACAAGTACTCCTGTTCTTTTTACGGATACAGACTAACATGGCTGCTACTCTGAAACAAGACTCCCCAGTAACATTGGGTGAGGGAGTCTCAATTGCCATTTATTCTTTTACTTCTGACATTTTTACAAGATGATCAACTACTCTCCTCTCCTTATCTGATGTTCAGGAGATGAGGAGGGGTCAGTCAGTCCACTCTCCATACTGCTCCTTTGGAGGGCCAGTAAGTATATCCATTCTTGCCAAACCCATCTGATAAGGATCTTCTGGGGATTAGGTGGCCGGGTCATCCCCAACCCCATCCTGTATCTGTGGGACCAGAATATTCACTGTTGGGTCTTCAGTGCTGCCATTGTCCCTTTTAGCCTCAAACTGAGATTGTAACCCACATTGGACCAATGCCCCATTGCACTTTGGAGCCATCACAAAGCAGATACCTGTAACTAAAGCCAACTAAAACAGTGTTTCTGAGTGAGTCACTGCTCCTACATTTAGTAATGATACCGAGCAAGACTGGAGGGAGAAGCAATTTGCTCCTCAGTCAGATGCTACTGTCAGTGACCCCTTTTGAAATCCTTTAAACTAGAAGTGGATATCTTAAAAAGACTATTTCATTCTGCTAATGTTTGGCGAGGAAGAGTTGTACAGATAAATTGGTTCTGAAAAGCAATATGGCTACACTGTGGCTTTTTTGCTGAGGAAATTGGTTAATTACTAAACAGGACAACAAGCCCCATTGAATAAGAATGAAATTAAACTGCCCTTGTTCACTCTGACTAGACATATTTTAGATTATGCTATTTTATTGGGGGTGAGAGTGGGTAAGCGAGCAAAGAACATCTTTCTCAGTCTATTTTTTCCTCTTGATATTTATTAACAAGCCCTGTGAGAAGAAGAATGGTTTGAGTCTTGTGCAGTTCAGTGTCACCTTTCTATTAAATCTGGCTGCATTTTGCCTTAAATATTACAACACAATAAGAGGCCTATACTATCATTTTCCTCACAAAGTAAATAAAAGGTTTCTTGCTACCCAGTGGGTCATCTCATTTTCTCCCAGCAGTTCATACAGCTGCTGCATGTAGAAAAAAGTGTTCTTGCTGTATTGACTTGTTTGTCATAAAAAATTAATCACTTCCCCTTTGATGAAGGGTGATAAATAATGACCCTCAAAGTGTGCTGTGGTCTCAAGTGTACTTAAAGCTCTCAGCTTTTACTGGAGGAATTGAATGGATATCTGTAGGTCATGATTGCACACTGGTATCATAGGAACAAAGCTTACTGTTGAACAATTCCATCTAGAATAAAAGCAATAAACCCACAGTATGTTTGAGTAACCTTGGCAGAAGGGTTGAGTGTAACATAATTGTCCTAACTCCCCGCCCCCATCCCTCTTTCTCTCTCACTCATACACACACACACACAGACTCTTACACATTTTACATACAGAATCCTGGTGCATTTTGCTGCCAACCCAGGCAAATTAGGTACAGAAATCCATGTGCAAAATACATGAAATCTCATTGTACCTAACTTACATGAGAGTCCATGACCAATTGGAACATGGCCCATGCAAACGCAGCCAGTTATTTGCACTCACACTTATTCAATTTGCATGTGCAAACTGAAATAATTGCACACATCTGTTAAGCATGTAGCTGTATGTCTACACTATTAGAAAATCAGGCTCATGATTTCATATCACTATCAACTATAGTCAAACACATTTTTGAAGTATTGGTCCATTCCAATATTCCTCTGCTTGTTTAAAACCCTCCAAAGTCTTATAGACAATATCTGTAAGATAGGTTGGAAAATGTACTCCCTTTCCTGCTACCCTAGCCTTTGCTTGTTTTATGTTGCTCCATGCAATATATTGGTATGAGAGCCATTTCCTCTGCATCTCCTGACATTTGGATCCACCATCCTGAATCTGTGTCTGTCTTTCCATTTCATTTCAAAGCTCAGCTGCAAAACTTCTTTGTACTTTGTCTATAGTTCTCTTTTTTTCTTTTCCCCATCTGCCTGCATTTTTACATTGCTTTAATTTCCATAAAGCACTTTGTAAGATAATTTATGAAAGATACTATGCAAAACAATTGATATTGTAACTGTCTGTTGTCAAAGGGCAAAATTCTCCTTTCAGGTCTGCTCACTAGGACAGCAGCCCATTATTCTGCTCTTCTTACTTGTGTGGAATGTCCACTGATGGCACTGGGAGTTCTGCATAGAACCATAGGACTGGAAGGGACCTTGAGAGGTCCTCTAGTTCAGTCCGTTACACTCATGGTAGGGCTAAGTATTATCTAGACCATCCCTCACAGGTGTTTGTCTAACCTGCTCTTAAAAATCTCCAATGATGGAGATTCCACAACCTCCTTAGGCAATTTATTCCAGTGCTTAACCTCCCTGGCAGTTAGAAAGCTTTTTCCTACTGTCTAGCCTAAACCTCCCTTGCTGCAATGTAAGCCCATTGCTTCTTGTCCTATCTTCAGAGGTTAAGAAGAACAATTCTTCTCCCTCCTCCTTGTAACAACCTTTTATGTACTTGAAAACGGTTATCATGTCCCCTCTCAGTCTTCTCTTTTCCAGACTAAACAAACCCAATTTTTTCAGTCTTCCCTGATAGGTCATGTTTTCTAGACCTTTAATAATTTTTGTTGCTCTTCTCTAGACTTTCTCCAATTTGTCCACATCTTTCCTGAAATTTGGTGCCCAGAACTGGACACAATACTCCAGTTGAGGCCTAATCCACACAGAGTAGAGTGGAAGAATTACTTCTCATGTCTTGCTTACAACACTCCTGCTTATACATCCCAGAATGAAGTTTTCTTTTTTTGCAACAGTGTTACACTGTTGACTCATATTTAGCTTGTGGTCCACTATGACCCCCAGATCCCTTTCCACAGTACTCCTTCATAGGCAGTCCTTTCCCATTTTGTATTTGTGCAACTGATTGTTCCTTCTTAAATGGAGTACTTTGCATTTGTACTATTTACTTCAGACATTTTCTCCAGTTTGTCCAGATCATTTTGAATTTTAATCTTATCTTCCAAAGCACTTGCAACCCGTCCCAGCTTGGTATTGTCTGCATACTTTATAAGTGCACTCTCTATGCCATTATCTAAATCATACGTATGAAGAGCAGAATACCAAAGTTGAGCTCTGTGTATCTTTGAGAGGAAACTTTAGTCTTAAAGTGGTAATATGTATTATCTTGTCTAGTGTCTGTCTGGATGACTGTTTAAAAAAACACAACAAATCTTTTGCGTGTTTGTGTAATGAGCTGCGTATTTTATGTGCATAACGGATTAGGAGTGAGAATGCTGTAGGTGTCGTATTAGAGTGATCTTTATGAAGGGGCATTATAGAGAGGAAAAATCTAAATGTAAAATATTCAATTATTATTTAAACAGCTCTGTGCAGAATGTGTCGAGGAAAGCAGGTAAATCAGAGAGAGGACAAGACGTTGTGTGTAAAATAATCCATGCAATGTGGTTGCCACTATAAATATTAAGGTAAAAGGCAACTTTTGGGGAATTTCCAATCTTTTTTTTCTTTTCATCAATTATGCCCTAAATAACTGAGGATTTTGTAGTACTTTTTTTTCTCACTCCTCATTGCTTTTTTTCTCTGTTCTGGGAATCTGCCAGATATTCTTGGATTCTTGGTTTGGGTCATGATTCATCTGGGTTTTAAATCATACAAGATTTATTGGTTTTAGATTTTGGTCAGGGTCATACATCCTTGAACCTTGCTGCTATTGCTGGTTCTTAATCAATCATTACCTCTTTCCCCTGTTTCCCTATTCTTGGTCTTTAATGGATGTGAATTCACATGGCCAAACTGGATTTTGACTGTTATCTTATGTAGTATTAGTGGAGCACAGAAGACTATATTACCATTCCAGACATTGCCAGGACTCATCTGACTTAGTATAATATGGAATGGAATACAAAGTATGGGTTCTATTCCCATTGCAGACAGGGGGCAAAACTCCCACTGACTTCAGTGGTATAGCACAACTAATAGATGTGAAATTTAAAATCCACCGTATCTTGAACTGTTTGTTGGTCATTTGAAAAATCCGCTTCTCCTTTCTGCTTGCTTGATACAAAAGGTTCATTTTGTTAGCTCTGAGTTGTGACCCAGATATTATATTTGTCACTGTCTAATCCTTACAGTAAATATCAACCAGGAGTTAACATTATCTGCTGAACTACTTGAAGATCATTCAGAATGGTAGGTTATGGGCTGTGTAGATGAATAATGCGACATGATATGACTTCACATAATTGAATAAAACACAGATGGTACATGTATTGTTCTTGATGTGGGAAAATGCAGCCTAAATAATTAGCATGTTTGTAGCTGACACACAAACTACGTTTTCCTGTTTGACAAAATTTGTTGACCTCAGTAAAAATCACCTGCAGCTACTCATAAAGAGTTCTTTTCTTTTCTTTTCTTTTCTTTTTCATCTGGGTTTTGAAATAGCTATTGGTAAAGCACAGAAGTTGCTGTTGTGCAGTTGAAAACGTCTGCAACACACAGGACCAGATTTTTAAAGGCATTTAGATGCCCAACAATACGGATAATCACCTAGTGGGGTTTTCAAAAGCACCTCAGCAGGGAAGGCACCAACCTCTCATCGAAATCACTGTAGTTCACTATTGAAATCAATGGGAGCTAGGCACTTAACCTCCTTAGGAGCTTTTGAAAATTCCACTAGGTGCCTAATTATCTAAGTCTAGCCCACATAGCCTTCAATAACTTCCATGGACAACCCAGAAAGTACAAGGCTCTGACTGACCACTAAGCTGTTCATGACAAGCTGCAGCTTTGCTCAGTGGCTTGTCTATTAGTTTTTCTAAGAAACAGAATATTACCTTGTGACCTCGGGGCAGCCAAAAGATGTGGCCTGAACTCAGAGGACATAGTATGATGTTGTCTTTCCTGAATGTAGATTGGCCCCCTGCACACAGATTTGTGTGAAATCTGGACAGTGATGTTGGAGATTCTGGGCTGGATTCACCTACTAACACAGTAAATTTGCTGCTTTGTCTTCTTCCCTGTAGGCTTGAAAGTCAATCATAAGGCACGATCATGTCCAGCAGAAGAGCTGAATCAATAGGTTAACCAAGCCTAGCCTTTCACATTGCACTATGCTTTCAGGCAGGGAGGCACATGAAGTCTTCCTGCAGCTGAAAGAGGTGTGTGTTGTGGGGGGGGGGGAAGACAATGGAGGAGGAGGGAGGAGAAGGAAAGGGGAAGAAGGTGGGAAATTGTAGAGGCACTCAGACAGAAGGAGGATAGAGATCATGGGGTCCTACTGAGAGAGCCAAGGAGAAGCTGCAGGGGGAACATTAAAGAAGTGTTCCTGTCCCAGCTGACAGATGGCAGATGTGTAGCTGTAATTGTTTAAAAGGAAGCTAATCCATAGGGGACATCTTCAGTGTGGCCTTTGGGATTTTACGTCTTTCTAGTTTTTTTTGCCAATTCTCTGCAGTGCTGGGCAGCCTCATTGCTTCCACTCTGTTGGCTGTCACAGCCACTCTGGGTGATGTCAGCCTGTCACCACTGGAACAGCTGTTGAGCTGTAAGTGTACTGCTGTTTGCCTTGCAGGGGGCCTATCCCTTATTACTAGGCAAGGCAGACTGCAATATGCTCACCGTTCTGCAGCAGTTCTGGTGGTGACATGCTGATATCACCCAGAGCAATGACAAGCAGCCACAAGGGTGGTAGGAATAGCACTTGCCTGATGTGAAAGAAAATGTTAAAACGATAAAGCAGCGCTGCCTCGTAAGACAGCCCTATTGACTACATCTGGTGTGTATCAGAGTCTCTCTCGTGTAAATTAATGGCATAAAATACAATGTTATATGTAGGTTATAAATGCAGCTACCGTACATAGAGTCCTTCTTGGATTATTTGAGGGCTGCAGCAGAGGATAGAAATCACCATTATTATGCACTGACTCCATTCAGGCACTGCATCAGGGGCAGCTCATTTAAGCAGCCTTTGTAGTATTTGGGTGTAACAGGAGAACTGCTGGGATTTTCAGACAGAATCTCCATGGTATATCTTTCTAGGCTGTACAACCAGCACAGTAAATGGTGTCCATAATAGATGGCTCAATCTTGCTCTCATTCAATTTGGGAGTAAATCTATTCTTGACTTAGGTAGGAGCAGGTGTGGGCTTGGAAGAATTAGCAGGTGCAGAAGTGTTTCGATCCATTGGAAGGCTAGCATCACTATTTCACTCAGTCATTCACTGAGGCAGGAAAATTGTTTGGTTAATAACTCTCTAATTATGGCAGTCCCATTTAAATATGAACCTTAGGAACTGGACTATGAGACCTAATAGAAGTCTCTGAGCAATTACTGGCACTTTTAAAGAGGATACTGACAATCTCCCTGTAGACTAAAATGCATATTGTAAAACAAGAAAGGACTGTGATGAATGTTATTCGAAAAACAGTTCAGGAGTTTAAGTTTATCTTTGAAAATCGTTTCAAACTCATTTGTCTTCTGTCTACTGTAACTTGCATGACTGGACAAATTATGCTGTAGCTAGAAGTCAGTGAAACCTGGGAACCCTGAAGAAATTTAACAAACCAGAGACTGGGTTTGAAGCTATTACACGAACTTGCCATGCTGCAGATGTAGTATCTGCCAACTCTTCTAAGAATATTCTTCTAAGTAGAGCAGCAGGGCTGGGGGAGCAATAGTTTGATCCATTGCAAACTTGTTTTCGAAAGGCATTTTGAGTTGCCTAAGGTTTTAAATTCTGTGCATTGAAATTCTGAACTCTGAATTTTAAATTGCCCTTTTAAATGAAAGATATGGAGCCTGACCCTCATCATCTTTTCTTTTCAGTCACTTTGAAGTGCTTGCAAACGGTTGGCATCCTGCCCTGAATTTACTTCCCGAGATAAATACACACATCAGACCTCTTTCAATAAAAAGGGAATGAAGAAGAGTTTCTCCTGCTCTTATCTTTCATTTCATTACATTTTCTGTCTCTTTTATTTACTGTAGGTAGCTTGTGTGTGTGTGTGGGTGTGTATAACAAACAAATTGCTAGATGAGTTGTGATTCAACTATTGCTCTCCATAAAGAACAGCTTCAGCAATGAGAGGATCTAGATTTATTGTTTTGAAGCTTTCGCTGGTTATCAAGAATTTTGTTTTTCTCCAAAAGATTTCTATTTAGAAGTGTGTTGGCCAGATCCTTTGCTGGTGTCAGTTGGCATTGCTTCACTACTTTCAATGGAGCTACACAGATGTATACCAGCTGAGGATCTGGCCCATGTGTTTCTAAATGAACTTAGTATTATGGAAGGTGCTAGGTTGGGAACATGGAAAACCTAATACTTATAGTACCAGTGCAAGCAGCGCTTCTATCCTGGCTTGGAGCAACCACCTTTGGGGAGGCATATGGTAGTTCAGTCTCAAATGCCAATTCATTCTTTTAACTCTTTATTGAAACTAACTGGATGGATGTTTGGTGAACCTATCTATTTCTCTACTTTAGAGTTTTATATCACCATCCATCACTTCAGGACCAGAGCATCTTCTATGTAAATGTGGTTAGCAGTCTCATAATCCCTAATGAACTTCATGGAGACACTGGCTCTTCTTCCTTTGAGAGGTATTAAAGCTCTGTTTGCAGTAGGGTTGTGGTTCTGTTTGAGGGAGGCCAAAGGGAGGGGTGAAATTGGGTAGGGAGAAGGGGGTATCCGTGTTGTGAATGTCATTCTTGTTATGGCAAAAGGCTTTGTCAAAGATGGGGGTTTGTGGCAGGATCCAAATTCACCTAATCCCTTCTGGAAGTTTGTTCATAGTTTGAATCCCTTGAGGATAGAGGTGAAGGGATCTGTGTCATGTCACTAAATCCCTGAGGCACGCAGTACCTTCTTAAAAGGATGTATAATGTTGATAAAATGCTAGATCCAAGTCCTACAGTCAATGGGAGTTTTATCCAAGAAAGGAAAACATGATCAGACCCATGGTTAGTACTAGAAGAATATAAATAGAATGATCCCTGAACCAACTTTGGAAAATTATTCATAGGTTGATTTTCACTAACTAAAATGTCTGCAGTACTAGATATTCCTAATAGCTGTGTTTGCTTCTGCTGTGGTTCTAATCACCTGCCTTTTTACTCTTGGTTTATTCCTCCTCTGTCCTGCGCTCATGGCAGGTACTCTTCTAACAACTTGAAGCAAAATAGCTGCTTAATACATCAGAAATATCCACTGCTCGCCAAGTCTATAACTGAAAACAAGCCAGTTATTATAGCCATTTGTCTGTCTCATTTAAAATAAGAAATATAAGGTTGAATTAGCATTAAATATTTTCCTGCTGTGACTGTTTCACTGAATGCATGCAACGAAAAAGACAAACAGCAAATAAAATGAGCCATTAAGAAAATTTCAGAATGTATATAGATTCAGCTGCTGAGTGCGACTGTCTGTGTGCTAAGCCCACATAATGCATTGGTGATGTTTAGTGTTGGTGATGGCAAAATCAAGTCGATTATTTTTTTTTAAATCACTCTCTAAATTATTGTGGTAGAGAAGATTCAGGACTCAGCTGTAGTGAATACAAAGATGATTCTTTATTCCAGCTGCTGCACACTGACAGACCCCGTGGTTCTCTCTAGCTCACAGACTGACACAGCCTATGATACCAAGTGCTCCCCTAAATCCTGGTCTGAATTGTGTATTTCTAATTTTAAATTACATGAGTTTTCTCTGGACTAATAAAACCCCTTTGTTTTGGTCCCAAGTTGACAGTGTGTTTAGGCATCAGAGAGATATGTTTCAGAGTAGCAGCTGTGTTAGTCTGTATCCACAAAAAGAAAAGGAGGACTTGTGGCACCTTGGACACTATAAATTTGTTAGTCTCTAAGGTGCTACAAGTCCTCCTTTTTTTTTAGAGAGATATGGTGTATAAAGTATGCCACATAGTACATTTACTTAGTCTCTTTCTCTTGCTCTCTCTCAAAGACTGTACAGTCTATCTTTTTGTTCTGTCTTTGTACAGCAACTAGCACAATGGGGCTCTGGTCTGTGACTGGGGCTCCTGGATGCTACCACAATTCAAGTAATACATAATTTTTAAAAGGGCCAATTCAGGGATGCTATACTTTGTGGCCCAGTAAATATCTTTTAAAAATGCACAACCGTGTAGCAAAAGGAGTGTGTGTATGTATAAAGCCCACCAAAAGGCAGCCTTCACTTACATGCTATCAGTTTACACAGATTTTATGCCACCACTTCCTCTGCTATTCATTCAGTTGTTACCATAGCAACTGCAACAACACATGGCAATGGAAGATGCAGCTCTGCTTCATTAAGAAAGACAACCACTATTGTAAAAATTCTGTCCATCTGCTCATAGGTTGGGAGGCTGTAAAATGCTGGTGTAGCAGAGTCCCACAATCCTTGGTAGGAAAACAGTTTTGTTTTATATCCATTTGAACACACTCTGCAATTAAGATTTGTGTCTAAACCTCCCCCTTGTGCCACTATTAAATTAGGAATGAATGCAGATTATAGAGCTGGACGGAGGCCAGGAAGATTCCAGCTAGAATTGCCTACCACCCACAACCTATCTTTATGCATTAGGTTAGGGGGTAGGGGATCCTGTAATCCCGTGTGTGGGTTACTTTTGCATAACCACCCTCCGAGTGTGTTTAAAGAAAGGAGGAGGAAAGTGGGTTAATGTTAACTCAAGCTCTCCAAGTAGGATTGCCACCTTTCCAGGTTTTCCCAGGTGTGTCCCTTTCTGAGGTAGATGTACAGAGCACCCTTACAGATTTTCCCAGGACATACCACCAGCTGACCAGTTATGTTCTCAGGATCATCCCAGATGTCCCCCCCCTTTTTTTTTGGTACTTCAGAGGTGGTAACCCTAACCACAAGACTGACAGGGCAGACAACGCTGGGGAGAGCTGCGGTTGCCCCAGCCCCTGCCTCTCTACACCCTCCGCTTCCCCATCCATGAAGCTCTCTCCTTACGGTTTTGCAAGCAAATACGTGTGAAGTGAAAATCGTGTTTTCTCACAGCAGTGGATAGCAGGTATATTCTGTCAGATGTTCAAGTAGGTCAGTGGTTTGAGAGTGGCCTGCTAAACCCCAGGGTTGTGAGTTCAATCCTTGAAAAGGCCATTTAGGGATCTGGGACAAAAATTGGGGGTTGGTCCAGCTTTGAGTAGGGGGTTGGACTAGATGACCTCCTGAGGTCCCTTCCAACCCTGATATTCTATGATTCTATTCTATGATAGGTGCAAACACTGGACAGATATGGAGAGGGAAGCCACAGCACTCAGGAGCTTTAACTTGGGCAGTAATGTTGTGTGAATCCCCTACACAGGTGCCTCCAATCTTCTCCATCTTCCCTGTTTGTGCAGTAGACCCACACTGATTCTGTTATGCCCAAGTTTTTATGGAAACCTGGAAGAGGCAAAGTTTGCCTTTTGTCCCCAAGATTTGTCTGATCCTACTCCCATTGCAGTCAATGGAATTTTGCCATTTATTTCACTGGGAGCAGGAGCAGGCCCTAAATGTAATATGTGTGTTTGTATTCTGATGGCACCAATATCTCTGCCAAAGTAGTGACATATAAGAGATTGTATTTAAAATACAGATTGTTCCAAAGTCAATTCTCTTTTTTTGGCACCCTTCAACAGGCGAAACTAAGATCCTTATAAAGTGGTAATTATTGGTAGGAGGGGAGAGGAAAGGATATGTGCCAGTGTCATTACAGTGTGAAGTATCCTATAGAGGGCTTACATTTTTATGGGTTAAGAAATCGCTTTGAGGGCCATGAATGAAGGGCTCTCTTTTTTTTTCCTAAGGAAATGTGTTAGGTTGGGTTATGTTTGTGTTGGTGGTTTCTTGTTTGGTGGATGCCAGATTGCATGGTGATGATTTCTGTGATAACGTCTCCTGGGTGCAGAAAATTCAAACAGAACTCTGCCTGCAAGCTGCTCCAGACGTCTGTCTCTTATTATAGTATTGCTTCAAATGGAGACCTTATTATCAATCAGCCTGTCACCTACCCCACTACCTGCTTCTATTAAATGATTTCACTATCAGCAATGATGGAACACACCAGTGAATAGCAAATTACAAATACCTAGAAAGATTAGGTATAAAGATTATATGGATAACATCTTGGATACTGCATTGGAAGTGACAACTGTAACTCAGTGGTTGCTAATGCATTTTGCTTTGGTCAAAAATGAAGAAACAGCTTTAGGTTTTATTGTTTCTGTTTACAGAGGGATGCAAACTGGAGATGTGTGTAGAGTGAGTCTCCTGAGAAATATCTGTTTCAAGTAGCTTTGTATAATGTACAGGCAATGTGATATCTAATTCTTTTATATTGTTGTACAGTCCTTTGGAAAATGGAAAGTACTATATAAGTGCTTAGTATTATTCCTACGTTTTCCAAATAAACGGGGCATTCTCAAGACCCTTTGAGAAAAATTAGCTCTAACAGAACCCAACTTCAGTGGAAGTTCTTCAGTCTTACTCCAGGTCTTATATATTCATCTATCCAGCCTAACATGTCATCTATACCAGGTGCAGCAGCAACCTCTAAATTGTTATAGTTAAAAGTAGGCAAGTAGTTCCAGTTTTCAGTTGCTTAAAATGTTAACTTTTCAGCTTAAATGTTTCCATGATGATTGGAAATGATGAAATGTTTCCAGGCCTTGTCTCTGCCCAAAAGTATTCCCCTTAAATATTAACAAATATTGGCCAGCCCTTTTTAGTATGAGAACAGTGGGGGATAATCTCTAGTTAGAAGACAAAATACATGCAATGTTTTGATCAGCTCTAGCCTTGAGGAGGATTGAGGTAGAAAACTGAAATCTGTCAGGATGACAGCCCTCATTGAGGAGAAATGTCTCTGAGTGTCCCAAGGCTAATTGGCTTTGAATTGATTGACTTATGACCCGTTTAAAACCACAGTACACACACAGGCAGTAAATTTTACACAGAGGTTTCTCCCTAAGCTTGTAAAATGTTCTGCTGAGGGGAACTAAGACTGTGAATGCACGCATACCTAACTTAGTTGAACAGTGAAAACTTTAGTAAAGGCGTGCAATGAATGAAACAGATCTAGAGAAACGCTTGCCTTATTTACTGAGCATCTTGCAAGGTTATATATACCCCACACCTCAGGTCTGCAAGACTGATTCCCTCCAATGGACTTTGTAAAGTGTCTGAGATAGGTTGCTCCAGTGGCTTCCAGCAAAACAGCTCCCCATTATGGAATTTCTCTTTTCTTGTTTAAAATAAATAAATAAAAAAATCCACACTTAGGATATTCAATTTAAAAATATTTTTGGAGGAAACATTACATTTGCATGGTTACCTTGCATACTCAAAAATCAGGAAATAACAAAGTTAAGGAGGCATAAGGACTTAGCCCCAACCCCCTTGTTTGTATACTGTTGTTGGTATGTGCCAGAGAAACATAGAAGTCATTTATACATAAAAAAGCCCCTCAGTAAACTGTACTTAAACTAAACACTCCAGATTAAGTGGAACAACACTGGATAGTCAAAATTTTCAGGCATATACAGGCCACCTAAGTACACACTTAACTTTGTAGCTAACTGTCTCATCTCCTGAATTGCACCTATGCTGATTTATATTTCACATCTATGTGCAAGTTAGTTTTATAATTAACTAGACTGTCTACTTAATTACAACTAAGAAAGGTTTTTCTGCTAATTGAAACAAAAATATACAGTATATGAGTGCTGAAAAATTATATATATATACACACACCTTTGAGAAATAGGGCATTTTGGCAATGTTATTTCCCCCCACCCAGGTCCATTTCTTTTAGTGTGTGTGTGTGTGTGTGTGTGTTTGAGAGGTAGAGAGAGAGTGTGTGTGTGTGTGTGTGTGACAAGACATGATAGTTTGGTATGCTATAAAGACTATGTCTACATGAGTAGACTATCCACTGACTTTAGTCAAAAAGTGGCAAAGTTACGCCAGTCATCCTAAGTAAGTATCAATAAAACCTTTACATCAGACGGAGTCTATATATATGACACATCTTATAGAAAACTATTTTAAGAATGGTTTATAGAGTTCTACAATTTTTTAGGAACTATTTGTTATATCATTCCACCTGTAAAGGCAAGTCCCTTAATTACCACGAGTCCAACTCTTCAGAACTCAAAAGGAGCCAAAAAAATCTATAAATAGTTTTTCTATATCTAAACATGTCATGATTCTAAGATGCAATAAATATCTGAAGACCATCTGGGGCTACAAGTGAATGCTGGGACCCATCAGAAAGAAGAGAATAACTTTTCTCTCCATTGGTATAAAGCTCCTATTTTTAGCCCTGGGGAGCTGTGAGAAACCAACGTAATCCTGTCACTGTTGCAGGATTGAATCTTACCTTTCCTGGTCTCAGGAAGTATAATTCTGAGGGCAGGAGAATTCCGCATTTGAGGGAAAAAAGGAAATATTTCTCAGATAGGTTAGTTTTTATAAAAGTCATTGTCTGAATCTGCTTGTACTGAGTTCTTTAGAAAATCTGACCTTCAACTTCCCTGTGCTTCCTCATATACAAAATGTGGATAATAATACTTCTTTTCTTCCTCTTTTTGTCCGTCTTGTCTATTTAGCCTGAGAATTATTCATGGCAGGGACTGTGGCTTATGTGTACCTAGCACAGTGGGCCCAGATTTTCAATTGGGGCCTCTGGGTACTAACCTAATATAGATAATAAATAAAAATAACAATCAGGAAGAGTGCACTATAGAGATTATATATAATATTTAAATGTCAACTTGATGGTCAGAAAATTACTAGAAGGATTAAAAAAAAATCCCAAATCGTGTTGGATCCTCTTGAATGAAGAAATTATTTTACATCTTTAAGTTCAGAACAAAATTAAATCCTAAATTGTAAAATCCCAATATTTCCTTAAAGTGAATCGCTTGAAAGGCCAACAATGTGGGGGAGTGGAAGGGGAGGGAGGGTACTATGCATGGGAAGGGAGAATAACATACACAAACTTCTCTTCTTCAGCCTTCCAAAAAGCCTGGAAATAGTTCCAAGATGGGGTTTACAACGCGAATGATCTAATGTTCATGTAGTGCTTTTCATCCAGGAAGATCCCTAAGTGCTTTCCAAAAATTGTACAGAAGAATCACTCTATCCACGAGTGAAAGTACCTGCACCCTCTGGGTGAAAGGAGTTCGTTGTTAAACAGAGTACAGCAAAACTACTCAAGAGTTGCAGGAGAGGAAGTGAAGAATGCTTTATCCAATTGATACTACAGCAGGAATTTTAGGTTGGCAGAATGTATTTCCCAAACTGCTCTTTGGCAATGGCTCTGAGGTTTAATGGTCCCCGTGAGCGAGTTGTTCCCAACTGATAAACTAAAGTAGGGTTATAAACATGTATGCAGGTAGCAACTGAAATGCATACAGCTGTAAATCCAAAGTATGTGGGATTTAAAATAGATTCCATAGGAAATCTGCTTGTACACTCTGCAGAATGAAGATGAAGGTATTTTGGTGCTATTTAATGTTCGTTCTTATTAGACAGGAAATCGCTCGATTAAACAGAAAGTTTTGTTGGATGTTTCCGGACATACTGGACTTTAGCTTATAGACTGTGGTCTTCATTCAAGCACTTAACTAGCATGGTATGGGGGAGGGACCAAATTGCAACCGTTGTTCACCAGCAAGAGGGTAGGGGCATCTGCATCAGTGGGGCATTCGTGTTGGGGAGAGGGGGTGATAGGCAATGTTTGCACTGCAACCCTCCCAGGGGGTTTGGCTGTCACTAAAGTTAGCAGATATGACTGAATCCTCCCCTGGAGAAGGTCTGTGACTAAGATGGCACCACTTTCACATTTCTTTTTCAGAACAGAACATCCTCACCTGTGGTGAATTACCAGCACATCCTGTGAGTCCCTTGGCCATGCCCCTTCTCTGGCCATATCTGCCCACTTTGGGGGCTGTATTGGCCAGTGGCTCCTGGCCTCCTGCTGGAGCAGCAATGGTGAGGGGATTAGTATACTCCTCTATAGGTGCTGGAATTAGGGTTGCTGAGGGTGCTGCCGCACCTCCATCTTGAAGTGGTTTCCATCATGTACAGGGTTTACAGTTTGGTTCAATGGTTCTCAGCACCTGCACTATACAAATTGTTCCAGCACCCCTGCGATCCTCCATTCCTAGGTCTTTAGCTTGTAAAGGTTGGATGTCCCAGGGCACTAATTGTTTTGTTAATAAAATTAATCTAGGATGTTTACACAATAAACTTGCGGGAAGGTGGGGCAGGAGCATGGTATCTGCTGTGACCATGACAATTAATCTGTAAATAATTTTGCTTGAGTTTCCACAGCTTAGTTTATCCCTTTATTTTCTAGGGAATAAAAACAAATATTTGGAGAAGGAAGGACAGAATGTTGTGGGTCATCCTAGAGTGTGTGTAAGTTTTCTACTGTCCTTTCATTTTCAGATAGGAGGGGGGAACACTAGGTTTTTAGAACACTGTTCACCAGAATTACACACTGTACAGGTGCTCCTAGATTTGGATTTCACTCTTGAACTATTTAGCAGGAAGCTAGTAATGTCACAGTAACACTTCTGCTGAAATCTGTGGTTAGTATGATGAGTGGAAACAATGGGACTAGAAGTCAAGATTCTATTCCTACCTCTTCCTGTGATTTTTTGTATGATCGTGGGCAAATAATTTAATCTTACTGTGCCTCAGTTTATACATTTGTAAGAATGGGTAAAATAATACTTATCGACCTCACAAGAATGTTGTAAGAATTCACATAATGTTTGTAAAGTGCTTTGATCCTTGTATAAAAGGCATATAGAAGCACAAAGGATTATTATTATGCCACATGGAAAACTAATACTAATGAATCAAAGCTAAACAATTGCTGTATTCACCAGCTTAAACTTTTTTTATAATGCTTAACCCATCTCGGAGAACTCCTTTACGACCTGATTCTGAAAGGTGCTGACCATCCGCAATTTCTGTGGGAGCTATGGAATCTCAGTCCTGACATTGCATTTCTACTGTGAGAAATTATTTTGTTAAAAATGTAATGGAATTCCATATTTCGAGCCAGATCCTTAATGGGTGCTGTTCCATCAAATGTAGCAGTGCTATGATTGCTCACACCAGCTAAGAATCCTGCCCTTATTGTTTCTCAATGCCTTCCAGAACAAAGCCCTCAGTTTGGAATCGGAAAGCTAGGTTGGATTCTTTTGCATCTCTTAGCAATAATAAAGGTTCTACAATGGGAATTTTAGTTAAGAGTTCTGTTGCTGATACATAAGAAGGAGTAGAATCCATCTTATCCCTGCTCAGCTATGTTGGTTAGTCCAGTGCTAACAGGTGTAAATACTGTAGTAGTAAAAACTTATCTTAGGGCAGGTCTACACTACTGCTTAAGTCAATCTAACTTATTTTGCTCAGGGGTGTGAAACTCCTTTCCCCCCCACCCCACCCATGGAGTGACACAAGTTTTGCACTGTCCATACTGGCACTATGTTTGGGCTGGGAAGGAATTTTTCCCTTGGCACCATATTGGCTTAGGTGGATTTGGTGTTTTTTTGCCTTCCCCACAGTGGATTCAGATGGATTTGCAACTCATTATTTAAGTGTAGGGCAGATGTCCAGTACAGGCACTCCATAGGGAAGGTATACAGTGACCGGATAAATGGCTTGCAAAAGGACTTAAAAAGAGGTATTTGGGAAAGGAGCAAACGGGGGTGGTTGGGGACTCCTATGATTGGTACGGCAGGGAGCGAACCCCCATAACTCTCCTATGAGATGGGGGGTGGATGGCAAGATCCCAGCAATGGACTTGCTGGAGAGATCTGGATGGGAAAAAGAGGGGAAGCTGGTGGAAGCTCCTGGGTATGGTAGGGTCCCAGCAATGAATTCGCTAGAGGGACCTGGATGAAAAAAGAAGGGGAGCTGGTAAAAGCCCCCCAGGTAATTATGGAATAAACATGGGGTTACCTGCACTGTACACTTTTATCTGTTGGGTAGTCCCAGACGTCTAGTAATAAAGTTGCGGTCTGATTAAACCCATGTCAAGTGTCTCCTGTCCTTCTTTCGGTACAGCCAGACAATCAAGGGTTTTGATGATTCAGGCACAAATTGATTGTTTCTATAGTATTCCCTGAAACTGAAATCTCTGTTCCATTCCTATACGCCACAGCAGAAGCGAGGTCAATACACTCAGGAAGAAAATTTTGTAGTCTCATGGGACTCCCTAAACTAGGCCAGCTGCAACTATGAAGGCAGACAACATATGGCATGAACAGAGCCCTGTTCTTCTTTATTTTGTGTCTGAATTTAAAATAACCAGATATACAGGCAATAATTTCCCTATGCTTAGACAAGATAATGGATCTTCTTCTGTGTATCCCATTTCCCTGACTTCTTTCTTCCTTTCTCATCTCCTAGTCAAATATGGTTTAATAGACTTATCAATGATCTTGTCATGTAGAGTTCGGTTGCACATGGAATATCTTGCTACAGTGGTTCTTCCTGTATGTGAGGCATAGAGACTTCCTTAAGTTTGAACTGTGGTTTGGGAGAAGGTATTATAGGCATAACCTTAAATGTTCCTATGATTAACATACCTGAATTGCTGTAGGCTTTGCTTTCTTGTTTTTTGTCAGTTTCTCTATTGTAGGGGTGCTGAATATTCTGAATAAAGTAAAGATAAAAGCTGTCTTCTGGTGCCACTGATTTATTTTGATGTCTTTGCTTGATCTGCTTAAAGCAACATAACACTGAGAGTAAATATATTTTATTTAATAATTTGTAGTGCTATTATATCTCTAACTTACTGTGCCAACATTAACTAATTAGTCCTCACAATACCCTAAGAAGTAAATAAGTATTGTCCTGATTATACAAACAGAGAAACCAATACCAAGAGGTTGTGACTTGTTAGAGGTCATGCATCAAGTCAGTGCCAGAATCAGAACTTGGAAGTTCCTGTCTTTCACTCCTCTGCTTACTACACTAGACTACGCTGCTCTTCCTTGTTACTATAGTATGTGCTGTATGCAATCAGTGAAGTTCTCTTCCATCAGATCATAAGCATATATTCATATTGAAGCCCCTAGAGAAGGGAATGCATATAATGAACCACATCATTTCATTATACTAATAAATACTAAATAAAGATTAACAACCGTTTGCTCCAGACTCGTTTTTTTAAATGATATTGGTTCTAACCATGTGCTAATCTATGTACAAGTGTGTGATAAATATTTCTGGATCTCACCTGCAATCAGAACCCGCTGGAGTAATACTTACTGGGGCGGACATTGCTGCTTCCTTGCCATCTCTCTGCTTTCAGAGGCAATAACTAACTGTCTTCTCTCTTAGCTACAGCAAGTACATGTGATATGTCCTAGCCTCTTGAAGATACAGCGTCTTTGTTGAGAAAGACCTTTCCCTTTAAATCTCTCTTAAGATCTTTCCAAATATGATTCAAGGCCTTGGGTGTGTGGTGAAGGTCATAGTTCATACTTGGGATTTCTGAGCACAAAGGGCATCATAGAGCATCAAAGTCCCTTTGTATGTGTTTGAGCTTTTGAGGAGATAAAGTTGGCCTCATTTTTCTTACCAGGTTGGTGTCTGTCCTTCATAGGTCACAGAAAAAATGAGTGCATTAGAACATGTTTTCTGGAACCCCAAAATGTCCTTGGACAATGCCCTTCCAATGCAAGACACATGTCAGAGATAGTACAAGTTATTTTTCATTTTCACAGGCTGATCCTCTATTCAGTCACAACCTCACAACAACAAAACATGCTTCTTTGACCGCGAAGGTTGATATTACAGATCCTCTCTTTGAAGGGCTCTTAGTCTGGCTGTTCTTTGCTTGCAGCAGGTTCAGAATGCAGTGGCATGATTGCTCACTGAGTCGAACGACCAGGATTACATCATCCCCACCTTGCATTCTTTATACTGTTTGCAAAGTGATGGATTTGTTTTAAATTGGCTGAACGTGGAGATTAAAACCTGTGATGGTCTCAACTCAACGCTGCTGGGTATCTGGCATAATGCACCAACCCGCTTTCAGGATCCCAACCATTGCTTCTAGAGTCAGCAGGCATGTTTGCGTTTGCTGTGATGGCCACTGCAATGTGGAGTTCATTCCCCTTGACATGCATCTGATTTTGTTCCTCATTCAGAAAAAGTTCTCCCCCCTTTTCCCTAATGTGTCTTTATCTCCTGCCCACTGTTTCAGTTGGACTGTCTGATTTGTTTTTTTGTGTTTCTGTTTTAAGGGACTGTACTTATGAAGTTTTTATGATACTGTGTTTGCAATTACTCTGCTGCAGAGCACCCTATATGCTTTGGGAGGGAGAGTAGCTATATAAATAAAACTAGTGTTACTGTGTCCTAATAACCAAAATTTTCACCACAGTCTCTAAGAGGCAAAGTACCAGAAGCAGAGGTGTGGATCATTCAAGAAGGAAGAGTTGTCTGGCATCTAGAAGATGTAATAACACCATGCAGCTAGGGTGACCAGATGTCCTGATTTTACAGGGGCAGTCCCGATATTTGGGCTTTGTTTTATATAGGTTCCTATTACCACCTCCCCACTCCCATCCTGATTTTTCACACTTGCTGTCTGATTACCCTACATGCAGCTAGGTCGAGGCTTGCAAGTATGAAGTTTACAAAGCACTTACATATCTTCCTGATCTATATAGAAATTTGTTTCCACACGTACCTGATTAAAAAGATCATAAACTTTGAGATATTTTTGTAGCTGTTCAGTGAAAAGTGTGCTCTATGTAGAAGCTGATTGAAAAATAGAAAACATTTTTTTTGGAAAAAAAATCAAAAAGTGCTTTAAGCCATTTTCTTTATGCAGATTTCAAGCTGGAGGATTTTGAGATTTCTTGTTCAAAATTTTTTTTTATAAAAATGTATATAGAAAATAGTCTTCTCCCCCAGATGTGTTGTTTCCTTTACTCCTGTTCTCCCCTTACCCTTCTTTTCCTCCCTTTCTTCCTCTCTACTCCTTTTCTTTTTCTAATTTTGCCTCTGAAAAAAGAAGGAAGTGGGAGAAGAAAGGAAAAATGATCAAATAAAATATTTTTTGGTTTTATACTTCACACCCCCTCTTATCTCCTCCTCCCCCCCCCCCCCCGCAATTTCACAGAGAAAAGGGAAATTTTTGAATAAACACTTCTTTGAGGGGAAAAATCTGACTTTGGAAAATAGAACTAGAACTGGTCAAAAGTTTTCTAACTAACTTTTATTTAAACCAAAAATTGGACTGAGACAAAATAGTAGGATACACACATAGTAAAACTGTTACTCTAAAAATCTTTCTTTAGCTAAAAACTGCACCCAGAAGATCTGAGTTTCAAAGCCAAGGGGCAAGATTTGGAAGTGGCTAGTGATCTGGGTTGTATTGACCTGAGACCCCTTAAAAGGGCCTGATTTTCACAGGGTGGGTGCTCAGTACTTTCTAAAAATAGCACCTCTTTAGGAGTCCCAAGTCAGGAACCCAAATAGCGAAGCACCAAAATCGCTAATCACTTTAACACCTTGGCCAGGGTGACTACAATCTCATGAAAATGGGCATAGTCCTGCCTGCAAGTGCCCAGTGGGTGTTATTTTAAACAAGTTGAAGAATTCATAATTGTTGTTTTGCGTGTAAGCTAAAGGACCTTTCCAGTGCAGAGTGCAGGTGAATTTAATAGCATGTGTCCTTCCCATTAGCATTAGTGAGAGTTTTATGCCACTTGATCTCTACACACCATGCTGAAATTCTACCTCGTTGTGATTAATATCATGTACAGGGCAGTGCAATGGATGACTCTTAAGTTTCCACATCTGTTTGCAAATCCATATCCCTACACACATCAGTTTTTGCTCTTTGTGAAAACATGACATAAGGCCTGGGACTACTGTTTCCCTTCCTGTACCCCCATCGGCCACAAACTTTCTGTATTGTGTTTTTCCAGGCTTTGCGCCCTTTGCCACCTGTGTAGATGAGTTTCTTTATGGACTCTTCAGTTCAGAGTTTAGCTTTATCTCTGGGCAATCTTCCTTTCAAACATATGGAGTGAGGCCTGTTTTCATGTTCCAGAAAAGCCTAGAATTGCTGTCAAACTGAGGAGCAAGAGACCAATTCCATAGAATGAGATTTTTGTCTTAGCGTTTACAGATACCAGAACTTATATTCACAGTATGTCTGCAGCTACTACCAGTGAAAATCACATTTGCTGGATTGAGCCTGCTTGACTAAAAACCACATGGATTTCTGGCTCAGGTAATGTGATTAATGTGATTATGATAAATGAATGCAGGGGAGCTTCCTTTTATGGACACCCAGCCAGCCAGTTAGCTATAAAGTCCCTCTTGGTGGTTGCTTGCTTTACCTGTAAAGGGTTAAAAAGTCCCCCAAGTAAAGAAAAGGGAGTGGGCACTTGAACAAAAGAGCTTTCCCTTTGTCGCTCTGTTGTTCTCTCTGGGCTGAAGAGACGGAGGCAGCTGGAATGCTGTGTCAAGTTTGGACCAGGTATGAAAATTCATCGTCCATACCTAGCAGGATTCGTTGGGACAGGGAATGTTTAGATAGATGCAATTAGGTTTATTTCTTTTATTTTGGCTTGTGGGACTCCTCTGTGCTAACCCCAGATGTTTTTGTTTGCTTGTAACCTTTAAGCTGAACCCCCAAGAAAACCATTTGGGTGCTTGACTTTTAAAATCTAGCAAAAACCTACGTTCCAGATGTATTTTCTTTCTTTTTGTTTTAATGAAATTTACCTTTTTTAAGAACTTGATTGGTTTTGTGTCTTAAAAGGTCCATGCATATGTTTTTCAATTAGCTCGTGGCAACAGCTGGGTTTCCCTTTTGTTTGTTTTCTTTCTTGGCTTCCCTGAGGAACGGGTGGAAAAGCCAAGGGACCTCAGGCAAAACTTCCCAAGTGAATTTTTAAGGATTTGTAAGAGGCAGTTTTTCACTTGGGTGGTGGCAGCGTTTACCAAGCCAAGGTCAGAGTGGGGAATCTGCCTTGACAGTGGTAAAAAGGAATGTTTCTAGTGTATGTTTAAATTTACCATATCATGCACATACTTGCATGTATGCATTTTATTTGTGAACTAGGTCTTAAAAACATGAACATCTGTGAGAGGGAGACATCAGGCCAAGCTGGTGTAAATTGGTGCATCTTTGCTGAAGTCAAAGGAACTGCACCCATCTACACTGACAAAGAATTCGGTCCAAAATCATAGTTTTTCTTGCATGTCATTGTACTGCATCAAACTGTCATGCAGTTCTCTAGAATCATAGAATTGTAGGACTGGAAGGGACCTTGAGAGGTCATCTAGCCCAGTCCCCTGCACTCATGGCAGGACTAAGTATTATCTAGACCAGTGCTTCTCAAGCTTTGTGATGTGGGGGACCAGCAATTTTTTTTCCAGTGTGTGCACAGACTGGCAGCCGATGGCTCGCGGACCGGCACCGGTCCGCGGACCACCACTTTGAGTAGCACTGATCTAGACCATCTCTGACAGGTGTTTGTTTAATATGCTCTTAAAAATCTCCAATGATGGAGATTCCACAACCTCCCTAGGCAATTTATTCCAGTGCTTAACCACCCTAACAGGAAGTTTTTCCTAATGTCCGACCTAAACCACCCTTGATGCAATGTAAGCCCATAGCTTCTTGTCCTATCCACAGAGGTTAAGAGAACAATTTTTCTCCCTCCTCTTTGTAACAACCTTTTATGTACTTGAAAACTGTTATCATGTCCCCTCTCAGTCTTCTTTTTTCCAGACTAAACAAATCCAATTTTTTCAATCTTCCCTCGTAGGTCATGTTTTCTAGACCTTTAATCATTTTTGTTGCTCTTCTCTAGACTTTCTCCAGTTTGTCTACATCTTTCCTGAAATGTGGCACCCAGAACTGGACACAGTACTCCAGTTGAGGCCTAATCAGTGCGGAGTAGAGAGGAAGAATTACTTCTCATGTCTTGCTTACAACACTCCTGCTACTAAATCCCACAATGTTGTTTGCTTTTTTTTTTTTTGCAATAGTGTTACACTGTTGAGTTTCATTTAGCTTGTGATCCACTATGACCCCAGATCCCTTTCTGCAGTACTCCATCCGAGGCAGTCATTTCCCACAAATAAAAGCAAGAGGAAGTGTCATCTGAGTTAGAGAATCCTGATAATGCCTGATTCCTCTTCATGGAGAAATCTACAGGAAATGCTAACCTAACTACCCAAATTCCTTGCTATTAAAGGTGAACTTCACCCCAGCATAGGGCTTGGCACAAGCTCAGTGCACCCGTTTTAAGTCCTATTTAAGCCCTTGTGGGTTTAAGGAAGAATTAGGAGATGCCACAGGTTTTGTCCTGGGTTTTCTTCACAAGGGTGAGTTTCACTCTAATTGCCTTGACTATTGTGGAATTGCTTGTTATTAATAATTTTGCATATATATATCCTTGTGTGGCTGATTCCCAAAGTGCTTTTGCAAATGGTGACTTATTAATCCTCATGACATCCTTGTGATGTAGAGAAGTATTAGTATGATTAGTTTCATTATCCAGACTGGTAAATTGAACAAAGCTTATGAGGCCTAAATTGCCAAAGTCATCCACAGACTTGGGTGCCTGACCTGATTTTTGTGTGGTGCTAAGTACCTACAGCTCTCATGGACTTCAGATGAAGTTGTGAAAATCGGGTGCTAGGGCCAGAATTTTCCTCCTTACTCTGGCCTTTTTTATGGGCCTGAATTTGGCAGGGGCAGAGTTCCCCAATCATTGGAACTGAGCAACGCAGCCACAGGCTTAATGGGCGGGGGGGCCATAGCAGATGCCACTATGGGGATTCTAAATGGCATTGCCACCCATAAGTAGCTCAGCTTGGTCTGCCTGAACTTACATAGCTCCTCTGCTTAAAGCCACCATCGTCCCACTTATCTGCAATTTCTGTGCTGTGCCTCTAAGGATATGTCTACGCTAGTCAGAGGTGTGATTGCAGCCAGTGTAGGCATACCCACATGAGCATTAATAAAAAGAAAAGGAGTACCGGTGACACCTTAGAGACTAACAAATTTATTAGAGCATAAGCTTTCGTGAGCTACAGCTCACTTCATCGGATGCATCTAATAAATTTGTTAGTCTCTAAGGTGTCACCGGTACTCCTTTTCTTTTTGCGAATACAGACTAACACGGCTGCTACTCTGAAACCTATGAGCATTAATGTAGCTATCATGGCTAAAAATAATCATGAAAATGTGGTGGCATGGATCCTGGCATGGGCTTGTAATGGAGTACCTACCCAGGGTCCCAGGTGGGGTTATCCAGCCAGCACTGAAGCCCACACCGGTGCATCTTCATGGCTATTCTTAGCATGCTAGCTAAATGTAAAGCTATTGTGAGTATGCCTACGCTAGCTCCGTTCACACCTCCAACTGCAGTGTAGACAGACCCTCTAAGGCCAACACTGAATGCTTTTGAAAATCCCACCCTAGTTGTCTGAAAGGTAGGAACTCAAAAATTGGGGCACCCAAAAGTAGTGGATACTTCTGATACTAAATGATTTAGTCTTAGACAACCTGTAGCAGAACTAGGAATACAACTCAGGAGTTCTATATCCCAGCCCTCTGCTTTAACCATTACACACACATTCCTCCTATTAATTGCAAAAGAGATGCTGGAGTTTTCAGCAAGACTTCTCCTACATTTACATCTGCTTTAGATCCCTTCTTTCTGCCTTCCTAATAATTCTAAGAGACAGGATGACAGCATTGGTTAGGGGGCAAAAAAAAATCTATAAATAATACAGTATGTAAAGTGGCATTTACCCAGAGTCTTAAAACTCTCATACTCCAATTTGATTCTGTTATTTTTATAAACTTAATCCTACTTGACACTGGCAATGATTCGTATAAATATTAACTGATCCAGTTAAATCAGCTGCATGTAAGAGTGAGATTGAGTTGTAGGATTCTTTGGGGCCCTACTCTGCAGTCCTTACTTGGGCTAACCACCTGATGAAATCAGTGGGAATTGTGCCTGAGTAAGTACTGCAGGACTGGGCCCATTAATCCTTTCCAAACTTGCCACACTCTCATATATTCTAACCACTGGATGGCAGATGCTGTATTTTTGATTTTCAGCAACACTGATATTTAAAACAGAAATATTACTTCTTTCTTTTGCAATATATAAAACAAGGTGAGTTAACCTGAATTGAAATTCTTCATCTACCCTACTCTTAAGGGTATTTTTTGGAGTGCAGGGTGATTTCTTATCTGTGCCTCTATATTGTCTTGCGTGCTGTTTCAATTTTCACATTGTGAGCACTTCTCCCTTATAATTGGTCATGAGCTCTGTCTTGATTATCAAAAAATGAGTAAGTAAAATATTTTAAAAATTGAAATTTGTCCAATGTTGTTTTTGCCCTAGTCTGTACAGAGAAGCTCTTTTGACAGTAAAAGAGGACGATTCCTTGTGTGCTTCTTACAATCTTATTACAATTGAGAACTGTTATAGCTGGAATGGATATGACATCAGATAGTAAGTAACACTAAGGAGCTGCTCCTGCTTTCATTGAAATCCAATGGCAAAACTCCAGTAACAGATAAATAACAGCGGGGGATCTTCTGCAATCAACCTTGCAGAATAGTTCCTCTAAGTAACAGTTGGACAAGCATATATACCGTGAAGGTTGAATCTAACAACTGCAACATTTAGTGATTAGCACGTGTGGTGTTTGTATATGCCATAGCTATAGTGCACGTATTGCAAAAGGTCAAATTCTGCTGTCCCTGACAGTGCTCCTTAAGGCCATGATCCTGCAAAGACTTGTTCACGGGCTTAACATTATGCACCAGTAGTTGTTCCATTGAAATCACTTTCATCAAGTGGTGACGTTGCACTTCGCAATATGAAGAATTCAATGTATCAGCTTCCACTCAAAGAAAATTCCTGTTCTAATAAAATATGGGTGACTGTGACAAAAGTAGCTTTCTGAGGTTTCCAAGACTCTTGTCTTTACACATAATGTCTGAAAGGTGACAGAATGATAGCACTGGGAAATGGGTTAACTGATGTGTCCCTGCCCTGACTTTGGAACCTACCTGTAAAGCTGAAAATGTTGTTCAGTCTCTAGGGATGAAAAGCCCACCTCTCCATAGGATGCTAACTGTTGGTGGTGTAAATATCTACCCAGTAGAAACTGTACTAAGATGACAGCTCATTTCATGGGCCATGCCCTAAAGTTATCAGCTGGCAAGGAGTGGGTGATTTATAGCATATTCACACTGTGATACCAAACGAGTGAGCTATCTGGTCCCTGAACTATCAATACATGGCACTACAGATATCTGTCCTCAGCTATTAAGCCAGGGCCTGCTCCAGCTAAAGTCAATAGTGAAACTGAATACAATGGAAACAGGATCTGACTCCAACTTGTTGGGAAATGTTGCCTTGCTTTACGTATATTTTATTTTTATGTTGATTAGTTTGTGGAACTCATTGCCACAATATGTCACTGAGGACAGGATTCAAAAAAGGATAGAATGTTTATCTGGATAACATAAATATCTGGTTATAATAAGAATTTTTAAAAAGGGTTTGGAAAGTATATAAATGCTCATGCTTTATCCTTTAAATGATTACTATTAAGAAGAAATTTTCCCTGGGAACTGGTTATTCCATAACTGCCTAGTGCAGAGGTTTTTTTACATCTTTCCCTGAAGTAGCTAGTACTGGCTTCCAGTGGAGACAGGATACTGGGCTAGATGGACAACTGGTCTCAATGAAACTGGAAATTCCTATGTTCCCATGTGAACAAATCTGAGATGGTTTTGATTCTGGCTGAAATGAAGATCATCTTGTTGCTCAGTGATAGAGGAGAGGAAAGTGATCAGGAACCATCAGCATGGATTCACCAAGGGCAAGTCATGCCTGACTAATCTAATTGCCTTCTATGATGAGATAACTGGCTTGGTGGATGAGAGGAAAGCAGTGGACGTGTTGTTCCTTGACTTTAGCAAAGATTTTGACACGGTCTCCCACAGTATTCTTGCCAGCAAGTTAAAGAAGTATGAGCTGGATGAATGGACTATAAGGTGGTTAGAAAGTTGGCTAGATTGTCGGGCTCAATGGGTAGTGATCAATGGCTCCAAGTCTAGTTGGCAGCCGGTATTAAGTGGAGTGTCCCAAGGGTTGGTCCTCGGGCCGGTTTTGTTTAATATCTTTATTAATGATCTGGAGGATGGTGTGGATTGCACCCTCAGCAAGTTTGCAGATGACACTAAACTGGGAGGAGTGGTACATACGCTGGAGGGTAGGGATAGGATACAGAGGGCCCTAGACAAATTAGAGGATTGTGTCAAAAGAAATCTGATGAGGTTCAACAAGGACAAGTGCAGAGTCTTGCACTTAGGACGGAAGAATCCCATGCACCGCTACAGACTAGGGATCGAATGGCTAGGCAGCAGTTCTGCAGAAAAGGACGTAGGGGTTACAGTAGAGGAGAAGCTGGATATGAGTCGACAGTGTGCCATTGTTGCCAAGAAGGCCAATGGCATTTTGGGATGTATAAGTAGGGGCATTGCCAGCAGATCGAGGGATGTGATCGTTCTCCTCTATTCGATATTGGTGAGGCCTTATCTGGAGTAGTGTGTCCAGTTTTGGGCTACACTAAAAGAAGGATGTGGAAAAATTGTAAAACGTGCAGCGGAGGGCAACAAAAATGATTAGGGGACTGGAACACATGACTTATGAGGAGAGGCTGAGGGAACTGGGATTGTTTAGTCTGCGGAAGAGAAGAATGAGGCAGGATTTGATAGCTGCTTTAAACTACCTGAAAGGGGTTCCAAAGAGGAGGGATCTAGTCTGTTCTCAGTGGTAGCAGATGACAGAACGAGGAGTAATGGTCTCAAGTTGCAGTGGGGGAGGTGTAGGTTGGATATTAGGAAACACTTTTTCACTAAGAGGGTGGTGAAACACTGGAATGGGTTACCTAGGGAGGTGGTGGAATCTCCGTCCTTAGAAGTTTTTAAGGTCGGGCTTGATAAAGCCCTGGCTGGGATGATTTAGTTGAGGATTAGTCCTGCTTTGAGCAAGGGGTTGAACTAGATGACCTCCTGAGGTCCCTTCCAACCCTGATATTCTATGATTCTATGATACCTTGACCTCAGCGGTTCAGGATCTAAATTAGCGGTCAGCATTACCCAAAAGACCCACAGTTGTGTGAATTCATTGTTTCATTTACTATTTATATTATTCTCACAGCAAAATGACTGACCAAGTATTATTATTTTATCAACTACAATTGGTTAATAACATAGTAAAAGCACCCTGATTGGGTAATAACCTAGACTGGTTAGTAATTAAATCACACAATGTTTTAATATCATGTGCTGCAAAGAGCTACAGGAGACACATTAAAGAGCAACTTGTGGCTCTCAAGCCTCAGGCTGAGTATCCCTGATCTTGCTCTATGAGTGAGTGTCCGCTAAATGGAAGCCAATTTTCGGGGAGTCGTTTTTCCTTGACATTTGGTAATTTGCTTAAGTTCGTTTGTGTGTTTAACGCAGAGGGCTGGCAATAGGCAAAAGGTGCATATTAAAGCACAAAAAAATCGGAGAGAAATAGAAGTTCTGTGGTTTCACACTGTCACTCAGTAACTTGGACAATGCAGTTCTGTACTTCATCAAACAACTTGGGAAACTGGACATGCTTGTAAATAATTCACTTCATCTCTTTTTATGATGATGATTATTTATTATTTTATTAAGAATGATTAGAAAAGTACCTGTTCTCTACAAGAAAGAAGGTTTAAATGGACAAACACCTCACGTAAAGGGACAAATTGTTACCACCTGTTGAACGGGGGCACTGGGAGGTGGGGGGGGGAGTGCAAGTAGCGTCCCCTGTTCTTCACACCCCTCATTTGGGCTGGTTAGAAAAGCACAGTTTGTCAACCCAAAGGAGGTATTACTCCCATTTTTACAGCTAGGGAACAGAGGCACAGAGAGACTGTGATTTGCTCAAGGTCACATAGGGATTCTGGCAGAATCTGGAATTGAACCATGAGCTCCCAAGTCCCAGGCCACTGCCTTAAATACAAGATCTGCCTTTCTCAAAATAGGGCATAAATTGGTCATGAATGGTGCATAAGCCTTGCATGGATTTCACCCATGTAGCATACCTAGGCTATCCAGAACCACAGGATGAAATTTTACCAGAGTCAATTCAGCCCTTCCTACTTCCCAGGAAATTTGTGTGTATCTGTATTTTAGGTGGAACCTAAAACACCAAAGTCTGATCAGCTCTGCATGAACATTAAAGATTCCATGGCAATTTTTGTAAAAGCAGAGGTTTGCTCTCTCGTCCTGGCCAAAATGTCTCCTCCCCAGAAAGTTAGATAGTGTATTCTTTGTAATGGCTTCTCTAGCTAAAAAGCTGCTGCAGTTAATGGTGGTGGATATAGAAATGTGTTGGGTTGTGGGATGTAAGAAATGCAGCTTTATGTTTTCTTTGTTGCTAAGGTGTGACCCAAGAACTTCTGGATGCCCTCTGGAGGGCACAGGGGAACACAAGGGTACAGGGACCAAAAGACTGTCATGTAAGGTCTCTACTGAAAGTCAGTGTCACACTGGTCACCATAGAGACTAACAAATTTATTTTATGAGCTACAGCTCACTTCATCCCGTAACCACTGGAAAACATGTGGATGGATGTTGTGAAGGGAGATGTTCTTAAGGTCTGTGACTAGGGACTGGTCAACAGAAAGGCAAAAACCAGGTTTTCTTTCATGTAAGAAGTTTTTAATCTATCTGTCTGTATACATGTAAATGAAGTATTGCATCCATTTACAGACTTAGCCCAACGCTAATGAAGGATTTGGAAATCTTAACGGAGGAAATTTACAGGAAGAAGTAATACAGCACAGGAGAGCCCTGTTTTACAAGTAAGGACAATGCACTTTTCGGAGCATAACCATTTAATCTGTGAGGACAAGCCACCAGCAGGCTTGATTTTATGAGAAGGGGTCTCGGCCAATCTGGTTGAAAATGTTGGGGAAAATACTTGGAGTAAGCCATCTTGTAAGAGAGAGGAGAAAGCCTTGTTGGTTAAGTTCAGACTCCAGAACGTATATTATGATTTTGTTTAATGTATAACCCTTTGTTCCCAGTATTCTCACTCTATCACTTGAATCTCTGTCCTTTAATAAACTTAGGCTTGGTTTACACTATCAACTTATGTCACTATAACTATGTCGCTCAGGGGTACGGAAAAATCTCCCATCGGTGTAAGTAATGTCTTCACTGAGCATTACAATGGTGCAGCTGAACCAGTGCAGCTGTGCCACTGCAACACTTGTAAGTGTAGACAAGTCCTTATTCTTGCTTTCACACTCTCTCTCTCTCTCTGTATATATAAAGTGCTGTGTGTTCAGAAGGGTGTGGATCCTGAGTTGAATCATGTAAGCTGGTGTGTGCTGTTCCTTTGAGAGTAGTGGCTCTGAGACTTTTGGGGCTTTTCAGGGGAACGGGGGTTGAGCACTCCAGAGGCACTCTCTGAGGTCTCAGGGGTCAGTGTGTGCCTGTCGCTAACTGGTACAGAGAGAGCGTGAGGCTTGCAAGGAAGTGCTTGTGTTGCCTGAGGCTGGTGGTTTCAGGGAGCTGATCCACAGCAGGTACAGACAAGGCTTTCTCATGCTAAGGGCAGGTGGTGGAGAGATGCCTTACAACATATCGAACAACGCATGATCTAGACTGATCACGCTGTCTGTATTTCAATGGGGAATGTAGCTATATGTTGATGGAGCATGATTTTCTGTTTTCTTTCATGCTAAGGAAACTAGGAGCTATTAGATCTGACAGAATTCTGTACCCATTTGGAAAGACTTTTAAGTGAATGTTGAGTTGATGGCCCAGGAAGTGAAGGAATGTAGATGTATCTGCCCAGTCATGCAGACTGAAATGCCTATTTAAGTCGCGTATATTCTTGGGATATTGAAGAATTCCGTTAGAGCAGATCTTGCTTTTGTTGCTTAAAGAACTAGCTTTCTCCTGACTGGCTGGTTTTGGTGGCTTTTTTTGTTAAAGGTTCTCTTTCCATCACTCAAATGAAAGTCCAGAAAGATGTTTTAAATTGTTTTATGCTATCACAAAATCATGACTGTCTTGACCTAACCTTTCTCAGTGTAAATCAAACAGTCCTATGATAAGAGTTATTGCTGCCAGTGAATTATCAATGTAATTACATAAGAGGATGCCAGCAGAGTGTGCCTGCGTTCTAAGAATGTGTGCAGCACATATGTAGCTGGCTCTCTGCAGTACGCTGAAATCAGAGATTTATTGCATTTAACAAAGACTCATTACAATGCAATTTTTAACTTGCTGTTATTAAAGGGTCTTACATCATAAGCAATTACTGTAAAAAGCTTTGGACTGAGCTTTATTCATAATTTTTATAGCATGATTTATTAGAACCCCATTACGTCCCATAAATCTTATCTGAAGAAAATGAAAATCAGTTAGAGACTGATCCTTTTTACCTTTACTCATGTTTGGAAGTATTTTATTCTGTGTCTAGTCCCCCAGAAATTAATGGGACTTCTCATGGAGTAAGGTACTACTTAGTGTGAATAATGGTGGCAGATTTGGCCCTTAATGAGCATAGAAGAGGAATATCAAAATTACACTAAAACTGTCAGCATTCAAATTTCACTGTGGGTTTATTTTATTTTATGCAATTCACTGATTCCCTCCAACTTTTTCATTCACATGCTGTTCATAGGAGATATATGTTTCATGTATTTATATAATGCAGTGTTCAGAAGAGAAAGCAAAGTCAGTCTTCTAATACTGTTGTTTCTCCCTTCACTCTAGATGCAGGATATAGAAACTGAGAAGCTAATTGCAGTTGCAGAGACTCAAAATGGCTGCTCTGTTGTTGTTTTATTCAAGAATGCACTGGAATTGCATAAAATCAAATCTGTACAAAATATGGCCCAATCCTGCATCCCTTATTTGTATGAGTAAGGAATACGCACTTGACTCAAGGATTGCTGGATTGGCCCCTGGTTAACAATCTTAACAGTCCCCATTTGCCCTTTCTCTTTACTAAATACAGCACTCAGATGTCATTTGATCAGAAATTGTTCAGACATAAAATTAAGTCTTGCAGTCTGAATAAAGACCTGATCTTATAGTCCTGTGCAGGGAAAACTCCCATTGCCTTCCTGAGTTTTGCCTGCATAAATGCTATAGGTTTGAGTACAGTGTGTTTAAGGTTTTGTTAAGAGACTTTTTTTAATAATTTAAAAAAATTTGTTGAACTTCATTGTCAATAAATTACCAAGAGAGAGATTTATTTGTATATTATGCCGTAGTGCTTCAGAATCAATATATATAATGTATCTATTCAAGAAACATACTGTAAATGATCGGTTGTTCTGTTCAACACTCTCAGACAAATTAGCCTTTCTTTTTGAAGTTAATGGGAGTTTTGACATTGATTACAGTAAAAGTAGGATCAGGCCCTTTGTAGCTGATTTCATATAATTCTCAGTTTACATTAAAAAATGAGGCAATACATATACACTTTGTTATTATTTGTTACTTAAATAGCACCATAAGTGTACACAGCTCAGTATCTAATATGTGTTTTGCAATGAAGGCAAAACAATATTCTAGAATATTAGACTGTAGATGGAAAAATAATTTTACTACGTATGGACTAATTTGTAACCATCAGTTTTATGTATCATACTTTAAAGTGAACATAAACTATAAATATATTATAAATCAAAATTAACTGATCTCATCTCTCTTGCCTTCCCTTCCACACAAAATGTGACTCCATAAAACGTCAGTATTCTATTGCCTTTTCTCCAACAAACACCAAAAGGTCAGAGTTCAGTCAAAGAATATTTTTAGGGCCATGGGGCATAAGAGGAAAGACTGAAAAAACTAGATGCCAAATCTGACCCAATTGAAGTCAGTAGCAGTCCTCCCATTGACTGTAGTGGGACTGGGATTAAGTTTTAGGAGCACTGCAGAATGATCTGATCTTGGAGTCCTTCCACATGCTGAAATGCTGTCTGCTTTAATGGGAGTTATGTTTGTGCAAAGTGTATAGGGTCACAACCTCTAGGCTAAATCCAGTAAACCCCTTCATAACATGAACCATCCCTAATCACATGAATAGCCCCATAGGATGAAACAGAAGCATAACAATAAATAATAATTTATAAATATTCAGAGTGTAGCAGAAGCAGGAGGGGGGTTAAAAATGGAAACAGGTGGAAGTTTTAAAGTAACATTAATAAGACTGGAACTAGGCAAAGGGACGAAAATGTCCTTGAATCAGAATTATCAGGTTGTACACTAGCTACCTGAGGTAGACATGCAATTGTACCATTGTTATCCTCATCTGTCCTCCCACTTGAGACACCTTGACTGAAATCAGATTGTAAGCTTTTTGGAGCAGGAACCATGTCTTCCTATGTGTAAATACAGTGCCCAGGAGAATGAGGCCCTGATTCCGATTCGGTGCTACCATAATATAAATGATTTACAAAAATAATAATTGAAGTCAATGGAACAGCTCACATGAGTATATGTGAAAGTTTGGTGGCTTCCATCTTGACCAATGTACCAGGTTCTTCCAGAACTGAAGGTATGAGCTGCTACAGCTTGAGCTAACACTCTCTAGTTGGGGCTACAAAAGACTTCTGCTCTGTGGATTGGGCATGGACTGGGACACATAACACACACCACCAGTGGGTTACATAAGCATTTTCAGGAATGGATCCCTTGATGCGAGAGAAAAAGGGTGAAAGGAGATATTAAAGGGGGGTATGAAATAATTAATTGTAAAAGGGTGATTAGCGAAAACCTTTTGTGCACCACGATTTAGTCTATGCCGTAATCCAAGAACAAGGGAACCTCTTGTAACGTTAAAAGGCAATAATTTTTACAAAGCTACAATGCAGTGTACTCTATAATAAGCCTGTACCATTTTCTACCAAAGTATAGGGCAATGAAAGGTTCAGGAAGTTTAATTACAGGATTAGACATGCCCTTCCAGGGGAAAACCCACAGGGAGGGACAAGGCAGGAAAAGAATTTTGTGAGGGTTCCCTTCATGCAGTTTCCTTTAAATTCTTCCAGGAGGCGTCGGGGGCTTGGGTTTGCCATGCTCTGAAGGAGCCTCCACCCACAGCAGCCCTTGGTAACCTCTTTTTAAAGGGTGGCCTTAGCATGAAAGGTGCTCTACAGGAAAATTAATATAACTAGAGGCAGAAGCTGGAACTCTGTGAAACCCCTGTAGGTTGGTCTGAAGGATAATGCATGTCTCCCCACCACACTTTGCCCTTGCTTTCCTGGCTTGCCCCTCCCCATGCCCAGATGGATTTCTTCCGGGGAGGGGACAGTTCCTTGGAGGTGACTGATTCTTCCCTGCTTCTAATTAGGAGACAATCCACATAGAGGGTCCCTTGCAAGTGTGGATTCAAGGGGCCACCTTTTTAAAATAAAAATTTACCGACTACGTTATAAAGTTACAGGGATTGTCCGTCCTTCCTTCTAGGATTGCCAACTGTGACTGAGAAGAAATCTCTCTTCTTCCCTCCAGTAGAGCATTGCAAGAACTTGGAAAGGTGGTTTATTATGAGGGCTGTCATCTAACTGTCTTGTGTCTGGCTGGAAGCAAGATGTTGAGCTAGATGGACCAGTGTCTGTTCTAAATTGGCCATTCCTAATTACAAGAAGAGAATGTAAAATGGTTGCAACACACACACCCAATATCAGTAGCCACATAATAATTCATTATGAAAACTTCATTAAACAAAAAGAAAAGGTCCAAGACAATATCCTGAGTTTCCTTTGGGGGATTAGAATAGATTCCTCTGGGTCTTCAGATATTTGTGGAAACCAGAGCTAACAAGGGCTCCTAGCGCACACAGATCCCATGGAGGAAGTATGGCTCCTTCTGGATCCATGGTGTCATGTGCTCCCCATCATCTGCTGCACCATCAACATTCCTGCAGGGGAGGGTTCTCTTGGTGCAGGAGGAACTAAATTAAGTTTGACAAGGTTGACAATCCTCTTGGGTTTGCGAAGGGAAAGTGAGGGCAACTCCATGAATGGTCTCACTCCCCCTTCCCACTTTGATCTACTCCTTCCTAACACAAGAAACCCATTCCTCAAGGACCACCCATGAAGGTAAGCAGGGGCTTCCATGGGGTCAAGAAGAAATGTGGGGAGCATGATGCAGGACCATCTCTGACCCTTACCTTAAGTTTCCCATAAGCCTCTCCTCCAGCTCACAACAGCTGATTTCCTCGCTCACAGGGAATATTGTATGAGCCTAGGATTTAGAAGCCAAGCTGCTGAATGCTGCTTTCCACAGAACTCCATTATAGCTGCACCACCTTTTAATTTAAACCCTTTATTTAAAAGCAACAATAATGTTTCTTTGGAAGTACTATAAGAGCCCTCAGCATTGTTAATAAAGAGTTTAAAACATATTAAAGCTAGTGTGAGCACATGCACACAAACTCTACTGAAAGCTCCAGATGCCCTGACATTGGCTAAGTTAACAACTGTCAGTGTAAAAAAACCCAGCTTATTAGGGAAGTAGGAAGCTGAATGCTTCAGTGCTTGTGTAGGCAAAACTCCCAGCGAAGTCAAAGGGGAATTTGCCTGAATAAGGGCTTCATGTTCAGACACTATACAAGGAAACAACAACTAAAAGGAAAGAGGCAGCGTGCTAGGAAATTGTGTTTAACAATTCATATATCAAGTTGTCTTACAGATAATTATGAGAGGTCCATGCTAGTTGTTACAATCATGCCATCAGAATGCCCAGTAGATCTGAATAGCTTCTGTTTCACATAGTGCCCAGTCCTCAGCTGATGTAAACTCATGTAGTTCCATTGACTTCAGTGCAGCTGTGCTGATTTACACCAGCTAGGAATCAGCCCCTCTAAAGTTGCTATGTAAATTTGTTGTTGTTGTTGTTGTTTGTTGCATATTCTTACTAGTTTTAGGGCTAGTTTTACAAGGGATTTGGGTGTATAAAGATGCGGATAGACCCCTACTGGAATTTACAAAGGTGCCTAAGTGAGTTAGGTGCCTAACTTCCATTAGATTTCATCTAACCTGCTTAAGAGGTTTTGTAAATCCCACTAGATGTCTCTGCCTTTTAAGTACCTAAATACCTTTGTAAATCTGGCCTGTAGATTCTATTTTTCCAGTGATGATCATTACCTTATTTTCCCTCAATCCTATAGTGAGCTACTTCCCCCCATCCCCTTAGTCTTAAAAAGAAATGCCAGTTTTTAATCCATAGGGTAATCCGTTACTTATGTTTTAGCAACATAGACATTTTTGGGGTGTGGAGGGAGGGAATGAAGATGTGCATAGTAGCCAGCATTGCCAGATGTAACATAATTTCCCTCCTTTCTCCAAATACACATCCAATCTGAGAACAGAAAGAATAACATGCGACTTAGGTAATCAATCACACATTTCAAATATTGAATCCAAATACTGAATATTCAAACTCATGCTTATTCTAACAAGTCCTAAACCGTCCCTCTACTGAAATATGGCCCTGATTATGCAAGAGAAGAAATAATAAAAAAAATTGCAAAAATGACTAGATTTGTGTGTTTTGATTTTTTTTTCATGGATAATTCCTGGAGGAAATAGTCAAAGCTGATAGATAATAATTTTATCAGATCTTGTCCAGAGAACTGTTATTCTATTTATATATGTCACTATATGTGATCTATAGGGGGTTTCAATATGTAATGAACATTTCAGTTTGTAAACTGTATTTTTACTTGAGGGTATTACAAGGTACAGCTATAATAAGGATTTTAATGAAAATTCATAAGTTTATACTACCATGTTAAACATGTAATTTTGGTGAAGTATGAAAACATGAAAGCATTTATAAATCTAATAATCATCTTCACCAACAGTAGCACATACTATAAGCTCTGACTGGCTTATTTAAATGATTTAGTTTTTTAAAATAACAATTAATTTAAGCATTGGTGTATGACTATATTTTACTGGAAAAACTGGAAAAAATAGTACAGTTGGTTAAGATTCAGGTGGAATTGTATTCATGTGTTTGTTGCCTGATTATATTACTGTACTTAGCATAAAGAAAAGGAGTACCGGTGGCACCTTAGAGACTAACAAATTTATTAGAGCATAAGCTTTCGTGAGCTACAGCTCACTTCATCGGATGCATTTGGTGAAAAAAACAGAGGAGAGATTTATATACACACACACAGAGAACATGAAACAATGGGTTTATCATACACACTGTAAGGAGAGTGATCACTTAAGATAAGCCATCACCAGCAGCAGGGGGGGGAAGGAGGAAAACCTTTCATGGTGACAAGCAAGGTAGGCTAATTCCAGCAGTTAACAAGAATATCAGAGGAACAGTGGGGGGTGGGGTGGGGTGGGGGGAAGGGAGAAATGCATCCGATGAAGTGAGCTGTAGCTCACGAAAGCTTATGCTCTAATAAATTTGTTAGTCTCTAAGGTGCCACCGGTACTCCTTTTCTTTTTGCGAATACAGACTAACACGGCTGCTACTCTGAAACCTGTACTTAGCATACTGTCCCTAAATAAAAGAGGCTATTGATTATTTCACTGCTAATTAGCTGTAGTGAGTTTGAGGTATTTTGCAATGTCTGTCATTAAATTATCACAGTATAGATCAACCTCTCTTTAGCTCCTTTACACACACAACCATTGCATTTTGCTTTTAATAGCAAATGTTAAGTGTCTTTTAATGTCTTCTTAATGGACAGGGTGCGCGTGTTGGTGATGATAGTCTTCATGTAAGTTGTTAAAATGCTTATGTTGTATGTGATTGGAGATAATTAAATGGTTCTGTTATTTAAAAGATTAAGTGTACAATGTACACCTTAACTTTGTGTAATGACTAGAATTCATAATTCTCCAGTCTTATCCACGGCAATACCTTAAGGAAAGGACAGCTTTAAAGCCAAGTAGAGGTTGAAACAAATGAAGTGTGCACACAGAGAAATGGGTATATAATTAGGAACAAATTGTATAATATCTGCAGAATAACATGAATTCCCTTATAAAAGAACTATCACCATGAGCCAATGTAAAGAGAAAGTCCAATCCCACTGGAATTCAAGGTTGTACAAAGTCTTTTAATATTCATCATAAACTTCACCCTCCAATCTAAATCCCATCAGTATTTTCATGACAAAACATGAGATGATTTTACAAACTCTTCTTCATTTTGCATGGGAAACATTGTTAGTTTGACCTTAAGGCCATGCCACAAAATACAGGGCAGGTGCTCTATTTCTTACTGGGATGCACTTTAGCAGCACATGCCTGACCACCAAAGAAAGCTGTTTCTAAAATCAATGTGTGTTAACACTTTGGTTCATTACAGGCAGCTGACGAAGCCTTTTGACAGATACCCTCTAGCCTTCCCTCCCCATTTCCACGGTCCGTTGGCAGATATCAGGAATTTGAAAGCTGCAGCTCAACGGAACTGTCCTTTTATGTTGTGGTAAATATTTCATTGATCCCCGTACTATTTAAAGAAGCTCCTTTTAAATTTTAACTTCTTTCTTTAGCAGGAAATCTCAGAAGAGTATGTGAACAAAAATCGTAAAGAATATGCATAGAAACTACCTCAGGCACTGCTCTAATCTGCCCCATTCATTTAGCGTGCAGACGTGGCATCTCAGCATTAGAGATCTTTGCTGAGACTTCACCATCTGTTCACATATTGATCTACTCTATCTTTCCATCCCTTTTCATCCACTTGTTCCTGCTATAGCCATTTATTTTTCCTCTAGTTTTATCTCATTCCTTAAATCCACACCCGAAACACAGATTATCCTCCCACACCAGTAAACCAGCCATGCCCATTTAGGGCTGGCAAGAGTTCTCTTAACTGTGCATTTGTAAGATAGGGACCACATCAAGTTGAGCCGTCTTCCCATGCACCTATCCATCATCCTTTCTCTCGCTTAGCCAGAAAGATACCTAAGGGGTTGATCCTGATGCCACTGAAGTCAATGAGTGGTTTACCACTGTCTTTAATAGGGACAGAATCAGGCCCTAGATTAGCATATGCATGAGTGATTATCCTTATACATCACTGCTCCAGAGGCACCTGTTTGGAGGAGTCAGTTGACTGATTCCGAACACACTCACATCTAGCTATGGTGTGGATCACACAAGCATTCATTTGCATTAAAACTGCATGCAGGAGGGAGGAGGAACTGTCCTTCAGTATCCAGGCAAGAAACCCATCAAACACATCTCTTCTCCATACACCTTGTTCTAATGAACACCTCTCCCTCTCCACATGGAAAGGAAACAGCAATTAGGTGGATAAGGGAGACTGAAGGACGTTTATCAAAGAGGCATGATGGGAAATATTTAACACTGCATGTATAAGGAAATAGTACATGAGAGCTACCTTACAAACTGGAAGCTCCCCAAACCTTTCGCCTACATTCGCTGCCTGCTTTAATGACTGCTTTTCATGGAGGGGAAACTGTGACTAGGTCAGCAAAAAGAATTGAAGGGGGAGCCTCTTTTGATTGGTAGGGTATAATTGTGACCATTTGCATGCATGGTGGTGGGGAGGGAACTCATCATCAATCCTCTGTGTACTGCCTGCTGTAATGAATCTCTCTCCTGTCTCCATGAAAGTGGGAAATGGCATGGGTCCATGCACATGCTTTAGAGTGTAGGTCTCCATGTGCCCACACATGTATGAATGCTCTACACAGCATGTGCCTGTGCACATGCGCCTGCTCTGGCATGCACATCTCCACACGCCCATGCATGTGTCTTCTCTAAGCCACATGTGCCCATGCGTGTGTGTCTGCTCTAGAGTGAATGCAGTGCAACAGTGCAGTGGGTAATGAAGCTAGCAAGGACTGTGGTGGGGGACTGTCCTAGGCAAGATGTAAGCATGGTGATTAGGGTGCCAATTATATAGCTTACCCTTGCATATCTGGAGAAACAGTGCCCAGATACAGGGCTGCCACCTTCTCCAGAAGCTGCCAGACCTGCCATCTGGGGCCCATGCATGTGTGTTTGCTCTAGACTGCATGTGGCCAGGCACGTGTGTCTGCTCTAGACTGCATATGTCCCTGCTCTAGAGGCCAGGTCTCAGTGTGACCATGCATGTGTGTTTCCTCCAGACTGAGTGTAGTTCAGTAGTGCTGAGGATAACGAAGCTAGCAAGGAGGACTGAAGTGAGGGGACTCTCCTGGGAAAGACGTAAGCATGGTGATTAGGGTGCCGATTGTATAGCTTACCCTTGCATATCTGGAGGAATAGGGGTCCTCAAAAAGTGCCCAGATTCGGGGCTGCCACCTTCTCCAAAAGCCCCCGGACCTGCCATCTGGTGAGTCGCTGAGTGCCAAGCGTTTAGTCATCTCCAGCTCTTCCTCGCCATCCCCGGAGTCTCCAGTGCCATCTGCATCTCCGTCGTCAGCACTGCTATCCAGTGGTGCCCCACCAAAACTGTCAAGGGCTTCCTCGGCGTCCCGGTGCTGGCGGTAGGTCATCCAGCAGCAGGGCTCCACATCGGTCTCGTCAATGCCCCAGAAGGCCAGCTCCTCCTCGTACAGAGGCCCACACACATCCGCTGGGCAGTGCAGCTTGCCTGTGCGGTAGTAGTTCAGGATGTGGGCAAAGACGCCCGGGTGCCGGTCGAAGAAGAACTCGTCTGTGCGCGGGTCATAGTCAAAATGACTGTGGGCATCGGGCTCAGCGATCCAGGCCAGCCGAGTGCCAGGCAGGGTGCGCAGGGTGCTGCGGTAAGTCTGGTGCCTAGTCCCTCCCACGTTGATCACGATGCGATCGCTCTCGTCGCCCTGGCCCATCTCGTCTCTTATTAGGCATGTCGCAGACCCATGCAAGGAAGCACGGCACACAGCAAGCCCATAAGGGGGCGGCTTCTTGACAGCAATCGATACCTAACCGGGTAATTTATCCAGCTGGTCAGGAATCACCTAGGCAAAGGGCACCCAACTGGTGTCAGTCCCTCGGGCCTGTTCTTCCAAATGCTACAACCCCAAGGGCACCACTGAAAGTTAACGCTGGCAGTCCTAAGGTTCCTTTTATTTGCCGTTAAAAGCTCTTGTACCGTTTTATTTTAAGCCAGGGTTTGGAGAGGAGAGGGCACCCACTCCCCAAGAACAGCAGTCGCAGAGGTCTGCCAGGTACCTAGGTACGGGGCAGGGGGAGGTTCTTCCCTTAGTTAGATGTGGCCAAAAAAGAATCCAGTGCTGCACATCTGCTCAAGGAACCTCTTAGCTGGGAAGGGGGCGGGGGTTGATGATGGTGGCAGCTGGGTGCAAAAACAAACGGAGGGTGGGTGCGCGGGGAGAGGGTATAAGGGGATCGCAGACAGACGGACACACCGTGGGGGATGGAGGGGGCGGATACGAGCGCCCAGCCGCAGCCACAGACCAGATCTATTGATAAAGGGTTGGGTTTGGTTTTTTTTAAAAAAAAAACAACAACAAACCCTCTCTCTGTCGCTTGTGCTGCACTTTAAGTCCTTGAGAGACAGACAGAAGCTGAGGTAGCTGCCGTTGGGGAGCTCAACACGCAGCGATCCTGATTTTAAACCCCCCCTCCCCTCCCCTCCCTAGCCCCCCAAACCTCCCCCCCCCCCCCACAATTCTTTGGGGGCGAAGGTAAAGCCACCGAAATGTAGAAGCAGCAGAAGGGGGACCAACAAAAATCTCCAGCTGCAGAGCTTGAATCCAGACAAAAGCGACGGCTCCGGCGGGGGATTTCCCCCTCTCGGCTCGCTCCGGGTTGATTCACTTCACATTCTGCAGCAGTCCGACCGGCAGCGCCAGGCGCCCTGGTACCTGCGAGCCGGCTTTGCCCGTCCTTGCTCCGATCACAAAGCGGTGCTTGCCAGGGGCTGCCCGGGCTTGGTGCTGAATGGACAGCGCTGCGCACACAGCTCCAGCTCCCCGCCTGAGCTTGGGGGGGTGGGGGGGAGGGGGTTGCGCCTATGCAGAGGGTGGGGGGACTGCAAAGGTGCGGGGGGGCATAGCAGTGGTGGTGGAGACCCCTTTATTCCTCCGTCCCCCGCGGCTCAGGCAGCAGCAGGAGATCCAGCCGGGCTCCCTCACGCTGCTGCCTCGGCTGGCTTGCGCTGGCGATGCGGAGATCAGTCCCCCACCCCACGCCCGCCGGCCGGCCCCTGAGCTCGCAGGTGGTGCTGGAGGCGGGGCGCCAGCAGGGAACTAGCGGCTCAGTCCAGCCCGCCCGGGCTCCGGACACTTCAAGACGGCGCAGGCGCATTGATCTCTGAATAGAGCAATTCTCCCCGGGTCCTAATGCAGAAGGGGAAACTCTCTCTCTCTCTCACACACACACACGATCACCTGAAATGCAAACCCGTTGAAATGGCAATCTCCTCCTCCTCCTCCTCCTCCCCCCGGGGTTGGCTTCCCGGTGTGTGTGCGTGCGTGCTCTGGGCAGAAAAACAGCTGTGCAAGACCGGCTGCTGCACGACCCCTGCGTGTAGACCCCCCCCCTCCCCACCCCCGTGCTCCGCGGCTCTCAGCAAAGGTCTCATACGATCCTGCAGGGAAACATCTCAAGCTATTCCGCTGTTTCTAGTTCTCTTCCCCCCGCCCGGTCTCTGGGAACCTGAAATTAACAACTTCAGTGGCTGCTGCAGTGGCGGACTGTCTGACATTTTTATTCTCCAAGAACCGGGTCCCAGGGAAATCATGTGGGAGGGTTTATTGCTTATTTGTTTGCTTCTGCTTTTGCCTGAGGACACTGAAGTGGAAATCTCCATCTGCTTGGTGAAATATATAGGGAAAAGGTCACCTTGCGCCTCCTTCGATGTAATGAATGGGCTGAATCAGCTGGGGTCTGTGTGTGTGAGTGATGTAGCGTCAGAAAATTGCCTCCCTATAGATTTTGCTGGTGGTCGCAAAATCTGAAATTAGCTACGAATCATTTTGTGCTCTCCTCGAAAGCGTTTCCTTTGAATTCCCTGGCACAGGTATAGCCATTTGTGATGGATGAGAGGGAATCCTGTCATAAATTGCTTCCCCTCGCCTTTTCTCATGCCTTGATGCGGGAGTAGCACATTCTGACATATGAAGGTGACCGTGGCAGAAAAAGGCTTCCTCTTGCCTTTCCTCCTTCCCTGACACAAGGGCAGCATCTTCTGAGGGCAGAAAGACACCCTCTGCAGAAATGGCTTCTTCTCTCACCTGTCCTGTACTAGTGAGGAGCAATTATTGATAAGTGTCCCTCATTGATCAGGGAATTAGAGAATGGTTCTGAAGGAAAAAAAATTTCATCCTCTAGTTAGTTTTAAATATGATAAGAATATCAATTTTAAAAAAAATAATATCCTGTTTGGAAAAAGTGTTTAGTGAAAAGCAATGTGGTACCTAAACGCCTGTTTGTTTCTTTCTCTCTCTAGTGCTGTCCCACTTCAGACTCTAAATTGCTCTGAAAAAAAGTTTCAGTCAGTTAAAATTGCTAAGTGACAGCCCTGTACATCATTTAGAAAAATGAAGCATTGAATAGCCAGGAAATGAAGCTAAGGAACTCATCAATCTTACGCTGACCACGGAATAAACATAAATACATTGAGCCTTTCCCCCCATTATTGTGCACCTTTGTGCTGTCATTTACAAATGCAAGTGAAGTGGGTGTAAAATATCAACATTCCAATTTACTTGTTAATTAGGCTCAACTATTATATAAACTAGTAATTGCTCAGCATCACGTGGCCAGGGGCAGATGTACCCACCCCTCCGAATGTACTGAGGTCTTCTCATCACTATATTAACAGGCCTGACTTTTGCCAGAGATATAGAGCTGGTCTACACTACAAAGTTAGGTCATCTTAACTACATCTCTCAGGGGTGTGAAAAATGTCATGCCCTGAGCAATGTAATTCAGCCAGCTTAAGCCCTAGTATAGACACTGCTAGATCCATGGTGTAGTAAGGATTTGCCCTACAGCACTTCAGTGGCAGAGCTGCAGCTGTGCTGATGTAGCATTTCTAGTGTAATTATGTTGTTTTGTATGCCTCCCCGCCCCACAGGACAATCTATTGGATGATTGTACTTAGTGTTAAATAGCTTGTGTGTATGGATCCTTTAGCCTTGTCTATTTGGAAAGATGTATGTTGATGACATATAGATAATAGCTGTGATTTTCAAAGCAGACTAATTCACTGGGGTATGGGCACCTGCTCCTTTGAAAATCCTAGTGAACATACCAAAGAGATCTTCTCTAAATTACTCCAGTAGGGCCCATTCATATGTGGAGAGGGACAGAAATGTAGGTAAGTTACCAACTTTTAACAAGGTTAATTGGGATGACCCAGGTTATTTTAGGCCTGTAAACCTGACATTGATCCCAGGCAAGATAATGGAACTGCTGATTTGGGACTCAGCTAATAAGAAATTAAAGGAGAGTAATGTAATTAATGCAAATCAACACAGGTTTATGGAAAACAGATCCTGTCAAATTAATGATATCTCTTTTTTATGAGTTTACAAGTTTGGTTGATAAAGGTAATAATGTTAACATAATATACTTTGACTTCTGTAAGGCATTTCATGTGATACACATGACATTTTGATTAAAACTAGACTGATATAGGTCTCAAATTGTAATTGTAAATGGGGAATTGTCATTGAGCAGGTGTGTGTCCAGCGGAGGCCGACAGGCATCAGTTCTTGGCTATATGCCATTTAACATTTTTATCAATGACCTGGAATAAAACATAAAATCATCACTGATAAAGTTTGTTTGCAGATGACCCGAATATTGGGAATGGTAAATAATGAAAAGGACAGGTCACTGATTCAGAGCAATCCAGATCTCTTGGTAAACTGGGTGCAAGCAAACAGTATGCATTTTAATATGGTTTAAGGTAAATGTATTAATCTAGGAACAAAGAATATAGATCATACTTACAGGTTGGGATGCTCTATCCTCAGAAGCAGTGACTCTGAAAAAGATTTGGGGATCATGGAGGATAATCAACTGAACATGAGCCCCCAATGCAAAGCTGACCAAAGGGGATGCAATCCTGGGATGCATAAACAGAGCAATCTCAAGTAGGAATAGAGAGATTATTTTACCTTTGTGTTTGACACTGGTACAACTGCTGCTGGAATACAGTGTCCAATTCTGTTACCCACAATTCAAGAAGGATGTTGATAAATTGCAGATGGTTCAGAGAAGAGTGATGAGAATGGTTAAAGGATTAGAAAACATGCCTTATAGTGACTGAGCTCTTTGAGTCTATCTATTTAGTTTAACAAAGAAAAGGTTAAGGGGTGACTTGATTAATCTATAAATACCTACATGGGGAACAAATATTTAATAATGGCTCTTCAATCTAGCAGAGAAAGGCATAACATGATCTAATGGCTGGAAGTTGAAGCTAGACAAATTCAGACTGGAATATGAGTGACAGTAGTTAACCATTGGAATAATTTCCCAAGGGGTAAGGTAGATTCTCCATCACTGACAATTTTTAAATCAAGATTGGATGTTTTCTCCTAAAATATATACTCTAGGAATTATTTTGGGGAAGTTCTGTGGCCTCTGTAATACAGAAGGTCAGACTAGGTGATCACAATGGGCCCTTCTGGCCTTGGAATTTATGAACCTGTTCATTGACCAGAAGAATAGATCTCAAATTACCCTCAGTGATATGCTTCAGAACATGGCTGTTAAACGCTTAAGGCTTCATACACAAACCAGTTCAAGTCTACTTCATGACATTCAGGGCTCATTACAGCTCCAAGCATGCTGAACTCAAGTCATCTTTCCACTTATTGTGACTGGTGCCTATTTTAAACTTTCTGTTTAATGGGATTTTTCAGAGTAAAATTGGAGACTGTCTGTCTCAGACTTCATTTAGTGGACACTTTTCATAGCTGAGTTTGCCTTAATGGATATTTTACTCTATATTTTGTATCTCTGAGACAACCACAGATAGTATTTTAACAAATACAAACAATAAAAACAAAGTTTCATGTTGGATTGACCAGCAAATAGTTGGGACTGTGCTCAGAACTCATGGAATAAACAGTCCTCTGCCTGCAGAGGAGATTGCCTAGCATAATTTAATGTACTTGAAGTTGTATATTATTTTAAGTGGTTTGTGAATATGGATGGTGCTGGAAACCCATAATACTTTCCTTTGAAATACCTTGCCCAGTAGGTGCAATTTTATTGTGATAACATCTCCTAGGTCAAACCCTCAGCTGCTATAATTCAGATTACTTCAGTGGAGTTATGTAGGTTTCACCAGCTGAAGATCTAGCTTGCTGTCTGCAGAACAGTTAACGGAGATGATGCCAGGTGGAAATGGTTGTCTCCTTTGAGGCTTTCTAATGACCCATTCACAACAAGCTGCTGTGAACATGTAGAATGAAACACACAGGAGAAATCACTAGAAACATGGGATTTGTCATAACTGGATCCGATCACTGGTCTGATTCAGTGTTGGTCTTGAGGCCAAGAACTTATCAAGATTCAAAAAGAGGTTGGACATCTATATGGATAACAAAAATTTCCAAATTTCTAGAACTCTAGAAGTGACTTTATATCTCATGCTTCAGGATTAAGATAGTCTCTAACTATTAGAGATCAGATGAGAGCTAATGTGGGGAGGCAGGTTAACTTACAGATGCCTACTGCAGGGTTCTTACACCTTCCTCTGAAGCATCTGGTGCTGATCACTGTCAGAGACAGGATACTGGAATGGATGGACCTTGAGTCTGATCCAGTATGGCAATTCCTATGCTCCTATGTCCATCTAGTCAAGTGTCCAGCCACCGACAGTGGCCAGATCTAACTGCTTCAGAGGAAGAAACTCTACAGGAAGTAGTTATGGGATAACTTGAGAATAAATAGAGATTGCATAGCTCCTTGGGCAGGAGCCATGTTTTCTTTTCTTGCTTGTACAGTGGCAAGCACATGGTCAGTGCTTAAAAATGAACAAATAATAATTACTTCTAGTTATTGCAAACAAGAGATAAAGTGCTTCACTGTAACTCTGAGATTTACTTTGATGAACCAATCATCATATTACCACATGGTTGATGTTCGGTGTGGAGATGTCATAGTAAAATACAGCTAGTAAAATGTGGGAGAAAACTGTTGACAATTAATTATTTATGAATTGCAATTGCAGAGTCAATGCAGAATTTAATGGACCAGATCCTCAGCTGGTATAGATCTGTCTAGCTCCATTGACTTATCCACAAAAAGTTATTAGAAATGATCATATAGAATTTACATTTACCTGACGTACATATTGAACCAGATCCTCAGATGGTGTAAATTGGCAGAGTTCCATTTCAATAAAGCTACTACAGTGTTTGAAACTCTAAGCTTTCAAGTTATAAAAGCATGCTAGATTCAGAATAAATTGCTGAGTGCTGAAAAATAGCCACCTTATCAACTTATTAAAAATACAAAGACCAAGAGGTAAATCAGGAAATCATTTCTTAAGGACCAATTCTTAGGTTCTTATGTTTCCTTCCCACATAAAAACACATGGAATGGAAGAAAATAATGAAAAACTCTGCACTGATTTTGGCACACTATGGTTGGGCCACATTTATTCCATTAGTAATAATAACATAATAATCCAAGGGCTAAGTGGGGATGGATTGCACACAGGGCCTGAAAAAGTTATGGAGGCTGGGGAATCTGTGAGGAAAACCTGCTCCAAAAATTAGGCTCTCTGGCCAGATGGTCCTTTCAGGCCCACCCTCAGTAATGGCAGCACTCCTGGTCTTGCCGCTATTGACTCAGTTAGGGCATATGCTCTGTGATTCCTCTGATGGAGCTTACATTGTGCCGAGGAAAAATTATTGCTGCTTCAGGCAGCATTAACTAATACCCTGCTTTATAAATCATGGCAGAAAGGGAACATATTACTCAGAATGGCTTCTGACTTCTGACCCCTGCCTTGCCATGTCACTTTATTCCACATAACCCATAGATTTCATGGTGTTTTGGTAGAGGATAGAGTTGACTATGGAAGGAGAAGAGGAACGTTTTGTGTCCCCTGTCATGTCACCCTCCATTTTCTCCTTGGCATCCTGCAGAAATGGGAAGACGCATAGCCCCGGGACTTCAGAAATTATCTGAAAGGTTATGTTCAGACACACATAATGTGGTTAAAATTGCCTTTGTGGACTCTGGCGGGGGAAGTCATGCTTAGGTGGCCTGCAAGAGTTCTTTGAAGATACTGCTGCTATAATAAATAAGGGACTCTCAGTGGATATGATACATTTCGATTTTCAAAATGCATTTGCCAAGATTCCACATCAGAGATTAATAGGTGAGATAAAGAGTTGTGGCATGTGAAGCAAAATAGCTGCTAGATATTAAACTCTCTCAGAAGTAATGTAAAAGTGAAGTTATAAGTGGAAAGTGTTCAATATAGTCTATTTGTGTACATTATTTTGATGCAGGTGTTGGGAAGAGATCCTCAAATTTGAAGATTAATATTTCTTCCCCCTTTATCTTTGATGTAAAGAGGTAAGATCATATAACGACGAATGTAGGCCATATTTACACAATGTGGTACTCTAGCCTGGAAACTAAAGACTCTAAAAAAGAATTTGGGGGTCATGTTGGATAATCAGTTGAGCATCAGCTCCCAGGGAGATACTGTGGTCAAAAGGGCTCATGAAATCCTGGGATGCATAACCAGGTGAATCTGAAGTAGGAGTAGAGAGGTTATTTTACTGCTATATTTGGCACTGATGCGACTGCTGCTGGTATATTGTGTCCAGTTCTGGTGCCCATAATTCAAGAAGCATGTTGATTAAAATGGACAGGGTTCAGAGATGAGCCACGAGAATGATTAAAGGATTAGAAAACATGCTTTATTGTGATAGATTAAAAGAACTCCATTCTATTTAGCTTAACAAAGAGAAAGTTAAGGTGTGATTTGATTAGTTTATTTATAAGTATCTATATACGGGAACAAATATATGGGGAACAAAGGCTCTTCAATCTAGCAGAGAATGGTAGAACGTGATCCAATGACTAGAAATTGAAGCTAGGCAAATTCAGACTGAAATTAGGCATAATTTTTTACAGTGAGGCTAATTAGCCACCGGAACAATTTACCAAGGGTCATACTGGATTTTTCACCACTAGCAATTTTAAAATCAAGATTGGATGTTTTTCTAAAAAATCTGCTCTAGGAATTATTTTGGAGAAGTTCTATTGCCTCTGTTATATAGGAGGTTAGATTAGGTTATCACAGTGGTCCCTTCTTCTGACCTTGGAATCAACGAATTCCTAGTACACTGGTCTGGTGGAACTGAATGACTCAGGCTCCCTCCTTTGATAGTATACAAAGACTTTTGCTTGTACTGTAGGTCAGAGCTTGGGATTCAGTCCAGCTGAACTTCTGGTGTCAGTCCAGTTGCTAGTGGATGGGTGTCTACATCACTAAAGGTTAACTTTAAACATGTGATTAAGTCCCATAGACATCAATGGGACTACTCAGGGCTTAAAGTTAAGCACAGGAGTAGGTGCTTTGCTGGATCAGGACCTATTGCTGCTGTTAGAATTAATGTCCTCTCTGCGAGTCTCAGTGGAGAGACAAGAGATCAAAAGGGCATGAAGAATGAGCTATCCTCTCAGCCCTGTATGTGGTTCCTCCAGGAGAGCACTGGGGCATTAAAGGGAAGTTTGAGCTGCCTGCTTTTGCTGAACCCCTGAAGAAGACTTAATTCTTCTGGTCTGCAAAGCCAGCATCTTTCATGAATTGTAAAATCATTTTAAAAAAAATAAAAGGATTGAGTTTGTGTTAGTGGCTGAGCCTCAAGATGACAAACATAAAAATTATAAGTGCTTGAGCAAAGGAATAGTAGGGAATATGACCTAATGGAACAATTACCGAGCATGCTGATCAGAAAAATGATTTGAGGTGATTGTGTAACAATCACTGACATTGTCAGCCAAAATAACAAAAATGTACCAGATTGCATTAGTAAAGGAATAGACTATGAATCCAAGAGGTGTTGCTATAACTGTGAACAGCATTTGTTAGAGGTCCATCTAGAATAGGGTCTATCTATCACAGGATATTATTCCTCGGGGGAGTTGAAACATAGGGCAACAAAGATGATACCAGGTCTCAAGATACAAAGGTGAACAAAGTGCTTACTCTTCCTGCTTCATTAGAACGTTGGAGACATGGAGGTGACTAATAGGACAAATTGGGAAAGGCATTGACAACGTATTCTATCGTATAGAGAGTTTTTTAAAATGATGACAGAATCCAGGTATTAAAACTGAACTTGTCCAGTCATTAATGAGGCTGTGCTTCAGCACAGCAATTAAGTACATGGTTAACATTAAGCACACAAGTAGGCCCATTGAAGTCAAGGGCACTGCTCAGGTGCTTAAAGTTAAGCACATGAGTAAATGTTCTGTTGAATGGGGGGCCTAATTACATAGGGGGACACAGATGGATCTTAGATTTATGAACAGCTCTAAACTCTACCAACTACTTAGCCCACTTCCCTCCCAAGGGGACATGAAGGGGGCTGTGCTGCAGGGGGAAGGGAGCTGGGGGCATGGATGGGTCTTTGCTTGGTGGGGGCAAAGAGCTGGGGGCATGCAGCGGTCTGTGTTGCGGGGGGCAGGGAGCTGGGGACATGGAGGGGTCTATGTTGTGGGGGGTATTTTGAGCACTGAAATTGTTGGATACAACAAAAAATGTCTCCTGAAATGAGAGAATCAACTCTCTGAAGCTAAATCTATTTCCAAGGTTAATGTATTTATTTATTTTGAGAGTTCCTGATGACATTACCTAGTGCTGTGTTACAATCCCTCCTGCAAAGAGATCATGCACTAGATCTGGCTCAACAAAAAAATGAAATAAGGATGGAATTCCTCCACTCACTGAGGATTATCACTTCCAAAACTGCCTTTGCTCTATCTTGCCACCAGAGTGAAAAGGACCAGAGGACTCCACAGAAACGCTGGATATCCACTGATCAGAACCAGCTTCAAGACTTTACACTAAGACCTCCCTGTCTAGCCAATTTCAGGTTGTAGAGGAAAACAACTAATAAAGGTACCCTATGGAAATAAAGAGGATTGTTCTCAAAAGAAACAATTGTTAAAAGGACATAAATCTCCTCTGACTTATCTCAGTGCACATCGAGAATAATGCATCTGAAGTCCAAGACCTTGCCTCTGCATTTTACTGCCTTCTCCTTTGTCTAAAAGCTCCACAAGTATTAGAAGGCACAAAAGAGGGATTTCACTGTTTCCAAACCACAAATACTGGAAGCAGCAAATGTAGCAAAGTCAGTCAGCTGCCCACCTTTAACCGCCATACACAATTATATCTCAAGTGATTGTACCCCTGAAAGGCTCCATAAAATGGGGAGAGTTAGTAAAGACACGTGCTGGAGGCTTGCTGTGTGGGATGGCAGGTCCTTAAGGGTTGTTGTTCTGAGAGCAGGACACAGTCCTCTGAAACGTTCAATGTGGAACGCAAACTAGATATTGCTGCAATTCTATTAGGGGTCAGTAGAGTGGGAAACGGACCACTCTGCAACACAGGAGTTATTGAACCCTTTTTACCAGGTGGCCAGGTTACCAGTTTTTGTCCAAAACAAAACAAAATATTGATTTAAAAACTCTTTGACCAGCTCTACCAATCAGATTACAGCAGCTGATAACAGCCCACCTTAATTGATTAGTCTCGTTACAGTTGGTATGGCAACACCCATTTTTTCATGTTCTGTGCCTATATATATATATCTTCCTACTATATTTTCCACTGCATGCATCCGATGAAGTGGGTTTTAGCCTACGAAAGCTTATGCCCAAATAAATTTGTTAATCTCTAAGGTGCCACAAGTCCTCCTGGTTTTATTTCGTGGGAGAAGATTTATTGAGCAGGCAGGGACTTTATTTACAATAAAAGTAAGAGTGCAATAGAAGAACAAACTCAAAATATTTTGGAGTTAGCTGCCTATGAGTGATAGAATAAGTTATAGATACAAGCTAAAGAGTCGCGCTCTCTCTGAGTTATAATCTCAAAACAAAAGAAAGCCAGGGCTAGAACACTAATCTTGCAAATGTGTTTATGCTGTAATTCAATCTGTGCCCTACTTTACTGTTTGTCAATTACATCATGCTGAGAATTGCTGTTAATGCTGATTCTTGTAACCATTCCGTTTAAGATCTTGTGATGGAAGGCTGTGATACACTTTAGCATGTACTGTACTCGGTATATTCCTAAAACTATAATTTAAAAACAAACAAAGCCATTCTTTTATATACGGGAGTCCAAAATGCTATTGCTTTTCTGAAAGGCTAGACATACCACTTCATACTGATCTAGTTAGATCTCACAAACTAAACAAGATGGGACCTACTACTTGTCTGAGAGTGTTCTATGGATAAACCTAAGGTGCAAGGTGTTGGTGAGCTACTTCGGGGTGTTGTCTTTCTGAAGAGATGAGAAGCTAAGAGCCTGGTCTTTAGAGGTCATGTATGTTCTTTACAAGAGCAGTAATGTGATCAAAAGTGTCCTAATCAAATTCCAGCTCCAATATTCTGCCTGTCTAGGTTTCTCTTGTTTTCCTAATTGCCTAAGTTTTGACTGGATATAGTATCCTTCACTTCCTGTCTTAAACTGTTGCTCTGCACTATTTAACATTTGCTACAGGGTTGCATATCATTCATTATATCACACCATCATAATGGGCTGCATTTCACCGGTGAGTGAAGACTCTCTTCATCTGTTACCTATCTTGCAAAGCCCTTTTCTGCTCCTTCATGATGCATGGCAATATAGAACTGTTAGTGTTGTACAGATGCAAATTAAAATATCAGATAACAAAATAACTTTGGAAAAGGATGACCATAATAGAGTTTTATTACGGATCTCTAAGTACAGTGAGATAAATGCAGGCCACAGTGTCTGATGCTTAAAAAAGCCCCAAAACAACCAAAAGCATATTTACTGTGGGCCATATGCTGAGTTGCTTAGTTTTCACTCAATCCTGACTCAGGCAAATGCTCATTCAGTAAATACATAGGGCCAGATTGGGAACTTTTTTTTTTTTAAACTCATATAGTTATACTGGTGCTATCCCTAGAGCAGATGCATTTATGCTAGTAGAAAGGTGCCTTATACCATTATAGTTTATTCCCTTTCCCTTTATACTGCATAGCTGCATCCATACTAGGGCAGTTGTTCTGCTTTAACTATACCACTATAGTTAAAACAGTAGAGCTTTCAGAGTGTAGACAAGGCCTTTCTAAGTTCCTCAGGGTTTGGCCCTGGATAAGTATTTCCAGACAGAGAAATGATCATTCCCAGGAAATGTTGTAACTAAACACAGCAAAATATTGAAGAAGTCAGTCAATTATCTGCAATACAGAGTACAATTTGTCTAAGACACTGGTTTGCATTCAGGGGTGGACATAATGGTGATGCAGATTTTTAGCCTGTCTCCAGCTGTTCTGGATTTGATTTAAGTTCAATGAGACAAGACAGGAAAAATTCAATGTATAAAAGTACAGGATTACCGCTGATACATAAAGAATACATGCTGCTGAGATCCAACAAAGAAATCATGGCACCACTAGCAGGGTATGAATATTTCTACAGCTTTAAAAAAATGTCTGGAAAAGCATGCTGAGGAGCACATTGAATTAAGCCTTGGAGCTTCTACAATGTATTATGGCCTAGATTTTCAAAAGTGACTAGTGATTTGGGGTTCCTCAGGTTTGTGGGTACCCACTTTGAGTTACCTAAAGGGATCTGATTTTTCAGAGGGTGAATGCTCAGCACTTTCTGAAAATCAGGACCCCTTAAGGTGTCTCAAGATGGACACTCAAAAATTGAGGTAACCAAAATGATTAGTCACTTTTTAAAAAACCTTGGCTAATTTGTGTGTGTGTCTGTGTTTATATACACACAACTGAATGGGGCCACTAATCATTTTTTGACTTAGCCATGCATTTATTTCAATCCTTCAAATATTTTCTTTCATTTACCCATGGAAAAGTTTAGGTTCTATGTTTCCGACGGTATACAATGGAATATGTTGTATTTTGTAAAACTGGGATGTTTGGCTATCAGCTGAATATTTTTCTCGTACATCAACATAATTACAATTTTTCCTTCCTTGGTGTATTTATATTGCATACAGAGCTATATTTTTGTTGAATAAATCACCTCCTACAGCTGTTACTGTTCCACCAACCTAGCCTGAGGTCGCAACAGTGATTGATATGTACTCAGACAAGCAGATGGGAAAACAACTTGTAAATCATTATAACTAAAACTGTATGTGGAACTGTGAACTTTGAAAGGCAAGAACATTGCAAGCAAATCTCAGCAATGTTGATTTAAATAATGAAAGCACTAAGAATAAACCTTTTGATTAATCCCGCTTCCCAATATGTGACAAATCAATAACTCTGTGATTTGTTTCCCGGGATCTATCTGAGTAAATATTTAGCAAGCCAGTCACATGGAATAGGCCCATATTTAATCACGTTTAAGTAATTGTTTTAGACACTGCATATGATGGGATATGAAGTATAATTGTTCCAGCAGAGGTAGCTAAATTGTTGACATCGTACGTGAAATCCATTTCTTTCACAAAGAGTCCTAGTAATGGGGGTTAATATGGGAGAAGAGGGGGGTGGGTAAATGGGAAAGACAAAATCTACCCCCTCTTTCCAGCTTGGGCCCAATTTCTGGGGGTGCAATGAAGACTCACTGGTCCCGTACTGCTATTCCAGCCTGTGGATCTGAAAGCACCAGCAGCTCTTTTGTACCACTTCAATTGGGTAGTGGAATCGTTCCAATCTCTGTAAATATGGATAGTGTAGTCCTTCCCCGAGCCTGTCCCTAACCTGTCCACACTGAAACCCTCTTCATTGTCCTGTGCAGACTAGTGGGCAGCTTCCAGGGGGACTGCTCTACCTGTAACTCTCCAGTGCAGCCCTAATGTAGGCTCATGTTGCTGAAGATCCTGTGCTGGCTCTGCACAGCATGGATGAATTTCCTTCTAAGCTCTGAGGTTTGCATGAGGCTTATATTTAAACTGTCCATTTGCTTGTGAAGCGCAGTGATATGCTTGTTCCTAAGACACCACATGTTTAGTCACCACTTACTGATGTAGAGTCTGATTCATCTCTGGATTCTGCCAGATTCCACATGCCACAGGGCCTCCCAGCACTAGAAAAAGTCTCCCAGAGCAGGATGTGGGAGGCAGCTGCAGTGACACACGGTGCCCAGAGTTGGCCAGTACAGCCACAAAAGTGGGTAGCATGAGCCAGGGAGTCCTGCTTGGAGGCATGACCCTGCCTGATTCCACATCGCCTCACAGATCCTTGGCCTGAGGGGAGGACTCTGGGAGAGTGTGCCATGGAGTGAAGATTTTTGGAGCCATCCTCTAGAATTTAATTGAGAATTACATCTCTGCTATAGTATCAGAAGGGTAGCCATGTTAGACTGGCCTTGGGAGGCAGGCCAGTCCTCGCCCACAGACAACCCCCCAACCTGAAGCATATTCTCACCAGCAACTACACACTGCACCATAGTAGCTCTAACTCAGGAACCAATCCATGCAACAAACCTCGATGCCAACTCTGCCCTCATATCTACACTGGTGACACCATCACAGGACCTAACCAGATCAGCCACACCATCATTGTCTCGTTCACCTGCACGTCCACCGATGTAATATATGCCATCATGTGCCAGCAATGCCCCTCTGCTCTGTACATTGGCCAAACTGGATAGTCCCTACGTAAAAGGATAAATGGACACAAATCAGATATTAGGAATGGCAATATACAAAAACCTGTAGGAGAACACTTCAACCTCCCTGGACACACACTAGCAGATTTAAAGGTAGCCATCCTGCAACAAAAAAACTTCAGGACCAGACTTCAATGAGAAATTGCTGAGCTTCAGTTCATTTGCAAATTTGACACCACCAGCTCAGGATTAAACAAAGACTGTGAATGGCTAGCCAACTACAAAAGCAGTTTCTCCTCCCTGGTGTGCACACCTCAACTGCTAGAAGAGGGCCTCATCCTCCCTGATTGAACTAACCTCGTTATCCCTAGCCTGATTCTTGCTTGACTATTTATACCCACCTTTAGAAATTTCCACTACATGCATCTGACGAAGTGGGTATTCAGCCACGAAAGCTTATGCTCCAATACGTCTGTTAGTCTATAAGGTGCCACCAGACTCTTTGCCATATCTCTGCTATAGAATTCCATGGGATGGTATAAAGCGCAGAGAGGGGGTTTCATTCTCTGTTATATTTTTAGAATTATTTAGTACCTTATTTGCGTCAACCCCACTAAATCCCAGAGGACTCATCAATAAGGGAAAATAGTGCAGATGAATTTCTCCCAGGGGACAGTGAATGTCACGGGTGCAGGAAGGTGTAATTTACATGTTCTTGCAGCAGTGACTGTGAATCCAGACAGTAAAATTAATTCTGCTATCTTACAACCTAGTTAACTGAATTTTATGAGGCACCTAGATTTTTTTTTAAAAAAAATACATGGGTTTCTGTAACACAAACAAACAAAATTGTCCTAGTGAAAGCAGCCATTCCAAAAATCCATTAAACCAGGCAAAAAATGGAGCCCTTTAGGAAGAATTACTGAAAAGGAGAAGCTAGAACTGGAAAGGATGGACTGATCCGAGAAGGAAGGCCTTACATTGAGCCTTGAATACAGCAACACAGCACCTCTGGCAGATATACTTTGGGAAAGTTTTCTGCAGAGTTGAGAATTGAGAAGACCTCGCTCTTCAAGAGGATTGAGATGGAATTGCAGAATGCACAGCAATGGCAGCCTTCATCTTGTAACTCGATTTGTAAAGGAAAATGGTATTTATTTCTCATGTTAGATTACTGTATTGATAAGTGGAAAGACCCAAACTTGGATTTTCCTTTAATAAAAGAGTGCAAGCTATTTTAAAAGAACATGATTTAACAACATGTTGGCTGGCCGCAACTTACAACAAATCCATGTTTCTCGGAGTATACCCAAAGCAGTACTTCTATGATGCGAGGGGTAGACGTAGATCAGTTCCAGTTCTGTATGAGTCAAGCTCAAGCAGTGGAGCATATATTCAAAAGGTTGGGCCCTAAATGCGAATGGTGATGTGGCCAGTAGGAGGATACTCTGCACTAAAGTGCCTACATCTCTTTCCCCCACACCCTCTGCTCCGATTATTTTGTTTTTAGGTTTTGTGAAAGTAAGAGACTAATAATCCTATTTAGAGCCAGTCAAATTGCAGGTATGTCCTTTGAACACTTCCTGCAAAGCTGGGCCAGGCCAACTCAGACTTGCAGCATCCCCGTTATTCTAGTCCTGTGGATCTTCTGGTAAGTGACTGTCAATTATGCAAAAATATATGGTGATTTTATCACGTGGACAGTTACAAGCATCTACTGGAGGCTAAACCTCTAAACACAGTACACTGAGGTAAAAAAACTGAAGTCCTAATGATAAACTTAAAAAGAATACCCTGACAGAGTTTGCAAAAGTACAGAGAGTCAGCCCTGTATCTGGGACAAAATTGGGATAATTATTTGTGGTCATTTAAATTCCTCTTGCAGCTTCCTTGGAATCTGGTACTGGATTCTACTTCACCTTTTTTTCCACATTATGTTGTTGCTCTGCTTTGGTTATTGACTTCAATGAGATTTTTGCCTCAGTTCAGACTGAGTCAGGACTGCAAGATTTGAGTCATAGTTAATGATGTGCTTTGGGATCCTTTGGAATGACAGATGGTATATAAACATAAGGATCTGAATGTTCACTTACATCCATTTTAAGGCCTCTTCATATTGACGCCACAGTGCAAAGGGGCCTTAGCTTAACTGAGACTCAGACCCAAAATATTATTATTATATTTTATTTATTTTATCTATATTTGAATCCAGACTTACTGGCGGTGAAAAGGTGAAAATGAATTGGTTGCCCTACTTATTCCACTGAGCAAAATATTTTAATTAATTTCAACCTACTAGAACAGTAACCATGCTAGGTAGAGGGGTAAGAATATTATTAATTCCTTTGAGGACACTTTTCTAAAGAGGCATCTGCATTTGTTTGCTTCTGCTTTGGGTACCAGATTTCAGAGCCACTGAGCACCAGACATTTTGCTTGTTATTATTTCTATTGCTGTCATGCACAGGGCCCCATTGTACAAGATACAAAAAATAACACAGTAACTCTCTCGCTGGCCCCAAAAGCTTGCAATCTAGGATTCAGATAATATGCAATAGGTTAATAAATAGGCAAATACGGTTTGGTGGATAGGACAAGGGTAATACAGACAGGTATGACTATATAAGTTAATACTCAGAGGTGTCCGCCAGCCCTGCCAAAGTTCCTATTTGCGTCAATTGCAGTTGCAAGTGATGAGCATGTCTGAAAATTAGTGTCTGAAGTTGGGGACCCAAAATGAGAGGCCATTTTTGAAAAGCTGATCCTTAATATATGTTTTACAATAACATGCAAATCCTTGGTACCAATCAGAGTCACAGACATTTTTAAATGGAATATTCCTTCTCTTATTGCTTATTATAAAGCAGCGACATGTAGAAAATATACTGTGTGAACAAGGAAACATATTGTAGAGAATATTGCACTGGCAGGTGGATTCACTTAATGACCTAATCAATCTTTTCCATCTCTAGTTTTAAGATCCCATGTCTCTAAAAGATTAAGGAATAATGTGTCCCCATAAGCATCCTTTAGTCCCTTACAGGGCAATAGAATGCACAGCTCCTACTGCAAAAGGAGGCCACAGAACAGATGACACAAGGTGACAGATTCAGATAAAACATGAACATCCGGCTCACAACAAGCAGGTCCAGTGTGTGACTATCTTCCTGCTCTTCCCCAGAGATCATGCAGAATCATTCAAGGAAGAATGGATAAGAACAACTGCAGATAATGAGTACTGGAAATGCTTCAAGATGGCTTCTTAATAGTGCTTGAGAGGTTTGAAAGCACTGGGTTCAATCAATGTCTGTAATAAGGAAAGAAGCCACCAGTCAGCTTCTAGGCATGAGCTATAGAAACAGCTGCAGAACTAAAGAAGTGCTGTGGAGCATTCTCACTAATGTTTGCAGTTTCCATGTGAGGAAATAAACTATGTCCTGAACCTTAACCCCACTGAACAAATGTACGGGAATGTCCAGCTTCAGGATGAAGATCTTATCATCAATATTAGTAACCATCTCACCTGGGAATCTTCTTTTTATTCATGGACTTATTTAATCCATGCTGACAGTCTGTGTGTCTTTTTCCCACCTGGATCGCATGGAGATTTAGGAGTCTGCTACTGTCACTAAACCAATTGACCTGAGCCCTAGACAGTAGGCACTCATACTTTTAGGCTCAAAGGTCCAGGTTTAATCCATGCAGACAATCCGGAAGGAGGCATCGCATAGTCTGAGCTTCTTTTTATCCAAATCCATCTCATGAGACAGAAGATGCGTAACACAGGCACTAGGTGATCTGTTCTGCTCTCACTTACACAGTTACAACTTTGTTGAGCAGAATTGAGGGCACAATAGAGCCATCTACTGAACATGTGCTGTTAACATCTGTATGCTCCATTCATTGGCTTTCAACCCTAGAATAAAGGATAAAAGAGTTTCTAGATCTTCTATTTGAATAAGATTTTGCATATAAGAAGCTTGTGAAGCAAGTACGCTTCCCCCCTCCAGACAACATCAATGCGCACTCCAAAAGGCCAGGGTATAGAAGGCTTCCGAATGTACATAAGAGATTTGCCTGAACAAATGGAGCTACATTTGGAGTCATCAGCAGAAAAGGCCTATGGTGGGAATATTCTCCAGGCTGTCATTGCTCATGGTACTAAAAATAGTAAAACCTCACTAGTTTGTCCTTCATGCATTTGCCCACCCCATCACTCATGCCCACAAAATGGTTGCCTCTCCAACCTCTCAGCCAAGATCTAACAGCTGAGGGCACATAGCATTTAGAAGCAGCTCTCTAGTGTAGTCACATGTTACTAAAACTTCGTGACTTGTATGAAACATACTATGGCATGTTTTCTAGCATGCTATCAAGAATAATAAACAGCAAAAACAAAACTGTTCTTGTCAATCAAATAAACAAAACACCAGCGTGTGAGGCTTTACCTTTGCTTTTTTTCTCACATAGGCCTAGATTGTAATGTTATGATCTGTTGTAGGTAGCTGCTCCACTTCAGGAGCAGGCCAAGGAATGAATTGTGACTCAAGGAGGTACCGTTCCTCTCCTGCTCCCCTTTGATCTGGGGAGGGAGTAAGTTACCTCACATCTTGTTGTAGAGCAGCTTATTCCCACCTATGTGCCAAGCTGATAAATAGGGAGCCAGGACTCGCGTCCTTCTCTGCCTCCCACCCACCCACTTGCTCACAGGTGAGAGCATCGGGGAGCAGCCCCTCGTCTCCAGCACTCTGCGCCTTGGAGTCCCAGTCTGAGCAAAGCCAAGCAGAGGAGTCCGTGGAGTAGCGATCTGTGGTGAGTAAGGATGTTGGGTGTAGGTTCGGAGACCAAAGGCCAGCTTCATTTTGGAAGGCCGGGCTCGAGACTGCAGGGGGTACAGGCTTCAGTCCCCATCAATTGCTGTTGTGTTTGTTATGTAATGGTTAAATAAAAACGATATCACTGTTAAACACACGCTCCCTGTGTTTTAAGAAGAACAAATCAGGGTAGCAGTGCCCTCCCCTTCCTCACCTGTGCAGAAGCCTGTGACAATCTAACCCTTAGTCAATAATTTCCCAGGAACCGGTGGGATTGAGTGAGATTCTACTGCGCTGGCTGAGATGCTGTGCCTTGGTTGACTCCCTACCTTGCTAGCTCCTTCCCTGGAGGGGGGAGAGGGGGGAGGAGAAGTGAAGGCTGAAAAGAGCATTAGCCCCACAAGTTAACTTCTTTTCTCAGAGTTGTCCTGTTCTAACACCTCACTAGGAAATATTTCAAACATTCAAACATGGGGTTCATCATTAGTTGGACTCATTACGTTGCTAGTTTGGCATATTGTTAATGTAACTGGCATTTGTGCAGTTTTGGAAGAGCACATTTGGGGCTGAATTTTGAAGAGGTGTCTCTGATCAGAGGCCTATCTCCTAATAAGAGTTTCAACCACCTCTGGATCTCCAATAAGGCAGACCGTGACAGAGCAGGGCACCCGTGCCCAGAGAATCCCTACAAAAATAAATTAAGAGGCAGAACAAATGTTGCTTCTTTTATCAGTTTGCCATTATAATAGTGACATACATGTTATGGGCCAGATTAATCCCTAGTGCAATGCCATCATTATTCTTATTTTGTTCCTATTATTGTAGCACCTAGGATCATGGATCAGGACCCCATTGTGTTGGCACTGTACAAACACAGAACAAAAAGGTGGGCCACACCCCAGAAAGGTTCAAATCTCTCCTAGGAATAACTTCACATATGTGCATACACACAGGTGATTTCACATGCACAAACACCACTTCATGCACATTCACCAGCCGTTAAAGTGGCCCCACAATGTTAATACCTATCGACAAGGGTGAAAACGTTCAAACTCCTCTCTGCCATAATTGCTGATGGGGGTACTCTATGGAGGAATTTGGCGCATTAACTTGAAGTAATTGTTTTGGTGTGAATGATATTTTATGGCTGAACAATGAAGACATATGATTAGGGTTAAATGAATATATATTTTAAAAAACTAAAGGGACCTAAGACCTCTCTTTTTCATAGTAATATTGCCCTCTAGTGTTTTTTCTGAAAACAGCAATTACATATACTATTATCAATGAACGACATAGAATTATGCTCGTTTTACAGCATACAGCACCAGAATAGACCTCTGAGCAGCCTAAATCTTTTAACAGCACAGCCCTGAAACCAGAATAAACAACTAAGCAGTGTGTTTACACACCCTAGAATTGGCTCAGTTCCTTCTTCCAATGTAAGTACGATGTAAAAATAACAATAATATGTAATTTGTATAACTGCAGTGTATAACTTTGTATAACTACAGTGCCTACATGACCCAACAAGGATTGGGCCCCATTGTGTTAGGTAATATAAATTCACATAGCAAGAGACAGTCCTTGCCCTGCAGAATTTACAGTCTAAATAGACAAGAGAGACAAGGGATGGGGAAAAGGCAGCATTATTTTCTCTATTTTACAGATAGAGAACTGACGCCCAGAGAGATGAAATGATTTACCCAAGGTCATACAGGGAAGGCTGTGGCAGAGCTGGGAACTGTACCCAGATCTCTTGAGTCCCCATTCAGTGCCTCATTGCTTGAGGACTAGACATATTATGCTAAATGCTCTCCAAGAGTGAAATGTCTTCACCAAACAAGCAAAAATCTATGTTCTACACCCTCAGAAACATGTAGCACTTCCAGCCAGATGCTGTTATTGTTCTTTATTATTTTATGTTTATTGCAATGGCACCTAGAGGGACCAACCAGGTTTGGGGTCCTGTTGTGTTAGGTGCTGAACAGACACGAGCACACAGTCTCCACCCCAAAGAGCTCATCTCTTAGGCACTGGCTCACAGACTCTCATGTGAACCCCCAAAAACCAAACCAACAACAAAATCCAAAAACCTCCCCCCCCCCCACCGGCTACACACACGACACAACCATCAAAGAAATGCACAGAAATGCCAGCCAATAATTCTGACCAGGAAATGTGACAATTAAAAAAACCCAACTACTGCACAAAGGGGCAGAATGTGTCTCCCTGACTCACAATGGTGAACAGTTACTCGGACCTGTAATCCCACTCCCTTCAGGTAGGACCACACAGCTGAGTAAATGTTCACCAAGGTGAAGAAGGGGTTTGCAAGATGGCCAAACTATTTATGTCCCAAATAGCATCTCATTAGCAGAATAACTTGTCACTCAGTACCCTAATCCCACCCACTAATCAAGAAAAACAACGTCCCAGAAGTCACACATGCCAGTCCAATACAGACGTCTGACTGCACTCACTTTTCTGCTACTGACAACACCCACAAGGCAACAACGGACAGAGACATGCCTGCATGTCAGTAAGGTCAGTTTGTCCCCAAGGATTATTTATCCCACACCACTAACAAAATCAACTAAACCCACAGTTGTGCTGCAGTCAACGACGTTCTCGCAACAACCTCCTTTTATCTAATGATTAAGCAAACAAACAAAATGATTAAAAAGAAAGGAATGTTGTATTACAAAATATACATTTGTGGATGGTGTGGTAAGTGATACATAGCTTATTAGGAATGGCCTACCATAAACCTTCAACATCTCTGCTTAACTCTGATTCCTGTGTCTTTAGGAAAGGTCATTCCTACCTTGTGAAAATTACTTCTTATATCACGCTGCTCACTATTGTGATCCACATATAATATAGCACATATCATATACCACATACGTGGAGGCAATCTCCCTGTGACACACTGCTAAACTTTGTAAACATCCCTCAGCATCTTCATGCACATGCCCTTTTCCCTTTATAACCAGCCAGAGAACTGTAGAATGTGTCCGCTTCACAGTTTACACACTAATAAAATAATACTTAATCCTTTTTATTGCTCTGTGTCTGTTTAGAGGTAAAAAACTTCGAAGTAGTGCCTGGGTCTTCATTTGTGGTTTTTATTGTGCCTAGCACAATAGGGTCCTGATCCCAATTGTGGCCCCTGAACACGATGCTAGTACAATAGTGTTAATACTCTTTCCCCCACCTAGCTATTTTTTCATCAACAAAAACTGTGCGGGAAAAAAAAGAACATTTGATTAAAAATACAGCGTATTTGGGAAAACAAATGCAGTTTACATTTTCTCCTGCAGATGCTGCTCTTGAACAGTTGTTATCATCAGTCACAAAAAGTATTTCAAGGTCAGTTGAAATGGTCAATGCTGATAGCAGTAACGTCAAGCTCTAAGTCTTAGGTCAGTGTGCTAAACAACAACATCTGTTCCTTTGGCGTGGGAGGGAGAAGATGAGGGAGTGTTGATTTTAAAAGTCTGATTACTAAAATAATGCTTATACCAAGGATACAAAAATACAATAGGGGAAATCCTGACCCTTCTGATATCAGTAAGAGTTTTACATTTGATTTCAGTGGGGCCAGGCTTTCTCCCTGTAGCTGCAGAGCTATACACATCAGTTTTCGGGAATGTGAAGGCCCATTTTACTACTGTGTACTGGTTTCACCACTCTGGTGACACTATGCAGGCCAAGTGTACCAGTGATTCTGGCTCTGAGCTTTTGAGAAAAGATCTAGTCTAGTTACAAACTGGCTGGCTGACTTCTGTGATACGTTTTTGCTATTCATCCTGTAGCGCCTTAATTCATGTCTAGCATTTGGTAGCCTATTATTGCTACATTTCAGCAACACTGGTATAATTTGTTGAGGTTTACATAAAATAATCCATTAGTTTGGGCTGCTAACATGGCTATACAGAAAATTACAGCATTATTGACCTTTTGTAAAAATGTGAGCTAAATCCTATACTAATTCTGTTACCAGGAGAGCTCCGAGCGATATTGTGGTTGTTGAGGTAAATTAATCTCTACTTTTAAGTCTTAAACACATAAATCATTATTCAGAAATGACTCCATGTACAGTGGGCCAGATCGGAGCTCCCAGCTCCATCCCCTTTGTAACACAAAGGAGCTGCCCTAATAAGTAAATCTCCAGGGAGCATAAAACTGGCATAGAGGGGTCTACACCACTCACTCAGCATAGGAGGCATTGCTGGGTAGCCTGGGGGTGGGAGGGACTGCCTTAAGTGGCATAATATAAAGCTGCTTTGTTACACTGGGGTCCCATTCAGTCTCTGGTTAGCCCTAATATCAGGAGAGATGAATGGTTGCTTAGAGACACACTCCTGTCCCCTTCTACCCTTTGCCAGGTCCTGCACCAAATATTTTGAGGAGGGAACACACTTCACATTTAGGGGGAAAGAACGTATTGTTTTTGTGACAGTTCCTCTCTCTATTTTAAATAAAATAGTGATTGCTGGAAAGCAACTAGTAGATTTGAAAGATTAGACATAAATTAGCTCTGGCTGCAAAGCATTAGTGAGAAAAGTCCAGGTGAGGTAGGCAAATATATGACATAAATGTGATTTATCACAAGACTATCACTGTGATGTGAGGAGTAGTGTGTGTATGTGTGTGTATAAAACACACACATATACACACATTTATGGAATACAGGATAGTGCTGTATAAAGGACCATGTCATGAGTTTGGGAAGGCTGCTTTACTTACAACTAGTAAAGCCTCGAGTGGTTTATAGAGGTTATTCCAAAAGACCTTTCTATTACCCCACAGCAGCATGTATTCTGTAGCTGCCACATATCTTTCAGAAAAAGTAGTTCAAAAACGTTTTAGAGCATGATAAACATTTTGATTGGAGCTATTTCTGTTTCCTGCAAGGCCATTTTTTCAGGCAGGTTGATCTTTAAAAAACAGCAGCTTGTTTGAAGTTGTAGAGGGATTTGGATTCAAAGCAGTCATGGTAAAGATGGATTAGTGAAGAGAGTGTAGGGCATGATAAAGGCAGTTTATTACATGTCTCTGCAATTTATCCTATGGACATCACCACCACAAATGTGATATATAGGAAATTACTGATTGTGCTTCCACTGAAGTTAAGAGGTTTGTCATTGCTGTCCAAGTGGGCAGGATCAGGTTAATAATGATGTATAGAGAAAAGCAGACACACATTATATTATTTCTCCTATAATTAATGTCCAAACTGTACCCAGTAACAAATATTTGATTAGTTTACAACTGAATATTTCTCCAGGTACTCATATGTGTAGTCATATTGATGACTGTAGTACAACTTCAGTGAGTAAAGTGAGCAGTATTTGACCCTTAGTTTTCTCTGCAAAATGTTCAGACCCTTTCATATCTCCCCAAGAGCAAGATATATTATTTCCAAAGGTGTCATTTAAAACTAAAATGCTTTGTAAGTTCTAATAGACAGGATCCAGCTTAATACACTTCTTATTTTCTATTTTTAGGAGTAACCACACACTATTCATATCTTTTTATATCTCTAGTGGTCTTAAACATTTATTTCAAATTACAAGCCATTTTCCAAAAGGCGCATCTGTTATAAAACAGATTCTAAATTGATAGTTTTGTGTTCTTTAATGTGTCTGATTAGAGCTGATTGAACTTTTTTTTTAAAAAAACCCATACAAAATTTGGACATTAACATTTCACAGTATGAAATTGACCCATTTTTCTTTTTAATTTTTTAATTTTAATTTTTGCATTTTAATTGAAATTTTAATTTAAAAGGTTATTTACATTTTTACCTAAAATAATATTTTTAGGAAGTGAAAATTTTCTATAATCATTTTGATTTAAAAAAAAAAGTCATGAAAAGTTGTGTATGAAATCAAAAATTTTGGAAAAATCAACAGTTTTTTGTGATATGTTTTCATTTTCTAAACTGAAATGAAAAAAATCAACCCATTTTATCTCTGGTATTTGTTTACATCATAAATATCATCACATCATACAAACATCAATGTCCAAAGCACAGGGTTGGATCTTAATAAATATAAATAAAAAAAATAAATTTGTTGTATTGTACTTTACCCATAACAACAATCTGAATAAAATAAATTATCATATCACATTTGGCTTCAATATAACACTCCTGGGTTACACAGTCAACCCTGATTCAAGAAAATTAAATGTTCCTGGTTCACATATTTATCTTTACATATCCTTAGACCACTGAACAGCCAAAGACCACAGCCTTCCTTTAATTTTTCATATGTATGTGAGTTTCCTTAGAGGAGTAACATTCCATGAGGAATGTTGCTGCTTTCCAAAATCCATGCCTGAAGTTAGCCTCTTAAATCTACGTGCAGACAAAAGTTTGGTCTGTTTCCCACAAATCCCATGGAAGTCAATGGGAGCTACAAGTGCTCAACACCTTTGAAAACCAGGTAATTTTTATGTAGGGGGCTCAATCCTGCAAGATGCTGAACACACTAACCTGATTCAGTGAAAGAGTTGAGTTCATTTTTAACTTTAAGCATGTGAATAATCCCATTGATTTCGGTGGAACTAATCATGTGTTTAACTTTAAGCATGTGCTTAAGTGTTTCAAATGCTCTGTACCTTGTAAGATGCAGCCCTCAGATGTAGATTTAGGAGCCTAAACTTAGACATTCAAGTTTGAAAATGTTGGACCACATGTTTAATCTGCTTTTCACTTTTGCTTATGTCTCCTCTCTCATGGGCTAACTAAACCCTGAGATTTAAACATCCATAACTTTGAGGTGTTTGGAATCCAAATTTGAAACCTCTGATAAAATCTATTTCATTCAGTTACACTGGTGCCCCACTGTAACACAGAGCACTATTGGACCCATAGGCATTTTATTTTGTTCAAAATGGAGAGGCAGAAATTACACTGTCTTCAATAGTCCTTATTTAAATTAAAAATTGAACCAAAAATTAACCTTAAAATGTATATTTACATGCATCAGTGCCTTATTGACCCCATCCCAGCTCCCATTAAGTCAACTGGCCTTTCCCCATTGACGTCAGTGGAGAAAAAGAGGGGGCCTTGCATAGTAAAGGTGTGAATAATTTTTCTTTTTTATCCGTCTGTCTATTTTGGGACGTGTTAAGTGCTTGTTCTCTGTTGTAACATTAACGTCAGTATGTGGAAACTTGGGTTACTAAAATAAATAAGTGAAATGTAATATACAAGACTAAACGGGGAACTGTGTGCACACTGTCCAACACAAATGGCCTGATTCACCACTGTGCTGCTCCAGCTTTACACCAGGGTTCATTCAACACAACAGTTACCCTGATGTAAAGCTGGACCAATGCAGTGGGGAATCAGGCCCAAACTTTATAACAATAATTTATGCAGTCTTGTATTTCCTGAGCAGGCAAAACTTCCACTGGCTTCAATGTACATTACCATAAAATTACATCCATGATACTTTTACCAGCCTGGGAGCGTGGGAAGAGAAGAGACTAATATCATGCAAGGCATCTTTTTCACTGTGGGCCTGATCCATTGTCTAGTGAAGGCAATGTCTAATCATTGACTTCAGTGGGCATTGGATCAGTCCTTAAATCAATGTATTTGCTCTTTATAAATTAGGGCTTGATTCTGATCAAACTTACGCTGGTGCCATTCTGCTGCTTAAATGGTTTATATCAGTGTAAACGAGGTCCATTTATTTTTAATTTGTCAAGGAAGAATTTATTAGATAGAGGGGCAGTATTAACTTCTGTAGGCTGGATCACCCCTTCCCACAGTAAAGCCAATGGGAGGCACCAGTGTGGAGGAAAATTTCCCGAGGATCCTCTCTCAAAGTTGCTCTCTGATCCTTGGGTTATGGAACCAGCCCACAAGGCCTGAGAATCACCTAAGATTGGTGGGAGGCTGGGGCAATCCATGCAGAGGCTGTGTGCCTCCACCCTGGTTTAATGTCACCACTATCTGAGCCATGCTTCCAGGAATTTCCCCTGACTGCTGTTGTCCCCGAGTCCTTAAGAGGGATCCCCACTTTAGTTGGGAGGGGGTTCCGAACACACCTCTTCTGGGTAAGCTCCACAAGGTTGGAGGGGGGATGATGCATCGCTCCATCCAACATGGGGCTACCCAATCCCCAATGTGAGACATGATCCCCACAGGCAGTCCCTCAGCTGCACCATTACCGAATTATTTGGAACATACGGTCATTTGCTTATGGGATTTTCTTAAGATTTATTTTTTTAATGTTTAAATAAATGCATAAATCACAGTGATGTGAAAAGGGTTGTTTCATTCTGTGTCAGAGCAGACGGTTATTCTTGTACAAATATGCACGTGTTGACTAATAGTAATATATTGATATAAATCTGTATTTGGGGCATATAAATTTCATGGCAAGATCACAAATGTTAAAGGAGATTTGGTTCACTGATTATTTTTAGAGAGGGCTCCATACCAGAACCAGATCCCTGGATTGTAGCATTTCCAAAGACACAGAAAGCTCAAATCCAAATCCAAACTTCAATTCTTAGGCCTTTCTCTAATTGTGTGAAATATGGACTCTCAAATATGAGCATCCCTGACTTAGGGAAAGCTGAGGTGCAGGTCTGAACCTAGGCATGGACCTGAGCTCCATTTATTTTCTGGTGTCCATGAATATTCAACTACATAATGTCATCTTAGAGTTAGAACATAATTTCTTATCTAAACAGTCATTTGCTAATTTGGTACCTGATCCTGCATGATGCTCAGCACCTCCAGCAGGATGCTGAAAAACCTTGACTCCCCATTAAGTGTAAGGGGAATTGAGGATTCTCATAATAATACTTAGCTCTGATACAGTGCCTTATGAGATTGACCCATTATATTGTAAACTCCCTGGGGCAGGGAATGAGTCTTTATGCTTCTAAAGTGCCAAGTATGTCTGGCTTTATGTAGATTTCATAATAATCTCAGATTATTAAGAAAGAAATAGGTCAGAAAGCACCTCAGTAGGATACCACGAAAATGGACCCCAGCTCACCAAAGCAATTTAGCACGATAACTGGACTCCATGGGATATGGCTGGATTGCTTTGCTGAATCAGACCCTGAATCTTCCTCCTGCCAAGACAGCCCTCGGAGCACCACTCCTAAACGTGGTAGTAATTCTAGAAGCCCTAAGGAAAGTCAGGGTAACACCACCGATTTTATAAATAAGGATCTTTATTTAGAATATTGTTGAAAACATTCTGGGCAACCACATTGTATAAATATATAAAGTTAAAGTTTGGCACAACAAACCAAGCAACATTAAATATTTAATTCCTTTTTTTGTATTTTTGTTTGGGGTGGGTTTTTTTTTGCAAAGCAACTCTTATTTACAATTATACAAAAAAGTATTATAAAAAATGGTCCACAACCTTATTTTGGGCAGGATTGGGGGTAACAATAAGGAAGTCTCATGTCATTACTCCTGACTAGTTTTCTTCTTTTCAAAAATGTTACCAGAACTCAAGAGCCAGGTTCCCATTCCCCAAAGCACAGATTATAAACATTGGCCATCTTGTGCTATGCAATTTTACCTCTAGACATATTAAATAGCTTTAGTTCAACAACCAATAAATAATTAAGTGTATTTTGAAGTAATATAGGCTTGAAAAATTATATATTTGAAGGAATTTTCAGAGATATTTTAGTACTGGAAAAAGAAATACTTAAGTCTTTTCAAGGCAGGTCTTTGATCTTGCAGCATATAGCAGTTTGTATTTGCATAACAGTGCAGCTGGACCTGGCTTTATAACACTTGGTAGATGGGATTGCTGCTGCTGGTGTCCTGGGGAATCTGGGTGCAGTTGGTAGGTGAGGGAATTTGGGCTCCACTCTCACTCAGGGTAGCTCCTTCTTGGGGCGAGCACGGGTTGCCCTCAGCTCCACCTTCCACTGTGGGCAGCACTGGGCAGGTGGAGTTATCTGTGGAAATCCTCTCCACAATGCTTGATAGACAGTCCAGGCTGGAGACAACTGAACTCTTCCCATGTTTTGGATCTAAGGATAGAGTTAAAAGGAGATCAATAAACCCAATAAGCAATTAATGCTAAGGGGAAATATTCTTCCAGAGGACCCAAAAAACCACCAGCCTTGCATGGCTCTGAGCACATAAAGATTCAGTAGAAATGTATGTCAAATAAATATTATTGAAAGATGCCAATCACTAAAAATCAGAGACAATATTAGAGCTTGCAAAGTAGTGAAGGGCCCAAGCCTCAAAATTTGGATGTGAACTACCACCGGTCTGAGGGAATTTGGAGCCAGGGTTTTCGTTCGATACAGAAATGGGGCTGGTTGCCCTGGATTCAGCTGAGAACTTCTCCGAAGTTTGGATCCAAGGTTTTGGGTAGGTCAGTCTCTGTTGCAAAGCAGTTTAAAATCTGAAGCCTGTTTTCAGAGACGAATATGTATGCCAAAGCACAGTGTAAGGAATATAAGTGTTACATGAAATGCATATACAAGGTGTCCCCACATTTGCAAACAGAATCATGGAAACAATTGGGGGAGGGGGTGTCCTGTATCAGTGCCCACAGCTTGCTGGCTGAGCACATGTCGTGACAGAAGGGGCAGGGGAAGTTTTCTCTGCTGACAGTCTCCACCTCCACACACTTGTCTTTGGCATTAAGGCAAATACTCACCATTTGGTGATTCTGTGTAGTAGTTGCTGTCATAGCTATTCCTCCTGCGAGAGCTGCAAGAGGGCCCACTGTACTCCATCTGGAAACCAAAAGCATGGACGCATGACACCAGCTCAGAAGCAGAATTTTCACAAAGTCTCCAATAACCATCTAATTTCATATTCCGATCTCTAGTCTGCCCCATAGCCCCAGTCCTTGCTGAAATATGATAAATTTTTAGCTTCCCTGAATGAGGGGAAAAAACCTTTCCGGGACGATATTAAATCCAGAATATTTTATATTACTGAATTATTCCAAGGATTTTTTGCCACACACAAAGAAAAATTTGTAACATTGTAATCAGTGATTGCTCTGACTCTTTGAATTACAGTACAGAACATTTGGTCTTTGATTTGTTACGGGAGATGGAGGGGAAAGCACTTAATTGTCATACTATTTTAAAAGCGTTTCCCCCATCAGTCGTCTTTCTTCTTCACGCTCTTTCCATTATCATTTCATACAGAAAAACAGCCTGCCTGGTATGGTTTATACTTTGATATTTTCACACACAATGACAGAGATCGCACCACCAAAAGAAAAGAGAATGCTGTATTTTGAGGAGGGATTAGTTCCATAAATCTTCCCTCAGCTCTGCTATCTCTATTATCCTCCCAAACATTCAGCTCCAGTAATGACCATCCCCTTGTGGAATAGCCCTCTGTCCTAGTGGATCTTAAAGCTTTATTGTGATTCCCATCTCAGAGGTACTCTGTGTTTGAGGAGTGGGGGCCAGGGACAGCTAGGCTCCAGGCCTAGCTGTACAATGAGGTGAAGAGATTCCCCTTGCTTCCCTACTCCACGATCAGGAGCTCCCCTCCCCGCGGGTTCCCCTTATAAGGATCAGAGAATGTGGAACCCAAGCAAGACTTCTCCGGAGCTGCACTCAGAGGTGATCAGGAACCGCCGTTCCCCTATCTGCTGCTGCACTATGGTCACAGAGGGAACCTCTTCCTAAAGGGTGCTCTCATAAGGGCCCCGCTCTCCTCACTGAAATCAAAGTGTGATAGCACCCACTGTGACTGAGGCCGGAAAACTAAGTCGTGTCTCTCACCAGCCCTCCTGTGACTCCCACGTTTATTTCTAAGATCCCCTAGCTACTCTGCCCCAGGTCTGTCCTTGCAGGGTTCAGAGATAAGGACAACAGGCGCATCAGAATGGGGATCCCTACCTTTCCTCTCCCAGGGATCAGACACTCCCCTCCCTACACTCACAGGGGTTTCAAAGAGGGGCTCCCCGATCAGGGTATGTAAGGGACCCCATCTCCCTTCCCAAGGAAGGGCCAGGATATATAAGAGCCCACTCCCCTCCCAGGGATCAGGGTATAGGAGGGGACCACCTCTCCCATCTCAGGGAGGGGCCAGGATACACCGGAGCCTTCTCCCCGACCCGGCTATAGATGGGGACCTCATCTCCCACCCCAGGGTCCGGGAACACCTTGGGCCTCCCTGTTTCTTTCCCAGGGATCCGGGGGCGGCGCCTCTCCTTCCTCCCGAGGATCAGGGGACAGGCGGGGGGCCTCGTTCGCCATCTCAGCGGCCGAGGGCCAGGGCAGCCTCCCCGCCCCGGGCGCGCCCCGCACTCACCATGCCGTCGGAGCAGTTGGAGCGGGGGCTGGAGGCGTCCGACTCGCCGCTGTAGTGCTCCAGCCCCGGGTAGTAGCCGTCCTCCTGCTCCCGCAGCAGCGCCTGCAGGCTCTCGATGTAGCGGATGGCGTTGCGCAGGATCTCCACCTTGGGCAGGCGCTGGTTGGGGTTGGTGGAGGTGCAGCGCTTGAGCGTCTCGAACGCCTCGTTCACCTTGCTGAGCCGCCGCCGCTCCCGCATGGTGGCCGCCTTCCGCCGGTCGGCGTTGGTGGTCTTCCGCTTGCAGGCTTTGCAAGCCCACAGCAGGCAGCGGCCGGCCTGGTGGTGGCCGCTGGGCGCCCTGATGTGCTCGTCCTCGTGGTGGTGCGCGTGGTGGTGGGGGTGCTCCTCCGGCTTCAGCAAGCCACCCACGTGCACCAGCCGCGGGTCCAGGTCCTCGAAGAAGTGCATGTCCGAGGTGTTGAAGCAGGGGTCGTCGTAAAAGTCATCGGCCGCCGAGAAGGAGCAGAGGGAGCCATCCGTTATCTCCATGGGGCCTAGCAAGTCCATGGGGGCAGCAAAGGGTGGGACGGGCTGAGCCGGAATAAAAAGCAGGGGCAGAAGCCACAGGAAGCCAGCCGATGGGGGCGAAGCAAACTGCTTTAATCGGGGAGTGTATTTTCCAGCCGCCAGACAAGTTTAGTTTAGCTGTCCACCCCCCCCCCCCCCGAACTTTTAATGAAGTCGCTCTCACACCACTGTCTCCAGTTAACTGGGAGAGAGACACTTTCCTCGGCTTAGACAAAATAGTTCTTTAGCTTTGGCTGGCGCTTGTCTCCCTTCCCCAGTTCAGATCTGCCTTGGCATGACACTGAAATACCCACCCCTGATGGCCATCCAGATGGCACAATTTGTGACTCTATTTATCCCAAAGCCTTGCTGGAGGGCGGGTGGGGATTCCTGCAGGACGAGCTCCCTTTCACCTGCCGGCCAATCCCTTAGCCCCAAGGAGGCAGCGGCTGGGGTCTTGGAGGGGGTGGGCAGGGAAGGGGTCGCGTCTGATTGGAGGGCAGCTGGAGCCCTTGTCAGGCAAAAGTTGTAGGAAACTTTTTGCAAATGTCAAACTGCAGCCAGAAAATAAGCGTCACAGTGGGATCATCTTTATTTTAACTCTTTTCTGCATGAGCGCTCCTGTTCTCACCCTTGTTCAAATGGTATTTTAGGCTGTTGTGGCTATGTAAATGTTTTGGGGTATTATTTTTATGTAAAGGCTTCCTGCTTAATAATACTGCAAAGAAAATAAAACCACCTATATTCAGGTTGTGATCTGTGCTACTTCTACGGAGTCTTTTGGCACGTGCAAAAGATTTCTGCTGTTAAACTGAATTATTGGCTATTGCAGAGGAGATAGAGCTAGCTAGCTAAAATAGAGATTTCTCTTTTCTTTTATTGCACTTCGCAAAAGTTCTCTTCTGTTCAGCGATTAAGAAACAATACAATAAAACGAGAGAACCAAATGATTGACAAAGAAAGGAATATACATTCCTTTAGTGGTAGCTTTCAAATGTATCTTCCCGGTGGTCGATATATTGAGTGGTATCGCTTGTAAGGGAACATTGGCCCTTCTTGTAAATAGAGGAATAGCAACTTTTTCGTTCAGACGGAAATATAGCTTCGCATTGCTGGTTGATTTTTTTTTTTTTTGTTCCTATTGTAATTTGTCTTTTCAGGAAATGCGAGTGAGCTGGGTCCTGTTTTTAGGTTCACACAGATGCACTTTATGGTTTTTCCCTCTCTCTCCAGCCTTTAGTTTCTCACCTGGAACCCTAATATTTTCTCATCCAATGATTTGCAAAAGTGAAAAACAAAATAATGCGGTGTAACTTTTGTACCTAGGTATAGGGTTCAGTTGATTTTCAAGCAGTCCGGGAAGCAGTCTGAAGGCGAAAAGGGACTATGTATTATCGGTGCTTTCCCCTCTAACTCATTTTCTTTGATTGACTAACTCAGTTTGTGGTCTGATAGGAGAAAACATTGAATGGTTCGAAACCTTTCCAGGTAGACTTCACGTCACTTTGAATAGTCGTGACTCCGTTGTAATAGTAATGCCATGTCTCTGGCCAGATACTCGTACTTTTGAGTTTGATTTGTACAAGAACCCCCTAAAATAAATCGAACTCGAGCTGAAGAGCCTCCCAGCCTTCTCCTGAACGCCGTGCGAGCCGTCTGGTGCGTGCCCACTTGCCCGCTCCCCATTGAGAAAGGAGGGGACACTGACATTGATCGCCGGCTTCCCGCTGAAGATGCAATTGATTTGTTTGTTTGTTACTGTCTCCGCTTTGCTTTTTGCTGTATGCAAAGCTGTGAGAATAGGGACCAAGAAGACGAAAAGCGTGTTTAAGAGAAAACCGGAGAGATGGCCCCTTTAAATAAAGGAAATGAGTTTTAAAGTGGGTGTGTAGGGGTTTGTGTCAAAAGTGTCCAGAGAATGGCTTCTGAAAGGCAATCATTGCCTTCGATTATCTAGAAATATATCCGACCTTCACGTCACGCATCAGCCTTTCGGGTGACAGGGAAAGGCATTAGGGGAGCTTTGTGGTAATGCTGCGTCTAAAATGAAAGCAGCAGCTTGTAATCACGTAGCGCTGCAATTCTCTGCTGTGAACTTGCTTTGCAGAAAGAGGAGGAGGCCACCCAGCCATTTCTCCCCTTCCCGGTTAGTTCAGCCCCCGTTGACTTTGGGGCTGTCTCTGGGACAGAAACAGTATTTGATCAGTCTGCCCGGATTTGTGCCCCTCTCTCCCAAATCTTTTCCAGGCTGATAACGCGTGGTGGCTGGGAGGAGGGGTCTTTCCAACACGACGGAGAAATCAGGTGTACCTCGAGAAGAGGGAGGAAATGTTGGGGGTGGGGGGGCAGGAGAGTGGCCTAGCGGTGTGTTCAAAGGGCATCACGCACGGGAGGAGGGAGTTCCTGGCCGGCCCCCGGGGCTGGGGCATGGTGGTGAGCGCTCCCGGGAAATAGTAGCGTGCCCGTGCAACGAGCCCCTCCCGCTCGGGAGTAAAGAACACGCCACCAGAGGCCCATGGACGCCGGCTCCTGGGGTTTGCTACAGCTCTCAGTAGCCGGGGATAGGGCAAGGGAGTGAGGAAAGGAAGGGGCCAGACGGGGGTTGGGGAAGTGGGGGGGGGAGGAATACAGGGGAGTCCGTCGCTCGCCAAGGTGTTACGCAAGCACGGAGCCACTAGGGGGAGATCAAGCCTTGCCCAGCAGCTCTTCGCTGCTCCATAGGTGGCTGCGCGCGGCCGAGAAGCGGGGTGCCCGGGGAATCCCGAGGGTGAGGTTGGTTAGACGCAAAAAGAAAAGGAGGACTTGTGGCACCTTAGAGACTAACACATTTATTAGAGCATAAGCTTGCGTGAGCTACCGCTCACTTCATCGGGTGCATCGTGTAGCTCACGCAAGCTTATGCTCTAATAAATGTGTTAGTCGCTAAGGTGCCACAAGTCCTGCTTTTCTTTTTGCGAATACAGACTGACACGGCTGCTGCTCTGAAACCTGCCATTATAGGTGGGGCAGAAGACCACGCCCAGCAGGTGTGTGTGTGTGGGTTACACACCCAGCCTCGCCATTATATCCTGGCTCTGGCACCGGTTTAACTGGGTTGGCGGGGCTTGCGGTGCCCCGAACCCGGCTGGAGCCCGGCCGCCGGAAAAGGCTTGTGTTGGGACTGAAGGAGGAGTGCCAAGCCCAAGTAAAGCTAGCCCAAGCCTGGATAGTTTGGGGCTACATTTTTGACCTTGCAGAAAACAGCTGTGTGTGTGATGGGGGGGGGGGTGAGTGCTGGAGCAGCAGTTGAGGCCCCCTGTTGGTTTAGGAGACATGACCTAACCCTGGTTAATGGCAGTCATGTATTTTGGGGACAAGTTGATTCCTCTAAGAAACCAATGGATTAATGCATTAGTGATGAATCCCCTTAGGAGGACTGGTTTCAGAGTAGCAGCCGTGTTAGTCTGTATTCGCAAAAAGAAAAGGAGTACTTGTGGCACCTTAGAGGCTAACATTTATTTGAGCATAAGCTTTCGTGAGCTACAGCTCACTTCATCGGATGCATTTATTTTCCACCAAATGCATCCGATGAAGTGAGCTGTAGCTCACAAAAGCTTATACTCAAATAAATTTGTTAGTCTCTAAGGTGCCACAAGGACTCCTTTTCTTTTTGCTTAGGAGGACTGAGTTCACAACTATTTGTAGCTATCACCTCAGTGTACAAAGCAATAACAGGTTTGACATGGCCTACTATGGCATGTTGATTTGCACTGCAAGTTACCCCTTCACATAAAAGCATCTGTTTGTAAAACACTTGTGACAAGCTGACACCCATTCTCACTCATCTTGAGTACTCTCTTGCTGTGCATGTACTCCCATACATTTCAGTGGGACAGCTTCTGGAGTAAGGGTGCTACTGAGGTGAGCAGAGGTGACAGAATTTGGACCTTAGAAAAAAAATGTCAGCACCAAACAAATGCCGGGACACTTCCTTTACACAGTTCACATGTGTTTAATTTTCAGAGTAGCAGCCGTGTTAGTCTATTTGCAAAAAGGAATACTTGTGGCACCTTAGAGACTAACAAATTTATTTGAGCATAAGCTTTCATGAGCCACAGCTCACTTCATCGGATGCAAATGCTTTGCTCGCAGTTTAGAATATCACTTATTTCTAGCGTTTTAGCTGATGTTAATTCTCTTTGTTGCTGATTTAGATGGGTTTGAACAATTTCACCTCTGTTTCCATTTTAAAGGGGCTGATCCTGCAAAGACTTATGCATCCCATGGATAAGATTACCCACAGGAGTAGAGGTACTTGCATGTGTGTTTGCAGTTAGCATTAACTGGTCTTTCATAACCTTTAATCCCACATCTATGATCAGTGATTATTGTTTTAATAAATAAAACAAAACAATAATAATTAAATTATAAAGGGGATTTTAAAACGACTTAGCAGCCTCTGATTGGAAGGGTGCAACAGTATATGTGCGTGTTTTCCAGCACTCTAACATTGTTAATGACATAAAGCAATAACAAATATTTGAAATGAACACACCCCCAGTTCAAATCAGAACTTACTTTACTGGTTTCACGGAATGTTTAGTTCTTTTCCTTCTGAGTACTGTACAAGAATCAAGTAAGAGATTGTTGAGTCTCCTGTTCTTTTTGTTGAGTTTATGTTTGCACTAACAAACTCAGCAATCTTATGAGAGAATGTTATATTTAACGTATTTGTGTACATTTCAGAAGAATTGTAAGAATGTAAAAAAAAATCACAAAACTGACAAATTTTTGACAAAAAGAAAAGGAGGACTTGTGGCACCTTAGAGACTAACATATTTATTTGAGCATAAGCTTTCGTGAGCTACAGCTCACTTCATTGGATGCATTCAGTGGACTGTAGTGGACCTGGCCGTGCATGCTATGTACATTTGCAACTCCCATTGACTTCAGTGGAGGTTCTAGGTGGGTAAGGTGTTCAGGATTAGACCCGCAGTGAGCACCGGAACAAGAAGGATTATAAACTAGAGGCAAGAGGTGAATCTTAGCCCACAATAGAGTAATAAATAATAAAATATAAAGGTTTAAAAAAAAATCTAATCTGGCCTACAATTAGTTTCCCTTCTGCAGTTATAAACAGTGTGAAGTCCTGGCTCCATTGTAGACAAGGACAAAGCTCCCACTGACTTCAATGAAGCCTCTATTTCATCTGTAGTCCATAAAATTAAAACATTTACTGTGGTCCAGTCCTGAATTCCTATTCATACAACAGTTCAATTAGATTATTTATTAATGATTAATTCTTTTTAATCATGTGATTTCATTTTTCAACAGTTCCCAATTTTCCATCTAAAAAGCCTTCTCAGATAGAGTCAAAGCTGAGTCCTATTAGTCACATTGTACCATTGCCTCCCACCCCCAAATCAATTTTGTTTTAAACAGAAAACTGACTAGGTTGAATATCATTCTGACTCTGTACCACCTCTTTCTTTCACTTTGTCCCCAGTGCTGAAAAGCGATATGTCCCAATGAGATCAGCTATTGACCACCCTAACACATTCATAGTTATATATCCCAGCTGTTCTTCAGAGGTGAAGTAGAAAACTTACGGAACTCTTCTTGTTTCAACCCTTTGCTATTCTAACAGTGATTCTTGAGCACAAAAAAAGAAATAGACTTTCCTTTTTCTTTGTGAAGTATTTCCCTAGCAACTAAACAAAGTAAAATACACATTTTAATAATATTAGATGTGTAATAAATACATGTATTTTGAATGAGAAATTGGGAAGAAGGGTGGCATATTACAATTGTTAACAGCATGAGACAGGGAGATAGGGCTGCTTGGTTCTACTTCTGGCTATGTCAAAGGTTTACTATAAGACCTTGTCAAGCCATTTAACTTAGTTGTCCCATTTGCAGATTAGGAATAATTTAAAACTATATATAGCAGTGTTATCTGGCCCTTTAAGAGGGGTTCAAAGATCAGCTCTAAACCTGTTCCTGGTTCAGCCTACAAATAAGGCATTCTGGAACTTGTGCAGCTAGACAATGCTAGTTGTAGGCTAAGCAGCAATGAATGCTGGGAAAGGGAATAGAGCTAGAAAGAGTTCTCTTTCCCCAGTAAGGCAGAAACTAGGGAGGTAGCAACTCTTTGTGGAGTATTCCATCTGAACAGATTTTACTCTTGGGTCTCTCCAATCAAAGGTCTTGGAAAGTATTTTGGAAGAATATTGGGGAAAAGTCTAAACAGAGTGCCAAAGGGCTGAGCATTTGATAGTGTTTTGGGTTATTAAGCCAGGGCCTGGGGGAAACCTGGAGAGAGCAGAAGCTACTTGTTGGTCGCCACTAAAGACCTGTGGCAGAAGTCCAGTGGTAAAGGATGACATGAGAGTCCCTGCACTGTAAATATTGGATTCATTCTGGACTATTTGTTTTGTTGGACTTCCCTTTAGCCTGCACTAGGAGGAGTTTTGGGATTTGGCTAGGGGTCTAAATTAGCCTTCCAAGTTGAAAACTGAGTGAGCCTACACCAGATTCTGGAAAGGTAAAAGACTCAAATAGCATGATGGAGAGGTATTATGAGAATTGTTCACAAACTACTTGGATGTGGGTTTGTTTTTTTTTTAAACTGCAGTGTGTTATTAGAGGAGTAGTTTGGTTGCATTCACAACTAACTACCAGCATTTTGGTATTTACAAAGGGCTGAAGTGTGTAACCCATGCTTACATTAAATGGGAATCAGAGGAACTAATTATGGAATAAGTTACTGTTCAGCATGAGTATTGGAATCTGGTCAGAGATGGAAGTATCCCTTTAACTATCACAGCAGTCTAGGCAAATGATCCCAAACATTGCCATTTACAATAGTGTTAGTACAGTGGTTTAGACCATTCTGGTGGAATACTGTAGCATTTTTATGGTAGAAGGTAGAGGAAGTTATTTTTTCCATAAGAAGCTGAACAGTCCGCTGGAGTAATAGAGGGGAGATTGGGAAAGTGACTTAGATGGAGTAAGGTGTTACCAAAATAAATAAGTGACTAGAATGTCTGATTTACAGAAATGGGCACTTACTACAGCTGTGTGCAGCACAGCAAACTAAGAAATAAGACAGGGTTTAACTTTTGGTTTTTTTAAACATTTCACTTCGAAATGTTTCCACTTGACTGGTTTTCTAGAGTTTTCCTCCTTTTGTTTTCTTCCACTTTCATAACTATATTTTTGGTAGCAGATAAATAAAGGGACAATTCTGATATTAAAGATACAGTATGTATGCTTAAAGAAATCTTGCCTGTAGATAAGTATATATAGTAAATTGAGAATTTTAGTGTTATATCTACAAAGTGCCATTTTTCTATCTAGAAATTGTATCTTTTCCAAAGATATTAGGAATATTACTTAAAGTATTAATAAAAAAATTGAAGAAAATTTCAAATACACTAGCTAATCTTTTGATGTAGGCAACTCCAAAGTGTCTAAATTTTGTTATACAGTGACTTAGTTCTATATTGGCAATACAGTAATAACTTACTGAAAAGCAAAATTGAATGGGGACTCCTTGAATGGCCCTTTTAGTTGCTAATGAGTCATATTTACACTGGATACAGTGAAGATACAACATTGGACATTACTATTACCTGCCTACAGGTAATTTGAGAAATTCTGATGGTTGGTCCATTATGTAATAGCAGAATGTGTGTGGGGAATTAATGCAGTTGCCTAGGTCTCAATCTGGCCAAGATACTATGGTTAATACCTCATTTTCCACTTGTGCAAATTGCTCTGGTATCTGTAGTGATGGCAAATGATAGAGACCTTTGTTTTAAATCTTATTTGAAAGATGGTTTGACAGTCTGTACATGTACATTCTCTCCCTTTGGAAGACTATGATAAGTGCTATAAAAAGTATGCCTTGTGAGGTATCATTTCAAAATTCAATTTACTAATTATTGTTCTGGTAAGATGTGTGGCAACATTGTATGTAAAGTTATAGGAGTCTACTGTATGATATTACTAAAGACATGTTCTCAATCTGAGAGAGTCACAAACAAGTTCTGCAGAGACAAAGGTGAATCTGTGTCTCAGCCAGATCTCAACAAAAATCAAACCGACTCTCACCTGGTTAAGTCGCCATTCTTTGACAGGAAAGAGGATGTGGGTGAAAAAAAACATATCTTGACAAAAACAGCTAGGGGTTCCTGTCCACACAGACTTGTTTCCTGAACCTCAGCTGGAGATGATTCTCAAAGAAGAGAGAGACACCCCAAATTATTCCTCCCGTTCTCTCTACTCATGGCATCAAGAATACTTGGAGAACAAAGGAAGCAGCATTGGACTGAGGGAGGGATCCTGACTGAAAGGAATTCAGTCAGTAAGACTGCTATACCATATGGTGAGAGACCTTTGCTTTGAATTCACTGAGCTTGTTAATTTAGATATTATGTTTTTTCTTGTAACCAATTATGACTTTTATGCCTCATTACTTATAATCATTTTCTTTTGTAGTTAATGAACTTGTTTTAGCTAAACTAATGTGTTTGTCATTTTATTAATAGAAAATGATATGCACAAATCCTGTTTTGCCAAACTTTATATGAGCTTGTATTGTCCAGGAGAGAGCTGGGCAATACAAGATGTACATTTCTGGGGAAAAGTCAGGGCCTGGAAATTTGCTGATGTTGATCTGCAATATAATTCAAGGGTAGCTGGCTGTAGCACTTTTGCAGTATAACTGGGAATAATTTGAATGGTGGAAGCTTGTGTGTGAGCAGACCAGGTGTGGTAACTCTCACAGCAAAGCAGTGTAAAAGGCATCCCATGCTGGAGAACTGAGGGGACACAGCTGTTCATTTGTCCAGAATGTACCCTGGGTAATGTGCCAGTGCCACAGCAATTCTTAAACAATATGCTGTCCAGCCAGTAGAAGGAATTTCTGGCACACTAGTTCACTACTGATTCAGAGGGAGTTGAGCCATTCACCGAATAGCCTTTGAGTGCAAGCAAAGCAGATAACTAGCCCAATAGTCAGAAACAGTGGAATGCCATGTTTCTACAAATAAGTACTCATAACTGTGTACAAAACATTTATATCCTTCATCCTGGAGAAGTGCAGAACTAGAAATAACTTGGATAGAAAGCAGTTTATTGAAATACTCTATTATAATTGCTACAAAAGTTAGAAGAATATCACGGAAATCCCCCTCATTTTAAAAACAAGTCTCCTAAAAATATCCATGTAATATTTACAAAGACAGTAAAAATGTTTTTAAATGATTTACATAGTACAATCTGTATTGATATAATCTGGAACTAGGGGTGCTGCCGCATCCCTTGACTTGAAGTAGTAATAACAACCCAATACATGGTTTCCATTTTCAGCACCCCCACTATAAAAATAGTTCCAGCACCACTGTATAATACAGAAATTATCTTCTGTTTAATAATATAAACAGCTATAGTTTCTCCAGCATAGAAATTACTCTGCATTATAAAGGGTTTTTCTTTAAAAAGTCTTCTATACTTAAACCTCTTTTGCACTAAATAATCCAACCAAACATTTAAGACAGGAAAGAAACCTAGAGGTCTGGTAGTTTCCAAATAAAGAAATGTTATTTATGCGTAACAGACCCTGAAAGGTTAAATTAATGTTGACATTCTCTACATCTAGCAGGCTTAATAACTATGATACAAGGAGGCGGTATATTGCGGATTAGATTCTATGCTGCACTTTGGAGGGGGCACAGCACAGAAAGCACAGCCCAGGAGGAAGAGTGTAAAGGGGCAGGGGGCGGAGTCATGGGCTTTAAACCACCATTTCATCTCCTGGATTTGAGACTCAATTTGGAGCCAAAGCATCCCTGAGGCTGACAACTTACATCAGCCTCCCCTGTGGCTGCCTATTGGTTTCTCCATTGCCCAGAATGGAGACAGTGCTCTAACTATTCCTTCTCTTGCCTCCGTTTTGCCCCTGGCATATCCTTGCACAGAGGCTGTGAGGAGGGACAGCACTGGTTTGCATGCATTGGCCCTATGCTACTTCTCTTCTGGGAGGATTCTTTTAGGGGCCGTTGCAACTCCTTTGCAGTCCCTCTATATTGCTGAAGAGGTGTACAGGGGGTGCAGTGGTGACTAGAATCTGTCTCTATGCCTCTTTTTAGCTCTTCCTGTAACCGTTCCATAAGGTAATCTCCAAGGTTGCCTCTGCCATCTTGGGAACAAACAAGCCTGCGAGCATTGGTCAGGAGGTCTCCCATCAACTTGATCTTCTGGATCTTGGGTTCAATAAATTGTTTCTTAATAGTGCTTGCACTATGAGGATCTGCATTTTCAATGCTCAGGGCATAAAGCTCTTCGAAATATCCTGTCACATTTTTCCATTGAACCAATGCTACTTCAAGGGCCTTCACCACATTGGATACATGTTCACAGTTTGGTCTCTGGAAACATAAAAAGCAAGACAATTGTCAGAGTTGCTGCTATTTCCCTGAAATGCCTGGTCTTCCAAACAAGAAATGCATTGCAGAAGGATGCTACAGTTTTGTAACAGCTCCTTCCATTTCTGTGCATTTACTAAATCTTTTCTGAGTCAGTGGTCAGAATCTGCCACTTCCAGTATACTTACTAACAATAACACGTTTCAATTCAGGCAGCAAGGATTCAGATAGCTGCAGCTATAACAGAGATTCATTCTCAAAAAACAACTACAAAAAAACCCCAACAAAATATCCCCCCTCCCTCAAACCTCTCGCTCTACACTATGAAAACTGAATGTGTTAAAGTTATTTAAGGGCAACTTTTTTATGCATGGCTGCTATAAAATGAATGCTGTGAAGGGCATACAGTAGTGTCCTATAAACAGTTAAATATGTAGTACTAGTTTGATACAGAAGTCTGAGGAGCCTGATTCTCCTATAACTTAAGAGTTTACACACAATTTCACTGATTTCAAGCTACTCTTGATTTATACTTGTGTAGGGAGATTAAAATTTGGCTTAAAAATCTCTGGGCCAAATTCTATTACTTCAGTTTTACACTGGTAGAACACTATTGAGGTCAATGGACTTGCACCACAGAGAACTGAGGCCAGAATCTGGCCCTCAGTTTCAGAGTCAGTGGCAAAAGTTCTGCATAGCTACCTCTACCACAGCAACAAACACCAGACTGACTAGGGTAGCAAAATGTTAGGAAAAAAATATAAATGAGTGCCCTCATTTTATCTTTGGCTAGAAAAATGAAAACCTTAGAGTCAAGGTTGCATGTCTAATAATAAAAAAAAGTCCCTAAAGAAGAACAAGAGTTTAAGTGAATATGACTGGGGAATTAAAGTATTTGGAAAGCTAATGGTGGATAGACCCAAAAGTTGGGAGTGACAGATATATGAAAGAGCAGATTTGTCTGCTGCACACCTGGATTATTCTGGTACAGTAATGGCCTCCTCTCTTTTGTAGGTATTTCAGCATGGCCTCTGCAGCTTCCTTCTCTTCTTTAGCCTGCTGCCAGAAAAACTTTGAAAAGTTTTGTAGAGCCACATCAGACTGATCAAAAACTTCACCCTACATATTTAAACAACAAAAATTACTGATAAAGTATGAAAGCCTGGAGTTGGGGGGAAAGAAGGGGGAAATTAATATCCAACAGAATGCAGGTCAATGAGATCGAATATTTAAAGAAGAAAGGAGAACATTTTCAATAGTGCTTTTAACTGCCTTCGGCACCTCTAAAAACTTCCACCCCAATTATAATAAATGGAAGTAAGTCAAATGTTCTTCCAGATCAGCTAGTCTGCATCTTTTTAAGAATACATACACACACAACCCAGTTCTCTGAACATTAGACATGAGACTATTGTATGGGTGACACTGTTTGCTTTTCTTTCAGTGATATGCTCCTATGACTTCTAGCTTCAAATGGGTTTTTGATTTGGGGGAAAAAATTAAACAGGTATCAGAAACTGATGCCTATTTTCATCTGTGGGGAAAAGTATCCAGATCCTTTCACCATCACCACTAGCAGACCCAGAGGGACCCACTTACGGCACCAAAATTATCAGCTTCCTTTCCCTTTCCACCAGAGGTAATGTGTAGGGGGGCCAAGTGTCTCCCTTAGACTGGCCTGCCAGGGGAGGGAGAGGAGCTCTGTGGGGTGGCCGCTGCCTCCCAGCCAGGCTCTCTCAGGTAGAAGCAGCTCCGTCCCATTCCCCACCTAGCTGCCAGGGAGAGCAGCCAAACATGGGGGGAGAGGCGCGGGTAGAGAAGGACAGACCTCTCCCTTCCCCTCCCTGCAGCTAATGTGGGGCTGGGCGCAGAGGGTGGTGGCGGTGTCACTGGGCAGGGGAGACATGTGGGAAGTCAAGTGTCCTCCCCTTTAGATTGTGCCCCCAGTATGGGGATGCACCAGTTGTCTATGCTCTCCAGCCAGGAGGAACCATCTCAGCCTCCTGACATCATCATCATGACTCTGAAACTGTAACTCTGGATTTTTTTTACCTCCTTTATTGCATTGCCATTGGTTGCTGATACACTTTCATCCCACCCCTTTCCTATCTATACAGCACTTTAGCTGCCCAGTATCACTCTTCTTCCCCTTATGTTTCACCCTTCTTCTGTCCTCTCGTCTCCTTTCCCTTCTTCTGCCTAATCTCTTCCTACTGAGTGCCCTCACCCCCCACCCCCAATTGACTTGCCCAGATTTCCATTTTGAAGAACAACTCCACAAGACAAAGGATTATTTAAAACAAAACAAATAGACAAAAATTATATTGAAACTGCTAAGGGCCCAATCCTGCTTTCCTTACATACCCAAAATTCCCATTGACTTAACTGGAAATGTTGGGTGCATTAGGAATGTAGGATTGGTCCCTTTAAGAGCCAGGACTCAGCTAAAGCTTTAAGATATGTAAATTTGGAAATATGAAAGAGATAAAAGAAAAAATTTACAACAGATTTGGGTCACAGAAGAAAAACAGACTGCATCAGTTTAATCAACCTCCTTATAGACAATGCTGACTTGTTATTTCCCTTAGAAAATACTACTGGTAATACATAACTATACATCTATGTGTGTGTATAATTTATTTAATTATACACACACACCCCCTCTTAAGGATACCACTTAGATCTACTATAAATAAATATATTAGAAGCCAAATTCTGCTCCTGTGAATTAATGTAGAGAAGTACAGTAACTTCAGACACTCCGAGATTTAAACTATGCTCAACTCTCAGTTTTATTCATATTGGGTGGAATGCACCCAGACTGTGGAAAGCCAGTACCAAGACCTCTTCATCATTTAAGTCCCATAACAAGAAGGTGCAAGGCAGACCACAGCACATGAGGGCTTCTGGACTGTGGAAGAGGATTTTGCATTGGCCCTGCACAGGCTGATATGAAGAATGGTGAAAGGGTAGCATTAGGGGCAAGACAGGCAAGGAGCCAAAGGATCTACAACTATATTGATCCAGTGGTTCTATCAGCCTACACAGGAGATGTAGAGTTGCTACTAGTGCAGACTATGCATTGGAGTAGTCTCTGCTGAGGGACTCTTGCAGCCCTATGGCCTACCTATGCACTGTGGGAGAGAAAGGTGTATGTTTGGGGTTTTGCATATTTCTTAATGTTGTCCATCTTCTGTCCCTAAAACTCTCATTTAGAAATGTGCACAAAGCCTAAGTAATTAAATTTGACACACAGTAACCATCTACTAAAACATGCCAAGAACATGTTTAATATAACATGTTCACCCCCCAAAAAAGAACCAACCAAACCTGTGACACTCTGCTAAAGGACTGTAAACCATTTACAAGAAATCAACCTACACTCCTCAGTAGCAATGTACTATACCACTTTAAATAGAAACAGAATGGTCACAAATGCGTAACAGCTTCTCTTGAATCACTAGAACTCAGTTAAGAGAACAGAAGAGTTTTAAAATTACATATTTTCTCATTAATAGGACTTAAGATTTTATCTGAATATATCATATGTAGGTTGTGAGCTGTAATATCAATCAAATGGATTAGAACTGATTTGTCTACTATCAATTTGATAGAAAATTTTCAACCAGCCCCTGCTATAAGTGCCAAGTGTTATAATAAATTATTAAAAAAAAAACCCCTCTGCCTTAACAGGTGATGTTTATCAGTTATACTTTTTATTTTTACTGGATTGACACTTTACACCAAAGCTGATTAAAGGGTTTCACAGACACATGGAGGATCAGTTCCTGCAGTCAATCAATGAACATTTTGTCTAAGGAGTGCAGCATGGGGCATGAGATGTAGGGTGCTGATCATCCTTGCTCCCCAACAACTGATTAATAGCTTTTTTGTAAAGTACACATTTCTTTAATATCTGATATTTCGGCCTAAAGTGTTGTTATTGTTTGACCTGTTTGCTGTGGGCTTTTGTTACTCAGAGTAAAACTAAAGACTTGTCTGCTGAAATCCAGGCATTAGTGTAAACAGATTTTTTTTTTAATTATTTTTTAAAGTCCGTGTAAGATGAAACTAGTTGCTGGTCCTCGCTTCAAATATCAGTGATGTTCATAGGAAAACAAACTGTTCTTTCACTGATTCACCAACAGTTTTCACCACACCCAATCTCCAATGCTTCCAAGCAATATACCCTAAAGCTGCTAGAATTCCTTATTCTTGTCCCCTCTTGTAAACTGATCTTATACACCCAGTTTTCCCACACAAGCTTTGCAGAATATACAAGGCACTGATTTGTTACTGTGTTATTATAGTATTGTCAGTGTATCTGTAGTGATTTCAGTGGAGTTGCATTAGTGTAAAATTGGAGTAACAGTGGTGGAGCAGTCCCATGTATTTCTAAATTTAAGCATTCTCAAATTTAAGCACTCTCTCTTCAATCCATTAGTATAGAAAAGAGCTATTCAAACTACTGCTCTGAGGCCTACAATCAGCCCTCCAATAGTTGTCAATATTAGGACAAATAACTAGCAAGATTAAATTAACAGAAGCTTAGAATTTAATTACTCTTTTGCTTCTACTGATGGATTCGTTCTTCTGGGAATAATGCTAATTTCAGCTGAAACCACAGGGAGAGAGCAGATTCTGGCCTACTGTGAACATCCAAGGTATATTTCTAACACTCATCCTAGTAACTAAAAATACTGAGCCAGATCCTCAGCTGGTGCAAATTAGTGTATGCTGAATTGCAAAGTAAAACCTGCTGTGAGAACCTACAAATTGCATGTCTCTGGCCCATAGTGGTCTTTCCTTTCCCCAACCCCTCAACCAACCTTCATTCAAACTGGAAAAACAACCTAAACACTGTGATGTGCTGAAAAACAAATGGGGATTTTGATGCTATTACACATGCCAAACCTTGAACTCCATACTACCATTATACCCGAGCAGTGAGATTGGTGCCTGAGTAAAATTGGGAGTGAGGAATTGGGAATCTGGAGTTTCATTATAACTGATCTCACTGTAAGTGGGTTTCCCATTAGTACCTTTAAGACAGGGGAGGGCAAACTACAGCCCGAATCCAGCTCGTCAGGGCTTTCAATCCAGCCTGCAGGATTGCTAGCCCTGTGGCACAGCGGGGCTAATGCAGGCTCTGCCTTATTGCCTGCCCTGGCCCCGCGCCGCTCCCAGAAGCTGCCGGCACCATGTCCCTATAGATCCTGGGTGGGGGTGGGGGTGGGGGAGAGAGAGCAGAGGGCTCTGTGCGCTGCCCTTGCCTGCAGGCACTGCCCCCCACAGCTCCCATTGGCTGGCAACGGGGAACCACGGCCAATGGGAGCTTCAGGGCAGGCAAGGGCAGTGCACCGCGGAGCCACCTGCCCCACCCCACCCCCAGGAGCCGCTGCAGGGACACGCTGGCCACTTCCGGGAGCAGCGTGGGGCCAGGGCAGTCAGGGAGCCTGCCTTAGCCCCACTGCCACCCCGGAGCCACTCGAGGTGACTGCCGCAGGGCCGGAGCCCACACTCCAACCCCCTGCCCAGAGCTTCCTGCTGCACCCCACATCCCACCCCCTTGCCCTAAGCCCCTTCCTGCACCAGCCCCTGCCCTACATTCAATTTTCCCCACCCCTGTATGGCCCTTGGGCCAAAAAGTTTGCCCACCCCTGCTGCAAGACGAGGCTACGCCCCCAGGCTCTCATAAATTTAGCACAACACAGGGACTGCCAACTAGGGCTCCAAGGCAGCCCGCCCACCACCTTGGTGCCTGGGCACGCTGTACAGCTGTTGGAACACACAGCTCCCCCCCCTCCATGGGCTGGGGACGCGGGGGGGGAATGGAAGCAGCCGCAATATCTACATTCAACAGGACGCTTCGGGACCCTCTGGCTGAGGGGGGCAGCGTGAAGCGGCGGGGGAGCGAAGCGGCGCCGGGGGAAGGGTGAAGCGAGCCAGGAGGCCTCAGGGGAAGGGCCGAGCGGGGGCACCAGGCGGCGTGACAGCGGGGGGGGGGGGGGAGAGGGCGGCCGCCGCCGCCTTACCAGCGCCTGGAGGCGGTAGGAGAGCTCCAGCAGGGCGCTGGTGACCCCGCACAGGCCTTCCTCCACCGCCGCCGGGAAGTTCTGCCTCGCCCGGCTGCCGGCCGCGAGCGGGTGGCCCGGGCACGGGGCCAGGCTGCCCCGGCGCTTCTTCAGCCGGGGCTCGGCCATGGCGGCGGGGCGCGGCGAGGTTCCCCTCGTTACGACACGACGGGCCGCGCGCCGCCGGCTCCCCATCCGCTGTATATAAGCCGGCGCGAGGGGCCCCGGCCGCCGGCCCCTGGGTGGGGCGCACGTGGCCGCACACCCACAGCGCTTCCTGACGCGCCTCATCGGCCGCCGGGGGCAACCCCTCCCCTCCTTCGCCTGCCGCGCGGGGGCCCGTCCAGCCCTGCCTCAGCCCGCGGGGGGGGACGGAGGATGAGGCTCTGCTGCACGGCCCCCAGAAGAGAGCCGGCTGGGCCTTGCAGAGCAAAGAGGCTGGCACGGCTCCCATCTGCTCCGCTGGCTTTGAGGGGCAACTGACCCCAGCGCAAAGCCCGTGGCAAGTGCCACCCTCCCTGTTTGAGAGCCCTGCCCTGCCGGGGATGGCTGCACGAGGTGCAGGGCAATGGCTCATCAGGCCCTGCCAACCCCGACCCCGGAGTTCGCCGTGTGACAAGAAGTCACCCTTTCCTGAATGCGCGCTGCGAGTGCTAATAACTCTTGCAACGTTTGAACTCCAGATGGGGCCAGAACCAAATTCCCCAGATGTGGGCTCAGATCTGATTTTTTTTTTTTTTTTTTTTTTTTTTTTTTGCGGTTCAGTCCTGTTTCTGAGTAGCAGCCGTGTTAGCCTGGATTCGCAAAAAGAAAAGGAGGACTTGTGGCACCTTAGAGACTAACAAGTGTATTTGAGCGTAAGCTTTCGTGAGCTACCGCTCACTTCATCGGATCCGATGAAGTGAGCGGTAGCTCACGAAAGCTTATGCTCAAATAAATGTGTTAGTCTCTAAGGTGCCACAAGTCCTGTTTCTGTAATGGACCAGATGATGAAAACAGAGCTTACATTAGGAAAGTTTGGAGTCTGATTCATCCTTTGCATCCCCAAGTTTGACTACTTTTACACTAACAAGGATGTGAAGATTTTGACTGCAATATATTATGACGCATTTGAGTTTGTTATCAAATGTACATTTTCTAACACTCACGCTGAATATATATGTTTAAAATAAACTCCACACATTTACAGTGATAAAATAAACAAGAAAACTGAACACCAAACAAACAAACCAAGAAACAAAACAAACAACTAAGGGCTTTAATCAAATGTGTGATAGATTAGGGCCAGATTTTCAATTTGTGTAAATTGGCGTGGTCTCACTGATCTCAACAGAGCTGTGCTGATTTACACCAGTTGAATATCTGCCTCATTACATCTGAGGTTTTGGTTCTAGCCCATCTCCAACTCTCATACAATTGATATAGTGTTCATGCTTATACCTACAGCTGTGGGTTCACAATAGCAAATATTGCAAGCGTCAGCAGACTCAACGTTCGAAGTTTTCTCAGCATCAAGTCTTGCCAAGATCATGCACACGCACATTTATATTGGATATGTGTCTATTAAACCATCTACAGGATCCAGTCTATTGATGTTTTGTTTACATTTAAAACTTGAGCAAAGTGGATAACAGAATTGCAAAAGACAGCAGTGCCAACTGAAGAGACACTTGAGGACATTATCCTTTGAGGTACATTCCTCCGCTGCAGCATGCATGTACATGCTTCCCTTTAATATCAATGGATATTAAACACAGCATGTATTGCTAGGGCTGAAAACAGCTGGTCATAACTTGTGCAATCAGATACATTACCAGGAACAGAGGTGATTTCCAAAAATTCTGGGAACCAATTGATTTATTCCAATATGTGTTTTGTCATCGGAATTAGTCCTTTAGTCTTTGGTAAGTCTCAAACTATTGTCTGTTAAGGTAACCCTATCTGGCCAGATTAAAATATCACTGATTTTTAATAAAAGTCTAATCCTCTCCTTTCTAGAATAACTTTAAAATATACTCATTAATTTCTAGGGTAACTTCTTGAGTTACTTTATCATATATAATGATAGCTGCATCTCTGTACATTATTAAAGGTAAACCCTTAATTAATATGTGCAGAAGTCAGTGAACTTGAAGCACAATTAATCTCAGCACCTTTCATATTTGATGATTTTCTGTTCAGTGATTTTCTGTTTAGTAAGCTTAATGTCACATTTTATTCTATGGAATATTTTTTCAAGCAAATCAGGTGATAGATTAAATAAAATACTACTCCCCACAGTCTATTCATAAATTTTCCATTGGTGTGAATCTTTATTCCATTGCACATTCTAATTGTTATTAGATGTGACTACATAAGGCAGATGAGACATAATTTGAGAATATTCACGTAAAAAGGAAATGTGGGAAAAATGTGAATCTAAAACATATGCTTGTAGTTCAGTATAAGATATTTAAATAATCTTTATTCACACTTCCAAGGGGTGACCTCAGATTCTTCAATTTTTATTTAAATTAAATAAAAGGGTCCAACAAGCAGAATGTGAGTTAGTATGTCAAACCATCATCCTGCAAACACGTAAGCACATACTTAATTATAAGCACTTGATTAGTCCCATTTAAGTCAATAGAACTATATACAAGTAAAGTAGGTTTGTGTTTAAACATTTGCTGAGTCTGAGTAAGGCCTGGTACGTACTTAAAAACTTTGGTCAATGTAGAAGCACCCCCCTGATTGCTGTAGTCTGGTGACCTAACCCCCAGTGTAGACACAGCTAGATCGACAGAAGCATTGACCTAGCTACCATCGCTCAGGGAGGTGGTGTTCCTATAGTGACAGAAAAACCTCTTCCGTCTGTGTAGGCTATGTTTACACTATGGGATTATGCCAGCTATGGCTATGGTTCCGTAGTAAGTACCTTACTTAATAAATTACAGTAATTTCAAAAGAAATACAGGTTTATGGTGAAAAAGAGAAAGAAAGAAAGAAAGAAATCACAATACACCACAGTTTTTGAAAGTTCCTGATGGAGAAGTGGGTGTTCCCTCTAATGGTCCCAGCAGGGTTCTGGGAGCTAGGACTCTTAGGATCTATTCCAGGGTCTGCCACTGACTTGCTGTGGTACCTTGGGCAAGTCACTTGGGATCTCTGTGTTTCAGTCAAGGACTGAAATGGGATAGCAGGGAAGAGGGAGATGGGAGTGGTACTCTTCTAAATTCCTACTTTAAACCAATGTGATACCACTTGCAGTCGACTGTGCATGCTCTGCTTGGTTTCTCAGACTGGCTCCTCTTTGGTAGGGTTCATTCCATAGGCCTTTCCTCTTCTGCTGTGAAGTAAGTGTCAGTATTGCCATAGAATCATAGAAATGTAGGGCTGGAAGGGACCTTGAGAAGTCATCAAGTCCAGCCCCCTGTGCTGAGGCAGGCTCAAGTAAAGCTAGACCATCCCTGACAGGTGTTCGTCTAACCTGTTCTTAAAAACCCCCAATGACAGGGATTCTACAACCTCACTTGGAAGCCTATCCCAGCGCGTAACTGCCCTTCTAGTTAAAACCTTTTTTCTTAATATCTAACCTTAATTTCTCTTGCTGTAGAATTAAGCTCATTACTTCTTGTCCTATGGTCAGTGAACATGGAGAATAATAGATTGACCTGCTCTTTATAACAGCTCTTAACATATTTGAAGACTGTTATCAGGACCTTCAGTCTTCTTTTCTCAAAACTAAACATGCCCATTTTTTTAGCCTTTCCTCATAGGTCAGGTTTTCTAAAACTTTTATCATTTTTTTTAAATCTCCTTTGGACAGTGTTCAGTTTGTCCATATTTCTCCTGAAGTGTGGCACCCAAAACTGGACACAGTACTTCAGCTGAGGCATCACCAGTGCTGAGCAGAGTGGAACAATTATCTGTTGTGTCTCATATATAGGACTCCTGTTAATACATTCCAGAATGCTATTTGCTTTTCTAGCCACTGCATACATTTTTGACATATTCAATTTGTGATCCACTATAGCTTCCAGATCATCTCATGATGAGCATTCAGAATATTTAGTGTTTTTCTTAAGGCCCCAGCTGCTGAATCTTATTATATGAGAAGCTTGTCTTCCATTTTTTAAAAAAAGTTTCTAGCCTTCCTAGTTGCAGAGAAATGCCTATAAATGTGAACCCTAAAGTGTTCAGAACCAGAAGGCAAATAAAAAGAACCAAAATATGTTATAAAATCTCATGATTTTCAAGTCAGGGTCATGATTTCTGGGGGACTCATTCATGATTTTTAAATGCTTGGGATTGGTGGGACAGTATTGCAATATGATCCTGAGTGTAAGCACCAGAATGAGATGTCACTAATGTAGATTGTGCAGATCTTCCTATTATGTTTGTCCCTCTCCTTTCTAATATGCTTTGATCAATAGTAAAATAATTAACAATGTTGATTTTTCAGTTATCATATTGTTAAATTGTATGGTCAATTGCTTGACCACACTTTGGTTTGTTATGAAATACACTCCAGAGACAAAATAACCAATATCAGTTAGGTTTATTGCTGTGAGCCATTAATTATACAGTGTGGAAAAAACATTCTATACGATACCAGTCTCTGGTAGTGTTGTTATATTCACCTTATGTGAAAGGTTGCTCCCAAAGTTACAGTCCTAATGCATCTTTTATATTGAACCTGTTTACAAGTACAAGGTTCTGTGTGCACCATCTGAAACTACCTGTAATAAATCAGCTTTCTATCTTGTTTTTCTGATTCCTAGGTCTACCCTTTAGGTCTTTGTTCTGAACACATGCATTACAAATACCACAGGATGTGAAGGCACCTCCTAGGTTGTACTAGGGTAGAGCAATCATGTTTTGTCCTCTTCCTTTGGGACATTCCAGTACCAGCCTATGAGAATAACTCCCTACCAGGTGCTAGGGTAAAATAATCATATGTCACGAGCCTGACAACTTTCCTCTCTACTTAAGCCAAAGCTTACTTCAGCTAATGCAAGGTGTTATGGGATACTTACCATAAATGAACAGGATTATAGTGAAAGTAAAGCCAATTTAGGCTCTGTAGCTGCCATAATACTTGTGCTTAATGCTATCTGTGCTTAATGCATACGTGTGTGTATATGCGCTAACCAGCATGTATTGGTCAACAATATTTAAAACTGGTTGGCAAATAACTTTTCTCATGCAAAGAAAAGTCCATGAAAATTTAATTTTTTTCATAGTGTTCGTCTAAATATTTCTTTAAAAAATTAAAAGTTTTCATAGAAAAAACAATTTTATTTTTAAAACAGAGGTTTTTGTTTTTTAAAACCCCAAGATATCTTAGTGTGTTTAATGAAAACCCAAATATTTTAAATGAAAGATTCCATTTAGTCAAAAAAGCCATTTTCCATTGAATGTTTCAATGCAAATTACAATGAACAGGAACAGTTTACACTTTTCAGAGCTATTGTCTCAGGCAGACCTCACCACAAATTACATTCAGTTTATATTTTGAAATGTATCTTCATGACAAGATCTTCCCCCCTTCTTTTTTTAAAAATGGCAGCTGAAATTTTGGAGCACTAGACAACAGCTCAGGGGATGTGGTATCTTATATACATGCTGCTTCCTCCAATTGAAGCTACTCTGGTTACCTCTCTGTAAAATAAGTATAATGATGCTTATCCATTTCACAATAATGCTTTGAAATCTTCTGATAATAGATATATAGTCTGCATTTTATATCAATGAAGCAGTGTTCCCTTTGGTCAATAATACAGAGGGTTAAAAATATAAAGTGTTGATATTACAGGATAATGCAAGCTGGCTAGTTTCTCAGAAGAAAAGTCACCCTTTCTTTCTTGGTCTTCTTTTTTTATGACAGTATTTTACATATATTATCTTCACCACTCCTGTGAGGAAGAGAAATATTATTATCCCCTTTTAATGATTGGGAACTGAGGCACAAAGAAATGATATGACTTGCTCTAAAAAGTCTATGGCTGATCTGGAAACAGAGTCCAGATTTCTTGAGTCCCAGTTCACTATCTTAACAAGACCATCCATTAGTCGAACTCTCAATACCTATTAAGAAAAGTTAAACCAAGTAAATTGCACTGCAATCAAAATTAATATAGAAAAGCTCCATTTCAGAATAACCTCAGGACTAACTGCACAGGATGCTGTGGGTGTCAAAGAGTTGATGCTATTCAAATCCGGAAGTGGGGAGAGGGAGCTTGCATCACTCCTCCAAACACTCTTGTGAACTTATGGCTTGGTTTTCAAGTAGTACTGTATCCTGTTTGTTTTCTTAGTTACAGTATTTCCACTTGGCACAAAATAAGTGCAGCTGTTCTGTGAAGTTGGGCTTAAGAGGAAGAGAAAGTCCACCCTCCAAAATTGAAGGGAAGGATGAAAATCTTTGGAATCCCAATATATTTATTACTCACTTTGGGAAAGTTAGAACCCACTTTGTAATCTCTGTGTATGGGTTTCCTGGGTCAAAAGAGTCTAGGTGAGATAGTTGCCCACACTAAATCCAGCAGCACAAAGTAATCTTAAAACTGCAATAAATGCATAAACTGGGATTTCCCTAGCATCAGCTGATGTATAGCCAGCTCAATACCAGCTTCCTCAAAGCATCTGCTGTAGCTGGTTTCATAACACGCCATTACAAACTAGTACTTAACATAGGTGCCAACTCCATGGTTGCTCTGGAGCTGGAGCACTCATGGGGAAAAATTCATGGGGTGGGTGCAGCCAAGCTCTCCTCCACATCCGACCTCACCTCCACCTCCTCCCCGCTTCTCCACCTACCTCCCAGTGCTTGCTGCTGCGAAACAGCTGTTTCGCGGCGTAACAAGCTCCAGGAGGGAGGGGGAGGAGTGGGAACATGGTGCGCTCAGGGGAGGAGGTGAGGCTGGGGTGTGGATTTGGGGAAGGGATTGTAATAGGGGCAGGGAGGGAGTGGAGTTGGGGAGGGGACTTTGGGGAAGGGGTTGGAATGGGGGCAGTGCAGGGGTGGAGTCAGGGCAAGCACCCACCAGCGTCAGCAGAAGTTGGCGCCTGTGGTACTTAACTTGTACTGGGGGCTGGTTTCACCTCAGACCATTCCCATAATTTGGGGCTATTTACAATCTTAAAGTTAAGCACATACCCAAGTGTTTTACTGAATCATGGCCCTTGAGGCTAGATCACCCCCCTCCAAAAAGAAACACCAAAACCAAACCAAAATACACCAAAAACACCACAACATAGGCTCAGTATTGCAATACCTAATTTTAAGCACCCTGCTGCCTACTGGAAGCCATAGCCCATGGTTAGGTGCCAAGGCTTCTATACAATGCTTGGGGAGAGTTAAGTGCCCAAGAATGAAATTCAAAATTGCCCACATGTTGACTGGGGAGCCACCCAAGCTAGCCAAAAAATAAATGTTAAGGAGCAGGGTGTGGCCTATGCCTCATCTTGCAAAGGAGATAGGCATCCACCTCTGGGCTGGAGGGAGATGCCTCCCTCTGCTCATATTTACAGCCATGAATCCTCTGCTGGAGTTATGGGGTTAAGCCAGGTCCTTCCTTGCAAAAAAAAAACAACCCAAGGAGCCAATGCCCTCCCTTATACCCAATAATTATAGCACTCATTCAGTATGGGGGTTCAAATCGCTCCTCTGCCAGGTGCGAAGCAGAGACTTGAACCTAGCTTCCCCACCTCAGTGTCCCAACTGTTGGGCTATGGAGTCTTCTTAGGTGAAGTGGCGGTGGTGGTGAGGATCTCTCAATCTTTCCCATTGAAGCTATTCCAATTTAATTAATTATTCACTGGAACAGGGACTGGAACCATGGTGTCCCCCCTTCTCACTCTGGCCCAGGAACAGTCAAATATTTATGCAAAGTGGCACATCTTAAATGGGGCAGATTGAGAGAAACCCACCCTACAATACCCCGCTGGTTAGGGCACTTCTGATGGTGGGGGGAAACCTGGGTTCAAGACCCTGCTCCACTGCTGACAGAAAAAACATTTGAATCCATGTCTCCCACATCCTGCATGAGTAGTCACTGTTATAAGGGGTTGCTGGCATCATCTGTCTGCCTCCAGTTTTGTTTTGTGGTGGAGCCCAATCTAGTAGCTGTGCTCTAAGGCAGCCCTTGAGCATGTTTACTAGATCAGGCATAAGGGAGATAGTCACGGGAATACCCAGTTTGTGAATGCAGCTGGTGCTTAGGCACTGAGGTAAATGCCTGGCATCAGGATTTAGGGGACTGAGTTGGTGGATACTTCAATACCATGGGCATTTAGGTGCCTATGGAGTTAGGTGGTAGCTGAACAGGGGACTTGAGGATCTAAATTTTAGACTTGGGCAGCTGAGGTGGCAGTTAGGCACCTACATCCTTTTGTGTATTTAGCCCTTGCTATCTTGTGTTTGGATGTCTTGGAACTGTTCTGCCGGAAAATATTAAGTAAAATAATATGCAGTTGTATGTCTAATGACCGAAGCCAAACCACCACAATAGGGCCTACAGAATTGCAATTACAGTTATGACAAAAGACACCCCATGCTTTTACACTCTCTTTCTACTCTGTTGGCATAATGTACCAGTGAGGACTTTCTCCTGTTGTCAGTGGACTGCAACCAATCACCTAAAAATATCCATTCTTCTAAGACAACATTGCAAGCATTTGGCTCACCATGATCTTCTACTACCCAGCACTTGATTCTCTCACATAAAAACTAGTATCTGCAAGCTACTTTTTTATTACCTAGACTTCACTCTTACTGAAGATTTATTGTTACTAAGATTTAATTTGCCTGTCTTTAATCATGAGCAGCGGGATGCTTTTAGCATCTGTTATGTCATCCAGTTACCATCTTTTAACTACTTTCTGGTTGCAACAGCACTTGTGTGCACTTTGCAAACATACGTTTCAGTCTATTAGTACTTGTTTACACCTCCGTTTGCTGGAGTACAGATCCAATGCCCATCAAAGGCTTTGATGAAAATTGTGACCAGTCTGCTGTGTGGGGCAAAAGCGCAAGATTAAAAATTGTCATGCATTTGGCCCTGTAAATCTGATTTCGTCTAGTCTCATGACTTTGTTTTGTCATTGGCTGAATAAAACCTAAATTCATCATCTGAAAGTGGGAACTGAGTCATAATCAGAGGTGCTGGAACAATTTTTATAGTGGGAGTGCTAAAACCATTGAACAACACTGTATGTGATGGAGACCACTTCAAGCCAGGAGGTGTGATGGTGTCACGGAGTCTCCAGGGCAAAGTTCTGGAACTACTCCATACGAAGCCAGTCAGGACTCTGGGGGAGCATGCCTCCTCTCTCTGAGCATACTGTCTCCAGGGCAAGAAGCTTACACCACTTCGACCTTCCTGGGTCTGACCTCAGAGCATTTAGCATCCCCTTCCACACCATATGCTTCCCACAGAGAGTCTGCCCGGGTGGGGTTCCTGGGGAAGCCAGGGGGCCCTGCACCCCAACTCTGCAAACAGAAGGTTTATTAGTCAACAGGAACACAGCATAGAACAGAACTTGTTAGCACAGAAATCAGTGACTTTCAGCCAAGTTCATCGTGGGGGGAGGGGAGCCCAAAGCCAGGGCTCTGGTCCTCCCCCTGCGCCCCAAGCCAGCCACGACTGACTCGCTTCCAGCCGCCTGGCCCCTGCCCTACCCATTGCTCCTCCTCTGGTCTTTGTCTTGCTTCCTGGGCCAAGAGTCACCTGGTTGCATCTCCCTAGGGTGACCAGATGTCCCGATTTTATAGGGACAGTCCTGATATTTGGGGCTTTTTCTTATATAGGCTCCTATTACCCCCCTCCTCCTGTCCCAATTTTTCACACTTGCTATCTGGTCCCCCTCCTGAGTCTCAGATTACAAGGGGGCGGCCATAGCATCCATGCAGGCAGCTGGACAGCCCCCACAAAAGTCACACACCCTTATTCCCACCATCCAGATTTGGGTGCAATAAACAGGGAAACTAAGGCACACACAGCATTCATGCAAAACAGTAAGACTCATATACACCATAACAAGGGAAAATCCCCACTATGTCACAGGTGGCACCCCCAGCAACCCCTAGTTCCAGCACCTATGGTCAGAAGCTGATATGTACTCAAAGGATATGCATGTGTAACCCACACACTTTCTCGGTGTGGTATTCTGTCTCATCTAGTGGCACCAAGACCACTTAGAGAGAGATAAAATGAGTCTGCTTTATAGCCTTAGCTAACAGCCTGTTGGCTTTTAGTTCATGCAGTAGAGGCTCATGCACTAGCTCCAGAGATCTCCGGTTCAATCCTACCCACCGAGGACTGGGGTCTGTCGGCATTACACATGCACTATTCTTGCCCCATTCTCTCTGTGTTTGCTTTCCTTTGTGCAGCACAGGATAAATTAACAGACTACACTTCTAAATTGTTTCTTTGACTGATTGCATTATATGACTTGTGACATGAAAAGCACCTTGGAATTTGAGGGGATTAATGCCTAGCAAAACATAAGGAAAGAATTTCAGTCCTCTTTAAAGTAAAAGTGGTCATCAACAAAATATGGTATGACAATGAGATGACGAGACCGGTGTGACTAAGACTTCAAGTGGAATCTACTAAGAAATATTTTTCTGTTGTGTCATCTAAACTTTTGGGAAATGCAAAAAGTTCAAAAAAGTTATCATGTGTTTGTAATGCTGCAAACATCAATATGTGTTAGCAATGTTAAAGAAAACGATGATGGTTTCTTTATGTTAGATCCTGATGTTTTTGAAACCAGTGCCTTTACTTTCATTGTATCAATGGAAGCTGGTTTGTGCCCCAACTTTTGGACTGAAATCTGTTGAAACTAAGGGCTGATTGATTGTGCGGGTGCACACACACAAGTAGCTCTTACTTAAGTATGTTGAGAAGTGCTACATTTCTTTATAATAGCATACAAAATATCTTAACTTTTTCCAGTCCTCCTCTGAAATTAGGCACAGATCTGTTACTGAAAGTCTCCATTTACTCTTCAAAAGTTTAATTTACCATATTTCCATCTCCTTTTCTAGAGGATGTTAGAATTTCTTCTATTCCGTGGTGGTCATTGATTTTTTTGCATGCCCACAGCGTACGTTGTGCTAGTAAGTAATGAGATTCAAGACTACATAAACATGTTCTTCTGTTGTCTTAAATTCTTCATTGTCCTTATTAAAATCTGAGGCAAAGTATTTGTTTCGGTGTGGGGCCGTGTCTAGATTATCTTTAATTTCCACCCCATCCTGAGTGTTTAGAAATTCCACTTCTTCTTTCCTTGTTTTCTTTTCATTTATATGGTTATAGAACCTTTTACTCTTCATTTTAATTCCCTTTGCAACATCCAACTCTGCTTGGCTTTTGGAAGTTCTCACTTTATTCTTACACTTTCTGACCTCCAAGAGGTAGCTTTCCTTGCTGATCCATCCCATCTTCCATTCCTTGTAGGCTTTCTGATTTCTCTTTATCACATGTCTGAGATGCTTGGTCTGCAACCCTTCCCTCCGATTTTTTCCCCTTGCTTAGGATGCAGGCTTCAGATAGTTTCTGCAACTTTGATTTAAAGTAATTCCAAGCCTCCTCCACATACGGATCCTTGAGTTCTTCAGTCTACTTCCCTAACTAAGTCCCTTAATTTTTTAAAGTTTGCCCTTTGGATATCAATGGCCCTAGTTGCAGATCTATTTTTGTTTATCCTTCCATTTAGTTTAAACTGAATTAGCTCATGATCACTCAAACCAAGGTTGTCCCCCACAACTAGTTCTTTTATGAAGTCCTCACTACTCTCACTCACCTCTCCGGAGGCTGATGCACATGCATCTCCTTGGGAGGTAGTGCCTCCCTCCTTGCCTGCACAGGCTTTTGCACATGTATGCTGGTGATTGCACAAGGGCCAGAGGACCTGTGGCCTGTGAGTGATTCTTGGGGATCTCAGGGCTGGGGCCTTTAAACTAGTGTAAAGCCAAACAGAGACTGGCCCACCATTTTTGCTTTCTGTTCAAAACATTTCTTGCAATCCATCTTTTGTAGTGCATTATTCTTTAAAATTCAGATATAGTGAATCCCAAATCCACCCTGTACTGGGATTATATAGAGTGAGAGCAATACACTGTAAAGTTCTGATAACCAAGTTACCTGAATATGCTTTAAAGACAGCAGCTCTGAAGGTGAACACTAGTTATAAGTTCCAATTAAAGACCTCTGAGACACTTTGCCCAGTCTGAAACAGAATCACTGCCATGACTTTGATGACTTCTAGTGTAACCATGAGCCAAATTTTGCTCCTCTACATTCCATTGATTTCAATGACATTGCAAGGTACAACTGAGAGCAGACTTTGGCCTCGTGTCTGTTGAGAAGTTGTCAGATACTGTACTGTTGGCACTGGGACAATGTTTATTACATTTCACCATCCATAGTGGTACTGCATAATTAATAATTAATTAATTTTAATTTTCATAATTAATTTTCAAATTACTGACCTAGTCTAGAAAGAATCTAGCTCTAAATCCTAAAAAGCTAAGATCCTTTCTGTCTGAGACAGCAGCATGTACACCACTATCACATGGAGAAACCTGCAGAACATATGTGTTTTTAGATGCTTATTAAGTACTTGGGAAATATTTTGCTTGAGGCCTTGCATACAGTGCCTGTTAATAGTAGAGTTGGGAGATTAGCTAGATATCCACCTGTATTTTATTCTAAGACTATGTCTACATGGGGATGAAAAACCCACGGCTGGCCCAGGTCAGCAGATTCAGGCTCACAGGGCTTGGGCTCTGAGGCTGAAAAATTTGCTGTACAGAAGTCGAGGCTTGGGCTGGACCTTGAGCTTTGCGATCCTGGGAGGGTGAAGGGTCCCAGAGCTTGGGCTCCAGCCTGAGCCTCAACTTCTACACAGCAATTTTTAGACCCCCAGCCTGAGCCAGCTGACCTGGGCCAGTTGTGGCCGTGCTGTGGGGCTTTTATCATGGCCATCCTATTTTGAAACTACCCCACCCAATCTGTGTGTGAGAAACCCATTTTTAACATGTAGTAACTTGGGGGAGACTTGCAAAGGCATCTCACTGTCATTTGTGCCTTTGCAAATCTCCTTCTTGACCTTTTGCATTTTCCCCTCAAAACAGCAAAAGTAGTTTGTCCAGCCATTTTTTTGAAAGGCCTCTTGGAGTTGAGTGCAATAATAAAAGCATTTTAAACCACTAGTTCCAGTTGTTAACATTCTTATAACTCAAAAGTGGCCTAGCTGAGTGTTTGCAATACAAATGGCGCAGAGCAGTTTGCTCTCTGATTTAAACCTTGCATACCAAAAGTCCACTGGAGAAGAGGCAGAAGAGGAGAAGAAAGAAAAAAAAGGCTGAATAACTCAGGCACAGCTGGTTTGCAGGAAGTGTGCATGTTGACTGGCAGTAGTAGGAAGAATTCTGTTCAGCAATTTTTGCTCTGTTGTCTTTATGTTGTCTTCCAAATCAGAGTACTGCATGTCACAGACCAAACTTTCAACTGTGCATACAACAGGTCCACCTGCAAACAATGCACACACACTTGTTGCTCTCACAGAACCCTTGGGGCTAGATTGTGCCTGTAGGCATATGGGACTCCAAGAGTCCCTCATTGCCACCTGACAATAGGTTCACTGCCATGTAGAAGCAACTCTTATCAGGCCTGACGAACTCACAGCACCTAACACGTTGTAGACAAATAGTATGACAGCATTTAGTGCCTTGTAAGATAGAAAATGGAAGCCAGTAACACACTGCTCATTAATATCATTGTGAAATATATGTATTAATACTATATGAGGAGTTATGGATACTCACTGATATTATGCTTTAACGCCTGTAACCAAAGGGAGAAATTAGTTTTCTCCCAGAGAGGATGGAAGGTAGTTTCTAATATAAATTGAGCATTGTGGAGCCAAATACAATGAGAGCTGCATTTGCACGGACGTCAACAAGAAATGCCAGTTCATCTTGTCTCTGGAAACAAAGACAATAAAGTTCGGGAAATATAAGAAGATGCAAAAGTCCATTTTGTTATCCATTTACTGAGGAGACCTTGGGCAGGGCATAGGGAAGTCATGAAAATCTGGGTCCTGATTTGACTGCAAATTAGCAAGCTCTACACAAAAACTTTGAGAGTGAGAAAACTGCTTTAGCTGAAGAAGTGTAGCTTGCTAAAGTTATGTTTAGTTTCTCTGAGCAAGTTATGCTTTTGTTTTATTTGTAACCAATTCTGTTTTCACTAGCCTTATTTAGTATCACTTAAAACTCTGTCTTTGTTAATAAACGTCTCTTTATTTCATCATAGGTAGATCTCAGTGCTGTAATAATAAGCAAAGTGTGAATTCTTAGTTGAATCAAACAATCTTGTGTGTATGCTGTCTCTTTGGAGATAGTAGACTTGGTAATTTCTGTGAGTGTCCAGTTACAGGGATGGATGCTTCAGGGGAATGCTCTTTCTGGTGGCTCAGGAACTGGAGTGCACCAAGTGCTATCTGCAAGGCAAAGTAAGGGCTGACAGTGTCCTGAGAAGTTTGTCTGAGGTGAGAGAGAGAGTTGTCACCCAGTTTAGCAGGCGGGTTACACAGTCACCTGAGGTTTTGGGCACCTTGAGAAAGTGCCAGAGCATAGCCCTGAGCAAAGGGCAGTGCATAAGGACTCAAGGCTAAGGGCTGCATTTTATATTTGCTTATATATCTATCAAAATGGAGCCCAAACTGGTCGTGGCCTACACATGCTACCTCAATATAAATGTTTAATAATAATAAGCTTCACTGCCTCAACAGATATTGTGCCTCAGAGACACCCAAGTGACTCACAGTTCTCTCCCTCATTCCCCCTTGCTCTAAGAACAGTAATCTAATGCTCTCTTTTCAGAGTAGCAGCCGTGTTAGTCTGTATTCGCAAAAAGAAAAGGAGTACTTGTGGCACCTTAGAGACTAACAAATTTATTAGAGCATAAGCTTTCATGAGCTACAGCTCACTTCATCGGATGCATTCGATGAAGTGAGCTGTAGCTCATGCAAGCTTATGCTCTAATAAATTTGTTAGTCTCTAAGGTGCCACAAGTACTCCTTTTCTTTTTGCTAATGCTCTCTGTAAGTTCAGTTGCATTGGCAGGCACACCCAAAGTCAAGGTAGCCCACTCGGGAGTGGAAAGGAGTGGACATGTAGTCCAAGTCACAACTTAATCCTTCATTTGGGCACAAACTGGATAATTGCAAACTCATAATTGGGCTTGCAATCCTCCTGATGAGCATTTGCACAAATTTGGCGGTTTGTGGGCACAACAGGTGCATGACTAAACAATTTGGCCTTCTCTGTACATCTGCAAAATGCCACTTGCTGCTCTGATTCCCAACTTAGCACTGTGGTCAGCATTACAGTCAGAGCTTCAAATGGAATCCAGAAGTCTAGAGAAGTTGAGGACAATCTCCCAACAGTTGTATTTATGAATTTGAAGAATCCTTGGGTTTCGTCAGCTGAGAAGGCTGCTAATGCACTCTGTACTGCTTCATTATGATTGCTATTTGCTTGAATTCTTCATTCATTCTATAAAATTGAGCTCTGTATTTTTAGAGAATACAATTATGCAACATTCTTGTGCCAAATTAGTTCTTCAGTTCTCTGAACCCCTCTGGTAAGATATCAGGACTTCCTAGTACATACCACAGTGTTTAGTAAATAAAATGCTTGATGACTCAGTATAATGGGAAAACAAATACAATACAATTTCTGAATGCATGTACCTGTATGTAAAAACATCAATCCTTTCTATAGCTCTCATATTAAAATAGTGGTCCATAGCAATTTCCGATTGTGGTAATTTGGCGGCAAACTTCACTAGTGCAAAACTCTTTGGTGTGCTTTCTTGCCTTTTCCTCTTATAGTTTTATAGCTCAATGGAGATACATTCTTAAAAAGAAATGCTTTCTGAATGATTGTAAGCAAAGCTAGGTTACACATAATCATTAAGGAAATGATGAAGGGCCGGATGGCTGAGGACATTGGTACTGGAATTTGGGGCTAGATTTGCTGTTGCTGAGATTGCTGCAGCAGAGAAAATAAGTTTTCGGTCATTGGAAAGCTGGTTATGGCTTCCTGATTCTCCATTTGTCTCCACTTTAATCCCCATTTTAGTGGACATTAAAACAGTCTAGGAGCTGCTTTAACTTACACCAGCTGGTAATAGTCCTCAAAGGACCATTCACCAGCTAGGGATAGCTGGGGCACAGTGTACACTCTCTCCCTTATGTTGGGGGTGTAAGTGTAGGAGCTGCCTATATCAGTTCTGTGCCTTTGCGTTGTGCAAAGGGAGAAGAGCAGGGCAGTGAATCTGGCCAATACACCCTTTCAACTCTGTGTAATTAAATCTGAATCCAGTACAGATCAGTTATGGGCATCTGGCAGCAGATAAGTGGTGTATGGAAAACGAGTTGTCACCTCAGTCAACTTCTGAGAGGACAGGTGTCTGTGGCATTGCAGCCACCACCACATTTGGCACCTTTGCTAGAAGTCATGGTAGCAAGACAAGAAATTAAATGGGCATGAAGACTGAATTACCCACTTTCTCACCCTTAGAAGTGATCCCTCTAAAAGCAGGTTGAAGCAGATAACTAGGGGTCTTTATCCTGCTTCTGTTTTTTTGCTGTGCCTGTTCCACAGGTGTCGTTTCCAGTGCTGATAATCTGATACTTTCCATGATCACTAAATTTACTTTATTTAAACACAAAAATCTGAGTCTGCTGAGAGATACAGGGGATGGAAGAAGAAAAGGAGCTAGGGCCCGATCCAAAGTCCATTGAAGTGAATGGAAAGACTCTTGTTGACTTCAATGGATTTTGGATCAAGCCCCTAATTAACAGGTATGTAAAGTGTATAGGATACATGGTGTAATACCATGCCCCTAGACGGTCATTAGCAGCAGGGATTGAGTCTGGGACCTGTGGATATAAAACCATGAGTCTCTGCTGAGTAAGCTAAATGAGCAACTCTGTTACCCACCTATGCTACAGCTGTGGCTCTGTCTAGACGGCAAAGAATAAGCAGTGGCACCAAGTCTCAGAACGAGGTCACCTGATTCAGGTTCCTGGGCTCCGGCTGCAGAGTTAAAAATAGCACAGATATTCCCACTCAGTCTGGAGCCACTCAGAACAGGAACATCTACATTGCTATTTTTAGGCCCAAGTCAATTGACCCGGGCTCTGACATTTGGTACCGCAGGTTTTTCTTTGCAGTGTAGACATGCAGTGTAGACAAGATTCTGAACGTTCATCTTTGAGACTAGTGCTCTGGACAGATTCTAAACAATGAAATCTGCTTGAGCTAGGCTAGGCATTCAGACAAGGCAGTGCTGACGGCCATATAAGTACCTAGCTAGTTCCAGGCTCTGATATTCTGGTAGCCACTTGTATTGAAGTGGAAAATAGCATAAGTGGAGGGTCTTGGATCAAATCTGTGGAATTAGACTGTGGAACTCAAAGTACCAGTCGGGCCAATAATTTAGCAGGATTAAAAAATGCAGACAAAATAAACAAGCAAACAAAACCTGGAGGCTTCACTAGATATCGAAAATATCCAGAGATGATATATCCATAGATAAAATATCTAAAGCAATGCCTGAATTGTCTAGAATAATTTCTATTCAAGAGATATACCTCAGGGGACATCAACTGGGCGGGATTATAGAATGTTTCAGAATGAGAAATTCTTTGCTCCCATATCTGATTACCACACCATTGTGATTTGTGCATCAGGGCACACCTGGTGGAATTGTGGGGGACATCCTATGAGGGATGAGGAAAGGGGGCAACAGTAAGATAATTTAGTTGGTGGGAAGGAGGAGCTGACAATGTGGCATGTATAGCCCATGACGCTGAGCCAGTTATTCTAAAGAAAAGGGTAGAAAGTTTAAAGAAAAAAAAGGTTTAGAAAAAAAGACCAACTCAGAGTAAAAAGAGGAAAAAAAACAAGGAGGGAAAAAACAAGCAAACAAAACCTCCCCACAATCTCTTGTGAAAATGGAAAACCAAGAAAAGCACTATAAAGCGAGTGAACTGGATACTCAGCTGGTGTAAATAACTTCCTGGAAGTCAATTGCCCTGTGTTGATTTACACCAGATAAGGATCTGGCCCATAGTGTCCTTTATAAAGCTATCATTCTCCCCAGATATTTGTACCTCCTCTGTTCAAAGAGGCACCTGTTGTTGGTGGAGGTGGCAATGGTGCTGGATTAATGCACATGCAGTCAGTCTGCTTGGCCCCAACCCTTTGGACCCAAGCTGAACCCCAGCTGCTGCTCACCACAGCAGGTGCTTCGTACAGACCCGAACAGCTGTTTGAATGCACACTGTTATGACCAATAGGAGGGAGGAAGACCCTGAAAAGTGTACATCATATTAGCTGTCTTTTGGCTACCTCACTACTCAGCCCAGCCTGAGAGAGGAGACAAGGGTATGCAGAGGAGTTCAGATTTGGGAACCCAGCACACAGAATAGAACACAATATTTTAGCATCTCCTTGTGGAAATGAATGCTAGAAGAAAATATAAATAGAGGCAGTCATACTGTGCAGAGTATGCCTGCGAGGCACAGCCGAGAGTAAGGGGCAGTGCAGAGCTGCACAGATCTGTGGAGAGCATTAGGAGGCTTCCTCTGGAACCCTCCTTGAACACCCTGGCATGCAGGGGGGGGGGCCTTCCACTACACTCCATTTTAGGGTGCAGCCAGCTCCCCTATTTCCACTTCTATTCCCCCTTCCCTTCCAGGCCACCCCGGATCCCCACGCTACTGAAATGTCTCTCTCCTAACCCGCTCTGACCTCTTCGTGGCCCATCCAGATGGTATCCAAACCTTGTTGCTTCTGATGCTTCCATCACATCGCCAAGAGCCAGGCTGTTCTATCAGTTTCCACCACAAAACCCTCACATACTTCAAGTTCTTAGAGCTAAATCTGAGGTCCTTACATTTTTTTTTTTTTTGTTCTGTGTATACTCAGTTCTTACTGAAGCCAGTTCCCTATGAAGCCTCTGTAAGGACTGAAGAAATGCTGAGCAAGGACTTTTCCCAGTGTCCTGACGGCAGATGATTGTAAGAGGTGATTATTTGGGCCATATTTCATTACAGCATGGCCCAGCCTGAATCAAGGAGAAAAACAGTAATATTGAAGGCCTCTATTCATCAGGAAATAGGATTTCCGCAGGTGCCAAGTTGCAAATGCTCTGCGTGCCTTTCAGGCTTGGCACACAGCGCTGCTAAATCCTGATTCAGGATGCAAGAATGTCTTGCGACCCCTGCCATGTAAACCACTGTCTGACTATGTTTGGACGTTGGCCGTCAGTGCTGACAGCAGGCAAGCATGGATGAAATGAGCAGCTTCTCTTCCATACTAAATAAGCCATATTAAACATCCCAAGTATCCTAATTCAGTTCATACCTTCTGTAAAAATACAGTAGTTTTTTTTTGTAATGAGACCTGACATGCAGTTGGTAAGAACCTGGACTTTCTTTCTTGCCCCAGCCACAAGATCTAGGGTCTGGTGACAAAGGACTAGAGTCAGTCACCATATACTTTATGTAGGATTACATATAAATGTATTAATCGGAGATAATATCATATACCAGCAAGGCCACAGCACCCCCTTTGAGGGTAGACAAACGTTATCTCCATTTTGTTTGTTCTACCTGTTGTCCATAATCTTATATTTGGATTATAAGATTTTTGAGGCAAGGACTGTCCCTTTATGAGTCTGTACAGTGCACAATGCAGCCTTGGCCTCCAAGCACAACAGCATTATTATTGGTATCGATGATGATATTATAAATATGGAAACTGAGGTAGAGAAACTAAGGGAATTAATTGCTCAAGGCCTTTGAGGGAATCTGTGTCAGAGTCCAGATTGGAGCTCAGGAATTCTTGGCTCTCACACCTGTGTCCAGGCCTCTAGACCATGCCACTCTTTCATACAGACAGACACTTGGAAGTGAAACCACACATCTATCTGCATCTTTATGTATCTACAAATCTTTGAGAATCTGTCCCTAAGTATCTAAGACATGGTTAAAAATGGGACTTTTGTGCCTAAATTACATAGGCACTTTTATCCCTGGTCAAAAGGAGTGGGGGAATGACAAATACACTCTCTGGGGAGGAACAAAAGAGAGAAGCATTTTTGGAATATCAGCTCACATGTTATTACTTATTGGTCTGAAGTTAGGAAATGCAGGACTCTGTAGCAGCTGCATGTGTTTTTAAGGATCTGCACGGGAGAGACTTCTACTTTGTCTGAGATCCTTGATAGGCTACGAGGAATTCCCAGTCCAGTACCAAAAATATTAAAGGTGCCCTTTACTGTATTGCCTACAATTAGCTTGCTGCCACTTGGAAAAACAATCATTAAGTGGTGAATAAAAGCCGTGTCAGAAATGGAACTTGACAAAGTGGTAACACATAATTACACCGAGTGACATTCTTCACACCTGCTCTGGAGCATAACAGTAGCTGGCTGACTTAACCCGTGGCACTACAAGCAAAGCATTGTACTGGGACACAGCCCGGACACCGATTAAATTACACACTGATTAGGTCTTCAGCTTCTCTCTGTCAGTGCGGACAATGAAGAATCAGAGAAGTGGACATTAGAGCTTTAGCTGGCCTTGCGCTCTCCAACTAAGGAGGATTAGTTTGTAAATGGTAAATTGTGGTGGGGCCAATAGTCACAAAGCTGCTGTGGGCTTTGCCCTTTTGCTGGCTCAAAGTGGGAAGTTTTGTGGAGAAAGAAACCCACCGGCACGATCTGCACGGAAAATAAAGGTCAGCCCCTTTCTTTCTCGTACAAGAGCAGGAATAAAGCTGTGTAGATGTGCTTTTCGGAATCACTGTCAACACTAGTACCATCCTTTTATACAAAGGGTTTGGGGTCAGATTCCTCCCTGTGCAGCTGTTGACAGAGGGACAAAAGGGTTGCAGCTTTTGCCTCCCATACGCTTGGGCTGCTGGGGGCTAGTCCAGTCCCTGGCATGGGCTAGGTCAGCCCTCAAGGCTACTCTAAATGGTACCCCTCCCTCAACGGCTTCTATGGGCCATTGTAGGGCTGCAGAATTATGTGGGTCCCATCAGTTTTTGTCACACCAATGCTCTACCTATACCCAGCCGAGAATACTCCCTGCAAAGGGGACTTGTTTGGAGTTGGCACAGAGCCAGCTCTGCCACACTGAACAGATACCCTTTGCTTGTGCTAGTCACTGGAGTGGGAGTGGCAGGCTTTATTCCTGCCTAATATCCCATTTGGGACCAGCCTAACTGTGCAAAGGGAGTGTAGGGTGATAACGAATCAGGCCTTCTGTGTCCTTTTGTGACACTCAATCTAAGGGACACATCCCATTAAATATCCTTTGGGCTATTTTTTTTTTTATTTTTTAGGGAGGTCAAATCACAGGGGGAAGCACAGTTGCATGATTTCTTCCCTTGCTACATGAATGCAACACAGCTTCTTTGCATCTACTATATATCCATTGTCTTTACATTTCCACTCCCTGCTCATCATAAGTACAACAGTTTTAAACAAGAGTCTAAACCAAGGGCTAGACTAAGCCAGTACTCAATACCACCCATTGATCAGATGGTCCCAACAGGTTCTATAGAACTGAAGCTTTCTTTAAAGTAAGGCTGAGATTTTCAAAGCAGCATGGGGAATGTGGACACCCAAATTCTATTAGGTTGAATTGGCCTTGGGAATTCAAATACTATTGGCAGCTTTGAATAGCTCAGCTTAAAAAAAGGCAAAGGCAACCTTCTGAATATGACCCAGTGTAATGTTACCTTTCCGAATCTGCAAATACAAATAGAATCAATAGCCATGGGAGGTATGACCACATTCTATTCAGCTTAATATATGTTGACTCTGAAACTTAACGATGGCACCTACATTGCCAGTATTGTTAGTTATCTCACTGGTGGCTATTTCAGCAGAAATATCTAGATACTGTAGGATTGTGGGTACGGCTTGGTTAGTGTACCGCTTTTTTTTTTTTTAAATTCACCATGTTCTGACTCCTAATCTCAATTAAGAAAAAAATCATCTGGGTTCCTTACTCCTAAATGCCAGGTCAGTTTTGCTACAAATTACCAGTTCTTAGAGTAACTAGTACATAATATGTCATTTCTCCAAAAGTACTGTGAGTTTCCAAAAACTAGTTTAATCCCTGCAGTTTCCTAATGCTGTATAAGGTGTGACTTTTTACAAAAGTTCAGTTAAAAAGGACTCCGTTGCCAATAAATTTAGCAGCTGCTTGACATAAAGTAACTACGGCTTAGAGTGGGGTTGGTCCTAAACTGTGAAAAATTAGAATTACTTTGAACATCCAGTGCCATGTTTAATTCTGTGGGTTCTTTTCAAAAACATATTTTACGAAAAACATTTAAAAATAGTTATCCACAGGTACCAGTGCAGGATTGACAAGGGTTAACATCACTGACATCATGTCAGAACTTCATATTGTTTTAATGGTTATTAATGCCCTGCTGCTGGAAGACAGATGGTGCCAGCTGTCAAATAGAATGCTACCTCTCCACTGGTGAGCCTAGGCCTACATTTGGAATGGGGAGGCTGTTAGATTCTCCACCCTGCCTGAGCTCCAACTCAGATGCAGTGTGTGTGTGTGTGGGTGGGAAGTTGCATTGAGCCAGTTACAGTTCCCTGATCCCAGGCCACCTGGCCCCAGAATGAGCCAAGTAGCCATCTGCTCTAGAGCCATGTTCTGAAGACAATGACAGTTTTGCCTGAGCCTGATCTCCGAACTAGGCCCACAATGTGTAAAGTTTGGAAGAAAACATGACAGAAAATGCAAACAAACACATTCTCCCACTGACTTCAATGGACTTTAGATCGGTCCCAGATCACTGTTAACAGCACCAGCCCTGAGCAGTGCATGCTTTTCTTTCAATATTGGGCATCTCTGGGCACCAATAGGGGGAAGCAGAAATGGCAGACAGCAAAGAGAAAAACTGTTGAGAGGAGAGGGGGAGGCGAAGCAACTTTCCAATGTCAGGATGATGATGAATATGGAACAGTTAATTAGCTTTGACTACATGATATTCATTATTCATCCAGATGTGCTTGTCCAGCGGCCCCACATGGGGATGGCTATTACTTTGCATAATACCCTTTCAATTACATCCACCATTAAGGGAGTGAAATAGATACTCAAAGGTGCAACACATCAGTGTATTGTATCAAATTAAGAGAGGCACTTTTTGGCAGACTGTGATAAACTCAGGTTTAAGGTGGCATTAGATTAGGCTTTAAATGCATTATTGTTTTGAACATAATAACACAACTGAAAAGAGCTAAAAGCATTTCAGCTGGTAAAAGAAATGAAACAAAACTCTACTTCCTTTCCTGCAGCCTGGAACCAAAACAGGATTGTACAGCCCGGAAAAAATGGCATTGGCCTGCAAGGGGAGCAATTGATTGGATCATGCCAGTACTGGAACATGCTGAGAGCAGATTTGATTCATTGGGAGGAATGGCTTGAACGATCTGGCCAAATAATTTAGGCTTTCATTTGTCAAGGGGTATTTTTAATGTCTTAGACTCATAGACTTTAAGGTCAGAAGGGACCATTATGACCATCTAGTCTGACCTCCTGCACAACGCAAGCCACAGAATCTCACCCACCCACTCTTGAATAAACCCCTAACCTATGTCTGAGCTATTGAAGTCCTCAAATCATGGTTTAAAGACTTCAAGGTGCAGAGAATCCTCCAGCAAGTGACCCATGCCCCATGTTGCAGAGGAAGGTGAAAAGTTATGTTGGTTGGAAAAAAGCTCTGGTCTCTTCACCAGAAGGACACTCAACACAAATGATGTCTCTTATTGCACTTGCTTTATGGAGAATAGTTTGTCTTGGCATAACAGGTATTCAAAGAAAGCACCATATATATTCATCTAGCATCCTACAAAACCTGGTTAGTGATGTGATCTCGTCAAAGGATCAGGTTTATTTTTATCCATTTCCTGCTAGCAAAAAGATCCGGGAATATATTATATTCAGACAACTAACTGAAGTTTCCAGATCACAGACCCTGGTTCTAATGGGCGCTTCAATTACCCTGGCATCTGCTAGGAGAGCAATACAGCAATGCACAGACAATCCAGGAAGTTTTTGGAGAGTGTTGGGGATGACTTCCTGGTACAACTGTTGGAGGAACTAACTAGGGGCAGAGCTCTTCTTGACCTGTTGCTTACAAACAGGGAAGAATTGGTAGGGGAAGTAGAAGTGGGTGGCAACCTAGGCAGCAGTGACCATGAGATGGTTGAGTTCAGGATCCTGACAAAAGGAAGAAAGGAGAGTAGCAAAATACGGACCCTGGACTTCAGAAAAGCAGACTTAGACTCCCTTAGGGAACTGATGGGCAGGATCCCCTGGGAGGCTAATATGAGGGGGAAAGGAGACCAGGAGAACTGGCTGTATTTTAAAGAAGCCTTATCGAAGGCGCAGGAACAAACCATCCCGATGTGCAGAAAAAATAGCAAATATGGCAGGCGACCAGCTTGGCTTAACAGTGAAATCTTTGGTGAGCTTAAACTCAAAAAGGAAGCTTACAAGAAGTGAAAATTTGGACAGATGACTAGGGAGGAGTATAAAGATATTGCTAGAGCATGCAGGGATGTAATCAGGAAGGCCAAGGCACAATTGGAGTTGCAGCTAGCAAGGGATGTGAAGGGTAACAAGAAGGGTTTCTACAGGTATGTTAGCAACAAGAAGGTGGTCAGGGAAAGTGTGGGACCCTTAATGAATGGGAGAGGCAAACTAGTGACAGATGATGTGGAAAAAGCTGAAGTACTCAATGTTTTTTTTGCCTCAGAATCACAGACAAGGTCAGCTCCCAGACTGCTGCACTGGGGAGCACAGTATGGGGAGGAGGTGAGCAGCCCTCAGTGGTGAAAGAACAGGTTAAGGACTATTTAGAAAAGCTGGACGAACACAAGTCCATGGGTCCTGATCTAATGCATCCAAGGGTGCTGAGGAAATTGGCTGATGTGATTGCAGAGCCGTTGGCCATTATCTTTGAAAATTCATGGTGACAGGGGGAGGTCCTGGATGATTGGAAAAAGGCAAATATAGTGCCAATATTTAAAAAAGGGAAGAAAGAGAACCCAGGGAACTACAGACTGGTCAGCCTCACTTCAGTCCTCGGCAAAATCATGGAGCAGGTCCTCAAGGAATCCATTTTGAAGCATTTGGAGTAGAGGAAGGTGATCAGGGACAGTCAACATGGATTCACCAAGGGCAATTCATGCCTGACCAACCTGATTGCCTTCTATGTGAGATAACTGGCTCTATGGATATGGGGAAAGCAGGGGATGTGTTATTCCTTGACTTTAGCAAAGCTTTTGATACGGTCTCCCACAGTATTCTTGCCAGCAAGTTAAAGATGTATGGATTGGATGAATGGACTATAAGGTGGATAGAAAGCTGGCTAGATTGTCGGGCTCAATGGGTCGATGTCTAGTTGGAAGCTGGTATCAAGCAGAGTGCCCCAGGGGTCGGTCCTGGGGCTGGTTTTGTTCAACATCTTTATTAATGGTCTGGATGATGGGATGAATTGCACCCTCAGCAAGTTCGCAGATGTCACTAAGCTGGGGGGAGAGGTAGAGACGCTGGAGTGACCTAGACAAATTGGAGGATTGCGCCAAAAGAAACCTGATGAGGTTCAACAAGGACAAGTGCAGAGTCCTGCACTTAGGAAGGAAGAATCCCATGCACGGCTACAAGCTGGGGACCGACTGCCTAAGCAGCAGTTCTGCAGAAAAGGATCTGGGGATTACAGTGGACAAGAAGCTGGATATGAGTCAGCAGTGTGCCCTTATTGCCAAGAAGGCCAACAGCATATTGGGCTGTATTAGTAGGAACATTGCCAGCAGATTGAGGGAAGTGATTATTCCCCTTTATTCGGCACTGGTGAGGCCACACCCGGAGTATTGCATCTAGTTTTGGTCCCCCCACTACAGAAGGGATGTGGACAAATTGGAGAGAGTCCAGCAGAGGGCAACAAAAATGAATAGGGGGCTGGGGCACATGATTTACAAGGAGAGGCTGAGGGAACTGGGGTTATTTAGTCTGCAGAAAAGAAGAGTGAGGGAGGATTTGATAGCAGCTTTCAATTACCTGAAGGGGCTTCCAAAGAGGATGGAGCTAGGCTGTTCTCAGTGGTGGCAGTTGACAGAACAAGCAGTAATGGTCTCAAGTTGCAGTGGGGGAGGTCTAGGTTGGATAGTAGGAAACACTATTTCACTAGGAGCGTGGTGAAGCACTGGAATGGGTTACCTAGGGAGGTGGTGGAATCTCTATCCTTAGAGGTTTTTAAGGCCCAGCTTGACAAAGCCCTGGCTGGGATGATTTAGTTGGTATTGGTCCTGCTTTGAGCAGGGGATTGGACTAGATGGCCTCCTGAGATCTCTTCCAACCCTAATATTCTATGATTCTATATTGGTGATGGGCCAGGGCAACTGTGGGCCTGGTTTTTACATAGTTTTTTAAAATCAATGTAACGCAGTGGAGTTCCTCCTGATTTACACTTCAAAAGAGAATTGGCTATTTTATATGGAAACCAAGAATATCCAAAGTTATCATAATTACTTTTAACAAATATAGTCGGTCTTTAAGTATTAGAGACCAAGAGGCAGATCATCTCACATCTGCCTACTGCAGAGTTCTCGTACATTCCTCTGAAGAATCTGGTGCTGGCCATAGTAAGATACAGGATATTGGAATAGATATCTGAGTCCGATTCCAGTCTTTAAATTGCTATGTTACCATGTACACTGGGGTAAACGAGAGCAGAATTGGGGCTTAGTTAGGCCAAGGCTTTGGTTTCTGTTTGGAGCTAAATCAGGGCCAATGTTCAGGTTTAGATTTAAGGGTGCTGAAATTTATTGAGCTATTCTTAAAAGATTTTGTCTGTTAGAAACTTGTACAGAAAAAGAAGACCCTTGTGATTTTTGATCCAACTTGCAACTCACATCACACAGATGGATTCTGATGCAGGGATTCAAATCACACTCCTCCAAAATTCAAGCAGTTTAAAATCTAGGTTACAGTGTTCACCCAACTGTATATATTTAATACCATTTACAATTTGATCTCATAAAAATGAGAATAAATTAGTTATTTTCCACACATAAAACATATATACTAGGAACTTGAATTATTTATTGAGTTGGAGGACTATGAAATGCCTCATGGTACTTTACAATCACTCTGCAATAATAATTTTTCATATTCATAACTTTAAGTAACTTCAGACTGACTTGCCATATGGACTATTTTTAAAAATTATTTTGTGGTGGTGAGGTAAATCATTTGTATCACTACTGAGGAATACATTTTAAACGCAAAGACACAGGAGGTCTGGCCACATGAAGCCCACTAACTTTGGGACACTTTTAAAAAAAATTTGGACACAAAATTGTCATACTAAATAACCATTGTGACATCTAACGTTACTATTATACAGTCCGGGCAATGTCATCATTTGCACCTACATTTAACTGGGCCACAAAATTAGAGAGGAGAGTCCCTATAAAATGAGGGAGAGTCCCCATTGCTGCTTTAAGCCATTTGCCTGAACTTCTTTGTAATACTTTAAAATTAAAACCTTAAACTGAATTGTTTTCAGTCAGATTTTGTTACGTTCTGTCATGAAACACTGATTATGGAGCCAGTACTACAAGTGGAGATATTAAATATAAAAGGATAGTTAGCTATCAGAAGTCTTTTTTTCAGCTGCTAAACTTAAGTATCTTAAATATGATATACTTGGAACAGCAGAAATGTTAATTCAACCCTTTAGTTCCCATAACGATGACTAAAATATGTACAAGGTTTGAATAAGGAGGATTTTCCAGGAATCATTTTAAAACTAACTAATCAAAATAACCTTCCTTACCCCCAATCTAGAAAAAAATATTTATTTCACAACATTAACGTTTGTTTTATTGACAAAGCATGTATTTGTAACTGAGTTATGACCCAAATGTGTACAATATAATTTTTTAATCGACATACATTAGTTCAGTTTCATGTGGTTCGCTACAAGACAGGAACGTGTTCTTTATTTTTGAATCATTATTTGTGGATCTGTGTATTGATACTAGGTACACTTCAAAAGGTTTATAATTTAATGAGATGTTGCTGCAGATTACCTGGAAATGAATTTTAAAGCTACTGGGTCAGATCCCTAGCTGGTATAAAGCAGGGTGATGCCACCTAAGTTAGCGGGGCTATGCTGATTTGTGTCAGCTAAGGATCTGGTTCATTATCTAAATTACTAAAAAAAAAAAATTGTGTAAAAGTTGCTTCGGTTCTACTTTAGAAGAAATAATTTAGAATGTTCTAATTTAGAAGAAATAAATAACTATATACTTACTTTCTGGGAACATGGCATATACAACAAGCTGTTACAAAAATCATGACATTATTATTTGTACCCTGTCAAATAAAACGGTATGAAAAAAAATCTTTCGAGCTATCCTCTGATTTAGTTTTAAAATAAAATGAGCTAAACTTTTTTTTAACCTTTTGATATAAATGACAATATAATGAGAAATGATTTTCCTCCTATGTATATTGTATATCATGTTTTATAAGCAGGTGACATAGGTATTATTGGCATTTAAAGTTTGATAACTGATAATGAAAAAAACTATAGAACTTCACTTCCAAAACTTGTTTCTATTCTCAGGGCCAAACTCTCAGCCATAGGCTCAAAGAATGCACCTGCAAATGTATACACATCCTATTGTGCCTTATTCCTGCAACTGCACCTCCAGACCCACATATTTACATCTGCAAATAGACATCTGTGCTGTGCCAACATCTGTCTTCTTGGCACATGCATATGTCTGGGTTTGTATATGAATGAGTGTGCAACTGGGAATCTGGCCCTTTGCGTGTTTGTTCAAGCACAAATATACTTGTGCTTATTTCTGACTAACTATGTAATAGTCACAAAATTTATGCGAGTACCATCACACCTCCTCATCTGTGCATGACTCTTCCAGCCTCTAGTTGCTGCCATACACAATGTATAAGACGTAATACTACTATAGTTAACACGGATTCTCCATTAGCTCCAGGGAGACCTGTGGCTTTGGCTCCAAAGATTTCTGGCTTCTAACCCTGATGCTGTATGTGAGGTTTGTACCTACAAAACTGTTCCATAACCTTTCATTTTTGATGAAATGGAAAAGACAGAGCAAGACATCCAGGGTGACCTACCAGAATACAAGTAGCAACTCCTGCATCACACTTGCGTTTGATTAAAAGAGCTTCAGGAAACCATTCAATTCATTTGAATATAGTTAAAAACCTTTTAATCTGTATATATTTCTGATAAAATTGACTTTATTAGTCAAATTAACTTGCTGTTTTTACTAGTTTTGTCACATTTAGAATAAAAAATAATCCTCTCCATTGTTTCTAATGGCATTTTATGTTGTATAGCATTATTCAAGTTCACATGTGAACTCTAAAACTAGCCCAAAGAAAAAAAGAACCATAAATTGACAAAGGACTAACCAGTGGCATGACCCCATTTATAATATGAGACCCAAGGAACTGGCTGAATCATACATTTGAGAGCTGAGTTAGTTTTCCAAATTGAATGGTCAAGTTGAAAAGTTTCAATCAAAAACCCTTCCTGTTTGAACAGCAAAATGTTCTACCACTCGTGGCAGAAAGTCTATAGTTATCTAAGCAGGACTTAGTGAAAACTACTAGTTGTAATTTTCAAGGTTCTGGTAAACTGAGCTGGTGGCAATTTTTATAACAAAGGGGCTTTCTTAATCACCTTTTTGTGTGTGCAAATTAATGACTTTTTGTGAAATATTTCATGTCCTTTTCAGGATTTTTATCAAAACATTATCCAGAGTTTCCTTTCACCAAATACTCTTTCAGTAAATGTCAATTTTTATAAGGTTTTTGACTGCAAAAATCTAAAAAAAATTGTGAAATAATGAAAATCAGGTCCATTTTAAACACTTTGAAATGACAACTTTATAACTGTGTGTTTTTTCAGGAAAATATGTTTTCATTTTTTGACCACATTTGATAGTGAATAATACTTGGCAAGTTTGCATTGCAGGGTCATGTGGTCACACGGCTTCACTTGAATTTTCACATTTGTAGGAGTTCCAAATGAAACCAGAATGAATTGCAGTGAAGCTCGCTCACTCCCTAACAAAACCAGTGTATTTCTCTAGAGCTGCCCCCCGCCCCACAACTCCATGCTCATTGCTTACCTTTAAGTGTCTGCAAGGATGTGGGGAGAATGTAGTAGCTTGCGAGCTCTCTCCTGGCTGGCCTTGCTCTTCCTCCTGCAGCCTTTTTGGAGTCTGACTGGTAACTCCGCACCCCCCCATATCCAACATGAGCATCTTTTGGGTGATGAGCAGATTTCGTTTCACTGCTGACTTTACTTCATTCTGAGTCATGGAAAAATGAATGAACTCTATTGTCACAGTGGATTTTGGGGTGTCTCAGCCCCAGAATGAGGGCAAAGAGCAGTAGCAATGAAACCAGAAGACCATCCCCTGGCTTCACTGCTGCAGAAGAGAGGATGTGTAAGTTTCAGGAAGATTCTTACTTTATTTGAACCACTTTGCCCATTCCTAACTGAATTAGAAATGAATATGTCCTTGGCTCCTTATTGTAGTGGGATATCCTTTTCACTTTGAAAATGGCAACTGTTGCTGCTTGGTCCGAGAGAGCATGTCTCTTTTTAAGGAAGACATCAGTGGCTGTTTTATTTTTTAATAATTGGCTGTAGATGATTCCCTCCTTTACTTCTCCCTGCAGTCCAAGTGAGTCATGCCCATTGTGCACCTGAACCTCACTGGCCTGGAGAGCCAGAGTCTAGAGGCAGTCGCCAAACCTAGTATTTATTATATCAACTGGCTATGGTTATGTAATTGTAGCAGTAAAGGACAGTGGACACCCCAAGAGATAGAAACTCAGCTCAGTGCTCTCTTACAATGAACTCTAACAGATGTTTTATTCCTAACATTTTATATTATAATGCAACTCTGCATGGGAAAGTACTGTGAGCACGCTTAGTCTTGGAGGTAAGTTGTATGGGGTGTCACTCAGCAACAATGCCTCCTTCCAATTAAAGAGCAGTATAGGCATGCCAGTACAATCCACCTTGTGTGGAAAAATGATTGTTAGAGTAGATGGCTTTGGAGAAGGGGACAAGAGGGGGGCGGGTGGCCCACAGCTCTTCCAGGTATTTGGAAAGATGAATCCTCCTTTTCCCAAGTAAAAAGAAAAAAAATAGCAGTTCATTTTAAGATAGAAAAATGGCAGCTAAGCCTTTTATTCTGAATTTAAGGAATTAAGGAAATATTCTCAGATTCATTTTTCTTTCTTGTAATGGCTATTAACTAACCCCCAAGACTTGATTTATTCCTTGAAATTGAATGTGGTGAAAGAAGAGATAAGAAAAAAAAATCCAAAATCCAATTTGTAATATCTGGACTGTTCTTTTGTAATAGGTCCAGCTACATCTTAGCATACAGGAACTTTGATTTTTCTCCCATGAGTCTTGTCTGATAGATTCATTAAGCATTGGGTCTGTCTCAGGTTGCAGGCATGCTGGTATTTCTTTCCAAAACTAGAAAGCCACTTGAGCATTAGTTAATAATCCTTTACTGTGGTAAATATAAATAGTTTGTCTAGAAATTTCAGTTAAGTGACCAAAATCATCTGGTTAGGATTTATTTAGCAGTATATGCAATACAAGTGCACATAAGAGATATGCTAGATCTTCTTTATATGTCTAGGGCTAAATCCTGAGGCCCTTAGTTATTGAATTTCAGTTCTTCAGCTGAAGATGGTAGAGTTTTCCTCAGTAAAGACTAAATAAAAATTGAGTAAGGACGTCATAATTTGGCCTGTTAGGAAAAATCAAAACAAAATAACAATCCAGTGATGTCACACAATAACAATGGCATATTTCCAATACTCCATCCTCATTACCTATATACCAAGCAGAACAGTATGTTCTTTCAAGCAGTGAGGGTGGGATTTTCAAAAAGCACCTTAGTTGAGCTTGTCAAAAAAAAATCAGTCAAATAAAATTTATCATGGAAAACTTTTCATTATTTTCTAAATTGAAAACCAAAAAAAATTCTTTTCCCAAGGAAAATTTTTAAGAAAAAATATGTTTTGTTTCTTTCAAAAATTTTAATGGAAGACTAACTATTTTCCCACCAGCTCTATGGGAGACTTGTGTTCCTCATTACTTTGGTGATTTTGATAATGTCACCCAAAATGTCCATGTTTACTTATCAAATTATTGGGAGAAACTAAGAGTGGAGAAAGGTATAATAAGTTAAAGCCAGACAAATTCAAATTAGAAATAAGGCTCAATTTTTTAACAGTGAGGGTGATTAACCTTTTGGGTCAAACTACCAAGGGAAGCAGTGAATTCTCCATCTCTTGATGCCTTCAAATCAAGACTTTTAGGAAGGTATACTTCAGTCTCAATACAAGGTTGTGCTTTAGGCTCAATGTTTTAGAATATGCTTTAGACACGAGACAGGGATAACTGGATGAAGTTTTATGGCTAATGTTACAAAGGAGATCAGACTAGATGATCATAATAGTCTCCTATGGCCTTAAATCTATTAATCTAATGATTGTTGAGGAACAATTTCCTAATATATTGTGCACACAGCAAACTGCTACAGTTTGTTTTAACACAGATCATGGCTAGCTTCCTTCCCCTGTTCTCAAGCATGTGCACACAACTTGTTCAACTTGTAAGTGTGCTCAGTATCACGAGAGTATCCTCTTGAAATGCTAACATACCCTCACTCACATTTCCTTCCAATGACTGCAGTATTAGGACTAGTAACTTCTTTAATAGGTGCCAATGAATCTTTAAGCATTTGATGTCTATTGGCCAAATTCTGCTATATTGTAGGCATACTTGCTCTGTTGGCCTTAGGGATTCACCCATATACATGCATCTGAGGACAGAATTTGACCCACAATTGATTATAAAATCATACATATTGTTGGAAATTTATCAAATGGGTTGGGTGGAGGAGAGAATCCCTTTTACAGTATTTCAAACAAATGTCTTTGGAAAAACTGAACTGGACTTGAGAATTTCTGGCTACCTGTTTGGTTCTGCCAAGACTGCCAGATTTGCGGGCCAGTACGAGTGTCTTTTGTTGTAGTTTTGAATCTGCGTGCACTGGATTATCAGATGGCAGTAAAAGACTCATAAAACAGACAATACGTGATTTTGGCTTGTAGGTTATATTCTTCAGAGATCTCTTTTTGATTTTAAGTCCTGGCAGCAGAAACTAAACCTTCTTTAACCACCCTCTAGCCAACAGTACCACTCCAGCCTGATCTATTGAACTTAAAACACATTTGATATGTATGATGGGGCTTACTACAAGGTCCTGCCACTCCACCTGAATAACTATAATGTGCTCATAAATCAGAGGAGGACATTCCTCTGTGACACTCTTCTGAATGGCCTACTGAGCTTATGCCTGTGTTAGCCATCAACGCCTCTTACATAAACATAGTACTCTAAAGTAGGGTCTTAGAAAAGCACAAACAATACATTGGCACAGAGTGGCCACACAAATTCAAGAGCTGCCAAGTGGAAACAAAAAAGCTCTTGCAGATAAAATATATTCCTAAAAGATATATGCAGAGAGTAAATAACTCATCCTGGATTTTATTCCTCACAACATGCAAAGGCCAAATGCAGAAACAACTCCTTCTCTTCCCCTTCCCTCTGTCCCCACCCACCCAAAAAAAGGAAAGAAAAAGAAAAATGAAAATAAGGGACTTCAGCAAAATAATGGTGCAGGAAACTTCAAATGACGTGAGATTCATTTTAAGCATAACTAACATTTTGTATAAACCTCAGTTTGTACCGTTCAATCATTTCTAATTTAGGTAATTTAAAACCAAAGAACACCTCATTTACACGCAACAGAGGTCATTGTTCGTTTAAATTAAAAAATGGCCAGTTGAGACCCCTGATGCAGTTGATCCAAATAGAAGACCAGGGATCTAATCAAGCAAAGCACTTACGCATGTGCTTAAAGTTAAGTATGTGCATAGACCCACAGAAGTCAACAGGGCTATTCAGATATTTAAAGTTAAGTGTATGCTTTGGTGGATCAGGGGCCAGATGAATTAATCCTTTATTCTTGACTAGAAAAGCTTGTTACATTTATTGATCTATTTAAATCTGAGAGAAGGATGTGCATCTGATTATGTGATGACGATGGACCAGATGCACACAGCTTTTACTCTAAACTGTGTAAGGTCACCATGATTTGGCCTTAAAATGATAAACATTCAGACTTATTTATGAAATAATCTCACTTATGTAGTCACCTCTCAAAGGAGATATAGTCCCTGCCTTTCCAGCTACCTGCTCTTTATTTTAAACATAGGCTTGTATGTGTGTGCTAGAGCAATGTAATACAAAACTCAGCTCAGCAAGAGAGATGTTAAAGAGCATCCCCATCACACACATACTGGGCTATCCCGCTATTACTCTTATAAAATCAGTGTGCTCACACTGGCCTGTGCTTTGATCTTAGTCAGTAAGGAAAATGCTCCAAACAATAGCAGATGGAACACACACAGTCAAAAGTGACAACAGGCCATGAACAACAGAAGTGCCTGCTGTATCTTTCATGTGTGTTACAAATCACTGGAGACTGACAAAGTTAACAGGTGCCCTGAGAGATACGCCCCACCAGCCGAATATCGACATGTTGTGGAGGTGGCCAATGTTTGGAGGAGCAGGTAGGAAAAGCAACAAGGAATAACCTTTGTATGGTGGGTGGTCTGCTTGTTATCTTGTTACAAATGACAACGTCTTAGTGCACAACTGGGTGCCATAGCATAAGCATTTGAACACATGAAAGTTGGGCCCACAGTTCAGACTAGACTGTAGTAGGACTTAGCATTGCTATGCACCTGCATTGCAAACCTTCTGACTCTCCACTCCCATTGAAGTCAATGTGCTCAGCACCTTGCAGGATCCAACCCCAGATTACCAGTGATATTGTTCTGAATATAATTTTTGTACATGCAATTGATTGCAATGACATTTTTCTCTAAGTACTTTCCCTAGTAAATATAACTGACCAAGTCCTGCGCTCCTTACACAGATTTACTCAGTCCTTAGAGGTAAATTCCTATCAATGTCAAACATTTTATAATAATTCAAAGTGACAGTATATTTCAGGTGATGATAAACTAAGTGGGGTGCAGAGGAAATCTGGGTGTGGTATTTATTTACTTTTCAAAACTTATTTTGATTTTTTAAACATGCAAAGAGTCCCCAACCTATGCTCAGGAAGCCCCATCGAATGTTTAGATCAACAATTATAATGAACCTCTAAAATGGACTGTCTACCACCTGATTCAAGCATAATTCATTCCACTGCATTGTACCACGTCATATACCCCCCGCATCTCTCAACCCCTCCCCTATTCTCACAAGAAAAGGAGATAATGGCACTGAGCTGAGCTCTTATAGATGGGTCTGATGTCTCTGAACTGAACTCTTATGGCCAACTACAAAATAGAGGCTTTTTATTCTTTGATGAAAATGTTGGCAACTTGGATTTAGGTTTTGTAATGGATATTTGCTTTCTGCTTTTGTTGTGGTGTTTTGTTGTTTCTTTGTTCAATTTACCTCACCAAAGAATGGGAATAGCACTCTTCCTGAATAAAATCTAAATAAGGACTTCAGGATTTGAACCAAAGAAACCAATCTGGATAGCTTTATTTTTAATTTCAATAGTGTTACCTTTAGATTATGTTAATTGAAGGCAGCAGACGTTTTAAACAAAAAGCAATGCAGCAGGCCTAGCACTGCGTTCCTGATTTGATGTCACGGTCTCTATTGCGTTGGACAAACTTTTGGTCAGAGTAAATATTACCGAAAGATTTTTACATCCACAAAAGCAAAGGCTGAAACAGCAACTTTAGACATGTGCTGCCCTTGGTAGTGGCTCATCACTGTGGTGCAGCTGTCACCTTACCAATGACAGCATCTGTTGCAATAGATAAGTGACATTTAGGCTTAGAAGCCTTTTGAAAACTGACAATCCTGTTTTTAAAAAAAATCAATCTCTATTTACACAGGTTTCAGAGTAGCAGCCGTGTTAGTCTGTATTCGCAAAAAGAAAAGGAGTACTTGTGGCACCTTAGAGACTAACAAATTTATTAGAGCATAAGCTTTCGTGAGCTACAGCTCACTTCATCGGATGCATTTGGTGGAAAAAACAGAGGAGAGATTTATATACACACACACAGAGAACATGAAACAATGGGTTTATCATACACACTGTAAGGAGAGTGATCACTTAAGATAAGCCATCACCAACAGCAGGGGGGGGAAGGAGGAAAACCTTTCATGGTGACAAGCAGGTAGGCTAATTCCAGCAGTTAACAAGAATATCTGAGGAACAGTGGGGGGTGGGGTGGGAGGGAGAAATACCATGGGGAAATAGTTTTACTTTGTGTAATGACTCATCCATTCCCAGTCTCCATCCAAGCCCAAGTCAACTGCATCCAGCCTGCAAACCAACTCCAATTCAGCAGTCTCTCGTTGGAGTCCGTCCCCGAAGCCCTCCTGTTGAAGTATAGCCACTCCCAGGTCCGTGATCGAGCGACCAGAGAGACCGAAGTGTTCTCCAACTGGTTTTTGAATGTTATAATTCTTGACGTCTGATTTGTGTCCATTCATTCTTTTACGTAGAGACTGTCCAGTTTGGCCAATGTACATGGCAGAGGGGCATTGCTGGCACATGATGGCATATATCACATTGGTAGATGCGCAGGTGAACGAGCCTCTGATAGTGTGGCTGATGTGATTAGGCCCTATGATGGTATCCCCTGAATAGATATGTGGACAGAGTTGGCAACGGGCTTTGTTGCAAGGATAGGTTCCTGGGTTAGTGGTTCTGTTGTGTGGTGTGTGGTTGCTGGTGAGTATTTGCTTCAGATTGGGGGGCTGTCTGTAAGCAAGGAGTGTTTCCCAAATAGCAATTTACTTAGGGTTCAATCCTGCAAGTGCTGACCAATGTGGCTGATCTGGCAAAACATGTGCTTAACCTTTTTTGCTAATGGGACTGCTTATGTGCTTAAAGTTAAACACATGCTTTGCTGGGTTGGAACCAGTATGCTCAATACCTCATAGATTTTCCTAGTTTCTCAGTTCATAGGCAGTCTTCAAAACGGTTTAATTGCAGCCCCGAGATCGGCATAATCATTGAGCCCTGACAGATACACATGGATTAAAAATCTCTTAGAAATAAACAGTCTAGGAGCAATTTTAAAATAAGTAACTTCATGGGCATTTACATGATTGCATGTTACATGGTTTACTATGTTATAGTCTACAGACTACAATGATCCTTGACTAGTTCTTTGGCAGAGGGGGGAAAAAATCAACAGATGGTAGAAGCAAAATATCCACTACAAAACAAAAAACAATTTGCCCTTCTTTTCTTTTCAGAATAAAAAGCCTCCCTACTTTAGACACTACTGTCAAAATGAAAAGTTCAGTACTACCACACTCCAACTGGATTGTGCTCCCCAGCCCAGCACACACTGTTATAGGAAGCATGCTGCTATTACCTTTAGTTACTGCTAAATGTTTATTTTAAACCAGAAATAGAACTGAAATAATTTATGTTAACAGGATCTGAAGGAATTCTATTTATTTATTTTGGACCTCTTTTACTTAATAAACACATCAGTAAATCTCAGTTTTACCCATAATGCTTCTGTCCAGACTAATTGACACCTGCTGGGATTGTGACAGTAGCATGCACCTGTCTCGATCAGCAGGGCACGTTTTATTTTTCGCTGGAGATGATGGTCATGATAATCACCAAGAATGACCCTCCTCCTCATGCTTGTATGATAGACCTAGAAACCTATTACAGCGTCATGAGTTTAAATACACAGCTGGTTCTCAAATTATAACACTTAAGTTCAGGGGTCAGTGCAGTAAAAGTAGATGCAATTATGCTTGTAGCCCTCATGGCTGCATCAAAATGGCTACTTCTATGGCAAAAGAACTTTGTTAATTGTATATCAGGTCTGGCAATCATCTATATCTCTGCTCTACAATACCCTTTAAAGCCAACCTGGAATTAACAGTAGCATGCTGAAAATCAGAAAGGATTTTCCCCTCCTTTAATTCAAACTTTGAGTAATTCTAAGCAGAATTTTTGTCCCATCCAGTTGTCTGCTACTTTCTCAGTACTATAAATAGCTCCAGAGGAAACAGAACCATTTAGAGTTCATAAAGAGTGGAGTAAAATCAAATTTGGACAAAGGAGATGCCACAGTTCCGAGGTTTGGCTCTAAGGGTCCAATAATACGGCTAAGGGGGTGTGGCCAGATTGCTACACCCATACAGAGCCATTGACTTCATTTGCATTCTGCAGGGTGCATTCTGCAGGGTGTACATGCTATCCATTGCAGGACTGGAACTTGAATCTCAGCTATGTACAGATGGTTCTACAACAATTTGTCTCCTTACAATAAGTCAACTATTTTAAACATAATAATGTGGCCAATGAAAATGTTGGCCATATTTTATCTCTCTGTCCTTACGTTTGGCTACTACTTTCTCCCTCTGCTTCCATTCATTACCCATGTGAAATTATTTTTTATCATAGATGTATCTTTTCATTTTTCCAATCTGAATTTCACTCCATTATTTTCTGCCAATGTTTCTAGTCTCATTAAGTCTCTTTGTATTATTTCTTTGTCTTTGCTGGTGTTTGCAACTCTTTCTAGATTAATGGAATTTGCAGATAAACCTAATGTCTATTATCTTTCCTAAATTACTCATGATACTTTTATGTAAGTCACCTAGCACTTTACTTGACAAGCCATCTTACTGATTTCATTGGGACTACTTGTGACGCGAGGTAAAATTCAGCATAAGGGCATTAGAATGTGCCCTAAAGATGTTAAACAAGACCAGATCTATCACCAATCTACAGCAGTTGTACCCAACTAGACCCCACTCTCAACACATTGCTGTTGTTTATTATCTTTTTTTAAAGCTTTTCAGCAACTTTTTATTCCTATGAGAGTGTGAGACCCATCTCTGTCACTATATTGCCACTGCTCTGTGACCCTTGTGTGCTATAGGCCATTCCTACTCAGCAAAGCATTTAAGCATGTGCCTAACTTTAGGAATGTGCATAAGTGCTCAACTGAACAGAGACGTTTAAAAGCTTTTCTGAATTGTGGCCTAATTTTGTAATTTTATTTTAAAAAAGAAACTTTTAAAAAAAATCTCTAATTTGGTTTTTGAAATATTATTAGGGTAATTACATTACATAAATCCAACAACCTCTGTGACACTGGAAAAAACAATATGAATAAGTCTTTACGAATCTATTGTCCTTTTAACCTCTAAAAGTTTTATCAGATATAAAGGTTTAAAGGTGCTACACAACTGCAAGACAATCTGTGTAACAATATTTACACAGTGTGCACAACAGAACAGTGCAGATACAATGCAAGATACAAAAGGGGTACTTGTGGCACCTTAGAGACTTACAAATTTATTTGAGCATAAGCTTTCGTGAGCTACAGCTCACTTCATCGGATGCATGCTTATGCTTATGAAAGCTTATGCTCAAATAAATTTGTTAGTCTCTAAGGTGCCACAAATACTCCTTTTCTTTTTTGCGAATACAGACTAACACAGCTGCTACTCTGAAATGCAAGATACAGGTATGGAAAGTCATGCTAGTTCAGCCCAGTGGTACAGCAGCTGCGAAATGCAATACCATGGACCAACTCTAAGCCTGGGTTTCCAGTCTGGATGAGAGAGAGATGACACACTCTAGAAAGGAGTGAAGGGTTTGCTTGATATTTAGAGAATGAGATGAGGAGTATTAGTTGGTAGAACACCAACCTGAAATTAACAAGTGTGTTAATGTTGATGGCAGGGTCAGAGAGAATAGGGGAGAAGGGAAGAGGAGTTTGAAATCATCAGATCAGAAGCAGGGAGCTGTTTTGACAGATTGTGAAAACCCAAGAATACCTAAGAGGGAAAAGAAATTAGAAGGGAATTGCATGGGAGCAGTCACTGATATCAATAATAAAGTTTCCAGTTAAAAGGAGAATAGGGACCTGAATCAAAGCACATGGGATTAAATGGAAAGACTCCCAGTTCTTTCAGTGGGCTATGGATCAGGGCTTGGAAAAGGCAAATCCAAATATAAGGAAATAAAATCAAATAATTTGCATTCCATGGACTATAGATTCCCCACCATTCAGATAGCACACTGGGGATAGAAAGATAGAAGTGTAGGAAGGATTCATTATTGTCTGCAAGGGGAAAAATTTAAAATTAAGTTTGGAGATGCCACCTGCTCTTTCAAACCATAGCAGCAAATTAGAGAGGGATTTTGAAAGATTTCTTAAGCCATGGTTGGAGGAGAGATAGCAGCATGTTTGAAGGAAGTGAACCCTCCTCAGTTTGGGATCAGGGGAAGAAACCAAAGATCCCAGGATTCATGTCCCATGCTGCTAAAAGTTTGGTGTTTTGTTGAGATGATGACTTTAGTCTGTAGTCTTAAAGAAGGCATCTAGGGGACTTTGGTTCCCCTCACTTATATCTACCACATGGTGGCCACAGATGAAGAAATGCTAGAACCATGACAAGCCTCTCATTATGTGCCATAGCACAGTGGGAAAATATAAAACATTCCAGTTGGTTTTAAAGAGAATATTGTCTAGTAAAATGAACTTGAAAGACAGCAACAGGGTTATGTCCTATATCTGTCATTTTCAAACATGTTTTTCCCGCAATATCCAATATTTTAATATATATCTCAGTCATAAATTTCAGAATGGAAGATACCTCCAGCAAGTGATGATACTTACATGAAATTATATTTGGACTAATAGCTAAAATATGTTAGAAAAATACAAGAAATAAAATATGATTGGGGTATACAATAGATTCTCCAAGTTTCTGGTTTTGTGATTTTTTTTATTGAGCCACTTTTTTATTGTGAACTGCCAGTTAATTTTTTGTTGTTGTTAAATTCTTTGTTTAACCATAACTGTGACCAAAGAGAGGAATGCACTTGACAAGTGCAATAAAGCAACTGCTCAATGTTTATGGTAAGTGCTATACTTTTACACTATTAATTCAAATTGCCTGGAATCTTATAAAACTGTGAATAGTATAGGATTACCTACCTTGCTAGAACACACTTGAAATGGATCATACTACAAAGTAGCAGACATTTCCCTATTAAATTTTAGGGGAAATATTCTTGAGGATATTCTTGGAGCACAAATACTATACTTAAATTAATTCTGCATTGATCCTAAAACTTTTCAGACAAAACATACTGTACCAAAATGATTTTTTTAAGTGGAATGTACAATATTTCAGAGGTAGATTGAAGTGAAAAGTGCATAATAACCTTTTGTTCTGGAGTTCTTTTAAACTAATGAATTTATCTCACTGGATGTAGTAGCCTTTGCTATAGCATTAAGAGTTAATTAACCTTATCCTTAACACTTCTACAAGTGAACACAACCAATGACACTTGAACCTATTAGAAGATGTTGCAATAAGAAGGAAGGAATCCAGAACCAAAAAGAACAAATATTTTCTCAAGCTTATGAAAGATTGTACAGGAAATTTTACTACTCAAGGCTAATTGGTGAAATTTACTTTGAGCTGGTCATTCTACAGATTTTTGCTGAAAACTAACCTTTTCATTTCAATAGTCAAAGGGCTGCATCTGCAGATAAATTATTTATGTTCGTATTGCAAATTAAAGCCCAGATTCAGCAAAGTACTTAAAACACATGCTTAAGTTTTATAGACTTCAGTGGGATTTAAGCATTCACTTAAGTGATCTGCTGAGTCAAAGTGTACTGAAGCACTTGCTTAAATGCTCTACTGAATCTGGGCCTAAAATTCCAATATTAATGTTAAGTACTTACTAAAAATCAGTCTTAGACTTTAAACTATCGTTCAGTCAATATTCTTTAACTGAGGTTCTGACATAAATAGTGGCTGTGTAATGGGGCATCTTTGTGTTCCATTTTTTTTTTCTGTTCAGTGACTGCCATAGTAAATTTGGGGGAAAATTTTGCTCATCGTCTTCTTGCAAGTAATTCAATTGAAAAACACCAGGAATAGTTCTTAGGCTCTGAACTGGGACTGTGGAGATCTGGATTCCATAGGCTGTTTCCTATTTGACTCCTGGCAAGTTGCTTAATTCCACGCTCCTTTGTCTGCCAACCTTATTTAGATAGTTGTCTTTGTGGAACAGGGACTGTCTCTCACTGTATATATGTACATTGTCTAGCACATTGGGGTTCCTATCTCAGCTGGAGCTTCTAGGCATTACTGTAATACACACAATTAACAATGAGGGTGAGTAAAATTAGCCTTTACTCAAGCTGAAACCCGATTTTTCTAAATGCAATCACAGCAAGTCAACTCAGATATTTGAAACATTTCCTTTTCTTTTGATTTCTGCCCATCACCACCAAATTCATATTCTGCAATCAGAACTCACCCACTACTACAGATATTCCAGACCCAAATAAAACTTTCTTCTCTTCAATGGTATTGATTCTGCAGGGCTAAGAATACTGAAAACTAGTGTTTTGTTAATAAACTAAGGAAATATGACTTGGATGACATGTGAGGCCAAATTTGACCCTTGTGTAGCTCTGTTGTCCTCATGGGATGGAGGTAAGAGTTTATTTTAACAGAGGCAATTTTCTGACTATTCCTCCACACTAAATATCATTTGTTTTCATTCAGTGATTTAGGTAAAATTTGTAATGATTTAAGATATGACCACCATTCCACACACCTGTCCTTAAGTGTCTGAGCCAGCTCCCATTGAAGTCAATGGGAGTTTTGCTTCTGACTTCAGTGACAGCAGAATCTGGCCCATAGGTGCCTTCCAAAAATTGGTCGCCTTTGGTTTCACAGAAAGGTCATTGTGTTTTTGAATGCACTCTAGGGATGCTGTTGACATTTTCCAGCTGTCTTGCTACATTATCCCCATGAATGTGGGAGGTAGATTTGTATTCTGGTTTTAAACTGCACTATTCTTCAAAAACAAATCACATCCCTAGTGAGGTTTGATAACTTTCCTCCTTTAAACAGATCCAAACTATACTTTTATTTTTTAGAGGATTTCTTTTGCGAGGGTAGGGCTTGAAATTATATAAATGAAAGAACCGTGTTTAAGGCTGGGTGCAGATTCCTTTACCTCTACGTGTGCTTTTCCCCTCCCCAAGCTCATTGTAAGATGCTCTGCGGAGCGCAGGAGGAGAAATTTATCACATGCTGTACATTATTCTGTAGCTAATGCCGGCTATAATTTCTTACGCTCTGCTCACTAATCTCTTCCTCTCATGCATTATTTCCTGGTACAGCATTAGCAAACCACATGCTGATCCACTGGTACTTCATGGATTTGGAAAATAATCCGTGAGCCCACAATGATGTAAAACATTAAATATTGTTTTAAGTATTGGAGGCGCCATCCTGCCTACACGGTACTTAAGGTGGGCAGTGTGCCAGCATGTCTGCTGGCATACAGCTGAGAAACAGAGCATGCCCACTCGCAGCGAACAAAGCAAAGCCCAGGACAATAAGGCAAGCATGATGACAGACAGAAAGGGGCTGGTATGTTCATGTGCCGTTTGACCATTATATCAGCTTTGGAAATTATACTGTCTAGAGGGCTAAAAGTTTCTTTCTACACTCCTGCCTTACTGCCTGCACCTGCACATCTAACGGGAGGCAAGAATGAAAGAACACTTTATTGCTCTTCCAAGGGCTCTTCAAAGTTATTTATCACATACCGTTTTTGAACTAACTTTTTGATACTTTGCAGTTGCAAAGTGAAAAGGGAACAGAACCAAGAAAAGACACACACAACCTGGTGTTGTTTGACAGAGCCATGAGGCAAAAAGCAACGAGGTTTCAACTGTGTGTGTGCACGCGCACGGAAAACCAAGTGACTTAAGGAAGTTTAAAATGCCTCCTTACTGAATGGCTGCTGACTTTGATACAATACAAGTGGCCAAAAGAAACCAGAGGAGGTTTGATCACAGGACTGGGAGCTGGGAATTCCTGAATTCTAACCTTGCAACCTCTGTGACCTAGGGCAAGTCACTCAGGCCCAGATTGTGCTTTTACATCCAGCCCTGAGCAAAAGGCAGTGAGTAAGCTGCCCCATCCTAGACCAGCCCCGGGGGCATAGTAAATAGGAGCCACCCCCATGAGTCACAACTTCTCCCTGTGCCCTGGGGGAAAAGTAAGTTACTTCATCCTTTCATGCCCATTGTGTACCTACCCCATTGGGTACCTATCTTTCTGGCAAACAGACGCAGAGACAACACCCCTCCCCATCCTCTTGCTTACAGAAAGGACTATTGAGCAAGTAGCCCTGACTCTCTCCACTATGGTAAGAGTCACTGTTTGAGTAGTAGGGCCAACTAGGGACCTAAGGGTGGAGGGGATACGCCCTCTTCCTCATCCATGCTACAGAGTCAGGACTGTGACAATCTAGACCCTAGTCTCTCCACATGTAGGATGCAAGACGGCAATTCTTAACTACCTTCCACGAGTGCAGTGATGATGAGCCTGAAAAGAGGCTTTCAAAATGATGTGTAGTAAGTGTTATTTCTTGAGGTAGGGCTGGGGACTATAGTTGTTTGCAGGACCACATTGAGAATTTTGAGCTCAAGGGACACTAGAGCTTGGCCCTGTTACCTCATCCATTCATGTTCCTTGGTCTCTCCCTCTTGTCCTTTTCCCTGCACACAGCCTAAACCATGTTTAAAGGACGTGTTGCACCCTTCCGCCAGCCTTCTGTCAACTCAACCTCCTTCAAAGTCATCCTGGTTGGTGAGACCACTGGTGGTGCTCCTTGGATGCCGACTGGCCAATACTGCTTTTTGCCTCTTCTCTCTGGCGTATGTATTCTATATTCAGTGCGTATACAGACAGCAGTGAGAATCAGCAGCTCAGCACAGAAGCATCAGGGAAGCATCACCAACTGTCTCAAAACCTAGGCTGGATTTGAGAAACAGGAGCTCAAGGAGGCACTGTGGAGTATTTCCTGGAAAGCTAAAAGTGTTTTGGATTATAGTAGTTTGTAAAGGGTAGCTCATCCAATCAGGGAATAGAAACAAAACCATGTGATTGACATTACCAATCACTCAGCTCAAATACCAAATTGTGAATATTGATATTCAAAGGAGTACTTCCTGGGAACAGTTCTCAAGTAACCCACATCAAACAAAAATAGGTAAAATTACAGTCTCTCTTTGCAGGAAAGGTCAGGGAAAAGGGCTATATTCACAAAATTGTTTGTTGTGAATTTTCTCCACTTCTACTAAGAAATACAATTAATACAACAAAAGTCATCATGTCTTGTGTGTACACACACCTCACATATGTAGAGTTGATATCTTTGTGATGAACTGCAGAGATATAAGATGGATATCTTGCATCTCTGATCACCTCACCTGCCCTTTTGACCACTGATCCATCTGTACCAGGATTCATTTTAACAGCTTCCAACAGCTACCATTATTTAAAAATCCACCAATCATAAAAGCGTTTTCTCTTCCTCCTTACCCTAAAAAGCCTGGCTCAAGGCCCTGGATGGGCAAGATTCAGTGTTGGGCCAGTGATAGATTTTTAGGATATAAAGAAGTATTGCAGTTTAAGGTACAATATTTCACGGTCCACCTGGGCTGGAAACAGGATTTTAATCCCCTTGGGAATGGTGGATTTTTCAGTGTCCTAATGGGACTCAGCAGCTGCTTCTAGCCCTGCAAGAGCTCTAGAATAAGGAACACAAAAGTTATTATTAGTAATTGAGCCCCATTAAAGGCATATGTCCTTATTTCAGTTATGCCAACACTTGAGTGAATGTCACATCCCAGGCCCTTGGGAAGTTATTCTGCCTTAAAATGGCTGAGGTAACACTTACGGTTTTCTGTTGGAGTGCAAGTTTGATGAAGTTGGGCAATGTATTGCTTTTTTGCCAGAAGCTGGGAATCAGTGACAGGGGATGGGTCACTTGATGATTACCTCTTCTGTTCATTCCCTCTGGGGCACCTGGCACTGGCCACTGTTGGAAGACAGGACACTGGGCTGGATGGATCTTTGGTCTGACCCAGTATGGCTGCTCTTATGTTGGCATCTGTTGGAGCTGGAAGTGAACCTAGTGGAGTGAAGGGCATTATCAATAGCATAGTAGGCAATGTGAAGGAGAGAGAAATATAGGTTTTTGTCTGTTAATATTCATTATACACGTCAACTCACCAGCATTTTGCAAGTAGCATGTGCAAATCAGTTTTCTCCTCCCTTTACACCTTACTGTTCAGCCTGATTGGCTCAGATTGCAGGTGGACAGGTTCAGGACCCCCTTTTAGCTTGATTGCTAAAACAGGTAACGCAGGTATGTGTCTGGTGGATATGTAACCCACTGGTCCTTGTGTGTTGTGTGTCCCCTTTTGCACCTGATCTATAGGGGATGTCAGTCTGTTATAGCCCCCAAATGCAGGCTGGCAATTTAGATTCAGCTGTGGAGATTTGTGCTTCTAGTTTTGGAGTTCCCCAGTGTTTTGTCCACAATGGTAGCTTTCACACCTGTAGCTACCTAAAGGTAAGGGAGATAGTTACAATTTGGTTTTCTGTGTATATTACCTTTTAAATGTAAAGTATCAGTTTTGTCATCTCTAGGCTGAGAGTCATCTCAAGACAGAGGTTCTTGGGGAATAAGAGACTCACATTATACTATTCCTTCTAGAGAGCTTGTTCCTTTTTCTGGGCCCATTGTTTTTCCAGACTAACAGTCCTTGTTTGCTTTTGTTGTATTGGAAAATATGACAATGTGTATAACTTGAAATGTTGTGGGGAAAATGTGAAGAAGTGCAAGATGATGAAATTCCACAGAGTCGATGTGTTGTAGAATGTTAAATGCACCAGGGACATTCTCATCAATAAATATCATTTTAATGTGGTTTAATTTTTTTTCATTGTTTGTTGTAATAGGAAAGTAGATTTCCCACATACAACAGGAAACTTAGTTCCACCAACAGCAAGCAACCTTGAATGGGAGTGTGCTGGATTACTCACAGCAGAAACATGGCTGTTATGTGCTAATTTTTCTGTGTCCTGCCAAGGTCTGTTTGTGGGGGTGAGATGAAAATGTGTGTGTCAAACTGTGAAAAAGATCTAGGGTGTACTGAGTCTTATGGAATGTCTAGAGGTTTTATGGATTCCCTCTTCTCTGCTTTCAGTTCCCTGACTCCTCTATTAGGCAGTGAAAACAAGAGGCACGAATTAGCGGTTGTTTATGAACTGTGTCATTCTTGCAAGATTTACTCATTCTTTTTTTAGGACTAGGTTTCTATATGTGTGTGTGTGAGAGCAAGAGAGAGAGATTTTTTCCCCTTCACACAGAAAGAAAATCAATTTTTACCCTATTTTCCATTTTAAATTGATTTTATTGTTTTTCCCCTTGTTTCTATTTTATTTGCTTTTCATCTGCCTCCAAAAGTGGCATTCTTACAGTGATGACATCAGCTCTGCGGGCAACTAGGATGTTAGGGAACAGAACCTATGGGTCTAATCCAATGGAGTCAATGTGAGTCTTTAATGGGTGTTGGATAAGACCCACAGTGGATGTCAGTGAGCACAGGATTAGGTTAGTATCAGTTCTCATTAACATTTTTCTAGCTAGTATAGAGCTAAGTCTGAACCCATGAAGTCAATGGGAATTTTGCTGTTGACTTCATGATGCAGGTATAACCTACATGTTTTTGTATACAGCATTTTATATTGAAGACCAAATTGTGGCAGAGCACCAATCAGGGAAGAGAAAGGGATTTGTTTTAGTTAGGTGTGCAGAGCAGACTAGGGAACCCACTATAAGTGACCAGGAAAAAATCCACAAGAGGATATTGGTAATTACTGAGCAAAAAAGCAATAGCTGATTAAGTCAGTGTAGAAGTCACCGTTAATGGCAGGCAAATTTACATGTCTTGATATATTCTCAGCTCAGGGGCTGAGCCAATTGGAGTGGAGGGAAATGTGATACAAGATCTGGTGAGCGTTCTCATTGGTCTCAACTGGGTGATGGAAGATAGAAGGCCAGGAAATGTGGCTTCTGTCAGAATTAGCTCTCAAAACCTGCTTGGCAATAGGTGGCTCTTATTCCCATCTTTACCTACTAGGAAAGCTCTTACTAAAACTAATGTTAGGCCACGCTGGAGTGCCATGTGGACCCAGAGAGAGCACTGGAAGAGAGGCTCCCAAGTGACTTATCAGAACAGAGAAACTAAAGAAAGTGAGTCTTCTGCATTTATGTAGGAGGCATGGCTGTGGACTATAAAACCATGCAGTTTCATTCCTGTTTCTGAAGATTCAGGTGATACACTCTATGTTTTAGGCCACACTACTAAGAAACAGTCTCTGGGGAAGATCTGTAGGGAACAATGGTGTGTACAGACATATGGATTAAGACAAAGGAGTGTAAGTGTTCTCCTGAAGCACTGTAGTGATGATGCAGATGTTACAGATCAAGCTAATGTTTCATGAATATCCTTAGCATAAGCGGCAGAGAGTGAAAGTTTGTATAAGAAGGATTATGCGGATCACCCTACCATCTCTATCCAATAGATTTCAAGTGATGTTTAAAATGCTTTGCTTGCTGGTTGTATTAAATGTGAATATTTATATACTAAGTAATTATGTGTTGTTTCTCTTGGGCAGTTATTGGGAGCTATGAATAAGATCCAAGTTCAGGGTGTCAATACAACGGTCTGGGATTTGACTCCCTCTTTAATGCTTTCTGAATAGTTCTGAAATGATAGAACTCTGGCTTGTGCTCCAGCTGAAAGTTCTGGTGAAGAGAAGGAGGTTTGTCAAGTAGACAAGGCACTAGACTGGGACTCAGAAAACCTGTGTTCTGTTCCTGACTCTGCTACTAATCTGCTGTGTAACCTTGGATAAATCACTCCAGCCCTATGCCTGTCTTGTAAACTTTCAGCTTGTAAGTATCAACTGTTATCACATAGGGAATAAGAGGTCCTGGAGATCAAATATAGCCTGCTAGGGAAGCGATTAAAGGCCAGACCTCCACAGGTCCAGACCCCCACATGCTTCCAATTCCATGCACAGAGCCAGTTAGACAGGCAGAACTGCAGGGTCTGAATGCATGGGTGAGATGGTGGTGCTCAGAGGTGAGATTTAGGGTTATTAGGAACCGGAGAACCTCTTGGGAAAGGAGGAGCCTGTACAGGAAGGATGGGCTCCACCTAAACCGAAACAGAACCAGACTGCTGGCACGTAAAATTAAAAAGGCCGTAAAGGAGATTTTAAACTAAGGGCTGGGGGAAAGCCAACAGATGCAAAAGAGCACATGGTTTGGACTCAGAAATCTCTAGGGGGAGGATTTATAAAAGGGGATATTTTATATTCTAGTAAAAAGGAGAGAATAGATGTTGATAAACTATAGGTAGGAAATCAAGAGAAACAGTCAAACAAAAAAAAGTCCCATTCAATGACACCACACAAAGGCAAGCACCGGAATTTTGACAAATTTTATAACTGCTTGTATACAAATGCAAGAAGTCTAAATACTAAGAGAGGTGAACTTGAGTGCCTGAAATTAAATACGGATATTAATACAAGAAGGCATCACAGAAACTTGGTGGAATGATGATAATCAATAGGACACGGTAATACTAGGATACAAGATACATAGGAATGACAGAATAGGTCACACTGGTGGGAGAGTGGCACTGTATGAAAAAAAAGCATAGAGTCAAATATAGTAAAAATCTTAGATGAATCAAACAGTATCATAGAATCTCTATGGAGAGAAGTTCCATGCTTAAATAAAATAATAATAAATAATAATAATAATTAATAATAAGAGTATAGCAGTTGGAATATACTGCCGACCACCTGACCAGGATGGTGATAGTGATTGTAAAATGCTCAGGGAGATTAGAGTGGCTACAAAAACAGAAAACCCAATAATAATGGGGGATGTTAACTATCTCCATATTGACTGGGAACATGTCTCCTCAGGATAGGATGCAGAGATAAAATTTCTAACACCATTAATGACTGCTTTTTGGAGCAGCTTGTCCTAAACCCCACAAGGGGACAGGCAATTCTTGATTTAGTGGTAAGTGGTGCACAGGAGCTGTTCCAGGAGGTGAATATAGCTGAACTGCTCAATAACAGCAACCATAATATAATTAAATCTAACATCTTTGTCGAGGAAAAATACCAAAGAAACCCATTACAGTAGCATTTAACCTCAAAAAGGGGGACTACATAAATATGAGGAGGCTAGTTAAATGGAAATTAAAAAGGAATAGCCATAAAAGTGAAATCTCTGCAAGCTGCATGGAAACTTTTTAAAAACACCATAACAGACACTCAAACTATATGTATACCCCAAATAAAAAAATAGTAAGAGGATCAAAAAATGCTACCATGGCTAAATAAACAGAGTAAAACAGGCAGTTTGAGACAAAAAGACTTTTTTTAAAAACTGGAGGTCAGATCCTACAGAGGAAAATAGAAAGGAGCATAAACTCTGTCAAGTCAAGTGTGAAAGTATAATTAGGCAGGCCAAAGAAGAATTTGAAGAGCAACTAGCAAAAGATACAAAAACTAAGTTCTTCAGAAGCTGGACAAATACCAAACAATTAGTGTGGCTACTGTACGATCAAGGTGCTAAAGGAGCACTCAAGGAAGACAAGGCCAAGGTAGAGAAGCTAAATGAATTCATTCTATTCGATATGGGGGAGATCTGCACATCTGAGCTATTCTTCTCAGGTGACAAATCTGAGGGACCGTCCCAGACTGAGCTGTCAATAGAAAAGGTTTTGGAACGAACTAATGCATTTAACAGTAATAAGTCACCAGGACCAGATGGTGTTCACCCAAGACTTTTGAAGGAACTCAAATATGATATTTCAGAACTACTAACTGTGTTATGTAATCTATTGCATAAATCAGCCTTTATAGCAGATGACTTGTGAATAGCTGATGTAATGCCGATTTTTAAAAATGGCTCCACAGGTAATCCTGGCAACTACAGGCCAGTAAGTTTAAATTCAGTACCAGGTAAATTGGTTGAAACTATAGTAAAGAACAGAATTACCAGACATATAGATAAACACAATTTGTTGGGGGAAGCATCCATACAGCTTTCGTAAAGGGAAACCATGCCTTTACCAAGCTATGAGAATTTTTGAGAGTGTCAACAAACATAAGGACAAGAGTGATTCAATGGATATAGTGTACTTGGACTTTCAGAAAGCCTTTGACTAGATTCCTCACCAAAGTATCTTAAGCAAAGTAGACAATCTTGGGATAACAGGGAAGGTCCTCTTATAGATCAGTAACTAGTTAAAAATTAGTAAAGAAAGAGTAGGAATAAATGGTTAGTTTTCACAGTGGAGAGGTAAATAGCAGGGTTCCCCAAGGATCTGTACTGGGACCGGTGCTGTTCAACATATTCACAAATCATGAAAAAGGGGTAAACAATGATGTGGCAAAAGTTGCAGATGATACAAAATTCCTCAACATATTTAAGTCCAAAGCTGACTGAGAAGAGTTACAAAGGGATCTCACAAAATTGGGTAACTGAGCAACAAAATGGCAGATGAAGTTAAATGCTGATAAATGCAAAACAATGCACAATGGAAAACATAATCCCAACTATACATGCAAAATGAAGGAGTCTAAATTAGAAAGAGATCTTGGAGTTATTGTGAAAATGTGCTCAATGTGCAGCAGCATTCAAAAAGGCTAACTGAATATTAGGAACCATTAGGAAAGGGATAGATAATAAGACAGAAGTATCATAATGCCACTCTGTAAATTCATCATATGTCTACACCTTGAATACTGTGTGCCGTTCTAGTAGCCCCATCTCAAAAAAGATATAAAATAGGGAAAAAAGACAAAGAAGGGCAACAAAAATTATTAGGGATATGGAACAGTTTTCATATGAGGAGAGATTAAAAAGACTGGGAGTATTCATTTTAGAAAAGAGATGACTAAATTGAGATACAATAGGGTCTATAAAATAATGAATGGGTGGAGAAAGTGATTAAGGAAGTAAAGGAGTACTTGTGGCACCTTAGAGACTAACAAATTTATTAGAGCATAAGCTTTCGTGAGCTACAGCTCACTGCATCCGATGAAGTGAGCTGTAGCTCACGAAAGCTTATGCTCTAATAAATTTGTTAGTCTCTAAGGTGCCACAAGTACTCCTTTTCTTTTTGCGAATACAGACTAACACGGCTGCTACTCTGAAACCTGTGATTAAGGAAGTGTTATTTACCCCTTCACATAACATAAGAACCAGGTGTCACCCAACGAAATTAATGCTCAGCAGGTTTAAAACAAACAAAAGGAGGTACTTATTCACAGAGCATACAGTCAACCTGTGGAGCTCATTGCCATGGGATGTTGTGAAGGCCAAAAGTATAACTGGGTTCAAAAAAGAATTAGATAAATTCATGGAGGATAGCTCCATCAATGGCTATTAGCCCAGATAGTCAGGGATGCAACCCCATGGTCTGGGTGACCCTAAACCTCTGACTGCTAGAAAGTTGGGACTTGACCACAAGGATGGATCACTCAATAAATTGTTTCAGAGTAGCAGCCGTGTTAGTCTGTATTCGCAAAAAGAAAAGGAGTACTTGTGGCACCTTAGAGACTAACAAATTTATTAGAGCATAAGCTTTCGTGAGCTACAGCTCACTTCATCGGATGCATTTGGTGGAAAAAACAGAGGAGAGATTTATATACACACACACAGAGAACATGAAACAATGGGTTTATCATACACACTGTAAGGAGAGTGATCACTTAAGATAAGCCATCACCAACAGCAGGGGGGGGAAAGGAGGAAAACCTTCCATGGTGACAAGCAAGGTAGGCTAATTTCAGCAGTTAACAAGAATATCAGAGGAACAGTGGGGGGTGGGGTGGGGGGGAGAAATACCATGGGGAAATAGTTTTACTTTGTGTAATGACTCATCCATTCCCAGTCTCTATTCAAGCCTAAGTTAATTGTATCCAGTTTACAAATTAATTCCAATTCAGCAGTCTCTCGTTGGAGTCTGTTTTTGAAGCTTTTTTGTTGAAGTATAGCCACTCTTAGGTCTGTGATCGAGTGACCAGAGAGATTGAAGTGTTCTCCAACTGGTTTTTGAATGTTATAATTCTTGACGTCTGATTTGTGTCCATTCATTCTTTTACGTAGAGACTGTCCAGTTTGGCCAATGTACATGGCAGAGGGGCATTGCTGGCACATGATGGCATATATCACATTGGTAGATGCGCAGGTGAACGAGCCTCTGATAGTGTGGCTGATGTGATTAGGCCCTATGATGGTATCCCCTGAATAGATATGTGGACAGAGTTGGCAACGGGCTTTGTTGCAAGGATAGGTTCCTGGGTTAGTGGTTCTGTTGTGTGGTGTGTGGTTGCTGGTGAGTATTTGCTTCAGATTGGGGGGCTGTCTGTAAGCAAGGACTGGTCTATCTCCCAAGATCTGAGAGAGCGATGGCTCGTCCTTCAGGATAGGTTGTAGATCCTTGATGATGCATTGGAGAGGTTTTAGTTGGGGGCTGAAGGTGATGGCTAGTGGCGTTCTGTTGTTTTCTTTGTCAGATTGACAGAGCCAGAAGAGTACCCAGAAGTCACCTACTACAGGACAGGCCCAACAAAGAAAACAACAGAACTGTTTCAAGAACTGCATTCAATCTCTCCTCTGTTTTTTCCACCAAATGCATCCGATGAAGTGAGCTGTAGCTCACGAAAGCTTATGCTCTAATAAATTTGTTAGTCTCTAAGGTGCCACAAGTACTCCTTTTCTTTCAATAAATTGTCTTGTTCTGTTCATTCCCTCTGAATTATCTGACACCAGCCACTGTTGGAAGATAGGATCTTGGACTACGTGATCCATTGCTCTGACCCAGTATGATCATTATTATGTTCTTAAGCTCAGTGGAGCCTGGACTGTCTCTTATGTGTTTGTACAATGACTAACACAATGGGGACTCAGTCACAGTAGCATTATGCGGGGTCACCTAAAATACAAATACATAATAACGAAAGGAAGAGGAGTGTCATAGTACTTGTATGTGACTTGCCTCAATATCCTTTTACATAGGCTCAGGTTCTACAGGGCTGGCTGAAATGAGTGTTTCAAGAGAAAAAACATCAAACTTCATGAACTCCTTTTAGTATGTAACTGTGAGCCCTAGTAATCTAAAATATGGCCAGAGTACATCTGTCTGGAGAATAGGTACACAATAAATATATCTTCCTGACATCTCAACAGAAATACGTTCTGAATTAACTGCCACTAGTCTGGATCACACAGGCAATGGCCAAAATGAAAAACAGAAAAATAAAGATAGCCCAGAAGCATGTACTGATTTTTAACATCAGAAAATTCCCTGTAATCTCTGTTTCATGATTCAGAATTTTGTAAGTGCAGTAAATTGATGAGAACACACCAGATTTCTGCAGATGGAAGAGGAAAGAACAGAGCAAATACAATGTGTGCATTTACACAGTTTGGAGCTCAGAGGATTCAGCCAAAGGTTAATCACAACCCACCCTAAACTGTTGTGCTGTGTGGTGTCAAACAGCTGTTGCGTTCTACCCCAGAGTTGGTGGCTGGATTTTTAGGGTGGGTGACATGAGCCCATCTCTCTTAGGAACTACAAGCAGGGTGTTATGAGGCTTATTTAGTTAATATTTGTAAAGTGTGTTTAAAATCCTTGAATATAAGATACAATGGAAGTGCCAAGTAATAATAATCAATCAGCCATTCTGTCTCCTCACTTCTCATACACCGGGAGAAATGTGAAAAGGAATTAGTAGTACATTCTTGAAACGTGAATCAGTCTGTGCTGAGATGTCCAAGAAGAAAAGCTGTAAAAAAAAAAAAAAAAAGAGTAGATGTGGGGGAACAATGGACTCCTCCGAGAAGGGATGAATCTTTGGCCACCTGTCATAGCCTATGGCAAGCCAGCCTGCTGTCCTCTTTACCAGCAAGCATCCACAAGAGTCTGGATATACATAGGAAAAGAAGACAAAGCTTTGAGCACTAGCTGCAACTTGTAGAGACCCAGATCAATGTTCTCTTCACCTGCACCCCCTGAGAAAGAATGAGATAAGCAAGTCGGGGGGCGGATGTGAAGACAAGAGACCTATAACATTCATGATCTGCAAGGACTGAGAACTATAGCAGAAGACTAGAATCATGCTAGCCTAGAAGAGCTAGCTACTCAAGGGAAGGGTGAGCAAACATAAAGCATTTTGAGTAAGCTATCAGTAATGAAAACAGGAAGCTTTGGATGAAAGTTGACCTGAAACCTTAACTATAAACATTCCAAGCAGTATCTGGAGACATGTAGATATCTAATGTACATTCAGCATGACTATGCTTACATAACTTCATCACATAGATTCATAGATTCATAGATACTAAGGTCAGAAGGGACCACTCTGATCATCTAGTCCGACCTCCTCCACAGCGCAGGCCACAGAATGTCACCCACCACTCCTATGAAAAACCTCACCCATGTCTGAGCTATTGAAGTCCTCAAATCATGGTTCAAAACTTCAAGGAGCAGAGAAGCCTCCCTCCAGTCAACCATGCCCCATGCTACAGAGGAAGGCGAAAAACCTCCAGGGCCTCTCCAATCTGCCCTGGAGGAAAATTCCTTCCCGACCCCAAATATGGCAATCAGCTAAACCCTGAGCATATGGGCAAGATTCACCAGCCAGATACCCAGGAAAGAATTTTCTATAGTAACTCAGATCCCATCCATCTAATATCCCATCTCAGGGGATTTGGCCTATTTACTCTGAATATTTAAAGATCAATTACTTACCAAAATCCCATTATCCCATCATACCATCTCCTCCATAAATTTATCGAGTAGAATCTTAAAACCAGATAGATCTTTTGCCCCCACTGCTTCCCTTGGAAGGTTATTCCAAAACTTCACTCCTCTGATGGTTAAAAACCTTCGTCTGATTTCAAGTCTAAACTTCCTGGTGGCCAGTTTATACCCATTTGTTCTTGTGTCCACATTGGTGCTGAGCTTAAATAATTCCTCTCCCTCTCCTATATTTATCCCTCTGATATATTTATAGAGAGCAATCATATCTCCCCTCAACCTTCTTTTAGTTAGGCTAAACAAGCCAAGCTCCTTAAGTCTCCTTTCATAAGACAAGTTTTCCATTCCTCGGATCATCCTAGTAGCCCTTCTCTGTACCTGCTCCAGTTTGAATTCATCCTTTTTAAACATGGGAGACCAGAACTGCACAGAGTATTCTAGGTGAGGTCTCACCAGTGCCTTGTATAACGGTACTAAAACCTCCTTATCCCTACTGGAAATGCCTCTCCTGATGCATCCCAAAACCGCATTAGCTTTTTTCACAGCCATATCACATTGGCAGCTCATAGTCATCCTATGATCAACCAATACTCCAAGGTCCTTCTCCTCTTCCGTTACTTCTAATTGATGCGTCCCCAGCTTATAACTAAAATTCTTGTTATTAATCCCTAAATGCATAACCTTACACTTCTCACTATTAAATTTCATCCTATTACTATTACTCCAGTTTACAAGGTCATCCAGATCCTCCTGTATAATATCCCGATCCTTCTCTGAATTGGCAATACCTCCCAGCTTTGTATCATCTGCAAACTTTATTAGCACACTCCCACTTTTTGTGCCAAGGTCAGTAACAAAAAGATTAAATAAGATTGGTCCCAAAACCGATCCCTGAGGAACTCCACTGGTAACCTCCCTCCAACCTGACAGTTCATGTATAGCATGAGGCTGCTCCTCTAACCACTGTCTCCAAGGAATGCAGGAAGGAAGCTGTGTATAATGTGAAGAATTTACTTTATTTTACTAGGGGTACACACATGACACTGTTTCTAATGGTGTGCAAGGAACTCTTCATCCCTCCACCCATCCCTGTTTGCATGTAATCTTTGGTTTCAATGATTCACCAGCCTGTTTTCTCATGGTCTTTATTGGCCTGTCCACTCCATTATTTTATCTTCAGTTCTTACCCTTAATCCTTCCTAGGACGCAATAGGAAGGCATAGAGAATGACAGTCCAACTGAGATCCGTACAGGAATATGCCAGTGAATGACAAAAATCATGGAAGGTGTGAAATATTGTGGTGTTTTGTTTTTACCCTGGGTAATGATATAAGCCAAAGAGAATCCACATAGCTGTAAAATGGCAGAAATTGTAAGGGATACTAAAACAATCCTCCAGGAGTAAAGTCTGTCTGGCCTAACATTCCAAACTTTGTCAGGGTAGCAATTTTAAGTTGCATTTACATAAAGATTTGAGAATGATATGGCATATATTCTATACTTGCCTGCCCAACGTATTGAAAGATCACCAAGACCCATCCCTGAAATATTTACCTAGCATGGCCCTAAGGATGAGCTTGCTGGCAGGCCCAGAAAACCAGGGATAGCTTTGGGTCCTTCTTGAAATCATCCCTTGATATGCTAGGGCCTGCATCCTAAAAATATTTAAAGTTTTTCTTAAATATATGGGTTTTTAGATGCCCAGAGCCTAACAATTATGAAAGTGTTTCTTTAACTCATTAGAAATGATCACAAAATATCTGAAGATGAAAACTTAAGAAAAATCTCTTGGCTTGTAGAAAATGAACCTTGATAGTACATTTATTGCATGTGTACCATCTATACCCCTTTTCAGAGTTATTGGATCTATAGTTGTGGTTTTTTAAAAAAAAATCGTGTTTTTGGAATTGTTCACTTCCCCAAAAGTTTCATTAAAAAGTCATTTCTTTTATATATATATTTTTAAAGTACTGAGCCAGTGCAGACCTTTGGGGCATTAGAGCACATTTGAAAGACTCTGTTATCTATAAAGGTTCTTCATGGTTTATAATAACTGCTCTTTGTTTTTGCATTAACCTATGGTAAACAGACCTAATACTAAGATGAGAATCAAATGGTCAATGTGATCATAATCTTACCTTTGACTCTCAGCCAACACTCCTTGTGTGAATTTAGTTCTAATGCTCAAATCTGCTTCTCCTAAGAGACGATTTTTCCGTGTTCAATCCCATCTGTCATGCAACTTTCACACTCTGCACTACTTCCAACAATAAAATCATTTTCCACTGGATTAAGACTGTTGTGACAGCTTGGAAGCCTCCTGCTGGTTGGTGGGAAACCAAAACACTTAAAAAACCCAGGAAGGTGGACTCTGAAGAGAACATGGAGAAAACATGCAAACAGATGTACAGACAAACAGCCACACAGTCTTGTGGTATGGACTGTTTTCCTGCCCCATGGTTTTACCTAGGGAAGAGAATCAAAATGTACAAGTTTAGATTGGATTAAGTGTGAAAGCCAAAGGAGATCCTCCGTTTGTGTACGAAGGGTTCAATCCTGCATCCACTGATGTCAGTCTCAGAGCTCCCATTGACTTCTGTGGTGTAGGATCAGATCCCAAGATGACAGACTATTCTGCAGAAGTCACTGCTGCTAATGATTGGTGGGTATTTTCTGTGTCCTATCATTCTGGCCCATTCCTTTCCTGTCATTGCTGTTGACCTCTTCACTGGCTTGCACTTGTGTTTTCAGCATCCAACAGCTCAAAACTCACAGTAATTAGAGTCTGCTGATGCTGTGTCAGTGGAGCCTGATTACATCTATAATCGGTGAGGCAGAACTGACAGATGAAAGTGTTCGCTGAGCTCTGTTGCTGATCCAGAAACAGGGAAGGCAAGGCCTGAACACAGGGACTTGATAACACTCCTGATCTACATGGGCATGCCTTTTTAGAGCTGAGAGGTACCACGAGGTGCAGTAGCCAAGCCCCTGCCTAGTGCTGAGTGAAATGATAGGTCACCATTCTGCTTCCTGCATGGGGGTAGCAGTTAGAGCAGAGACTCCCTGCATCTTCAAAATCTCTGTGAGTCTGATCCAAGACCTGTAGGACCTAATGGAGGTCTTTCCGTCAACTTATATGGGTTGAGGCTCAGGGCCCTAATTTGCCCATTCAAAATGAGGTAGTTCTTAGTCCATAGTGTGGATAGGGCTTAAGAGCATCATGTTCACAATATCATTCATGCAGGAAACAGAGCTGGCCCAGTCCAGCTCCCACTGGAGTCAGTAGCAGGCCCTATATGGTAAGGTATGTTTTTTCCAGAAGGGTTCCCCACTGTGAAAAAACTGTTTCTTTGAGAACTTCCAGGGTGGACTATGGTTAATGCTTTGCCTTGAATAAAAAGGAACATCATGGCAAAATTCTCTTTACTTCAAAATCTAGCTAGGCCTGCTAACAATGGATGCTTAAACATTATGCAGTTTCACTAGCATTTTTGTATGAAACTCAGTGCTAACAAAAGCACCCAGCCTAGTGCTAAATTCTGATTAACCTGGCAAATAGTTGTTTCAAGACAATAAAAGCAATGAAGAGCTCAACTCTCTCTCTCTTTAGCTGTCACTGTACAGTGCTGGTAAGGTGGAGCCTGGCTTTTCTTCAGCATTTCTCCTGTGAGTCTTATACTTAATGACAAGTTGGTCTGAGAAAGCCCTAAAGGTTTCACCATTGCCAACAACATTCTTCTTGTCTTGTTTCATCTTTGACATGTATTCAGGGTTCATTCTGGAATGTTGCATACCTGGATCGGTTCTCTACCCGACTGTGAGAAGGCAGAGTTAGAGATTCACCACACTGGAAAGAGATTTAGCAAATATTTGGAATCAAATTTAGTCTGTGAATAGGGTAAAAAAAAAAACAACACGGCCAAACGACAGACAAAACATGTGCAAGTGTATTCTGGAGCTATCAGACTCTTGCCCCTCTTTGCTGGCTCAGTATAAAGCCTATTTTTGAAGTGTGCAGCCAGACAAGCTGCAAAGTAGGCCAAAACAGAGCATGGCTGCTCTCACAGATTTTAGGCATACACAAAGCAGTGAAATTTTCAAAAGAGGCTTCTGTGTATCATTCATGCCATCACTAGTTAGAGCAGCGATTCACTGACCAGAACCAGATGCTTCAAAGGCAAGTGCAAGAAACTCTGCAGTTGGCAGATATGGGATAATCTGCCCACAGCAAATTTAGCTGCTAACCCCCCAAAAAGCTTAGATTATGCTCTGAAGCATGATGGGTTTATATCCCTTCCACATTTTAAAAGTATTTATTATTGTAATTCTTGGATATTAGCCATATAAATGTCTAACGTCTTTGAATCCTGCTAAGCTCTTGGTCTCAATGAGATCTTGTGGCAATGAATTCCACTGGTTTGGATATATCATCCTCAATCCATGAGCCCCAAGAACAGAATGATTTGCCAGTTTATTTGATGTTCAAGACAAAGTTAAATGTATATACAGCAAGGCTATGGAGACACAACATTGTCTGGTGGCAAAGTTGGGTAATTAAGACTCAGGGTTAGAGCTATGTGAGACCTACTAGAAGTAGTTTGTGACAGTTGCTCAACCTGAACCTTACAGATTTAGTTTGCAAAGGCTGAAAACTAATCCACCTCTGCATGGTCACTTTGAAGTAGAGGGAATGACAGTTGGAGAGAAGGGAGGTTTAGCTGCCATTCACCAGGTACTGCTGCAAACCACAGGCAAGGTGAACCACTGAACATGGACTGACATTATTGACTCTTCAAACTCCAAACCCAAGGTCATGTTTGAATGGATTCAATATGAATACTTTGCACAGTTCTAGTCATGACTCTTGGCTGTCATAGACTTGCTTTGCACCATTGGGCAAGTCATGTATATTCTCTGGTTGAAATCCAGACCCCATTGAAGTCAATGGGAGTTTCACCATTGATTTCAAAAGGGCCAGGATTTCACTGTCTGTGCCTCAGTTTAACTGTCTGTAAAGTGGGCATAACAACATCTACTCCCACTGGTATTATCATACTTAGTAATTATATTTGTAAAATGCATAGAAATCTTCTGAAGAAAGGCACAATATAACTGCAAAGTATTTTTAACGCTACTGAATAGTGTTCTTCCTGCTTTATGTGTGGACTTGCAGTGGATTATCCAATTAGATATTTCCAACTCTATCATTTAGTAGAGAAGATGTTGGCAAAATCTTTTGGATTGCTTTGAAAATATCAGCCAATGTTTGCTGGTGTAAGTTGTTTTCCAAGAACAAAAAAACTGAACCAGCTAAAAATCTCTGCTAATGAGCAGCAAGATAGATGCAGTTATATAAAATACAGAGATACCATACCTTTTTATAAAACACACACATATATATATAAAATATGTGTTTTTAGAATATGTATATTGTAGGGTATGAACCAATTAAAGGAGCTGAAGCTAATATGCTCACCAAATGAAACGTTCATAGTCACTGGAGCATTTTCAATATTTGGTCATAAGAACAGCCATACTGGATCAGACCAAAGGTCCATCTAGTCTCTGACAGTGGTCAATGCCAGGTGCCCCAGAGGGAATGAACAGAACAGGTAAGTGATCCATGTGTGAATTTATTTGCATGGATTTCTTATTAGTGACATGTATCTTTTCTCTTAGTAAGGGTGACACAGCCATCAATCAGTTAATTTCTATGCACCTGCAGTTACCGTGCAGTTCTTAAGTAATACTTTGAGATACTTCATGGTGGCACTGCAAATAAAACAGTGGGTATGTCCCCAGGCTTAACATTCACTGATGTTACTTAAGAGTATTGGATCCTGGCAATGGAATTTGTGGGAAATTTGAATGATTCTATAGGATTTGAGCTAATTCTATAGGGTTGCTACAGAACTATGAATATTTTGCAGACTCTGTCACCTTAATTTCATGTGAAACCATTGCTCCCTTAAATAAAACATGAATTCAACAGTAATTATAATTATCTATATGAAGTTACGAAAAGCAAACATACACCCAACTGCCTAGTTAATTTATACTGGAAGTAATTGGACACACCCAATAGGAAGCGTAATGGAATTTTACCATGAATTGCAATGTTCTTTTCAACTCAGTGGTCTTTTCCTGATAAACCTGATACTACAGTCACTCAGGGGGGTGGGCGTTGGAAATTGGATTACTTAAAGTTTAAGAAAGTCATGAAATAAACCTTAGTAGCTTCTGTGTTTCCTTGTTCTTTACAGTTACTTACAATATGTTGAATGGCCTCTTTTCAGCCTCTCACTAGCATCTCACATGGTGTGTCAGTTGCAGAATATACAGAGGGATCTCACTGGAATTATTAATTATTTATTACTTGTAGAGAAGTGGCTTCTAGAGGCCCCAGCCAGGTATTAGCGCCCCCATTGTGCCATGTGCTGTACACTCACAATGAAAAGACTGAGTAGTAGCAGCCGTGTTAGTCTGTATTCGCAAAAAGAAAAGGAGTACTTGTGGCACCTTAGAGACTAACAAATTTATTAGAGCATAAGCTTTCGTGAGCTACAGCTCACTTCATCGGATGCATTTGGTGGAAAAAACAGAGGGGAGATTGATATACACACACAGAGAACATGAAACAATGGGTTTATCATACACACTGTAAGGAGAGTGATCACTTAAGATAAGCCATCACCAGCAGCAGGAGGGGGGAAGGAGGAAAACCTTTCATGGTGACAAGCAAGGTAGGCTATTTCCAGCAGTTAACAAGAATATCTGAGGAACGGGGGGCTGGGGTGGGGGGGAGAAATAACATGGGGAAATAGTTTTACTTTGTGTAATGACTCATCCATTCCCAGTCTCTATTCAAGCCTAAGTTAATTGTATCCAGTTTGCAAATTAATTCCAATTCAGCAGTCTCTCGTTGGAGTCTGTTTTTGAAACTTTTTTGTTGAAGGATAGCCACTCTTAGGTCTGTAATCGAGTGACCAGAGAGATTGAAGTGTTCTCCAACTGGTTTTTGAATGTTATAATTCTTGACGTCTGACAATGTATACCTTCAAATCAGCGGCACTGCGATGGGTATCCGCATGGCCCCACAGTATGCCAACATTTTTATGGCTGACTTAGAACAACGCTTCCTCAGCTCTCGTCCCCTAATGCCCCTACTCTACTTGCGCTACATTGATGACATCTTCATCATCTGGACCCATGGAAAAGAAGCCCTTGAGGAATTCCACCATGATTTCAACAATTTCCATCCCACCATCAACCTCAGCCTAGACCAGTCCACACAAGAGATCCACTTCCTGGACACTAAGGTGCTAATAAGCGATGGTCACATAAACACCACCCTATATCGGAAACCTACTGACCTCTATTCCTACCTACATGCCTCTAGCTTTCATCCAGATCATACCACACGATCCATTGTCTACAGCCAAGCTCTACGATATAACTGCATTTGCTCCAACCCCTCAGACAGAGACAAACACCTACAAGATCTCTATCATGCATTCCTACAACTGCAATACCCACCTGCTGAAGTGAAGAAACGGACTGACAGAGCCAGAAGAGTACCCAGAAGTCACCTAGTACAGGACAGGCCCAACAAAGAAAATAACAGAACGCCACTAGCCATCACCTTCAGCCCCCAACTAAAACCTCTCCAACGCATCATCAAGGATCTACAACCTATCCTGAAGGACGACCCATCACTCTCACAGATCTTGGGAGACAGGCCAGTCCTTGCTTACAGACAGCCCCCCAATCTGAAGCAAATACTCACCAGCAACCACACACCACACAACAGAACCACTAACCCAGGAACCTATCCTTGCAACAAAGCCCGTTGCCAACTCTGTCCACATATCTATTCAGGGGACACCATCACAGGGCCTAATCACATCAGCCACACTATCAGAGGCTCGTTCACCTGCGCATCTACCAATGTGATATATGCCATCATGTGCCAGCAATGCCCCTCTGCCATGTACATTGGTCAAACTGGACAGTCTCTACGTAAAAGAATGAATGGACACAAATCAGACGTCAAGAATTATAACATTCAAAAACCAGTTGGAGAACACTTCAATCTCTCTGGTCACTCGATTACAGACCTAAGAGTGGCTATCCTTCAACAAAAAAGCTTCAAAAACAGACTCCAACGAGAGACTGCTGAATTGGAATTAATTTGCAAACTGGATACAATTAATTTAGGCTTGAATAGAACCTGGGAATGGATGAGTCATTACACAAAGTAAAACTATATTGCCATGTTATTTCTCCCCCCCACCCCACCCCCCACTGTTCCTCAGATATTCTTGTTAACTGCTGGAAATAGCCTACCTTGCTTGTCACCATGAAAGGTTTTCCTCCTTCCCCCCCTGCTGCTGGTGATGGCTTATCTTAAGTGATCACTCTCCTTACAGTGTGTATGATAAACCTATTGTTTCATGTTCTCTGTGTGTGTATATCAATCTCCCCTGTTTTTTCCACCAAATGCATCCGATGAAGTGAGCTGTAGCTCACGAAAGCTTATGCTCTAATAAATTTGTTAGTCTCTAAGGTGCCACAAGTACTCCTTTTCTTTTTAATGAAAAGACTGTCCCTCCTCCAGAGAGCTTATCCATCTGGAATAAAAACAAAACAGGGGGGACACATAGTTTTCCATCCTGTACAAAACGGTGCATGCCTCTGATTGAATAACAGACAATGATGTATGCATGGACCTCCTCAGGCACTGTAATGGAGATCTGGCCCTACCACTACCTTTTATTCTAATGGCAATTCACTGTGTTATTCAACCATAAAGACAACCGCTGCCATCTACTGGATAGAATCACAAGTGCTCATCTGTGTGTGATTGGCCTTTCAGGTCCTAATCCAGCAAATTTGCTCTGCTATGCATTTACAGAGGGATCTGTCTGCCTGGGGGAGGGTTCAGAATTGGGGCCATAGTTCTAACAGCGAGTGGAGGTTCTCCTCTGGCGGAAGTAGAAGGTGCTTGTGCTCTTAGAATTTCCAAGCAGCCAGGGTATTCAGCACAGTGACAACCAGATAGCCAGCTGGGTTACAATACTTTGCATTACTCTAGCACTTTCCATTCAAGGATCTCAAAGTGCTTTACAAACTTTAATGAATTAAGCCTCACAGTGCCCCATGAGGTGCAGCAGGGAAGTACTATCTCCATTTTACACATGGGAAAACTCAATCACAAAGTTACAGTGTTTGAGGCTGGGTCTAACATGGCCATGCCAGGGAATAAGGCCCTACATCAGTCCACCACACCTGCATGGCTGCATTTGACCTGACTGAATCACAGCACTGGGTACTAGGGAAAAGCAAAAGCAGCACAGCTGGTTTGGGCTCCTGTGAACAAGCTGGAGGAACCATAGCTCTCTACCGGAACATGTTACTGTATATACCCGGTCAGCGGAGCTGGTTGGACACAAATGAAGAGTGTGTGTTGGGCCCTGTAGTAATATTCCCCACCCCCTGTCACCAATGCAAGAGTGCACTGAAGCAATTGCATCTCAGAGGGCTGCCTTGTGGCACAATCTCTTCCAGGGCACCCCTGCAGACATGCAGCTTACACACTGCTTCTTATTCAGGCTTGTGCCTCAGGGCACAATCTTTAGTTCCAACTCGGTCATTCAAGATATTTGTGCATTGCTAGAACCAGAGCCTAGATCCTCTGAGTCCCATGTTTTAAACGTAACTAAAAGTCTACTTACAAGGCATTGGAAATGACGAGTTATATTTTAAAAGGAAATATCTTAAAATCAGTTCCTCTCTCACTGATCTTACTGAGATGTGAGTTCAGAATCCTGTGTTTCCCTTCTAAATGCTGCTGGTATGTCCCTGGTGAGGCATAAGTTCAGGATCTTCCCTCGTAAGTGCTGACAGCTGAAAGAAGCTCAGGCAGCATGGAGAAATAGCTTTATGAGTTTCTGATCTCATTACCCCAACTCCTGCAAAGGAAACAAAGAATTTAAAATCAGCCCGACAGGCAAATATAGGGAGGAACTGAATTCCACAAAACCTGCTTTAAACATCTAAATATATATTTTCATTAGGTACATAAGGGCAACAAGCTAATCAGCTGGTGTAAACTGGAGTAGGTTCACTGAAGCCAATTTCCATGAGCTCAGGATCTGGCCACAGAGGGGAATGACTGGTAGATATTCTGGCTGCCTCAGTGCTGGGGCTGCCTTCAGAAGCAGACCATGCCATGGGTGAGCACTCCCACCATCGGTCCCTCTGCTGGAACGTGGTTCCTGGCCCACCTGTGTAAGAGCAACAACAGTGAACCCCAGGTATTATTCCCTATGGAAACTTTTGCAGTTGTACTTAATGCCTTGTAGAAACTTTTCGGTGTTTGTTTTAGCAGGAATTTGGGGTGGAATTCTGTGCCAATAGCTTTCAGATTAGTAGTGTGCAATACATGAGTCCACTTCACAAGCTTTTACTTCACACCAACAGCTGCTGTAGTGTTGCAGAAATAAACTTTACAGCTTTGGCTGCATCCTGTTAGTTCAGCACATTATTAATATACTAGCAGCTTGCTGTGTTAGTTTCCCATGAAATGCTGGTTTAAAATACAGTTGGTTCTGGGTTGGATCCCTTTCCATTACACTCCATTCACCTGAAGCTCTCCTTCTCCCACACCCAGAACTTAAACTAAAATATGCATCTCAAGGAGCTTTCTTTGCAAGTGTCTAATGAAATATTAGCTGGCCCCATCAAAGAGAGAAATTGGATCAGATATGAAAGAATCAAGTTGACGTTCACCAGGTATATTTAGCTGCAGTATCATCTGACACAATTTTATTGGCGAGAACTAGTGTCTTTCTGCTGCCATAACAAACACCTGTAATGCTGGCAGTAATTTATTGCTTCCAAAGAAACAGCTGCTGAGTGGCTCTGTGCCTTTAGTGAGAAACAGCATGGGGAGGGGTAGATCGATCCTTAAATATTATTTATTCTTATACTTTGCTAAAAAGGAGCACTAGGCACTGTTGGGCCTGAATGAAAATTTACCAAGCCTTACGTTGCATCACAGCAAAGTCTGGCAAATACATATCTTCCTGAGTGAGAAACTACTGCACAGCAAGTAGCAACAAGATAGATGCTTTATCAAATGGATATTTTAGTGGGTGACTCATCACACCATTCTCAGAACTACAAATTAACATATTGCCTAAGGAGGTTTTTAGACTAATGATATATTTAGCCTTTAAATTTCAGTTCATGCTAGTTGAACTGCAAGTTCAACTGTACCTTAATACACTGCGGTTCAGGTCCACCTTTAGTTATATTTGTTCTGATGAAACCGTTGTATTAGAAAATCCTGTTCCTACTTACATCAGTGCCATTTGCTGGGTGCTACATCTGGAGGAGGCCGCGTATCTAGGTTGTGTTCTGAAGTGTAGCTCTTCAATATGAGGAGGCAGAAGGCTCTTGCTATGCCAGTTTGCTCGTGATTAGAACGGATGCAGAAAAGACCTGAGCTCTAGCACTTGCCCTGATTTTTCAGCACAGCAAACTGTTTTGTTGAGAGGTTGCTTCCTGAAGCTCTGTCTTGATCAGACGGAGGCAATGCTGTTAAGTCAGAGGTGGGCAAACTACGGCCCACGGGACCGTCCTGCCCAGACGGCAAGCCCCCAGCCCCTCCCCCACAGCCTCAGCGTGCCGCGCCGCCGGTGCAATGCTCTGGGCGGTGGGGCTGCGAGCTCCTGGGGCAGCACAGCTGCAGAGGCCGGCCTGTCCTGGTGCAGCCGCGCCGCCAGCCACCGGTGCTCCAGGCAGCGCAGTAAGGGGGCAGGGAATGTGGGGGTTGGATAGAGGGCAGGAGAGTTTGGGTTGGTGGTCAGGAGTGTGGATGGGGGTTGGGGCAGTCAGACGGTGGGGAACAGGGGGGGTTGAATGGGGGCAGTCAGGAAGGAGGGGGGGTTGGATGGGGTGGCAGTGGGCTGTCAGGGGACAGGGAGAAGGGGTGGTTGGATGGGGCAGGGTCCCGGGGGGGCAGTCAGAAAGGAGGGGGGTTGGATGGGGTGGCAGGGGGCAGTCAGGAGTGGGAGTTCCAGGGGCGGTCAGGGGACAGGCAGCAGAGGGGAGGGGTGGATGGGGCAGGGGTCCTGGGGGGACCATCAGGGAACAGGAGGGGTTGAATTGGGCAGGAATCCCGGGGGGGGCATGAGGGGGCAAGAAGCAGTGGAGTGGGGCTGGGGGCTGGGCCATGCCTGGCTGTTTGAGGAGGCACAATATCCCCTAACCAGTCCTTCCTACAATTTCCGAAACCCGATGCGGCCCTCAGGCCAAAAAGTTTGCCCACCCCTGTGTTAAGTTGAGGGAAGCAACTGAAAGATCTGGTCAGGTGTACATCTGCCCCTTTAATTGAGGGTGCATGCTTGTCATTTGCCTCTAGAATTAACAATAAGGGATACTGGCATCCAGGTGGAGCTGAAGGTGCTGATTTTGACTTAAAGCCCCAAATGTCTTGGATTTCAGACACACCTCTCTAGCCACGACATCCTATTTGAGCTGTGATCAGCAGAAGCACTCATGCTTTTTCCGTGCTATAATAATGATGAGGCTGGGGGAAGATGTTCTCTGAGGGCTCCAGGGCTCTGGAATGGCTTCCTCTCCCAGTCTGAAATAGCCTGAATTTGTCAATCTTTATGGCACCTGACTGGCCTTTGAAGAGAACTAGGGGAGTCTGAGCTAGTCTGGCAATATTGGGATGTTAATATGTTTATATTAAAGTTGCTGCTTGGTAGAACAGACAAGGCTGGCTGAGTGTGTTGATTTTTATTAGTTGTCAGGTCACTCTGAACTTGTGTATGGGCATCTTTGGTTATTAGAAATCAAAATAAGCAAACATAAAGGGAGATGGTAGCAGGGCATTTCTCATGAGGTGACTTCAATTCTGGAATTTACTCTCTACCTCTTGACATGAAATAGCCTGAATCCGTTGGCCTTCAGACCATGCTGCAAAACCCATGCATTCACATAGGAATAGACATTCAAACACCAAGAGAGAAGTTAGGTCCCAAAATCCCATTGAAAGTCAATGAAAATTGGGTGCCTAATTTGCATTTTGTGCCTTTTGAAAATCTCCCCCTGTTCCCCCCAAACAAACAAACCTTTTTGTATACCCTTCCCTAAGGGTTGATATTTGGGTGTGATTTCATATCTAGGTGGTTATTTTCTTATTTATTGGTTTTGGGATGTGGGACAGCTGCTGGCTTTACTTTTATGCCATTGTCCTTTGATTGTGTCAAATGCACCTAGAGCCCATGAGAGATGTTTCTTCAGAATTGGTTAGATATTGAAATAATAAATAAAAACTAAACATAAAACAACAGACTATGAGGGAGGGAACTTTAAGGAAAGCAAATTAGAAGTGGATGTGGAGTGGATCACTTCCAAAACCTGTCCTTGGTTTTTCTTTGTGGAGTGATAACAAAGAGCCAGAGATACAAGATGGGTGAGGTAATATCTTTTACTGGATCAGCTTCTGTTGGTAAGAGAGACAAGCTTTCAAGCTTACAAAGAGCTCTTCTTCAAATCTGGGCAACCTAATAGCATGTCACAGCTAAATACAGGCTGGAACAGGTTGTTTAGTATAAGTAGTTAACACATATTTCAAGGGACCCTTCAAGGTGAAGTGGCCTGTTAACACCCCTCCAATCATAGGGGGCAAAGAAAGTCAGAGAGGAAAGTCATTTGGGGTGTGGGGGTTATATATTGTTGTAATAAGCCATAAATCCAGTGTCTCTATTCAGTCCATGAATTTTAATGTCTAGCACAGTTATGAATTTAAGGTCCCAGGTTCATCTTTTGAAAGTGTTGTGTAGGTTTCCTTTGAAGATGAGGACTGATAGGTCAGAGATAGAGTGATCGCTTTGTGAAAAGTGTTCACCCAGAGGTGATAGACTGTTTTTGTCCTTTATCATTTTCCTGTGCAAGTTCATTTGAGAGTGCAGTGATTGTCAGGTTTCACCCACTATGCTGTTATTGGAGCATTAGGTGCACTGGATGAGGTACACACATGTTGTAATAGACATTTTTAAGCAGCTCTCAGGTAACCAGAGGATTGCAAATTCATTTGCAAAGTCACATGGAAAACAACCTAAGGCCCAATCCAATGGAAAGTGTTTATCTAGACAAACCCCTGGAAACCATAGCTTCTGATCTATTGTGGCCTTGTGTAGGTCTCTGAGGTGCAGAAATCAGTCAAATGGTTCCAATTTGTGCCCCCAAAATAGCAAAAGATAAGTGTTTCCTCAAGAGGTGCTGGAACTAGGGTTGTCAGGTATCCAGTTTTCGACTGGAATGCCTGGTCGAAAAGGGACCCTGGTGGCTGCAGTCAGCACCACTGACCGGGCCATTAAATGTCCAGTTGGCGGTGCACCGGGGCTAAGGCAGGCTCCCTGACTGCCATGGCTCTGTGTGACTCGCGGAAGCAGCGGCATGTCCCCTTTCCAGCTCCTAGGTGTAGGGGCAGCCAGGGGGCTCCACACGCTGCCCCCAACCCAAGTGCCAGCTCCGCAGCTCCCATAGGCTGGGAACAGCAACCCATGGAAGCTGCAGGGGCAGCGCCTGTGGACAGGGCAGCGCACAGAGGTGCCTGACCACGCCTCCGTGTAGGAGCTGGAGAGGGACATATCACTGCTTCCGGGAGCTGCTTGAGGTAAGCCACACCCCAACCACCAGCCCCAGTCCTGATTCTCCTCCCACCCTCTGAACTCCTCGTTCCCAGCCTGGAGCACCCTCCTGCACCCCATACCCCTCATCCCCAGCCCCACCCCAGAGCCTGCACCCCCAGCCGGAGTCCTCACACCTCCCAGCACCTCAACCCCCTGCCCCAGCCCAGAACCCGCACCCCCAACCCAGAGCCTGAACCACTTCCCACAGCCCAACTCCCTGCCTCAGCCCGGAGCCCTTGCCCTCACCCTGAACTCCTCATTTCTGGCCCCACTCCTGAACCACAACCCCAGGTGGAGCCCTCACCCCCTCCCGCATCCCAACCCACTGAGCTAGCCTGGTGAAAATGAGCGAGTGAGGGTGGGGAGAATGAGCAACAGAAAGGGGGATGGAGTGAGTGGGGGGTGAGGACTCAGAGAAGGGACATGGCTTCAGAGGAGCAGGGGTGTGGCAGGGAGCGGGGCAAGGGTGTTTGGTTTAGTGTGAGTAGAAAGTTGGCAACCCTAGCTGTAGCTGAGATGGCTCAACTTCTCTCAGGAGATGCCTGGCACATCATAGCATTAGGCCATAATAAAACTGATAGCTTTGTCCTACAGTTAACAACTGCAGGCCAGATTCTGCACACAGTTATACTTGGATAAATCCAGAGTAGCTCATTTTACTTTAATACAGATATTTCAGATTTATTCTGGTGTAACTGAGATCAAAATCTGTCTCCATTTTTAAAGTAGATAGTTACATTAGTGCAATATAATACTAGCTCCTTATTTCCTTTAGCATTTGCTCTTTCACCCCTGGGAATTTTATACCCCCTTGCCCCTCCCCAGTTCACTTTATGAACATTTATCATAGGATTAGAATTGATTTAGGACCCAGTCTTTGCACAAAGCTTCCATTGTAGCAAACAGGAGTATTCATTCTGTGAGGACTGCAGGATCAGAACTTAAATCCTTTAGCAATGAACTCTACACCTTTTTTGTCAATAATTTACTAATGCTATTTCTTATGGGCCTTATTGTCATTGCCTTACAGTTTGCTAACTCGTGGCTCCATTCAAGAGTTTGTACTTCAGAATATATTCCTTAGGTATGGGGCTTTCAACAGGGCCTAAGGAGCTGAATTTCAATGGGATTTGGTATCCTAACTCCCTTAGGCTCTGTTGAAAATCTTGGCTTAGTTTTACACCTTGTGCATTTTGCTTGTTCTACCATATTTTTTACATGCTTAACTTTTTTTGTGTGCAAATGTTTCCATACCTTTTTTTGTTCCTTGTGTATTTATTGTTTGATCTAGATGCATATCCAGAGGCTTGGTCTACACTTCACTAAAATGTTGCTCCTGCCAATGTAACTCACCCGCTATGCTGACTTAACTCAATCTCCATAAGAGACATACCACTTAGGTTGACATAGTTAGGTCAATGCAGTTTCTTACGTTTACTGTTGCTGGCTCTCAGAAGCCTTCCCACAATGCTCCACACTGACAGTTAAATTGGTGCAAGCGCTTGTGGTGAGGAAGCGTGCTGCTGACAAAAGAAGCGTAGTGTGGACATGCAAAAGTGATTTAATTACTGCGGTGGCTGTACGTCAACATAATTTAGGTTGACTTAATTTTGTAGTGTAGACTTGCCCTTAGCTATACAGAAGTTTGCCCGCCCATTTACCAATTTCTTTTCTTCTGTTATGTTTGCCCTCATTAATATTATGCAGACAGAGAAGATGATTTTAATGAAATGGTTTGATTCCCATATTTTCTTAGCAACAGGAAAATATTATCAATATTAACTTAAAAATCATAGAAATTACAGATAAACCAAATTACAGATATACCACTTTGACAATTCATTTGCCAGGTGTCGTAAGAGACCACATCTCTACTCATTTCAGGAAAAAATCCATAGATTGCAGTATCATTTCATTCAAGTTTATACAGACTGCAAAAGGAAAAGGAGAACTGTATTGTCTCAAAGTCTTGAAGAGCCAGAACGTATAAGAAAATCCTAAAAGCTTACAGGAAAATAGAGACTAAGGAAAAATAGAAACTAAAGAAAATTGTTTTAAAAGAAGAATTTGTCTTTTTAAGCACATTAAAACTACCTTTCTATTACTGTCTTTTTCCAGGGCAGTATCACGTTCCTTTTATAAATCAAATCAGCATAGTGATAGGCAGATCATTATATGTCTTTGGCGTGTGTTTTGTCTGTGTTTGATTTCCGCCATGAGGAACAGGTGTAGAGATGCCTTAAGTAGCAAGGCGGCTAACGTATGCAGCCAGTTCCTCACAGCCTCTAAATTACAATTTTGCTTCCTGTGCCATGACCTTAGGTCCCTGACCCACAACTGCAGCATATTTTCTGTGACTAACAGCTGTAATTCCCTAATTATCATGCTGTGATCACCTGCTGTGCTGTAGGCTTTGTTACCAAGGAAGCAAACTAAGTTTTCCCCCATTTTCCTACCCTTGCTCTATACATTTTCAACTGCTGTAAATCCACCATTTGATGCAGCCCATAAAGACAATCAATTGTATCTCTTATTCCAAGGCCCCAAACTCTCTAAAACACACTATCTACACAAACATTTGTAGAGAGAGGGGAAAGTAGATCACATTAAGATAGTTTATCTTTTTTTTTAACCGTTAAGCGCCTAGTTCAAAATGATCCGTGACTGGAAAGTGAATCATTATGTAATGGGGTGAATTTCAGTCTTTAGGCCTGAGTGATATTGCAGGCCTGATTGTGTAACTCAGGGGTTCTCAGACTTTTGTACTGGTGACCCCTTTCACACAGCAAGCCTTTGAGTGTGACCCTCCCCCACCTTATACATTAAAAACACGTTTTTATATACTTAACACCATTATAAATGCTGGAGGCAAAGTGGGGTTTGGGGTGGAGGCTGACAGCTCATGACCCCCCCCGTGTAATAACCTTCTGACCTCCAGTTTGAGAACCCCGGGTGTAATTTGTCTGTAGTCCTACTGAACACAGTGTAACTAAGCAAACACTATTTCTGAGACATTAGCTGGAGAACCACCTTCCTGGAAAAATAATCAGTACTCTCACATTAGGCAAGCAACAGCACTTCTTGCAAATTGTTAAGTAGGAGCATGTGGGTGGAGTGAGGGTATGAATGTAATTGTTCAGAGGATGATTGACAAGGTAATGGGATGGATGTGTCCTTTCTCCTAGTCTTCTCAATTCTTTGAGCTCTGTAAGAACTCTCTCTTTTCCAGATGGAGGTGAGAGCAGATCGACACTAATTTTAGGATTAGACTAATACAGCCAATCTATAAAGTGACAGATAACAGTAACTAATCAGGAACTGTCATGGAAATACTGTGAACACTAAAGTAAAATGCTTCATAACCTGTCGGTTTTTAAGGAAAATATATCTTTATATGATAATGCTCAGCACTTATGTAACACACCCACTTTCAAAGCCATTCACTGATTAATCTTCACAACAGCCTAGGCCCTGGTGCATTCAGAATTTGATTCATAATGTGAATATGTTTCTAATGATTCCAGTGTATCAGTAAATGACATAAAGGGTCAGACACTTACCTGAGGTCCTTGCTCAGGAAAAATTCCCATTGCACACCGTGGAAGCTTTTAATGAGTGTGTAATTGTCCCAGCTGGCCCAAAGGAATTTGTGTCTCAGTTCTGCCTCCAGCGGTTGACACCCATGTTTCTCCACCTCCACAACATTCTGTCAAATCAAATATAGAGCTTTAAGTGATGTGACATTGGGAGGCCGGAGAACTATTTTCTACTCGATACTGTGCCATGGACTTGCTGCTTGACCTTGATCACGTCACTTTAATCAACCTGTGCCTCAGTTTCTCTGGCTGTAAATTGGAGATAATAATGCTTACCCATGTGAGAACTATGGTAAATAAGTGCTAAGTTTTATTGCACACAGTGCTATATATGTGCTGAGTATCATTATTGTTACATTTAACACATGTGAGATATCTACAATCTGAGTTCTGTTAATGGTGCAATGGGTACTCATGTTCTTCTGATCTAAGTCATTGAAGCTCAGATCACACTTTACAGAAGTTCGAATCCTGGTGTCTTTATAGTCAGTAGGGGTTTAGTCATTGACTTCACTAAGGCCATGATGTGATTCAACACATTTGTGAAGATAAACTCATCATACTGGAGACAGTTACAGTTTCTGTTCCTGCCTTGTCATGGTTTGTTTGAACATAATTTTAGTAGCACTTGTCAAAATCTTTTAAAATTTCAATCAAACTTTTGAAAATTCCTAAAAACCTAATTGTTTTGCATTTTTTAGTGAAAATTTAGTTTTTGTTTTTCAACTAGCTTTAACTTCATGTTTTTTTATGATGATTAATACAAATATAGCATACATAAAACACAAATATAATAAAGACCTGCACATGTCAATGTTGGATTTTGTAGAAATCTTACTTGGAAAAATCTTTGGTTTAATCATAAACTGGATAATGCTTCTGACCCATGGTATCCTGTAATATATTCCAATAATCTAAATCACTCTTTTGGTTTAACAACAGGAGATGGGTTGGATAGAAGAGATTAAAAAATGAGACCCCAATTCTGCAACCAGAATTATGTGCATGGACTTTTGCTGAGACCAGTTGGGCTATGCCTGGATGCAGGGGTCTGTCTGCATAGTTCTCTTTGCAGGATGATGGCCTGATTAATTTCAGCTGCTGTTTCGCTAAAAGGGGAAATCTGTTATGATCCTGCTACTCATTTACCCCTGACCCCAGACAAAACAAAAATGACTTCTTCATTAGAAAGAACCACTTGCATTAGTAAAGGCTGCAAAGTCAGGTTTGTACTTTCCTTAATTTCCTGTGGTCTTTCTTTTGGAGTAATCATATAGAATACTTACTTAAAGAAAAATCTGAGGCTGTGTCCTTCTTTGGTTCTTCATGGTATAGAAAGAAGGCATGAAAGGGTTTTTTTTTTTTAGTTGTTTGCTTTTAAAGTGTTTATTCTGTTTATTATTTATATTAGAAATTCAGGCCCTGTCTAGTTTGGAAAAGTCTATGATAATTGGAAAACTAGTGAAATAGCATCACAAGAGTTAAGAGAGTAAACGTTGAACTGTTCAGAGAGAATTTTAAATAGACTGTTAATAACTCTTGGGGTTTGTGTTTATTTTTTTTAACAGCTATTAACATCAATGACTAATTAACATTTTAGAGAAAGGGCAACTTTGGTGAAGATTCCACACTATCTCCCCTTTAATCAAACGTGTGAGAGATCACAGTCCACATGCTCTGAGATTTCCAAAAAGTTCTCCAGAAAAAGTAGGGAAGATGAGATGTGATGTTCCTGATATTTCTGAGGCAAGAAAGAAGCAGGAAGAGAAACCCTAACACCTTTTTAAAAAACAAAATCCCTTTAAACCACCTGTAAGCACAATAAAGAAGCAAAAACTGGGTGCACACCCAATTTTAAAAAAGCATTTGCAAGTCATCTTTACCTCGTATTGTATCTAAAAACACAAAGAAAAAAACTATTGTTGAATTACTTCCACAGTGTTAAAGTAATTAGCACTACTGGTCCTATGATAATAGTTCCTTCATAGAAATGTGTCTATACATAAGGTAGCTTCTTAAGGCAGAATTTGCTATTTGATGACTTTTAGAATCACATTTCTTCTAATCACAATTGGAATTTTTTTAAAAAAATCTAAATTAATTAGACTTGTTTTGGTCACCAAGGCCTCCATGGATCTGTGCTGATAGGGCAGAAAGGCTTGAAGATAGTTTACCTGGATTAGATCCAAAAAGATGTAAATCATCACTTCCGCAGACCACTTTTATTGCGTCCATCCGTCTAGATAAACTCAACAGGTCTGGGAGGAAACGTGAAGCACAATAGGAGAAAAGTTATTGCTGGGATGATGAATTGGACAATAAAATCCTTCATCCTAGCTATTGCCCACTGAGAGGGAAATGTAGTAATATGTTCACACATAGAGTTAATAGAGCTGAAGTAGTCTAAGTTTTTTTTTATGTGCAACACAGAGCAAGGAATTCAACCCATTTTGTAAATATTTTTCCACAGGCATTAATAAATATGAGGACACTGATATTAATTTAGAGGTAAGACTTCGCATTCTAGAGACCATGGGCCAAATCCTGTAGTCTCTACTCAAGGACAGAGGCTACCCTTGGATGTCTCAAGAACCGAGTCTACCCTTGTGCAGCTCTCATGGTCTTCCAGGGGAGCCATGTACATACTTCTCAAGGCATAATTTGGCTCTTAGCTCTTAATCAAGGAAAACAGCAGTTGGCTTTAATGACAGTTTTTCATGATGTCAGAACTGAAGCCCAGATCCAAGGGTCTAGCCAAGCTGTGCTTGGTGCAGGACCTGGGGAGAGGTTTGGGGTGGAGGAAAGTGACTCTAAAAGCTACCTTTCCTCTCCACTGATCCTCAGCCTGACAATGGATGGAATCTTCCTGTGTGAAACTCAGAATAGCTTAAGGGTTCTTTTAAATTATGCCAGCTAGTGCAGTCCCCTGTGGTGATTAGGAATTGATGGAGAGCAGTGCACTCCAGTTCCACCCCAAACTCACCCAGGAATGAACCCTGCACCTGAGGGAGCTGGGTATGCTGTCTTTACACCCCAGTATTTCCCCCTGTATCCTGGGCTGCCCCATCAGAGCAGCTCTCCATCCCCCTTTGTATTAGTCTAGCAGTGCAAAGGAATAGAGCCAAGGGGCCAGGGTATACCCCTGAGTAAGCACTTAGCAGGATTTTGCCCATTTTTTTTATTACTGTACTACAGAAAGCACAGAACATATAACGTTATAAAGTTCCTTCTAGGCAGGAGCTATGTAGGGGGTCAGAATAATGTGTACATCTTTTAAATAGTCTCTCATGTAAATTTCTCATAGAAATGACCTTCATATATTGTCTTGTACAGATCAATAAGATTTACTATATATTGTGAAATCTAAGCAAAACCTTGATATTATTGGCTGCTCCTGTATAGAAAGTTCTTTACCCACTGTTGTCTGACAAAATATGCTAAATGCCACACAGCAGAACTAGTGATGGAGCTACCACCTTTATATTTTATGATCATACATGACTCCTTAGACTATATATCAGGAGCATGAAATTGATTTCAGTGAACACAGACGGATGTATTTAATGTCAGGGGTGAATGTTACCCCTTCCCTCCTGGGTAGTTTCTTTTCCCCCTCAGTACTGTGCTATCTTTTACAATGCACTGTACTCAAATACTAATCGCAGAATACCTAGAGCAAGCATGTTACTGATGAAATGAGAGAGCTAGCAAACATATGTAGTTCTTGAGCTTCAAGGGGAATGAAGTCTTTAAAAATAATGAAAGATCATTCTGGGTAAGCAAACTCCTCTGCTCCTTTGAGAACAGTGTGGAGTTTTAACAGAGGAACAAGTCAGTTTATATGCTGCCCTGACTTAGCAATAATCAGGAAGCCCTAAAGCACAAACTCATTTATCTTACTCACGCTGTAGAAATCCTGGGTTTGCCTTGAAGGGAACAGCAAAAACGCTTCATCCCACACCACAGCAGGGAACTATTTTTCCTTTTTAACTGGTGCAAAGAGAGAGTGTACCAAAGACCATGACTTTCTAAGCAGCATGAATTTCAGCAGGATTTGAGGTGCCTAACTCCCTTAAGCTTCTTGGAAAATTCCAGCCAAAATGTAGCTAGTATTTTCAGAATATGAGTCAATATACCTCACTGACCACTTAGAAGCTATGCCTTGTGACCAGTCAAAACCAGTCCAACTTGACAGGCGAAAAAGGTCATGTGAAAATTCTCTCCGAATTCTCAGGCATTCAGATGGACATCTCAGACATTGTCACTGATCAATTTCCAGATTTCAGAAACTTACCTCCGATTGGTCCAAACTCCAAAAATAGACCTATTTTGATTTTTAAAAACATCCATGTGAATGATCCACTCAGGTCTACTCACAAAATAGCATGCCTGAGTCTGCTCACTCCTAAACTGTGCATGGATATCAAGGGTGTAACATGGCTGTTAATGAGACCACAGTCAGGTCCGATTCTCCCAGTATTACAGCAAGAGAACTGAGAGTCAGGTGACTAAATGCCTCTGAGGATCTGGGCCTGAGTGCATCAGTGTCAAACTATCTGATCCCGTGCAGAGTTGCTAGTAGACCTAGGTGTCCCTTCCTTGCATTAAGAGCTTGCAAGCACTGTGGTTGCCTCCTGCTTGGGTGTTTTGATGAGGGCTCCCAGTGCCTTCCCCTGGGTCTGGGAATACTCACACAGCAAAAGCTATAACTTGACTTCATTATTTGGCGAAACAGTTTTTTTGTATCTCATATAACTGGAGACAATACAAACAAAGTAGGGACCCACACACACACAGTGTTAGGAGACCTGATGCATTCAGGTTTTCCATGGAGGCTATTATTAGCAGGAATCAGAATGTTGGAACTCATGGCTGGTAAGTTGTATTCATAACTGAGATATTCAAGCTGTGTCAACTGGAGTAAAGTTACATGGGGATATTTTTACTTCTTAGTGGATAGGCATCTGCTGCTCCACTGAGAAAGCACATAATCAACTGTTGTCTGGGTCCCCTTATTTACTTCCTACTGCAAAGATGCTACACTAGTTTTGAATAAGTAAATTATTATTACACACTTAAGTATCGGACATACTGCCTTTGTATGGCAACTAATATATTGACTGGAGAGAAGATGAAAAGAAGTCCTCATTTTAAAATGCAGGCATGTTGCTTGTCTGCTTTTTATTGCCTGCATCTCAGAAGCATGGATTCATATGGTGTGGTGCACAGAACAAAACTTTGACTGTGAAGATCAGTGGCTTGGCCCATGAGTGATTTTGACCCTAATATGGCATGGGGTTTTTCCTAAGATGGGATACACATTGCTAGTTGGTTCACATCCGGTACTATGTGAAAATACCTCATTACTTGAAGAAGACTACAGGTACTCATTTGTTACTTGCTACAGGATGATGGTAGTTCACATGAATTAATTTTCACTCATAAAAGAGGACCCAAAATCACCACTTGTCAATCATGACTATTCCTAAACTCATGAAAATAAACAGATTATCCACTCCACTACGCTCATGTATTATTGAATTTCCACTATATACAACGTGGCTATCAGGGTCTTCATCTCCATATACAAAATATAAAATCACATATATTGAATCAACAACAATATATTTATCCAACATCCACTTTTTTTTATTCAGATTGAAGCATTTTGATCAACCCCAAACATTATTTTTCTAGAATGTTGTGAAAAATCTCAAAAATGTTTGATTTTGTTCTGATTTGGAATGAAAATAAATTTTGAAATGTCAGAATTTTCTATGGAAAAGCAATTCTGAGTTTCATCCAGTTCTAACCTCTATTGAGGGCCTATAAGATTAAGTATTGAAGCACATACAGGATGCAAAATTGTGACCAGTTGTGAGTCAGGTATGAAAAGCCAGGGAAAGAAAAAGTTCAGGATGTATTTACTCTCACTAAACAGGAAAGAGAAATGTTTTCCCTTTCAGAATCAGAAGCAGAAATGAACTTGGTCCCAAAGCTAAATAAATGGATGAATGCACCAATACATAGGATGATAATACCATTTGTGTCAGCCTGCCACAGTGAAAAACTACCGTTTTCTACTATTCCTGTGTAATGCAGTATTTGTCATGTACATGTAATGTTTTGGTGCCATCTTCCTGGTGAACATTGAGTTTTTCCTATACTTCATTGTGACTTTGAGATAAATGCCTAAAAGATCCTTTTTGCCTGTAACTGATATCTGAATCCGGATGAAAATGGTTAATATAATTTCTTACTTAGATAGCACCGAAGATGTACATGACACTTTACAAAATAGTGAAAGATGCCCCAATGTTAAGACAAAAAGAAAAGGAGTACTTGTGACACCTTAGAGACTAACAAATTTATATGAGCATAAGCTTTCGTGAGCTACAGCTCACTTCGTTGCTGTAGCTCACGAAAGCTTATGCTCAAATAAATTTGTTAGTCTCTAAGGTGCCACAAGTCCTCCTTTTCTTTTTGCAAATACAGACTAACACGGCTGCTACTCTGAAACCTGTCAATGTTAAGACAAGATCAGGTTCTAGGGCTTGTCTACACAGTGTTGTAGTCTTCCCCAGAGGCGTGTAAATTTTAGTATGTACTAATGTGCACTAACTAGCCCTTGAGGACCCTGCTTGTGTGATCTAAGTGTTCCCTAGAACGCATTAATGTAGTCCCATTTCAGACAGTGCTATGTTAATGCACACTGTGTTCAAACAGTATTATGTTTGCGGGCCACACTATTGGGCACTAAAATGTACACCTCTCTGGTGTGGACTAAAACACATCTTTGACAAGCTGCTAGTGTTATTGTTGGACAGATTTTCAGCATCTGGTTTTGTACCTGGAAATTATTTCTTTGCAGACGCAAATTAGGTCACTTGAACATCTAAGCATCTGAGTGTCACCCCAAAATCAGGTACATAGATGAACAACTGGCCTAAACTGTGGGTGCAAATAATTCCAGGTGCAAACTGGTGTAAGTTACAGGCACAAAAATGGGGACTTGGTTAGAGTAACACTCAATGTTTGGCTCTTATGGTGAAAATTTGCTCCTGTTGTGGTTCTATCTTTTTGCACAAGGAATTACTTCAATTATAGTGTATGTTAATTTATCCTGGGAACACTGTTTATGTAAGGCTGGAGTGCAAATCCTTTTTCTGAAAGGGGTTTTATGGACATTGTATGCTTTTAAAAATTGTATGTACTGTTTTCTAATTTTACATTAATTTAAGGGCTGATCCAAAGCCCACTGAAGCCATCAAGTCCTCACTGATTATGGATGATGTCAGATTTATAAAATTGAAAATACAATGGGCAAGATCCTCAGCTGATGTAAATCAGCATCGCTTAAATGAAGTCAATGGAATGACACAGGTTTATACCATTGGATGATCTGGCCCAAGCTCTGCATAATCTCTCTTTTGAAAATAGCTCAGCATCCACTATCAAGGTCAAATTTTCAAGAGAGCTCAGCTCCTGTTTATATAACCAGTGCATGGCCAGTTTCTTCTAAAGAAATCTGGCCATAAGTGTCACGAGGAGAGCTGGTTGGGGCTGAGCACTATTGAGAATCTGGCTCTTATTTATAGATGCCTACATGGGAGCTGAGCTCTTGAAAATCTGGCCCCAGTTGTGCGTGCTAAGCATTTGAAAATCTGACCCCGTTTGTCTATGAAACAGGCACAGCACAGGTAGCAAAAGTGTACACTTGTCCCATGCTGCTGCTGCACCAATGTGCTTCAGTCCTGACATGGAGAGACCACCTCTAGGGTCAAACAGTAAATCAGCCAGCAAGCCTTCCAGTTATGATAATAAGCTTTTCTTAAATGTAGGAACCTGTCCACCTGGAACTGAACTGACACCAAGACAGACATCACACAGTAACAAATTTCAGCCACTGGGAACCTGCTCTGCATTGGAACTAGTGACTTAGGGAATATCAGCATGGCAATCACAGGGGTGATTGTAGCAGTGGAGACATACCTGGCTAGCTTTGATCTAGCTAGCTTGAATAACAATGGCAGTGAAGCTGTAGCAGCATGAGCTAGCTGCTTGAGTACTTACCCAGGTCCTGGGCAGGCTTGTATAGTCCATGCTGCCACCCAGGCTACCGTGACTTCACTGTAATTCCAGATAGCTAAATCCAAGCTAGTGCAGGTAAGAGAATAATAAGGGGGGATTTGATAGCTGCTTTCAACTACCTGAAAGGGGGTTCCAAAGAGGATGGATCTAGACTGTTCTCAGTGGTAGCAGATGACAGAACGAGGAATAATGGTATCAAGTTGCAGTGGGAGAGGTTTAGGTTGGATATTAGGAAAAACTTTTTCACTAGGAGGGTGGTGAAACACTGGAATGCGTTACCTAGGGACGTGGTGGAATCTCCTTCTTTAGAAGTTTTTAAGGTCAGGCTTTACAAAGCCCTGGCTGGGATGATTTAGTTGGGGATTGGCCCTGCTTTGAGCAGGGGATTGGACTAGATGACCTCCTGAGGTCCTTTCCAACCCTGATATTCTATGATTCTATGTCTACACATATCTCTATATGTGCTGCAGTCACACCTCTAGCTGCAGTGTAGACATACCCTTAGACATGAAAGGGTATTCATCCCCTGTATCAGCCAATGTTTCTGCCTTTTTACCCACCAAATTCCTTCTGAGTTTTGACTCCTTTTATAGAAGGTGTTTCGAGCGCTTATATTTTACACCATGAATCCATCATAGCTATCTAGTTTCTTACTTTTTAAAATATCTATTTTCCTCCCCCATTGTAGCTGATGCTAGATAATGCATTTCTTGTTGGAGACTTTTTAGCACTCAACAGAGTTACACAAATGGACTCAAACAATCTATACAAAATTCAAACAAACAGAAGTGTTGACATTACAAAAATCTTAAACCCAATTATTATTTTTGTTTCACAAAGTTGAGCTCAGTAAAAATCCTATGGGTTTAAAATGCAGAGATTATAATAATTATAACCATCTATGTAGCTCTTTTCATCAGTAGAGTTCATAGTGCTTTGTAAAGGAGGTAAGGATCATTGGCCCAGATCCTCCAAGGGTGTTAGATGCCTGAAGACCCTTGAGGATCTGGGCCATTATCCCTATTTTAAAAAAGGGGAAGCTGAAGCATGGAGCAGTGACATGTTTTGCTCAAGGTCATCCAGCAAGTCAGCAGCAGAACTGGGAATAGAGCCCAAGTTTCCTGAATTGCAGGCCCTATCCACTAGACCACACTGCCTCCTATAAGCACATCCTCATTCAATATATTGCAGTTTTTAAAAATCTCCCTAGTTACAACTGGCCAAATTTGAACTCCTTTACTCACATTGAACAGCATCTTATTAGTTTCAATGAGATTTCTTAAACACCAACTAATAAGCATGAGTCTGGGCATCAGAATCTTGCCCCAAATAATGGTTTTCCCTGCATCAATTAATGCCATCCATGTTTAACTAGAATTCCTCATTGACTTCGGTGGGAAGTTCTGCTTAAAAACTGATAGCATGTTATTATCCTCTTTTTCTAACAAATGCAATCAGAATATTTCTTGGACCCAGGTATAAAGTTCCCATATCATCTATTTGGAAAATTTAGAGGCATTCAATTAAAGTTTCATCTCTGGACTTGGAATTCCCAGATCATCATGCAATCTCCTGTAATGGCTGGAACAAGCTGTACCCTGCATAATGTTTTTGGACTTTGGCTGCAGTCTGATCATTCCAGACTGGCTCAATGAGAGATGGGAATGGCAGGAATCTGGTGAGAGGATATGTGCTCTCCACCAGACTTCTTGCTGGCATCTCTGCAGGGACATTGTTTCTGAATGTTTCATGAGGATAAACAGAGCTTAACTAATATTTTTCAATGATGTACAAGATAAGCAAAGAACATATTTAATGTGACAGCTATTTGCATATAGTAACTAGAATGCTGGTATCAAGGTGAGTCAAATAACAGCGAGAAGATTACACCTAGACCATACTTGGAAGAACAATGTGGGAATGGTGCAAGTAGCCTCTCCTTCATGCCCTTGCATGGCTTGGATCATAGATACATAAACCTGAGGATTGGAGGCAGGGCACTGTGAGTGATGGGACCTAGACTACAGAACCTGCTGCTTCTGGCAGTCTAGCAGAGCCCAATTGTTAACTTTAATAGCAAAGTGCAAGGGTCATATTTTTAACTGCACCTTTGCTGTCTTTTCTTACTTTTCCAGTTTCCCAATTACAAACTGATGTTTGTTTTCACCTTTGATGTGGCCAGGCACACTGTGGATTATTGACAAAAATAATTTTTAAATAAGTTTTAACTTTAAAATGAACAAACTCTTCATCTTTCATTTCAAATTCAAAAAACTTCATTTGCAGAATATAACTGCAATTCATGGAGCCCTGGAGATCAAAACTCAGAGGCTAAAATATGGCATCTCCAGCTCCGATGGCTACTTTACACCATAAATATTCACTGATGGGAAAAATAAAAAATTATAGTTAGAAAGAGGGCCCCATCAAAAACATGTGGCCAAACAGTTGCTAAAGAGAGGCAACGGCATTGGAATATCTTTTAACCGATGTTTTAATGTGTCCTGATTTAGCATGTCCATCTTGTTCTTTTTGTATTCTGCAGTCAGAATCTATCTTCAGAATGTGTGTTGTTAATTCAGTTTGTTTCTTTAATGTAGAAACATGGTAAAACTAGGGAAAATACTGCTTATCTGTTTTATTCTGAGTTACATTTGTGCCTAGCCATACCTTTAGACATATTACAAAATCAATTGCTTGCCTATCAAATAGATGGTCTTTATAGCATGCCTGGAAGGCTGATAAATCCAGACTGTTGAACTACGGGGGGAAGTAAATTTGAGAGCCAAAAACCTTTCATAGGCATTGCCCCTTCCCAATTAATACAAAGTGCCTCCACTGGAGCAGTATACACAAAGAACTTATTTGCCAAGCAAAAAAAGAATGTGAAATTAAATGCCAACAGTAGTGTAGCCAACTCTTGCAATTTTATTTCAAATATCTTGCTATTTGGTGTTCTTCTTAAGGTCCCAACTCCTGGAGTCATGTGAGAATCTCAGCTTTCATTCTAAAGACAAAATAAGTTTCTAGCCCTCCTGGTTGTAAAGAAGAGCTTGAAAACATGATTCCCCAAAGCCCCCAAACACAGAAGATAAATAAAAAGAACTATATATCTCTATATAAATGTTGAAAATCACTAGTCAAAGACACAGTTAAAGACATATAGGGCTTCATTCTTAGATCTGCCATGGCCCCTTTATGCCATAGCTGTACAGTTGACCTAACTGGCCAACTGAGGGCTCCTTTGGGATAGAGGAATCCCTGGTGGCACGGTGGTTGTATATGCAGCCCAGCAACAACTCAGCGTCCAGCCTAGGGGACATGGCAAAGGAAAGCAGTGTGCAGTACACAGTGGCTTCAATGTACCATCAGCTAGCCCCAGAATAACAGAAGAGCAAAGGCATTTTACGGCCACCTTTACAAACCCTTCTTCCCCTTGGGTCCTGCACCAAGTACAGCTCAGTATGACCCAAACACAGGACCCATATTTCCTGATTTCTCTTCCATCAACTTTTATTACTCAGGTTATTTACATGAAAACAGGATGGTTGTAGCTTAAGAGATGATACCTCTCTACTTGCTGTTCTTCCTCATTAATTGCCATTTTTCTGTGACATCACTTAGTGGTTGATCTGGGGATTATTATGATGACACAATGAGGAAGTTCTGTGCTCATTAGTTTCACAAGGGGAAGCTTTAAGAAAGGATTAGGCCTACTTAGTCATTTAAATAGTATTTTGGGGTCTTAATGGAAATGTTTTAATTTAAAAGGAGGATGCAAACGAGAAATACACAGTGTGTATAATTTACACAGCGTGTATGCATCTAAAAGTGTGTGTATGGTAGCATGTGTTGCGATAAACTGCATTTTGGCATTAATCTTCATCCATTTTATACTTCAGATTTGAAAAGTCCCCAAACTGCCAGGACCCTAGTCTAACTAGCTAACCAGAAGAGCTGGTTATGTGAACAATATTTCCTTGCTCCACAATCACACTCATTCCTCATAAATCCTAAAAGACAATGAAGGCATAATGAGCATAAATTAAAGTTATGTTAACTGACTCTTTTAGAAGGAGAAGCTGCATCTTAGTGCAGCTGATGAATTAGTGACCTTTCAGATCTCTCCATGGATTGCCAAGAGCGGTTAAAGTGACTGTTGTCCAGCTTTTTCTTTTACTTTAACTGTATCTGACAATAGTAAGAAACTATTAGATTTTCTTGCCAAGTGATGCATGGTAGATAAAGTAATCTGAAGGCTGATTGGAGTTGTAACCGGAGCTTTCATACTTTCTGTATGATTTGCAACTGTATTTGTAGCTTTTAGAAAGTGTTGCAATTATTGTTCCAGTCATGGTCTATAATCTAGATGGTGAGTCATGTAAATGCCTTTCCATTCTGTTTTGAAGTAGCATACGCTATAAAATGGAACAAAAATGAACTGGAGGCTAATAAATAGCCGTTTACATGGTGCTCCTCCATATGGCACTCCTGCCAAAGGAGGGTTCTTTATAGAGCTTTTAACACTTGGCAGAAAAGGCTAAAGAATTACTTTGCAAATAAGTCTGGTTGCCTTTTTTTAAAAAGGGTCTCCTGGATCTCTTCTAATGGGATACAGCCTGATACTTTTGACAGTATATGTGTAAATTCCACTTCATTTCTCTTTTGCAAGGCTTAGAGATCTGAAGATAGAAAGGGAGAGGCTGAACATACAGATTTTGTCAATGAAAGTCTGGGAAGCTTGTTATTTCCCCCCAAAATTCCTAGTGTATATTTTTATTTTATTTTTTTAACTTACCGTAACAAAAGGCATATAATCTTCTATTTTTTTAAGTGTTGGAATTTTAATACATTTTAAAAATGTGGCCCACTTCATTAAACAACTACCACCACCAACAAAAATGTACAGCTATTTGATAATTTTTCCCCCATGCATTTCAGAATATAGATCTGATTCACTGATGTAACAAGGAAAGTTAAAAATTGACACTAGTTGTTACCAGTGAGGTATCTGAGCATTGTACATCAAGAAACTCAGATGCGCATATATTGAATTGTCTATCACCATACACAGGGCTTTAGCTCTGTGCTACTTTTAAAAATTAATTATGATCACAAGTGGAAATATTGTAATGATTTGCACCTGGCTTATCAGTAACAAGAAGCTGAAGTACTTAGAAAACCGTTCGGATTTCCATAAAGACAACACATTTCTGCCTAATGTAAATCATTTCCTAAATGCCATTTTAAATAGATTTTAAGGACTTCCTCTCCACAGATACAACAGTAAACAAGGACAATGACCATTAGTCAAAAGAGAGTAAAGAAGGAAAACAGTGAGAGTCTAATTCTTGGACAGGTTCCATGCTAGAGGAAATCCACCAAAGGTAGTGGAATCACGCCAGTGTTAAAAGGTGTAATAATTGAGTGGATAAATCAGGCCTACAATGTTTTTATAACATTCTTTCATTTTTGTTTTAATTTTGACTCAGTTATCAACTTGTAAAAGTATAAGGGTACCATTCCTCTGGGCTTAGAGGCCTGCCACTGTCTGATTAGTCCCACCACCTGCACCTGAGAAACAGCTGGAACTTAATTAGTGATCTTTATTAAAAAGGGCAACAAGAAGTAGAAAAGGGGCCTGCAACATCCTGCCAAAAGCTCAGAGGCTATGGAGCCTGCTCCCAATGGACTGCTACTGGAGCTACTGCAGAGAGGAATTGCTGCAGAAACTGAATGAAGAAAGAAGAGAGACTGTGTGAAGTCCTTTATTACTGAGGCTTTGAGTTAAGAACCAGGACATTTTGGTTACTGAAGTTACTGGCAGGAGGGACAGACTTGGGAAAGGGGCTACTGGACCTGCACAGACTTTGAGGGAAAAGTGTGCAAGGTTTTGACTTATTGCTTGATTGTTAAAAATGGCCAAAATAAAACAGTTATCCATGCTGGAAACTGCTTCTCTGGATTCCTTGAGAAAGCTCAAACAGAATAACCCAGGGAGTGAGCCGGCTCAGTGAGAGCAAAACCTGCTCCTGTAGGAGGAGGGTGCTATAAGATAGTAGTGTAAAAGGAGTGGGGCCTCTTTGGGTTTCTCTTTTTTTAAATTTTTTAATTTTTTTTTAAGTTCTCTTGTACCTGAATTTTGGGGAGGTTGAGATGCTTATACCCTGTTTTACCTTTTATTTTCCAATATTCTAATTTTTTTTATTCAGCATAGCCAGTCTTAAAAACAAACACCTTCCGAGTGTCTATTTATTAATATTAGCACTGAGGAATCTACACAACCTGCTCCAAATGAATGGTCTGACATTGCACAGAACCACCAGAAAGATGGCTGTGACAAGGGGCAGAGGTGCTAGGCAGGGTTCCTGACTGAGGGCAATCAGAAACTATGGGCATAGAATACTCTTGGGGGCAGGGGAGAGAAGCATCTAGTAAGGTGGCTTTATGCCATCTTTGAGTCCTCTGGATTCTGGACTTCTGTGGTCCTAAAATGGGCACCTGCCTAAGTTGGAGCAACCAAGTTAGAGCAAGAGAAGAGGTTCTAATCTAAGGCAGTCTTTTCAGGGCTGCTTGTGGGCTGTGCAGCAGTCCAATATCCCAGTAATATCTGGTTTCTGGACACATCTCCTCCCACCTTTTCTTGTTCCTCCCTGGCACTCTCCTTATACTGTCATTTGCATTGAGGAGCAGCAAAAGGCCCAAATGACATTGCTCCTGCACTGGGAAAATTTTTCCCTAGCTCTTTGTTTTTCTAACAGCCTCTATATGCCACCACCACAGCAGCATACAGGGAAAGAGAGTTGGGGGGTGGGATGGGGTGTAAGAATCAGTCTCTAAATGCTTACGCTAGGAAACCATGTAAATATACCGTAGTTCACTGATAGACAGAGAAGTAACCTCTCTGTTTAGGAAGGAACCGACTAAGCTATTAGTCTGAGTAAAATTGCTGTCCTTGATTAGAAGGGAATAATGTTAGTTGTAGTTCATAGAGGAGGACCTTTTGGCTTCTCTGTTTTAAATTAAAACTTTTAAACTCAAACTCCTGAAAATACACGAGAGAGAAAATCCCTCTGTGAATGACACCTACTGTTGAAACTTAATGGCTAACTCTCCCATTTGACATGGAGTTTAAAAATTAAAATAAAATCTCTCTTATATCTCATTGGTATCCAACGATATAACTTTGTTGGGTTTTATGCTAGCCTTTGACTTTCATAATTATATTCCTTAATATTCTGTTACATTGATCTGTACTGCTTTATGTTAGGGAACAGTAATACCTAATGCAATACAATAAAGATGGCATTACATAAAATCTCCCCACTGTATTTTCCACCGAATGCATCCGATGAAGTGAGCTGTAGCTCACGAAAGCTTATGCTCTAATAAATTTGTTAGTCTCTAAGGTGCCACAAGTACTCCTTTTCTTTTTGCAAATACAGACTAACAGGGCTACTACTCTGAAACCTGTTATTACATATACTGATAAGTTTCAGCAAACAGCAAAGCAAACATTTGAGGATGTTGTTTGGGCCAGGCAACAGGCCCCTGACTTTTCAGCCTGACGATGAGTGACTTACTTGAAAATAAATTCTCTTGAATACAGTAGTAACAGAAAACACAGTTAGAAAAATTGGACCTTTCTACTTTAGATTTCCCCCCTCACTGTTCCCATGTACCTGACTGCTCCGCTGCTATTTTTTTCTTTTGTGGATGTTGCAGCAGGAGTGGCAGCTTGGGCTAGCCACGCAAGTTCAAGCCTGCCTCATCCACTGCATCCAAGCCCATGCTGCAACAACCACCCCACTGTTTGTAGTGTGCTAGCTCAAGCAGAGCTAGTGTGGGTGTCTATCCAAGCTGGGAGGCATGCCAGTGTAGACCCAGAGGGTCCCCTTGCAGTGGAATGAATTTGGTTGCACGTTACAAGGACAGGATTTGGGTAGACTTGCAAACTTCCAGTGCACTGAGTGGTGCAGGGTATAGCCCCACAAGAGGCAGGAGAGAATCAGGCTCCAGGGTAGAGTTGAGACCAAAGGACCTGCCAGTGCATAGGTCCTTCAGTTGCTTGCCCTCAGCAGGGGCATGTAAGAAACATACCGAGCCACTTCAGCCAATAGACTGATGCAGTCCTCACAGAATGGCTCTGCAACGGCCGTATAGCTATGAAAGAGGGTAATCCCTCCTTTCACCCCTCCCATGCCTGTTGCCTAACCTAGTTCAGCTACTGTTCAGACTAAACCAAAAGGCATGTAGCAAGTCCCTGGCAGAACTATGTAGGGAACTGATTTACATCTTCTTGCATTAGCCGAAGAAAATTAATGAGAATGTCCATTAAAAGAATAAAAGAAAATGGTGCATTTAAAAAACAAGAAAACAAATTTTCCATATTTTCAATGGAAGATCCCAGCACGCTTCGAACTAAATTTTGTTTATTTAGTATTCAGGGCCATGGGGATTTGAGAACACGGATTGTATCTTCCTGGTGAGAGAATTACTATGAAATGGTGGACATCCATGTGAATTCAGTTTTGTTTTACCCATAGATAATCTCTACTGAGGGCACATTATGAATGGTTCAGACAGCCTGATAAATAGCAAAAAAAGTTATAACAACAGGAGTCATATTAACTCCCTCCAACTATAAGACAGTGATACTTCAGAAAGTGGTGAATCAGAGGTTACAAGTGACTTGGGAAGGTCAAACTGTCAGTCAAAACACAGACTCCAGCAACCAAGCAGAAGATCTGGACTATACAACAACACAGCCGAAAGTCACTAGCACTCAGTTTGATACATGATCAGATGTTTGACTTATATAAGAAGCACAAATTTTACAGAAGTCATAAAATTATTTAGTTTGGTCAAGCTTGTGAGAAATTAAGGAAGGACTTAGCTAAAACAGATGATTGGGAAACACTATGGTAGCTGGATTTTAATTTTCAAAATGCAGCATGCTAGGAGCAATTTTAATTATATATACACATTAATGAGCTCTAAATTAACTGCAGTATTCATGAAAATTATCTAGGTGTCACTGTGCATGGCCCTATGAACATTTTTCTCAATGTCTAATGGGTCTTTAAAAAAATAAAAAAGATATTGGATTGTGTTAAAGGGGTGAAAAATAACACTGAAGTATTATAATCCGAGTTATAGAGTTTAAAGAAAGAAAGGCCCACCGGATTATCTAGTCTGGCCTCCTATATATAATAGGCCACCACCACCATCCAGCATCTGCACACTAAACCCAACAAAGTATTACAGCCCATGAGAGACCAGACTATTATATGGCACAAGCAGAGAATCAGAGAGACAGAGCTGTACCAGTGCCTAAGACCCCCACAATAGCAGGGAAATGACTAAATGAGAGAGCTAGATAATCCTGGCAAGTGCCCTGCACCCACATGCTGCAGAGAAAGGCAAACAGCACCCTCCTACACCTCTTCCAAGGTCACTGCCAATCTGATCTGAGGAAAAATTCCTTCTTGACTCCACATATGGTGATCAGTTAGACCCTGTATGTGATCAAGAACCAGCCAGCCAAGGACCTGAGAGAGAGAATGTTCTTTGCTACCTCAGAGTCTGCCCTGCATTGTCCAATGTCCTATTTCCAGCCAGGGCCATCCTTCCTGCTTCACAGGAAGGAGATAATACCCCCTCTCAGAATACAGCGGAAGGGAGAGTCCCTTCCTGACCCCTGCAGGTGGCCAGCTGAAACCTTGAAGTCTGGGCATTTAGGAGCATAGATGCAAATTGGAAGTTAAGATCCAGGGCTGTTGAGCCATCTCCCCTATTATCACAAGGAACCCCATCATAGCATCATACTCATAAATTTATCCAGTTCTCTCAAAACTAATTAAGCTATTCCCCACCCCACCCCCTCCACTCCCAACTCCTAGCTGTACCAGATCCTCACTTCTCTGATGGCTAGAAAAACTTTCTTCAAATTTCCAGTCGGGATTTGTTTATATCCTTTTGTTCTTGTGCCAACATTGTCCATTAGCTTAAATTGCTCTTTACCCTACCTGGTGTTTACCTCCCTAATATCTTGATAAAGAGCAATCATATCCCATCAACCTAAGCAAGCTGAGCTCTTCCGGTATCCTCTCATAATATAGGCCTTTACAGTGGGGTGGATGAGCCCTGCACTGGTGTACAGCTCTGGGCTCAGAAGACCCTGCCCAGCCATACTTGAGGAGCACGCACACATTAGAGGCAGGGGCTCAAAAGGGAGCAGTTCAGCTCAGTCTGGGTTGGTGGAGCAGAGAAGCAATCGAGCTCTGCAAACTCCTGCAGAGCAGCTGCTGGGGCTCTATGCAGCTGAGACCAGGCCCACTGCCAAGTTGCCACAGGTCCTTCACTCCATGGGGGCTGGGAATGACTGGCCACAGCTGAAGGAGGAAGACCCTCCTGAGCACGATCAGAGAGAACTGAGTCCAAAAAACTGACTAGCGGCACTGACGGAGGAGCCGAAAATGGGGTAGGAAGTGGCCCAAGGGACAAGCATAAGGCCACCTGCTCCTAAGCCAAATATTTGAGCTATTAATCACAAGGTGCTGGGCTGAAACCCAATGGTGCAGGAAGGACCTAGGTCCCCTTATCCCCAGCCACTGACTCTCACCACTGGGTACTATGGCCATTGACTCTTGCCACTGGGTGGAGCTGCCAACTTCAGACTTCAGCCCCCCAACAGCTCTCCAGTTCCCTGATCATCCTAGTAGTTCTTTCCTGCACCTGTTTATTTACATTCCTCTTTCTTGCACATGGGTGACCAGCACTGCACATGGGTGACCAGCACTGTATTCTAAATGTGGTCCTACCAGTGCCTTGCACATTGGCATTAATACTTCTCTATCTTTACTGGAAATGCCTCACCTAATACATCCTAGGTTCCCATTTGTCTTTTTTCACAGCCACTTCACATTAGTGGTGCACAGTCTTCCTATGATCGACCCACACACCCATGTCTCTCTCCTCCTCTGTCTCTTCCAACTGATGAGCACCAAGCTTGTAGCAGAAATTCTTATTGTTAGTAAGTGCATGACCTTGCACTTTGTGCTATTGAATTTCGTCCCATTTCTATCACTCCCATCTTCAAGGTCATCCAGATCTTCCTGTATACTATTCCAATCCTCTTCTGTATTAACTGTCTCCCATCTTTATATCATCAGCAAATTTAATTAGCACACTTAGTTTTTGTGCCAAGGTCATTAATAAAAATATTAAATAAGATTGGTCCCAAGACCGATCCTTGAGGAACTCCACTAGTAACCTCCCTCCATTCTGATAATTCACCTTTCAGCACAACAATTTGCCTTCTCCCCCTTAGCCATTCCTTATTCACTGTACAATGCTTGTACTGGTACCCATCTTCCCTAATTTAACTAATAATTTCCTATGTGGTACCATGTCAAATGCTTTACTGAAGTCCAAGTATATTAGATCTACTGCACTTCCTTATCCAAAAAAATCAGTTATTTTCTCAAAGAAGGAAATCAGATTAGTCTGGCAAGATCTATCTTTGGTAAACCCATATTGCATTAAAATCCCCTTTACCACTTTCCTCTATGAACTTAATTATTCTTTCCTTCATGATTTGTTCTAAAGCCTTGCATACTACTGAGGCAAAACTAATGGGTCTGTAGTTACCCAGATCACTTTCCCCCCTCTCTTAAATATAGGTATGACTTAACTATTCTCCAGTTATATGGTAAAACCCCTGAATTCCTTGCTACTGCACTAGCACTCTCACATGCCAATTCTTTCAGTATTCTAGGATGGAAATGATCTGGTCCCTCTGATTTGAGCACATTAAGCTCTTTAAATTATTCTTTCACATCAGATGTGGTAGCTTCCATTTCTAGGTTTCAGAGTAGCAGCTGTGTTAGTCTGTACCCGTAAAAAGAAAAGGAGTACTTGTGGCACCTTAGAGCCTAACATATTTATTAGAGCATAAGCTTTCGTGAGCTACAGCTCACTTCATCGGATGCATCCGTTGAAATGAGCTATAGCTCATGAAAGCTTATGCTCTAATAAATGTGTTAGTCTCTAAGGTGCCACAAGTACTCCTTTTCTTCCATTTCTAGACACTCATTTCCATCAGCCGTACTGCCTTCATGCACGTTCCATATTTTCATCCCTATTGAAAATTGAGGCAAAGTATTCATTTAATTTTTGGACCATACCTAGATTATCTTTAATCTACTTCCCATCCACATTATATAGTGGCCCAACCTCATCCTTCCTCATTCTTTTTTTTATATAACTAAAATACCTCCTTATTTTAATTTCCTTGACAAGAGCTAATTCAACTTGACTCTTAGCAGTTCTCACTTTATTCCTCTATTATCTGACCTCCATGATTTAGCTTTCTTTGCTAATCAGCCCCTTTATCCATTCCTTGTAGGTTCTCTACTTACTCCTAATAACTTTTTTGAGGTGATTATTCATCCAGCTGTGCCTGTAGCCTTTCCCTACAAGTTGTTTCCCCTTGCTTGGGATGCAAATTTCAGTCAAGTTTATCAGCTGAGAAGAATATTTTCTGTGAATGCCTCCCAATGGTTGAGTATCCCAAAACCTTCCTCATAGTACCAATCTTTGAGCCATCTTATGATCTTCATAAACTTGTCACACCTTCACACCCACCCTTCTCTAGGGACTGTAAGTATTCCACTGAAATAACATTATATGAACTGATTGTGTAGCCTCATGCTGAATAATTATGTTCTGGTCGCCCCACCTCAGAAAGAATGTGTCAGGGAGAAAAAGGGGTGAGGGTCCAGAGAAGGACAACAAAAAATATTAAAGGCACGGAAGGATTTCCAGATGAGAAGTGGAAAAAGATTAGCATTTAGAGAGGAGACAAATCAGAGGTGATGTGGAAGAGGTCAATAAAATAAAGTAGGGAAAGTATAGCAAGAGGTTCTATTTACCTTTTCTAGAACAAGGGGAGTCCCAATGAAATTAAAAGAAAACAAAGATATATCTTTTAAAAGGAAATAATTTTTATACTATGCAAAATTAACTCGTGGAACGCTTTGCCACATGAAACTAAACCCAAAGGTGTAATCCATATTTATATTAGATAGTATACAAATGTACAAGGGCTATAAACCCTTATGCTTAGGGGGACAACCATAACTACTAACTTCTTGAGGTTAGGAAGAACCTTCCCATATTGCAAATACATTCTATAATTGTCCAGTGTGGGTTTCCTGCACCTTTCCTTGAAGCCTCTGGCCTTCAGCCCCTTCCTTCCTATTTCTGGACTAGATGGCCCATTGATATGATTCAGTGTGATAATTCCTATGATTGCAACAATAATGCTTAACAAATAACAATATGCCGCTTCACATAATTTCGTGCCTATTACAATTTTACTTATTAAGATGATTAAACACTCAATTTATAGTATAACAATTCTGCAAGTGAATATAAGATCACATGAGCTATGAATTAGTTCCTTAAAACCAGTGAGTATTAAAGTGACCTACTGTGTTGGGGCACTTGAATGAAAAGGTGACTTACTAAGCTTTTCACAAAGGCAGCAAAAGAAGTTCATAAGGCCGAAATGGATATGTGGTCAGGCAAACTCATATATTTACCCAACTGCTGGAGTTAAACTTAATGCTGATAGATAGGCTCAGTGGATGAACCATGTAAATGTGGATTAATGGTTTTAAAACAAGGAACCTAGAGATTCAGGAAGGTAGTCAAAATATGTAATTTAACCATGAAGAATATTTATTTTTAATGATGTGATCTGTGGGAAGGAGAGAGACATTGCTTGTCTGAGAGTTCATGTTCAGTGGGAGGCAGTGGCATGTCATGTGCATGTTCTTGAACGTGACAATATGCCATCCACATATTTCACGGATAAGACTCCAAGTGCAAGACACTCCAGGGCAAATAATGGACAACTTCCAACAGTCTGCCCTTTCCAAGAACATACACTTTATGATTGAGAAACCTGCTTTTCACTTGCTGCACCCCATATGTTATAAGCTATCTGAAGGATTGCATTTCTGGTTACTCTTCAAATATCCAACCAACACAAAACACTAGTTCCTCTTGGTCTCATTTAGGGTCTGATCCAACTCCCATTGAAGGACTCTCATTGATTTAATGGGGGGTGTGTGTTGAATTGGATCCTTATTTGCATGAAATTCACCCTTCTGCAGACAGACAGCTCAAGACATGCACTACTTAAACCCTCAGAACAAAAGTAGGGATTAACTAGTGCATAGGTTTTGTGACAGTCCCTCTGCACAGAGGTGAATTTCCCTTATTGACTAGAGCTAGGGGGAAATTTGGCAATTCAGGAAGACATTCCAGGGGAGGAAGAATTGTCTGTTTGTGTGGTTGAAAAGCATAGGATTAGTAGGTGGAAGAATGGTGAAACTGGCCTGAGCTTTGACAATGTAGTGAAAAATCAGATTCAGGTTTGCTGCACACATTTCACTCCATTTTATTATTGACGTCCTGAGGGCCTAATCTTACCCCCGTGTCCCTGTGCGGAGATTTTGCTTCCCTCCCTGTCCCACCACTCCACAAATCTCAGTGAATGACTTACAGCCTTTGGGAATCCCATTGACTTCAACAGGATTGTGTGAGGTGTAAATCAGCACTGCCTTTGGCCCTGTTTCTTAAATAGCAGGGATTGGAGTGGCAACCATGTAGCTGCTGGATGTAGACAAATATTCACATTGTACTCTCTCATTAAGGAACAAATCCAGAAGAGATTTGTGTGCGCAGTTGGTATGTTTTAACAGAGCTTAAAAAAAAAATCTGACCAGTTTTTAAGACTTTTCCTCTCCCCATGGAATGGAGATGTTTTCATAGTTCTAAGCCGCTTTCAGACATTGTTATTCATGCTGCTGAAAGCTAAGGTTACACAGATGAACTGTCAAAACCAAAGCACTTCCACAGCACACAAGCTGGGAACAGTGAAAAGTTTTGTTTTGTTTTTTAAACGGAAAACACTAGTTTTCATGTGACTGTTGCTTTTATTTAACGGAAATTAAGTCACTGAATAGTTCTAACAACCAACAAAAATGATTATGTACAATTGATTTGTTTCACAGGCTCCATTAAATGGTTTCAATGGAGACATAAATGGCCATTTGAGGCATAATTCTGCCTGAATAAACTTCATAGCACAAATTTTTAAAACATTGTGGCTAATTCTTTGGCAATATAAGAAAGTACTATTACTAATCTTGCATACTACACAACTGCTAGATTTATCCATTGGCCAAGTAACCCATCTTTGTTTATTTCCCTCTGGGAAGTTCCTGAGCATGGTTAGCCAATAACTGTTTTTTTTTATTAACCAGAGATGAACACTGAATCTTTCTCTCTCCAGTTTTTCTTAGAGGATTTTACATCCCTGTAAAGTAGTAGCCCAGACAAATAAACTAGCTGTGCTCCATGGATCAAACTCATACTTGCCCAAGACACTCCACAACACCGACCCTAACGTAGGGGTTACATGAGGGCACAGCTGTCTGGGCAGTTGCACAGGGGTGCATGTGCACAACAGAAATGTCTTCTGCAGGCCTGTTGCAGCAGGTCTATTTCAGGGCGAGCCAGGGTAGTCCAGACACAGGGCAGAAGAGGGGCCATGTGAACTGTGTTTATGCACATCCATTGCCTTACGTAACCAACACAAGAGAGCTGCAGATGCTACTCCATCCTGGAGAAATAAAAGCCCCAACCGGGGAGAGAGCTGGTTTGTGCAGTAGCCCCATACCCTAGTGCTGGATTGAGGTGGTGAATTCATATCAAGCCATAGACTCTCTGTACTCAGGCGCTATGCGGGTGGTGCATTTCACCCTCTGTACCCAATTTTGTTCAAGAAAACTTTTTTTGTTCAAGATCTGTTTCTGAGAACAGAAGCCTTTCTGCAAACTTATCTAATTCCTACTTTTACTTTCCAAAATTGTCCTTATTAGAACAAACAAACCTGCAGCTGATTACAGTAAGAGCACAAAGCACTACAATAACCTATCTATTCTGCAGTGTCTGGGGCTGTTACAGCAGTCTTCAAATAAGAGTTGTTTGAACAATGTTTATTGAGGTTGCAGGCAGCACTAATGATTGATTGAGATTTGGTTCACTACTACTCTGTCCCAGATTCTCGCTAGACCTAGCTCTGCTTTGAATTCATAACCCTGCCATTTGAGTAATTTTGACTTAGCACCAATGCACTTGAGTCCTTTTGTTGTGTATTTATGCTCACCCCAGCTCCTCCATATCATACCTTTCCTCACCCTCACAAAGCATGTTACTATTACTAATAAAAAATAATGGTGCTCGTCCCTATATTTTGGGGATAAGTTACATTCCAATCTGGAACATGGATATCCCAGAGCATAGCTGGATGCGCTGACTGCACAGTTGATCTGTCTACCACCAGGAGGGGCTATCATTGATTAAGTTTTATACAATTGGACTGAGATTTGCAAAGGGGCCCATGGGAGTTAGGTGCTCAATTCCCATTAAATTACAATATAAGTTGTGTACCTAACTTCCTTAAGCCCCTTTGAAAATACTAGCCCTGATGGCAAGAGTTTCCCGTATCTGGCCATCATTTCTGTTGCTGCACATACCAGACATGATCAGTAGAAGGATTTTCCATGGGACAACAGATAAGTACATTCCACTCTTTTTTCCATGCATTATGTGCATTGGCTTTCCCTGGACAGCCTTATGGGATGACTGGGTCTGCATGCTGTTGTTGGTTTCTCTTCGGTCAAGGAGTTTGAGGCGCGAGTGGTGTTCTCATCCATCCTCCCTGTGGAAGGAAAAGGCCTGGGTAGAGACTGTCAAATCATGGAAGTCAACGAATGGCTACGCAGGTGGTGTCGGATTCTTTGACCATGGGATGGTGTTCCAAGAAGGAGGAGTGCTAGGCAGAGACAGGCTCCACCTAACGAAGAGAGGGAAGAGCATCTTCACAGGCAGGCTGCCTAACCTAATGAGAAGGGCTTTAAACTAGGTTCACCGGGGGAAGGAGACCAAAGCCCTGAGGTAAGTGGGGATGTGGGATACCGGGAGGAAGCACGAGCAAGACAGCGTGAAAGGGGAGGGCTCCTGCCTCATACTAAGAAAGCAGGACAAACAGCAAGTTATCTCAAGTGCCAACACACAAATGCAAGAAGCCTGGGAAACAAGCAGGGAGAACTGGAAGTCCTGGCACAGTCAAGGAATTATGATGTGATTAGAATAACAGAGACTTGGTGGGATAACCCACATGACTGGAGTACTGTCATGGATGGATATAAACTGTTCAGAAAGGACAGGCAGGGCAGAAAAGGTGGGGGAGTTGCATTGTATGTCAGAGAGCAGTATGACTGCTCAGAGCTCCGGTATGAAACTGCAGAAAAACCTGAGTGTCTCTGGATTAAGTTTAGAAGCGTGAGCAACAAGGGTGATGTCGTGGTGGGGGTCTGCTATAGACCACCGGACCAGGGGGATAAGGTGGATGAGGCTTTCTTCCGGCAACTAACGGAAGTTACTAGATCGCAGGCCCTGGTTCTCATGGGAGACTTTAATCACCCTGATATCTGCTGGGAGAGCAATATAGCAGTGCACAGACAATCCAGAAAGTTTTTGGAAAGGGTAGGGGACAATTTCCTGGTGCAAGTGCTGGAGGAACCAACTAGGGGCAGAGCTTTTTTTGACCTGCTGCTCACAAACCAGGAAGAATTAGTAGGGGAAGCAAAAGTGGATGGGAACCTGGGAGACAGTGACCATGAGATGGTCGAGTTCAGGATCCTGACACAGGGAAGAAAGGAAAGCAGCAGAATACGGACCCTGGACTTCAGAAAAGTAGACTTTGTCAATCTCAGGGAACTGATGGGCAGGATCCCCTGGGAGAATAACATGAGGGGGAAAGGAGTCCAGGAGAGCTGGCTGTATTTTAAAGAATCCTTATTGAGGTTACAGGGACAAACCATCCTGATGTGTAGAAAGAATAGTAAATATGACGACCAGCTTGGCTTAACAGTGAAATCCTTGCTGATCTTAAACACAAAAAAGAAGCTTACAAGAAGTGGAAGATTGGACAAATGACCAGGGAAGAGTATAAAAATATTGCTCGGGCATGCAGGAGTGAAATCAGGAAGGCCAAATCACAGCTGGAGTTGCAGCTAGCAAGAGACGTTAAGAGTAACAAGAAGGGTTTCTTCAGGTATGTTAGCAACAAGAAGAAAGTTAAGGAAAGTGTGGGCCCCTTACTGAATGAGGGAGGCAACCTAGTAACAGAGGATGTGGAAAAAGCTAATATACTCAGTGCTTTTTTTACCTCTGTCTTCACGAACAAGGTCAGCTCCCAGCCTGCTGCACTGGACAGCACAGCATGGGGAGGAGGTGACCAGCCCTCTGTGAAGAAAGAAGTTGTTCGGGACTATTTAGAAAAGCTGGACGAGCACAAGTCCATGGAGCTGGATGCGCTGCATCCGAGAGTACTAAAGGAGTTGGCAAATGTGATTGCAGAGCCATTGGCCATTATCTTTGAAAACTCCTGGTGATTGGGGGAGGTCCCGGATGACTGGAAAAAGGCTAATGTAGTGCCCATCTTTAAAAAAGAGAAGGAGGAGGATCCTGGAAACTACAGGCCAGTCAACCTCACCTCAATCCCTGGAAAAATCATGGAGCAGGTCCTCCAGGAATCAGTTCTGAAGCACTTAGAGGAGAGGAAAGTGATCAGGAACAGTCAGCATGGATTCACCAAGGGCAGGTCATGCCTGACTAATCTAATTGCCTTCTATGACGAGATAACTGGCTCTGTGGATGAGGGGAAAGCAGTGGACATGTTGTTCCTTGACTTTAGCAAAGCTTTTGACACAGTCTCCCACAGTATTCTTGCCAGTAAGTTAAAGAAGTATGGGCTGGATGAATGGACTATAAGGTAGATAGAAAGCTGGCTAGATTGTCGGGCTCAACGGGTAGTGATCAATGGCTTCATGTCTAGTTGGCAGCTGGTATCAAGTGGAATGCCCCAAGGGTCGGTCCTCAGGCCGGTTTTGTTCAATATCTTCATTAATGATCTGGAGGATGGTGTGGATTGCACCCTCAGCAAGTTTGCAGATGACACTAAACTGGGAGGAGAGGTAGATACGCTGGAGGGTAGGGATAGGATACAGAGGGCCCTAGACAAATTAGAGGATTGAGCCAAAAGAAATTTGATGCGGTTCAGCAAGGACAAGTGCAGAGTCCTGCACTTAGGACGGAAGAGTCCCATGCACCACTACAGACTAGGGACCAAATGGCTAGGCAGCAGTTCTGCAGAAAAGGACATAGGGGTTATAGTGGAGGAGAAGCTGGATATGAGTCAACAGTGTGCCATTGTTGCCAAGAAGGCCAATGGCATTTTGGGATGTATAAGTAGGGGCATTGCCAGCAGATCGAGGGACGTGATCGTTCCCCTCTATTTGACATTGGTGAGGCCTCATCTGGAGTAGTGTGTCCAGTTTTGGGCCCCACACTACAAAAGAAGGATGTGGAAAATTGGAAAACATCTAGCGGAGAGCAACAAAAATGATTAGGGGACTGGAACACATGACTTATGAGGAGAGGCTGAGGGAACTGGGATTGTTTAGTCTGCGGAAGAGAAGAATGAGGGGGGGATTTGATAGCTGCTTTCAACTACCTGAAAGGGGGTTCCAAAGAGGATGGATCTAGACTGTTCTCAGTGGTAGCAGATGATCGAACGAAGAGTAATGGTCTCAAGTTGCAGAGGGGGAGGTTTAGTTTGGATATTAGGAAAATCTTTTTCACTAGGAGGGTGGTGAAACACTGGAATGGGTTACCTAGGGAGGTGGTGGAATCTCCTTCCTTAGAAGTTTTTAAGGTCAGGCTTGACAAAGCCCTGGCTGGGATGATTTAGTTGGGGATTGGTCCTGCTTTGAGCAGGGGGCTGGACTAGATGACCTCCTGAGGTCCCTTCCAACCCTGATATTCTATGATTCTATGATTCTTACCCTCTTCTCGAGGCCACTCTGTGCTTCAGGTCACATTCCAACTATTGCTGCTCCTTTTCCTTCTGCTGATTCTGCTCATTCTAGAGAGCTACTGCTGATTTTAAATAGCTACTACCATTCACCCATACAGCTCTGCACACTCTTGCTGTTCCCCATTTATCTGATTCCTGTGCTCTGTGGTTTCCCAGCTTTACATCTTATTCGTCAAATGGGGGGAGGGAAATTGTGACTTATTTTAACACCTAATTCTTTTATTGCATTTTTCATCAGTACTCTCCAAATCACTTCCCATAATACACTAATAATCCCCATAACACCCCTGGGAGGTAGGGATGTGCTATTCTCCTCCATTTTGCAGATGGGAACTAAGGCATGGAAAGGCTGAATGACTTGCCCAGGGTCACATTGGAAATCTGTAGATCAGTTTGGAATTAAACCTGGGTTTCCCACTGCCCTAACCACTGGACCAGCCTTCTTTTCTGAACATTCCTTCTGTGTGTTCTTAGCTCACCTTGGATTAGGGAGAAGACCCAATCCAGCTTTTTTTTTTTTTTGGTGGGGCTGGGGTAAAATGACTGATTATCATACCCAACGTTGCTTACACAGCCACTATTTACCCTGATGTTAAGATGTCCTGAGCTCAGAATACAATAGGTTGGATTTCTCCACTTCTCCTGGGTGTTTCGTTTATATTTACATATTTCAAAGAGTTTTTTTAGGTCATGTGGCTTTACACTCTGCCTCACCTCAAGGACACCAGAAATGTAGTAAATCTTCCAAACGGAGAGGTAAGTAATACTTTCTATACGGACACTCCCTACACTTACTGGATTTCCTCTGAGATATGTTTAATAAAACTGTTGATGGATATGGCCCAAATAATTGGACTGAAATTTACCACCTTTCTCTCAACAAAAGTTTCCATACCTAATTAAGATTTTTTTGTGCTTCTTTTTGGACAGTCTAAAACACTGCAGTGGTTCAGTGCTTACTTTGATCTATAACAAACAATTCAAAGTGAGAATTATGGAATGTTAAGAATGTCAGGCACTCTGTTTTTATTATAACACTTTAGAGATGTCCACTACTTTCCTCCTCCAAGTCCCCAATGGCTAAATTAGGCTTTGTACAAGTATTTAAGAGTTGCCATGCTTCTGCAGACAACAGTGTGCATCAGGTTTCACATAATAACTTGCAAGAGGCCTTGTGACTGCCCACTGTGTGCCTGATTCACCACTGTTAATCTCGTTGTACACCAGGTGTTAACTCTCTCTATTCACGGTTGTGGGGAACAAAAATCTTCCAAACAGGAGGTTTATGAAGTGCTATCTTTTTGAGTCTGTGGACAGCACTATTGTCCGCCCCTTTACTCATACTTTTTGCCAAGCTTTCGCAGAAGGAAATGAGTAAAAACAGGGTAAGTTTGTAATTCAGCAAACAGGTGTTTACATCATTTGACCAGCAAGGGGGAAATTACATTTTAAAACCTGCGTTAAATAGAAAATTGATTGACAGTGTTAAAATTATACAATATGTAGTGCACAAACAATAGCTTGCAACTTTGTATTTTTTTAAAATGCAGGGGCTGTGGCCTTGTGGAGAATTGAGAGAGCATGACAGAACAAATGATTTTCACCCTGGGTAGAACTCTTAACTGTTAATAGGGATTTACCAGGGTTCTACACAGTACTTACAGTGCTGGAATTTTCCTCCAGTTCCTTGTGGTGCATTAATGTCTCTCAGATACTGCCAGACTAGTGTATTGAGGCAATATCAGGGGACAGAATTTGTCCCTGGTTTGTTAAGGAGAAACATCTCTCTCAATAGTGAGAGCAATGGATACAGAGAAAGTCACCAGCCAAGTCAGTTTATTTTTGAATAAACATTCCCTTCTTCAAGTTTGCTCTGCTGAGATAGACTGTTACATCTCTTAGATACACTGTTTTCATGAGGTCCATGAAGCAGAGTAGCCGTTGGTGTTATGAAGTCGTGAGTTTGTAGACAAATGCACTGGCATTCTGTTCAATCCTAAGAAGGAAGCCCGCTTTAGGAGCCCTACCAGATAGCTGTATTTTTCTGCCCTGGTTGTTTAGGATATTTGGCTAGCAGATTATTATATATATCTGTATTGAAACAGCATCTTTACAACAGGAGAACACACAGTGGTAGAGAGTTGGTTCAACAAAAGATTAGTGTTCTGCCGTTGCTACATAACTTGGCTAAATTCAAGAGATGAAACTGAAAATGTTCACAATTTCAAATACTACTTAGTTTCAGCAGGGAACAATCATCCACTGTAAAGAACAACATGCAAAAGTAGATAGGCTTGGAGTGTATTCTGTACACTTGAGAAGTTCTGGAGGACAGTTGATACTTCATTGGTCTTGAAGCTAAACATTTTCAAGGCATCTTGCCTAGATGTACTTTTGTATGGTTGTGAGTCATGGATTTTAACCAGAGCACTCTGAGAGATTAAACAGCTTTGCAACCAGCTGCTATAGGCTGATACTTGGCATAAAGGAAGAGGATAAAGTTACAGTCTTAGAAGTTTATAGGAAAGCCAATATATGCCCTCTAACAACAATGATGCAATGACGGCAACTGAGATGCTTAGAACATGCCTTTAAGAAAGGATCCAGAGGGGGCTATAAACAAATATGCCTTGTATACTGCTATTCATACAAAATGCTGGAGGGAGATACCCTGCTTATTTTACTGGCATTACGCTACATCTGTCATCAAGCTGGAATGTCCACCATTTGTGCAACAGATCAAAGGAACTGCTTCCAACAGAGAACATGGAGAATTGCTGCCTTCTCCAAATAACCTGCAGTTTAGTGTATCACTAATGTGAATACTAAATATATGGTATAACAATGGCTGGGCGGGAAGAGAATCAGCATGCAGGATTAATATAAAGGGGATTAATGTAGCCCATGATATATTGCAAAAAGACACAGTTACAAGAAATCCATTAATAAAGGTAACATTTTTAAAAATCCCCCGGCCCAAAAAAGTGAGCCACATGTTCCCCACCGCTATTAAATGGCACATTGTAGAGGAAAATGTCCAAGGTACCTGAAGGGTGGCAGGACAACCCTGTACATAATTACTGTACCTGAAATTTTGTACAAGTAGGCAGCAGATGTTTGATCTCAACCTTTCTCTGTGTGTTTTTACAGGGTCATATATCTTCCTTCCCCCAGCAGTTACTGGTTTTCAGAATCCAAACCTGGAAGAATAGGGAGACTTATCATATATAGCAAAAAGAGCAAAATGTTGATTTTTGCTGAACTCCTTTGTCCTCATAACTGGTTGCTCAGTTAAGAAAATAAGAAATTTTCTAATTATGTTCAGGATCTTTTATCTCTGGATCAAGGGAGGTTTCCAGTCAAAGACGACATGTGTTTGCACTCGGTGCCTGAAGGATAAAAGGATTTTTGTGAAATATTGGCTCTATTTATAGTCTTTGTAATATAAGAGCTAGAGGAATCCTACATTATGCCTATCATCCCAATATCAGAGTATTGTATTGTTTTAAACACTATATTTGAGTCAGTTGAAATATTAGAACTAAAGGCAACATACACCTAGTATTGCCAAACACAAACATTCAAAAACTGAATTGGGACCAAAAAAGGCATAAGTGACTGACCTGCTTAAAAAAATGTGACAATTTAAAAAACAAATCTGGGGTTCTTTCTGTTTTCCTGCTGGTTTAGGTATTTGGGGATCTTGTTTTTAAACTTTCTCCAAAATCATGACAGCTAGATGCTCCCATAATCACCTGACTCCAGGATGTGGGGCTTTAAGAAAGACACCAAATAGTATGAGGCTTGCAATAAAATTTCTTTTTTCACACATTTTCTTTTTTAGAGACAGGAAATGTAATAAGTGGTGCATGCTTGTCTACTTCTCAACAGGATTCATAATTTAAGTTTCCTTCAGGACAAGGTATGTTATCTCTTGAATTACTGATTTCCTGTTCAGTTTGGAGTTCAGGTACAATACTATCTTTTTTTCTCTCTTCTTTCTGCTTAGCATTGCATTCTATATAAGCCCCTTCCTGCTATCACTGATCATTCAGAAAAATATTTTCTAAACAATTAACTTTTAATTCCAAACATGATTGATTTAGGGCATGAAATAAATGTAAACAATCTATTCAATTGCACTGTGGCGAAGGGAGAGAAAGTCTGATATCAGGGTGTAATCCTCGCAACTTCAATAGTATGGAAGAGAATTCCTTGTGTCTCTAGTTGTATGCTTGAATTTTAATATGCCTCATATCAACCCTAGGGCATTAACTTCCATTGAGTTCAACGGGCTTTGGATCAGGGTCCAAGTGGATGCATAATGTTCAATGTTCTGTGGATATAAGATCCATTAAAATATAATGGAAGGAGAGGATCTTCAGCATCAATCTCCAGTATGACTAAGGATGCTTAAATGAATTGCTGTGCTGTGGCAAACTGAAATCTCAGCTGCAAAGCAGTCTCTGCAGAAGGCAATGAAGTTCAGACAAGTTAATTGAAGAAGCCTCAGTTGCATTTGGTTTTTATACAGGGATTTTTCACGTACAGTAGCTCATAGAGAAAGAATGAATGGCAGCCTTTACCTGAGTAAGTTACAATCAATATGCATCTGTAGTAAATGGGCTACTTAATTTTTAATGCCTCAGTTTTTGGGTGCCCAACTTGAGACAAATAAAAGGGGCCTGGTTTTCAGGGAGCATCTGACTCCATTCTCTGACAATCGGGCTCCTTTAAAATGTTTCAGGTTGGGCACCTGTAACTCTACAGCTTATACATTCCTAACTTAGAGGTTTGGAAAACCAAAATATGACCCACCACCGAGTGCACCAATAGCATAGGTTGATGAATAAGTACAAGTGGGGCATCTGCATGACAGACTCTTAAGACTGTTCTCTTGCACCCTAATATAAATGAAGCAAAAATAGTTCTCCAGGCTGCTCTTGATGGTCCCACCATGGAGAAGTACCAGACCCAGGACTGACCCCTGCAGGACCCCACTAGAGACACTCCCAGTTTGTCAGGCAATCATTGATAACTACTCTTTAAATACAGTTTTTCAATCAGTTGTGCACTCACCTTATAATTTCATTTAAATCACTTTTCCCTAATTGGCTTCTGAGAATATCATGTGGGACTGTGTCAAAAGCCTTACTAAAATCAAGATATCACATCAACTGCTTCCCCCATCCACTAGGCCAGTCACCCTGTCAAAGAAGGAAATTAGGTTGGTTTGGCACGATTTGATCTTGACAAATCCATACGGGCTATTACTTATAACCCTATTCTCCTTAAAGTGATTCTTTAAGGAATTTGTTCCAGTAGTTTACCAGGTATCAAAGTTAGGCTGGTCTATAATTCCCTGGATCTTCTTTATTCCCCTTTTTAAAGGTAGATGCTATGTTTGCCATTCTCCAGACCTGTCCTCCATGTGTTCTCAATGATAACTGGCAACGGTTCTAAGATTTCTTCAGCTAGTTCCCTAAATACCCTAGCATTAATTTCATCAGGCCCTGCTGACTTGAATACATCTAACTTAACTAAATGTTTCCCACCTGTTATTTTTCTATCCTGGCTTGCATTCCATCCCCCTTATTGTTAATGTTAATTGTGTTGAGTATCTGGTCACCAATAACCTTTTTAGCAAAGACTGAAGTAAACTAGGCATTAAACACTTCACCCTTTGTGACATCATCTAGTATTAGCTCTTCTTCCTTGCTAAGTAGGGGACCCACAGTTTCCTTTGTCTCTCTCTTGCTCCTAATATACTTAAAGAACATCTCATTGCCTCTTATGACCCTTTCTAGGTGTAACTAATTTTGTGCCTTAGCCTTTCTGATCCTGTCCCTACATGTTTGCACAAGTCTTTTGTACTTCTTAGCAATTTGTCCGTGTTTCCACTTTTTATAGATTCCTTTCTGATTTTCAGTCATTAAAGAGCTCCTGGTGGTGCCATATTGTCCTCTTATGAGGGAAAGCTAGGAAGAATAATATCTGGATAATATTAGAGACAGAACTGCAAACTGGCTCCTTGAGAAAATGCTAGTGGCCCTGAACTCCTTTATCCCGAAGATTTTCTCCCCATGGGACCTTACCTAGAAGTTCTGAGTCTGTTATTCAATATTATTATTAATTATTATTTACTGTTGTGGCTGCTACTGCTGCACAAACTTCTAGTTGTAGGTAGAATTCTAGAATCATAAAGAAACAATTTCCATTTTCCCTTTTTTTTTAAACTACCTTGTCCTCCGAGTGACTGTAAGGTGTAATACCCCTTAATAAATAAACAAAAAATTGCCAAAAAGTGGTCCAGATTTTGCCATCCATTTAAACCAGTGGAACTATTCAGAGTGAGATGTGAGACAACATGAGTAAAAGTGTCAGAATCTAACCTAATTAACTCTGTCATTTGTGCTTATATGAACAGGAGGTGATACATAGCAGTTCTACACAGAAGAGGGAAGGGAGTGGATAGTGCAGAGAATTGGGTATGGGCAACAGAGCCTGTAACCCAAAGGTCACTTTGAAACTGGCTTAGGTCATTAATTACTGAAAGATGTTGCCATCTGACAGCTATCTAAAGGGCTATGTGAAATTAATTGTTTTTCCACCGAAAGTTGTAGTGGATAGGTGTCCACATCACAAAAATTACCACCACCATTGGCACTGACACCCTTGCTGGTGGTCTCATTACTGCAGAGAAGTGTAGACTAGAACGGTCATGGAGACTGGAACACCCTCTATGTCTTAGTGATAGACTGGTGTGAGAAAGTGCCCATTGCTATCAGGCTGCTTATCCCTATTTTGTGGTTAAAAGAGAAATGTATTTGCCTCTCCAATCAATTTAACACCTAACCTCACTAACAAATAACTTTTCAATAGAAGATTGAGGCAACAGTGTTCACCAAAGTTGAAAACCAGCAAACATTGATATCAGAGAGAGAAGAAACAGCAGGGTGCTGAAGAGAGAAGAGAGAATGTATTAGGGAATTGGGCGGAGGACAAGTTTTTGATCTTTTGGAAAGTGAACATTTGAAATGATGCTGTACTTGCTGAGAAGATGAGACAGTCTAATATATGAACGTTAGCATGAATGACAGGTTTCAGAGGGGTAGCCGTGTTAGTCTGTATAAGTAAAAACAATAAGGAGTTGTTTTCATGTGCTGTATATTTATATCTGCTTACTGTATTTTCCGCTCCATGTATCTGATGAAGTGGGTTATATCCCATGAAAGCTTATGCCCAGATAAATTTGTTAGTCTCTAAGGTGCCACAAGGACTCATTGTTGTTAGCTTGAATGATTGTTTGGCCAAAGATTTATACCCGAAGTGCATTGTTTGTCTGTGTATATAGTTCCATTCAGGCAGCAGAAACCGTATTGCATGACTGGAAGGTGCTCGTATGCCACACTAGTAAATAGAATAGGAAGTTTTAGGATTAAGGAACTGGGTTGGCTTCAGAAAATCTATGCTATGCTGAAGACTTCCTGTGTGACATTGGACAAATCACTTAGGGCTATATCCTGAAACTGGATCTGTGTGGGTTCTCCCCTTCACAGGCAGGCTGCAGCAGGAAACGGAGCTAGTGGGAGACAGATTGGGAAGTTACAGTCTCCCCTTGGGCTCAGATTCACAAAGATATTTTGGTGCCTAACTCAGATTGACTTTAATGGGAGTTAGGGGCCTAAGAATCTTTGTGAATTTGGGCCTTGGTGCCTGGTCTGGCCCTAGTCCAGCTCCTTAACCAGCCAACCATCCTTTTCTCTCCTGACACATTAGTGTACTGACAAAGTGGCCGCACATCTCATTTCAAAACTGCATGCACAATAAAGTGAATTTGAAATTCCAGCATCAAGTATTCATGCCCAGAATCCTTGCACATTCATCGGAACAAAGAACAGAATCAGTTCTACGCGATTGACGTGACCAGTTACAGTGAAGCAACACAGTTTTATTTGAATATTTGTGACTAATCCATAGACTGAATAATTCAGAACCATATTCATTGAATAAATGCAAATAGGGTGAAATTCACACCTGTCCAAAGCCCAGAGAACTAGTGTAAGGTCTGTACATCGTTTAAGTACGGGATCAGGATCTATATTTGTTAAAATATGGGAGAGGAGGCAGGGGGAGAGATTCTGAAGATAATGTCAACCACACCTTCCACTTGAGAGATAGATTTGCAATTATTAAACAGGTAACCAACTCAACACTAAATTAAATAAATTGGGGAGGGTTTGTCATCATCAGAAGCTCGCATTTACTCATGTAAATTTTTTGCTGCCTCTTTAGTTTTCATTCACACAAGTAGGTATGGAAGCACAACAATAATTTGCTTTCTTTTATAGTGAGTTAATTTTGTTTTGCTTTTGAAAACTGTTTGCATTATCGTGATCTGTTTCCTCTAGGCTCTTTCTCTGTCACATGTCATCTTCTTATGTATTTAGAATATAGGCTCAAATTCTGGGTGGAATGTTGCACCTGCTCACAGCTTCACTGAAATCTTTTTTTAAAAAAGACTTCTCCATCATTGAAAATAGTAATCAGTGATATCAGAGAAAGGAGAAACACTGTGATTAAAGTCAGTGAGTCTCTGTGCATGGACAACTGTCTGCCCATCCATTGTCAATTGCAGGACTGGAGCCCTTAATGTGATAAAAAGAAGTTCCAGATCTAAAATACCACTGCTAGTACTATGTATCAGAACTAGATGAACTTCTTGTCACTGAAAAGAAGGCTTGGGAATCTTATATAAAACAGTCTTCTAGTGAAATTTATGATGGTGTCTGCTTCTAGATAGACCAGAATCAGGAGATGCAAAGGAGCACAGAAATGAGAAATACTGCAGGGGAGAGAGAAAATCAGACCTTTCTGAGCATCCAAAGCACTGCTTCAAATGTTAAGCAGTGTCAGTGTCAATGTTATTGCCTCCAGAATGGATCATCCATTTCCAGCTAAGATCTTATAAGGGCAAAGCAGAAGAAAATACAATGGACATCAGTGACTGCTAAGGATTCTTAGCACAGCTTCAGTCTTTTCAACAGGATTTACTACTGCATGGTTTTCTGCACAGAAGGGGGTTAATTTGAAGAAGGAAAGCATGATGTCTTTAACTATTCAATAGTGGCTACTCTAGTTACACTCTCTGAATACTGCAGCTATTTGCTAATATGGATGCCTCTCAGATATCTGGGTGGCATAGGACCTCTTAACCTGTCAAAGGTCACTAAACCCATAGATTTATGAGACTGGAGTAGTAAAAGCTTGTTACAGGGGGAAGATAACATGTGCACAACTGGTGTGTCTATTTTTTTGGCTCAATCAGTCCCAAACCCCAGGTTCTTAATATTGTAAATGTTGTCATGTTTAAGATTTATTTTACATGTGGAACTAATCTGATAGATGAGAAACGTCCATAGTTCATACTATTATTTATCCAGTTTAGAAAACTGTTGTAAAGCAACATATGTAAAAATGCTGCTTAATATCAACAGTATAGTATAGGGACATAGAAGCTACCATAGGCCATTGGTCCATTTAGACCAGTATCCTGTTTTGATAGCAGCAGTACCAGTTACTTCACAGGAAGCTACAAGAAACCTTGTACTGGTCAGCTCTCTCTAAGTACTTATATGGCTTTCATCACCATAATATCAGAGCTCCTCCCAACTATGTTTTTTTAAGTCTTCCTCCTTTCGTTCCCAGCCCATCGGAAATTGATTAGTTTTATAGGGTTTGTGTTTGAGTGGGTGAATGTGAAGAACTTACTGAGGGAAAGCTAAGGTGCAGAGGCATTTTGCAGTTAGTTTTCAGGGCTGCTCTTATGTCTTGCAGGAGTGAATCCTATAGTCCAGCTCCAGCTCCTGTAGGGGTTCTCTCCCACACTCATGACCCTCTCCCTATTGGCCAGTAGTTCCCTTGTTCTGATGCACTATGGTTTGGGGCAGTTCCTGGGTCTGCGGGTCACCTTGTTACCCTTCTACCTCCACTGAGGGAGACTTGCTGGAGCTTAACTGGCTGTCAGCTCCCTGACACCACCAGTCGTTAGCCTCCCAAAACTCTCCTCCAGGCAATGCCAGCCCTTAATTTGCTTTGCGGGTTAACAATGTGCACCCCAATCCCTGAGCCCCTTTGAAGTTTTCCATTGTAGAGCTCAGCCCCTTATCCACTGAACACTGTCAGAAATACCATGTTGTCTGCTGTCCCCAAAGGAACAGTGTCCATACCAGCTGGAATAATTCAACTCAGGATCAGCTCCTTGGATACTACCACAGCACTGAGATTGATAATAAATGTATTTAGTGTGTGTGTGTGTGTGTGTGTGTGTGTGTGTGTGTGTGTGTGAGGTGGGGAAACAGATTCAGGAGAAAGTGAATAAAGGTAATGGAAACAAAGGGGTTACATACAAAATAGAAATCATAACATGATTTCTAGAGACTAAACTTAACAGGCTAACCTTCTGTCTAAAGAAGTTTTTCACCCCAAATATCCTCTGTAGCATTTCAACCAAGCCTGGCTGATATCCCATTTTCATTAACGGGAAGGTGCTGTTGGTTTATTTAGGTGCAGGATATAGGGGTGTCTCCTTGCCTTCAACTTATATCCCCAATGATCCTCGAGACAGTAAAACTCACCATCTCTTGTTTTTCCTGAGTACTAATTCTTCCCTATTTTTACATCCTCTTGTTGACTTTGTATGCAAATAGGGCTCCGTAATGTTGGCTTACACTGCTTAGTTTACCTGCTGACTGAGAGATAGGTGAATAAACATCTTTTGTCTGGCAGAAAGCCTGTGTCAACTCTGCCTTGATACAGACTTTAGGAATGTATTTTTAGCATGCATACATAACTCCTTAAGTAGTATCCGTACATACATTTCTCAAGTATATTAATGATTTAAAACCGCAGATGATCTTCTTTGGTGAACTAGAATGAACATACCAACATCAGGATATTCTTGTAACCCCCTTGGCCAATTGGCTTTGAGGTCTTAATGGATCACATGGTTATAATAGGATATCATGGTGATGGAGGAAGAAGTGATTTCTTTGGTAACTAGGGCCAATCCTAGCTCCTGAAGAGTTTTGTGATAAGGACCCTGAAGTGACTATTATAGGTCCTCCTGATACAAGAACAATGAGATACTGATTGCTAGTGTATTGAGAATGAACACTCCTACTTACCCTGTCAACATTTGGTATACCAGCCATTATTTTATATACTTTCTATGAGTTTACTCTAAACTTAAACATTCTGAACTCCTCCAACTCTCTTCATATGGAAGTGTCTTTATTATTTATATTACAATAGCACTCAATTACCTCATTGGGATCAGGGCCTCATTGTATTAGGTGCTGTTCCAACCCATAGAAGAGACAGTCCCTGCCCTGAAGAGCTTGCAATCTCAATGGATATGACAAAGAAAGGAAGCATCACAATCCTTGCTTTTACACATGATGGGCATCTGAGGCATGGACACATTAAGTGTCTTGCCCAAGGTCACACAAGAAGGCTGTGGCAGAGCCAGGAATTGAACCCATATTTCCTGAGGTCTTATCCAGTGCCTTAACAAACAAGACCATACATCCTCTTATAACTTGTTGGGTATTTCTGAATTACTTCTGGTGTTACTTCTGGTATCTCTTTTCTGAGCTAAGGTAACCATGACTGAAAACAATACTACAGGTGAGCATGAACGTATAGAATGTCATCCTCACATATTGTTTGCACATTGGGCAAATATTTTCATTAAGCCTCCTTAATGAGTCGAGGCTTTTTTTCCTTGGTGGTTATGGCCAATGCAGAATGTTATACAAGTAGTTCAGATTATTCCTTCAAATGTGCATTACCTTGCAGTTTGAGCACTGATTTCCATTTGCCATTGTGCTGCCCAGTCACTGTAGTTATGTCATATGCCTCATAACAGTAAGGATCTATTATCGACCACCTGACCAGGACAGTGATAATGACAATGAAATGGTAAGGGAGATTGGAGAGACTATCAAAATAAAAAACTCAATAATAGTGGGGGATTTCAATTATCCCCATATTGACTGGGTACATGTCACCTCAGGACGAAATGCAGAGACAAAATTTCTCAATACTTTAAATGACTGCTTCTTGGAGCAGCTGGTATAGGAACCCACAAGGGGAGAGGCAACTCTCGATCTAGTCCTGAGAGAAGCGCAGGATCTGGTCCAAGAGGTAACTATAGCAGGACCGCTTCGAAATAGTGACCATAATATAATAACATTTAACATTCCTGTGGTGGGAAGAACACCTCAACAGCCCAACACTGTGGCATTTAATTTCAGAAAGGGGGACTATGCAAAAATGAGGAGGTTAGTTAAATAGAAATTAAAAGGTAGTGACTAGAGTGAAATCCCTGCAAGCTGCATGGACACTTTTCAAAGACACCATAATAGAGGCTCAACTTAAATGTATACCCCAAATTAAAAAACACAGTAAAAGAACTAAAAAAGAGCCACCACAGCTTAACAACCATGTAAAAGAAGCAGTGAGAGATAAAAAGGCATCTTTTTAAAAAGTGGAAGTCAAATCCTAGTGAGGTAAATAGAAAGGAGCATTAACACTGACAAATTAAATGTAAAAATGTAATAAGAAAAGCCAAAAAGGAGTTTGAAGAATAGCTAGCCAAAAACTCAAAAGGTAATAACAAAATGTTTTTTAAGTACATCAGAAGCAGGAAGCCTGCTAAACAACCAGTGGGGCCCCTGAACAATCGAGATACAAAAGGAGCACTTAAAGACGATAAAGTCATCACAGAGAAACTAAATGAATTCTTTGCTTCAGTCTTCACAGCTGAGGATGTTAGGGAGATTCCCAAACCTCAGCCGTCTTTTATAGGTGACAAATCTGAGGAATTGTCACAGACTGAAGTGTCACTAGAGGAGGTTTTGGAATTAATTAAGAAACTTAACAGTAACAAGTCACCGGGACCAGATGGCATTCACCCAAGAGTTCTGAAAGAACTCAAATGAGAAATTGCGGAACTATTAACTATAGTTTGTAATCTGTCCTTTAAATCAGCTACTGTACCCTATGACTGGAAGATAGCTAATGTAACGCCAATATTTAAGAAGGGCTCTAGAGGTGATTCTGGCAATTACAGACCGGTAAATCTAACATCAGTACCAGGCAAATTAGTTGAAACAATAGTAAAGAATAAAATTGTCAGACACATAGAAGAACATAAATTGTTACGCAAAAGTCAACATGGTTTCTGTAAAGGGAGATCATGTCTTACTAATTATTGGAGTTCTTTGAGGGGGTCAACAAACATGTGGGCAAGGAGGAATCCAGTGGACATAGTGTATTTAGATTTCCAGAAGCCTTTGACAAGGTCCCTCACCAAAGGCTCTTACATAAATTAAGTTGTCATGGGATAAGAGGGAAGATCCTTTCATGGATTGAGAACTGGTTAAAAGACAGGGAACAGAGAGTAGGAATAAATGGTAAATTTTCAGAATGGAGAGGGGTAACTAGTGGTGTTCCCCAAAGGTCAGTCCTAGGACCAATCCTAGTCAACTTATTCATAAATGATCTGGAGAAAGGGGTAAACAATGAGGTGGCAAATTTTGCAGATGATACTAAACTGTTCAAGATAGTTAAGACCAAAGCAGACTGTGAAGAACTTCAAAAAGATCTCACAAAACTAAGTGATAGGGCAACAAAATGGCAAATGAAATTTAATGTGGATAAATGTAAAGTAATGCACACTGGAAAAAATAACCCCAACTATACATACAATATGATGGGGGCTAATTTAGAAGAAAGATCCTGGAGTCATCATGGATAGTTCTCTGAAGACGTCCATGCAGTGTGCAGCGGCAGTCAAAAAAGCAAACAGGATGTTAGGAATCATTAAAAAAGGGATAAAGAATAAGATGGAGAATATCTTATTGCCGTTATATAAATCCATGGTATGCCCAGATCTTGAATACTGCGTACAGATATAGTCCCCTCATCTCAAAAAAGATATACTAGCATTAGAAAAGGTTCAGAAAAGAGCAACTAAAATGATTAGGGGTTTGGAACGGGTCCCATATGAGGAGAGATTAAAGAGGCTAGGACTTTTCAGCTTGGAAAAGAGGAAACTAAGGGGGGATATGACAGAGGTATATAAAATCATGAGTGGTGTGGAGAAAGTGAATATGGAAAAGTTATTTACTTGTTCCCATAATATAAGTACTAGGGGCCACCAAATGAAATGAATGGGTAGCAGGTTTAAAACAAATAAAAGGAAGTTCTTCTTCACTCAGCACACAGTCAACCTGTGGAATTTGTTGCCTGAGGAGGTTGTGAAGGCTAGGACTATAACAGGGTTTAAAAGACAACGGGATACATTCATGGAGGTTAAGTCCATTAATGGCTATTAGCCAGAATGGGTAAGGAATGGTGGCCCTAGCCTCTGTTTGTCAGAGGGTGGAGATTGATGGCTGGAGAGAGATCACTTGATCATTTCCTGTTAGGTTCACTCCCTCTGGGGCACCTGGCATTGGCCACTGTCAGTAGACAGGATACTGGGCTGGATGGACCTTTGGTCTGACCCAGTATGGCCATTCTTATGTTCTCAGTCTTCTCTAGTCTTGAAAAAACAAAATAATTGTTTTCCACTTCTCTGATTCCCTTTTCCAGATAATTAATTGCAGTACAGGACCTTCGGACACCCCCCTGTTCACCTGTTTTCCAGCTTTGAGATTGCTCCAAGGAGAAACAGTTGCCCACAGCCACATACATGGGGCAGGAAAAGGGCTGTGTAGGAGCCACTACCCTGCTCCTTCACCAGCTGGGGATTCTCTCCCACAGAGGGAGTCCTCAGGCAAATACGTCCATTGGCTTTGCAGCTGCTTTTACACCCAGTAGACCAGCACAAAGTGCCTGCAGTGTGGGTTTAGAATTTACTAAGAAAATCTCAAAATACACTTTAGGCTATTTTAAAGAATGAGCTAAGAGAACTTGAAGAACTTGCAGAAAGCAGATCTATCTTCTTGGAATTCTCCCCCAAGTTTTAGAACCTAAAAATGTAATTCAAATGACCTATTCCTTAGAAATATGCCAGATCCTCCTCTGATAAACTCATGATACAGAGCCTGTTTATAAACTCTGAGCTGAACTTAGACAGCTATAGTCTTTATGATTTGTTTGTTTTTCTTCAAAACATGTAGCTATAATTATAGCAATAGGTTCACCCAAGGTTTTCCTCAAGGGAAATCAAGTTTCACATTTGTATGAGGGGGTGTGTGTTCACCTGTTATCTGTGACCTGAAGAAAGCAGCAGGCCATTGGGTTCACAGAATCACTGGTATGTAGAGCAGATGGTCAAAACAGTGGATTTCATGGACGAGATTTTTCTCTTACACTGTTAACTCCAGAACAACTCCCTTGAAATCAATGAGGTTATTCTGGATTTACACAAGTGTGACGAAGATCAGAGTTTGTCCCCATGTCTACAACACAGTACCTCAATGAACAATGAGAAGATTTGGTGCACAGCTAAAGGCCAAGCCTGAGACAACAGAAGCCACATCTCACAGGAAAAGATAAATATGGACACTTACTATAAGTGATGGAATTCAGCTGCCTCTTTAAATTAGATTTACCACCCATTGTGAAAGCTACTGTGCCTTGTTGAACACCTGGGGTTCAGCATGTCAAGCTGTCCTGCGCAGGGCCGGTCTCAGGGGGTGGAAATCAGGGCAACTGTCTTGGGCCCCATGCTACAGGGGCCCCCACAAAGCTAAATTACTTGCTTCAGCCCTGGGGCGGTGGCACTGAGGCTTTGGCTTCAGCCCCAGGGCAGCGGGGCTCAGGGAGGGAGTGCGACCTCCTGCACCTGACTCACCTCAGCAGGCTGGCTAGCCTGGGGTTAGTGTCAACACCTCTGTGCCCAGCTCTGGCTCTGCCCACAGCGACCATTGCATGTGCCTTCCTTGGAGGCCCACTGCTTAGTTTCTGCCCTAGGCCCCAGAGAGTCTAAAGCCAGCCCTGATCCTGCAGTGTCTCAATAATGTGGCTACCAACCTCAGGGCAGGCTGTTAGGAAACGGGGTACAAACCTCCAATTGGCAGTAAGTTCTATACTTAGATTTCATCAACCATTTTGTGACACTGCTTCCCATATTTTTCATAGTAATATTATGATTGTGTCATAACCATAATATATTTTATGCAAGATAGGTCATATGAGGTATCACTGGACAGGTTACGATTTACTGAATATGATTATCCTATTTGTATGCATGTATCATTTTCGTATCTGAAGTTAGGAGTATTGACTATACCTCTGTACTACAAAAGTGTTTGCACCTGGAGAATGCCCACCAGACAGAATCAGTCTGGCTGGCTAGCTGGGAATAAGTCAATAGATCATTAGGGAGAACAATAGGTCTTTGAAGATGTTAATCTCCCACCTTCCTGGGTGCTACAAACAGCCTTTGACTCATGGCTGCTTTGACACTGCAGGGTCATGTGATCATGTCACCTGGTAGTAGACTCCATAACAGAATACCAGAATTTTTCCACTAAAGGGAAACCACACTGGAAAACAAAGGATTCCCGCCGTATGTAAAAGCTATTTAAGGCAGGGGAGGGACAAAATCGTTCTTCATTGAATCCCCACTCAGGATGGCTGCTGGAAATATCTAGGAAACAAAGACTGAGTGGGGGAGAAGAGCTGAGCCCAGCTGTGAAAGAAATACCTGGAGTTTAAAGCTGCAAGCAAGAGCAGCTGGCCTGTTTTTGTTTTCTCTAAAACCAGTTTGCGTAATTCATAATGGGCGGGGGGAGGCGAAGCTGTGCATATCTTCCTCCACATTGAGGGAGGGAGTGGATTTCATGAGCTTACGCTGTACGGTTCTCTGTGCAGCACAAGGCAATACAATTTTGGGTTTACCCTCCAGAAGGAGTGTGCATTCGAGTGCTGGACAATTCCTTAGCTGAAGCCTTCCCATGCAGTGCTGATTTCAGTGTCTGTGTCTTTCTGCAGCTGTGTGTGTGTGTTTGTGTGTCTGTCTGCTGGAGGAGGCTTGTGAGCCTGGCTCTGCAGGACAGTGTAAGGGAGCCCAGGCTGGTAGAACGGGTGGTACACCAGTACATCAGGTGGCATCCCGGGTGGTGGTGGTGGTGGGGGTAACACATCACACGTTTATTAAGTGTAAACTCCTCAGACACCAGAATAGCCTAAATATGGAGTCAGACAGTCTCCTGGGGCACTCCAATTTCTCTTGCCACTCAGGTAAGTTTACCTTTGTGATAGATGGGTCCTTCCACCAAATATCACAGCAATATTCTGGTTACTCCTAGTCCCAAAATACCAGTCATTTACCCTTCTCCTCCTTCCTCCCCCAGATCAATTGCACCTTAGATCTCACACCAAAGACAACACTTCTCGCCAATACTATAATAAACTATCTAAAGATTTATTATATAGGAAAAGGAAACAAGAATTATTTATAAGGTTAAAGCATATATACACAGAAGTTCCAATCTTAAATTCCAAAATGTAATAGAAGCTTCTAAAATAGGCAAGCTCCATGAGTCCTTTAAGGCTAACACAGGCTAAACACTGGGGATCTTTTGCTTATGCGTAGTAATTCCTGCCCCTCAAGAGATGTCTACACTGCAATTCAACACCTGTGGCTGGCCCATGCCAGCTGACTCAGGCTCATGGGGCTCAGGCTACTGGGCTGTTTCATTGCTGTGTAGACTTCCGGGCTGGCTGGAGCCCAGGCCGAAAGTCTACACTGAAAAAGGACTGTCAACCATTTACAGAAATTCATCAAAACAACAGCTAAAGTAGCTGTGTTACATCCAAGAAAACTTTGGTATTGGAATTCCAAAAATCTTCCAGTCATGCTGACCATTTCTTCACTGATGACTAATCTGCATACAGGAGAGTCTGGTAACACAATATTTTAAGTTTCTGAATGCACACAAGATGCTCAGCACACAAGTAACAGAGTATGTTAGTCACACACCGATAAATCTAGAGGGGTATCATTTGTTCGTCATGTTCTCAAAAGCTAGTTTCTAAAGCTCAGTGACACTGATGGGTAGTATTTCTGCATGTCACCCTAAATTCCACTCTGCGCTGCAGTTCAGCCACAATTTGTTCTCGTGATAGTCTGTCCAGATGTGCTACTTGGGAGTTCTCACTGCCTTTTCTGGTCACACACCTTCACTTCCGCTCTGAACCGACAGCCTCTTCACAGGGCTGTCAGCATCCTTTAATACTATTATATGGTCTTCTCTAATAGGCATAGACTCTAGGAACTAGATTTGAAAAAATTTACAAGCTACTGTATTTACATGTGTAAGACTTGAGGACACTCCAAAACAAACCTGGGAATTGAATACAGGTGCCATGCACAGACACAGGGTGCACATGAGATTTTGAAATGAGGCACAAGTACATATGAACATATTTTCTGTACCATGCCAAAAAAAAAAATTGGAGAGAGTGGAACTATGCATATTGTCAACCATAGGAAATTTTAAATAATATTAATGAATATATATATTCGAATAATGTATTTTATCCCCATGGCTTTACAAGCTATACAATTATAGTTTGTAAAGATATATATAAATAGGGATCACTTCACCACTGCTGGGGTAATACATAATGGATGTGGTACTGTTAAACGGTTTGGATAAGTAGAGAAGAAACGGATGGAACGCATCCGCTATAGGGCTGGCTGAACAATTTCCATTGAAACTGTTTCTCAGTAGAAAATTGGACTTTCAATGAACCAAAGTATTTGCTTTCTGCAGAAAATATCCAGGTTGTCAAAAGCCTTTGTGATGAAAATTGAAAACTTTTGATAAAGCTCAGTTTTTCAATTAAAGAATCAGCATTTTCCATAAAAAAGTCCCATAACTCTAAGGGTATGTCTACACCACAATAAAACATCTGTGGCTGGCCCATGTTAGCTGACTTGGGCTCATGAGGCTATAAAATGGCAGTATAGATGTTTGGCCTCCAGCTGGAGCCGAAGCCGTGGAAGCCTCCACCCTTGTCGGATCCCAGAGCTTGACTCCAGCTGGAGCCAGAGCATCTACACGCAATATTATAGCCCTGCAGCCCAGACCCACGAATCCAAGTCAGCTGACTTGAACCTGCCACAGGTATTTTATTGTAATGTAGAGATAACCTAAAGCACCGATTAATGGAATGTAATTACCCATGCTGGAATTTGGCTTTAATATACCCACTTGTGAGAGAAGTGCCACATTACCCAGAGTGATCAGAAACTAAATAATAGTCTGAGAGTCCAAACTTTTAAACTAATAGAATTGCTGTATACCAACATACTGAAGTCAACTATTAATTATATTTGCTGTAGCGTCTAGAGTCCCAATCATGGCGAGAAACCCAATGTTTTAGGTGCTATGCAAAATCATAGTATGGGACAGTCCCTGACCTGGACACCTCTGGGATGAGTTATATTTCTGATGTCACGATCATACCCTCGAGCAAAACACTAGTTTGTAACCAAGCTGTAGCTTCAGTTTTCAAACTTGGATGCTGGCATGAGAGGACCCATTTCCTCAGGAGCTTGACTATCCATACACTTTTTGTAACTTTATCACAATTACCAGTTCCTGCACATGTATCTAAAGGGACTGCATGCACATCTTTTTTTTTAATATGAGAAAAAAACCCTCCTGCCACGTGTTGGCGTTTTGATGTTAGGTCTTATATGAAACATCCTGCTTCTTTTCTCTGATCCCTTTCAAATTGCTGGGATTGTCATTGTTTCTTTGGAAAGTCATCGAGCAGCCATTGATGAAGCTGATTGATTGATTATCAAGCTCTTTTACCCATCTTCATCTGAAATAATCCATATCCCCTCCCTGCCACTGTGCACGTTGCATATTGCTGTTATCACAGACTATCTTTACAACAAGCCACCGTGGCTGAGTTATAGTACAGGTGTGATTTATAATGCACCTCTGTGCCTGGTGCTAGACAGTAAGTTCTTGCTTGAATTGAGAGTGGGTATTTCCCTCCCCCAAACCTACTGCTCCTGGAATGGTGTTTACTGTCATCAGGCAGCTGGCCCCGTGGCTCTGGCATTTGACTGCTCTGGGCCTGCTCTGACAGATTTCAGCCAGCTCTCTCCTGACTGGCAAAGTGTGTCGTCATGCACACCCTGCAGCTGTCTTTGGGATGAAGAAGCTACTTTTGGGGTGCCAGCCAGTCTGACTGCTTTGCAACAAGAGATTGTCAGGATCCCCATGGCTCTTTCAGAAACTGGAACTTTTTTCAAAGTTACTGTAAAGCAAAGTTCTTGTTTCATACAGTCTCATCTTGTCTCCATGCTGACTATGGCCCCATTGCTTTAAGCAGTGTTCCTAGTCAAACCTAGTCCAGTAAATGAAAGACATTAAATGCTTGATTCTATCACACTTACTCATTGTGAGTAGTACCTTACTCCATTGAAATAGATGGGACTACCTGAGGAGCAAAGTACTTCTCAGTGAGAGTGAAGGAGGCAGAATCTGGACTTCAGTGTTTCCGCTTTCTAACAGAGAACAAAGCATCTGCACCAGATCATAGGCCTGATTCTGCACCCTGTTAGAATGAAGTCATTAGATTTTTTTTATATAGGTATAACTAATTCTAAAAACCAGACACCTAAGACTAATAAATAGGATTACATCACTAAAACCAACCATGTAATTGGTAATCTCTTCACTATGGAGATACCAACAATAGAAATTGATATGGACATTGAAATATTCCACCCTACAGGTTAAGATTGAGGCATGCTGATGGGATGAACTTGCTCCTCTGTTATCCTTTCTGTATCTAGTCTATATACACACACACCTAAAGAATCCAGTGTAGTCATAACCACTGCATTCACTCAATTTGTATCTTCTATTTTAAACAGAATATTAAAAAAACATTTTGCCTTGCTTAGTAAAGATAGTATGTGTTGACACACAGGTGTTACCCAGAATGGCTAAGAGTTTTAGAAGAAACTAGGGTATGTCTACACTAGGATAAAAAAGTCTACATCACTGAATCTCAGAGACCAGATCAGCTGACTCAGGCTTGGGGCTATAATACTGCAGTGTAGACATTGGGGCTTGGACTGGACAGCGGGTTCTGAGACCCTGCAGAGAGGGAGAGTCTCAAAGCCCTGGCTCCAAGCTGAGCGTCTACACTGCAATTTCATAGCCCACAGCCCAAGTACCGTGAACATGAGTCAGCTGACTTGAGCCATCTGTGGCTATGCCATGGTCTTTTATCACAATGTAGACATAATCTTAGGAGCCTAAAACCTATTGAAAATCAATGGGTCTTTGGCTCCTAAATTACTTAAGTGCTTTTGAATATTTACCTTCTTTGATTACAATTTGATAATAGCATATAAAAATACAGGGCCATTTCTTCAGGGCGTGTAAACTGTTGTAGCTTCAGTAACTTCAGTGGAGCTACTCCCAGATTGAAACCAGCTGAAGAACTGGTCTACAATTGTTTAAAAAATATGCAATTTTAACTTTAATGTATTGGAGTCAGCTGCACACAGTAGACTTTGTACTGTGCTGTATCTTTCAAAAAAATAATGATTTGCAAATGCACCTTTCTCAAGTCCTTGGTGTTGATATACATATTTAAACTGCATTCAGTTAACCCAGAAGCAAACAGATTAACTAAACTAGATTGACTTTAAATAGCCATCACTTACAAAGCAACAACAATGAACCAGCTGATAATGAATTCCCCTCAATTTTTCTCAGTGTTCCTCAAGCCATAAAGAAAACAAATATGCCTTGCCGTATATCTGGAAGGTCAACAAGTTTGGGCTATTCTGGACCAAGAGGGCAGTCCTTCACAGCCCATGCTCTGCCATCAACCCAACATTTAAATCCAGGGGACTAACAACTCAATTGCCTCATTGATTGCAACTGTACAATATTGCATAGTAGGAGAGTTATGTCACTCTGGTAACCAGGGACCAGATCATTTAGGACATTATAAGTCAAAACTAACAGCTTAAACTCCATAAACTAACCATGGTTGGTGTCATGTGCTATTGACTTGGCGTTCATTAGATGAGGGATAATCTATTGGTTAAAGTACTGGGATTTGACTTTATTCCACAGACTTTCTGGGACCAGCCACATAATCTGTCCGTGCTTCAGCTCCCCATCTGCAAAATGGGGATGACAGCACAATATCCTCTTTTCTTTCTCCCAACCTTTGTCTGCATTGTCTATTTAGCTTGTAAGCTCTTCGAGGCAGGGCCTTATGATGTTTGTAACCACCTACCACAAATGGGCCCCCAATCTCAGTTGTGCTACTGTAATATAAATAATAGTAATAATAATCCTGGCATGAGAGGCCACTTAATGAACAAGCAGCTGCATTCAGCACTAACTGAAGTCTCTGAATTGTCTTGAGGTTTAGCCCCACAGGAAGGGTATTACATTAGTGTAATCTCAAGGTGACAGATCAACTATAGTAAAGCCCTCCTCAGGGGGGAAATATAACGATGTTGCTGACCCCTTCCCTTTTCCTTCGTCTTGACAGGCGCATGGGGTGGTGGGGAACAGGAGAACAAGAATCACTCTGAATCACAGCTGCTATCTATGCATCAAGGAGCAGCTTAGTGACTAACATGATATCAAGATTGTGAACACTGAGTAACCAATGACAAGCACATTCCACTTAAGGCCGTATATTATGCCCATCATTTCTTCTTGTTGCTTGCTCCAACCTACCAATATTATCTCCCTCTTGTCAGTCAGTTAGCGTTCATCCAAGGAACACTCTTAATCAGACACTAAATTCTAAACCGCACCAGCTGGGTGGATTGATGTACAGAGTAAGTGTCATCAGACTAGAGAAGACACTACAGTCCCTTTTCACCTCAACTCTGGCCTCATCGATACACTGACTAGTGGACAAGTAGATAGTGCCCCATGAGAGAGTAACTGGGGTAACTAATGACAGGTTTCAGAGTAGCAGCCATGTTAGTCTGTATTCGCAAAAAGAAAAGGAGTACTTGTGGCACCTTAGAGACTAACAAATTTATTTGAGCATAAGCTTTCGTGAGCTACAGCATCCGATGAAGTGAGCTGTAGCTCATGAAAGCTTATGCTCAAATAAATTTGTTAGTCTCTAAGGTGCCACAAGTACTCCTTTTCTTTTTGGGGTAACGAAGCAGCTACCCAACACTGCTCTCTTAATAGGGAGAATTTGAGCAACTTGAGCCATTCCAACCCCAGATAATCACAACAGGCTGTCACCAAACCCTCATGGTCAAATGCATTAAAAAGAGCTGCTAGAGTTAAAAGAACCATCTTACCTTTGTAGTAAACGAGGATAGTGATGTATGCAGGGTAGTCACAAAGGATCGTGTGTATATTCTTTCAGCGTATGAACAGTCACATCAAAACTATGTTAATCTATTTCTTGGAACTGCAAACATAGTGCATTATATCTAACACGTGTTTTTCTATGTGGGGGGTAAGCATGCGTTACATACAGTAAGTACTTACTAGAATCATATGTAGAGATCTTACTGCTATCTGTGGCAGACAGCGTCTTTCTGGGCCCTTCATATGCTGCACTTTACATAGTTCTTATTTTTGCTAACAATTAGTATTGAATAAAGACTCCCTTTTGTCAGAGGGAAAAAGGGGCAAATCTTTGTATCCGTGCCAAGGGAAGAGTGTGTCTGCCTTATTTACTTTGCTGAAATCACTGGCATTCATGGGGCCTTAACAGCTGGCTCTGATAATTTGCTTTAATTGAACAGGTTTACAGTCTCGCTTCACTGAAACAATTCTCCACATCACACGAGCTTGCATACCAAGAAAAAAATGAAAATTTAAGAGTGTTGGCTAACAAGACCAATAAGCTCATTGTTTAAACAAGAGGCCAGTTGTTTGGTACTTGAGTATTGTGTTCATAGAACATTAGACCCACATTAGGGACATCAGCCTAATCCATAGCTTGCTGCCAGGTGGTATAGAAATTAATCTTCTGCTTCACCCAGGGTATTAGTTGCGGTATTTTTAAAGGTTTACAACCAAGCGAGGCAAACAAGTGAAAGATTCTCCTTGTTGCTGAGGCTCGGGGCAGCGTGGTGAAATGAATTTTCAGACATTTACATGTTTTTTTTCTAAACATGTACTCTGCAGGGATGAAAGGGCAAATGAAATGCCCTGAGTACAGATTGGAGCAGAACAGACCACACTCAGCCCTCGCATGACTCCAGACACCAGGGAGGAATTTGATCCACTGTTCAAATGTGGATTAAAAGTGCTAAGAGCCAGATTCTCAAAACAGGGGAGATGGAAGGGGAAAGGTGGCTTTAAACCACTGCTACCACCACCTTTTAATCCTGGGGCGAGGTAGGGACTGGACTGATCCCTGAAGTTAGTGGAATTTAAGGGCTGCTTTGATTTGTGCTCAGCTGGCTCTGGCCCCAAGGCGCTGTTCCAGCAGCTCAGCTTGTCTGCAGCGTAGACACACCTTGGCCGTCCCCACAAATGCTAAATGAGGGTGCAGTAGAGCTGCCAAAAATTTCCCTTCACCAGCCAGTGAAGTGGACTATTTGCGCTACCAGACCGGGGGGCAAATAGTAGGAGTTCTGATGGATGTAGAACTTCAGAATTTGGTCCTTAGACATTAGAACAGGAATTAAAAAGGAGCTGACATTGAAGAGCTACCTGGCTTGTGTAGAAGCAGCCCTATTCAGTTAGGGTTAAAATTGGTCCCTGTGCAGAGGGTCCAGCAGGAGGCCTGTTCACTGCAGCATAGGACTTACATGGGCCTCATCCTTGCCTTCTCTATAGGAGGTGAATTTCATCTCAGGTGAGCAAATTTTGACATTATAAAAAAGTGACGAGTCACATCTGATGCAGCTTTGCAAACTTTCGTCTCAAGCAAAACTTCTGTTTCCATTAGCAAAACCAGAATCTTTTAGAATTGACCAAAAGGACAGAGAATCATATTAGTTCATTCAGTGACTCTTCCACCATCTGATCAATGGCCCTAAGCACACTCTAGCCAAGGCAGAGTTGAACATGAGATCAGACTTTAATGGCACAGATGTTAAAAACCCAGATGTGCTGGTCATGAGACTGCACATATGGACCTGGACAGTCAGTGACCTTCAACCCAGGACAATGTGTGCAAGAAGGGGAGGGGAGTGGGAACCAGAAGAGACAAGGAATATCAATGATAAGATGTTCAGGAAGTTTACCATGATCTCCTCCCCTTTCTCACCCTGTATGAACACCCTCTAAAGACTCAAAGTTGCTTTTTATTAGTATTATAACCTCCATCATTAGTATTTTCCTTCAAGTCTCCATAGATGCAGTCCAGTAGTAGCCAACCCCTGCACCCTAGCCCAGCTGCACTATGGATCTACTTCTCCCACGGGTGAAGTGGAACACATAAACCTGGCTGTGGTTGCTTTAGATGTGTTCAAACACAGTGTGCTTGATGTGTTGCATACAGGACACAGCCTGTGGTGCCTTTCTGTCTGGCCTTGGAGGCTGTGTCGAGGGCAGTCCTGTATCCCAGTCCTGTGCCCACATAGGGAAAACTGACCTCGATACATGGAGCAACTGGCATTGTGGCTCTCTCCCCTCCTCCAACACTGCTTCTTCATACACCCCTAGGGGGCTGCAGTGGGGGGGGGAGCAGAGCGAGGGCTCCCTGCATCCTGGTCACTTTCCGCACCTGAGCTGCATATGGGGCAGGCAGGAGAGCAGCAGCTCCTGATGCTCATTGCACAGCACAGCACAGCTGGGGAAAGTGACCTGGACACACAGAGTGCTTGGTGTTGCTCCTCATTCCCCACCTTACAGCCCCGTAGTGGGGCACAGAGGAATGTTGGGGGAGGGAAAGGGATAGGGGCACAGGTGGGAAGGGCAGGGTTTAAGGGCAAAGGGGAGAGTGCAGGAATTATGGGTAAAGGGGACACAGTACCGGTGTTAGGACTGCAGGGGGCAGAGTTAGGGCACAGGAAGGGGTGCAGGGGTTGAGGCAAAGGGGGCACAGTGCAGGTACTGGGAGTCTGGGGAGCCCACAGGGGCTGGGGCAATGGGGTTGGGGGGAAAACACCATGCCCATGTCCTTCCCCCTGTACTGGCTCAGATTGGTGTGGGGCGAAGGTAGAACCTCGGCCCTCAGTTCTCTCCAGTCCCCAGTGTTACCAGTGCTGGACTCTCCTCATCCTTGCATTAGGGAGTGCTAGAGCCGGGATTGTGACTAGCCCACACACAGGGAGCCAAGGCATGTGGAGCAAAGACCTTTTGCACCCTCCCCATTTCTCACATGCCAGAGCTAGCCACAATATAACCACACTACAACGGTTTTTTTGCAGCAAGGGAAGGGCTCTGGTACTCTGAGTCATGACATTGTATGAGGGAAATGGAATGTAGCATGGAGAAAACCAATGAGCTCCCAAGCAAAGCTGAAGTGGTGGTCAGCTACTTCCTTGTTTCTCTCTTCCAGTGGCCCTTTTGCCACTGCTTCTTATCCACGTCATGTTAATGGGACATTAGCACAATTAGTGAAGTTAGAGAATCTAGTGCTTTATAGGTCCCCGGGGGAAGTGATGACAGCAGTAAGCTCAGCCAATCAGAGAATGCAGGAAGGAATATCCCAAGACATGCATGACCAATAAAATCAGCATGGCTCAAAATCTGAAATAGTAACACGAAGATTTAGCATAAATTGTTTTCAGTTTTCCCACTGATTTTTATTGCGGAACTTCAAATTTTTGTAAAAATTGTCTCCACTTTTTGTGAATCCATAGTTTGATGTTTAAGGAAAAATATTTCACCTAGTCCTACCTAGTATCTTTGATGAAAACTAACTCCACTGGCTATGATTTTTCTCCATAAAAATTGGGAAAGCTTCTTTGGTTCTCTGTTGTCTCTCTTAATTAGCAGGATCAAGCCACAATAACGTAGCAGGAAGACATGTGACCTATTAATATGTCTAGCCTATGGATAACATTCGTGGAGTGTGAATTGAAAAGTGAAGGACAGGGTGAAGCCAGGTGCAAGTTGGACTGGTCAATATCCAGGTCCTTGGCACCTGTTTGCCACATAACTGAGCAGATGACCAATTTATTTCTTCCCAAGGTATTTTAGTTCAAGCCCAAATAAACCTGCTGTAGGAGTTACAGCCTTCTCTAAATGCAATACCATAAAAGCCTTGTGACCCACACTCCTCCTGTTAGCATCTTGAAATGATGGATGATTAATTACATTGTTTATCTAAAAAAAGAAAAGGAGTACTTGTGGCACCTTAGAGACTAACAAATTTATTAGAGCATAAGCTTTCGTGAGCTACAGCATCCGATGAAGTGAGCTGTAGCTCACGAAAGCTTATGCTCTAATAAATTTGTTAGTGTCTAAGGTGCCACAAGTACTCCTTTTCTTTTTGCGAATACAGACTAACACGGCTGCTACTCTGAAACCTGTCATTGTTTACCTACATTCCTCTTCCATGTCTACCCCTCCTGTCTGCAGTGTCTTTTGCAGTGAATTCCTGCATGGCATTTTAGCCATTTCGGTTTCACATTTTGAGGTGGAAGTTTAGGGTTGCCAATTTTGGCTGGACGTATTCCTGCAGGTTTCCTCACGACGATCTTTAATTTCTGGAGACTCCAGGACAATCTTGGAGGGTTGGCAACCCAATGGAAGGTGTAGTTCCCCAGTAAACTTCTCTTTCCTTATTCAGACACAGGCACCCACACATTCACAGCATCTAGCCTAGAAACCAGCAAAATACCAGTGATCTACATTACATAGCATTGTTTTTTGTGTTTCTAAAGTTAAGACTAGTGCAGATTCTGTATTTCTCCCCGTATTTTAGGCAGGTTCTAGGCTCAGATACCCCTCCATAATAAGCAAGGTACTGCAGAGGCCTGGAAGGTTCTAAGCCATTCAAGTCTTTGCAAAGAGGGATCCTTACATTAACGGATGAAATATTACTTCAGAGCTGAGAGGAATTTGTCTCAGATTCACACAAGCCACTATATTTTTAGATTACATTTCCACAAAGCTCAAATTATGTGCTCTGAAAAGTTTTTTATAAAAACGTATAGTCCCTGTTTGTGTACGCCTCTCACAAAGGGATACCCGTTTATTTAAATATAATAGTTATCTGTAAGTTTTCACTGTCTACGCTTTCACGTCTCCAGTTGTATGCTGGAGTGGGGATATCAGTGTTTCTGCAGCCTGTTTGGATCTACAGCTTTTTAACAGGAGATTAATTAACTGATGGCTCATGGGGGCAAGGATGGACTCTTACTAGGTGTTCACTTAGTACACTGGGGCCTCCATTCTTGTCGGGGCCTCTTGGTGCTAGTGTAATACAAATGATACACTCAGAGCACACATTTTTGGATGAATAATCACTGATTAGAGCAAAAACAACGAGGAAACCAGAGGGGCATGTACATTGGCCAAACCGGACAGTCTCTACACAATGGACACAAATCAGACGTCAAGAATTGTAACAATCAAAAACCAGTAGGAGAGCACTTCAATCTTCTTGAACACTCAATAACAAAAAAACTTCAAAAATAGACTTCAACAAGAAACTGCAGAACTGGAATTAATTTGCAAACTGGACTCTGTCAAATTAGGCCTGAATAAAGGGAGTCACTACAAAAAGTAATTTTCCCTCTGTTGATACTCACACCTTCTTGTCAACTATTGTGAATGGGCGATGGCCACCCTGATTGAATTGGTCTCGTTAGCACTGACGCCCCCACTTGGTAAGGCAACTCCCGTCTTTTCATGTGCTGTAATATATATACCTGCCCACTGTATTTTTCACTCCACACGTCTGATGAAGTGGGTTTTAGCCCACAAAAGCTTATGTCCAATTACATTTGTTACTCTCTGAGGTGCCACAAGGATTCCTCGTTGTTTTTGCTGATGCAGACTAACACACCTACCCTTCTGAAACCTGATTAAAGCAGACATGCTTTTTATAGAGATTTATGCAGAGGAGACATTTGAGCAGACATGTTAAAATTCATGAAGCTATCCAAATTCACCAATATCTTAACTAGTGTCCAATGGTCACCAAATATTCACAGGGTAAGGCGCCATGAGTAGCGATAGATCAAACTCAGGGCTCAGATCCATGAGTAAGTTTGGTTTTTTTGGTTAGCTTTTTCAACTATTTGACCCTGTGACCACACACGCTTCAGGCCTCCAGACAAGCTACCAGCCACGCTCCAGCAGGGTGCAAAAAGCCCACCGAGTTCATTGAGGCAGTTCCCCACATTAATCCTTGGTCAGGGTTCCTTGAAACTGTCTTAGCAGGCACCTCAGGCTCTTCCCAGGTAGGCCAACCTGGGCCAATAGTGTTTTATAATCAAGCACAGAAAAATAGTCTTAAAAAAAAACTTGCCAGGCCTGCTTTCCTCCAGTTGGGCTCTGGCAGCTCACACTCCCTACAGAAGTGCAGGGTTGGGCCTTTCCTCTGAGAGCAAAGAAAATGGGGTTTGCTCTCTACCCTGGTCGGCCAGCACCTGAGCTGTCCTTCTCCCCTTTTTAATTGCCCCTTCATTACCTGACAGTGAGTGCAAACGTAACAGAGCAGGTCAAAGTAGGCCCACAGCAGCTCATTAACCCTTTTTAGTATACCCCATCACAGACCAGCTCTAAACACCAGCTAATTCTGGTTGGTTCCATTTAGCTCTTTAATTGCACAAAGTCATTCTCAAAAAGAAATGTGAAGAGCTATATTAAAGGGTCAAATTTTGTACTCAGATATTCTCACACACTCCCACTGCAGGGGGCTTAACTGAGTTTCACTTTGTGTTTCAGAGGTGCTTGAACCCAAACTGCAAAGCAAAATTCCACACGTGCAAACATAGGTGAACTGAAACTGAAGTTCACTGGCAGAGATGATTGAGTTACTTGCCTTTGCCTAGATCTACCAAAAGCCAAATACCTCATTTCCAGGAGAACTAAAATCATTCAAAGATTTAGAAAAGCAAAGGCCAGTAAATAGCTGGAGAAAGAGAAGACCAAAGAGGTTGTTTTTGCCAGGGTTTGATAGTTTAGGAACCTAGGTATAGCCAGAATGAATTAGCCCTAGTCTAATATCCTGTCTCTGACAGGAGCAAAAACTAGATACTTCAGAGGAAGGTATAAGATTCCCTCATTAAGTAGATCTGTGATCTCTTCCCCATCCCTGCTCACACCCAGCCCCCGGTCTCCTCCTGTTCTCTAATGATTAGATATTGGCTTAAGCCCTGAAGTCTGAGTTTTAACATTCCTTCCAAAATTTGTTGTAAAGGAGAGTACTACCAGAAGTCAGGTTTGAACCTACATGTATTGCATCTTCTTACAGGCTAACAACTTAAACCTTCAACTATTCTGGTATCTAATATTGTACATCTAACTTGCCAGCCATTCAATGCTTGTTTAGGTTACTGTATTCTGATTAATAATACGTTCAGGAACAAAAGGATGTTGAAATGACTTCTCAAAATATCAAATAGTTTTCTTTACAAAGCTTCTTCAACATATTGCTCAATGGATGAGGTGGAAGGAAGGAACACAGACTACAGAGGGAGATTAAGTGGACTGAAAATGATTAGATGAAACAGCTGTAGGGATCTCACTTTTGGCAACTGCGACACAGTTCTAATACCTAAGTTCTAAACACTCTTTAGCAAGAATAAAGGATAGTCATCTCTGATTTTTCAGCAAACATTAAATGCACGGTGATTAGTCTAGTAGGATGAATGTTTTATTAGAATGGCACCCTCTAGAAATGCCACTAAGAGTCTGCCAACATTTCCATCATATAGCCCCGGTTTTCAATAGATTATAACATCACTGGAAAGGTTTGCTCTGGGAGAAAGTTTGCCATACTATGTTGGGAAGCAATGTTGTTTGGTATTAAAATTTTTGCTTGAATCTGTCTGGCTATTTTATTGCTGTTGAATCATTAAAAGAAAATTAGATTTCTTCTCTTGATCGCTAAAAATACATGCTTTCTAAATGAAATTTTGCAGTCAACTCAATTGTTAACCTACGTGCAGAGGATGTACTTTCAACAACATTTTATACATGTGTCTAAGAAACTTGGTTAGGGCCTGGCCTTAACTGGTGTCACTGCATAAGGACTTCAGAAGTAGACATCTGTGCAAGATGCTCCTCTCCTGGAAACCACTAAATATAGCTATGTCAGAAGTTCTTGTGGGTTTTCTGAAATCAGCGAGTTAACCAGTACATTTGAGCAGTGGACTACCTGATAGAAACATGGTGAATTTCTCACACAGTGGTTAAGACAAACTCTTATGACTGCTGCAGGGTTTACAGTCTGGAAGAAAGAATTTTAGCCAAATTCTGTGCTTTTGAGGATCCCCTTGCATAAGTGTGAAATTTGTATGGACATCTGTGCAGCACAAGAGCAGCATAATGTCCTAGGTGTGCTGCCTTTGATCTTTGGAAGATCCATGTTGGCACGGTTTCCGTCTTGTTTCCAACTTCTTTAACCCATACTTACCCTTGTGTGGCTCTTTACATTCAGGTTTTTGTTCCTAAAATGCATTTTATTTTGACTTTCAAATTACAAACTGGGGCTTTCTAGCCTTTCCTCCCCACCCCACCCCCCCGACCTTCATAACAATGACCATCTTCCAAACAATGGCTCTGATCCTGAAAACACATGCCTAGTTTTACTGATGTGAGCTGTGACATTGAGTTCATTAAGCCTGGACAAGGTTCTTCTCATAGAACTTCTTCCAGATCCTCCCTTCATTTGAAGGGGTTTCCATGTTCACAGAGGGGGGCAAGTTGAAAATCCCTGAAGAAACTCCATGGAGAAACCAGCTTCTATCCCTGCAAATCCTGGGTCCCCTCTGCACTACTGTCTAGTCTCCTTTATGGCAACCATGTTACCATGAGTTATCTTCCCATATAACCCATTCCTTATTTTGGAGAGTCAGTGTGGTCTACTGGATAAGGCATTAGACCAGGACACCTGGGTCCTATTCCTGACTCTGCCCTTGATCTGCTCTGTAACTTTGGACAAGTCACTTAACCCATTGTCTATTTAGATCATAAGTTTTCTGGGGCCGGGAGCAGTTCTGGCTGTGTATTCCTGCAGTACCTAGCATAGCGGGAGCTCTAACCACTGGTGTAAAGGAGGAGGCCAAGAACCAGCACTAACTCTTTATCTTTCCAGGACTATGCAAATCCACAAAGTATGTGGCAAAGAATGGTTGTTCCTGGACCCCATACACTTTCACCTTCTCCTGACATGCAGAGTTACTGTGCAGAGACTCCACAGACTCCCATCATGGGGGAAAAGAGGAGGAGCAGTCACTGGAGATGGCTTGTTCCACATTCTTCACCTCCTTCACAGGTCACGTACCATAAAGGATATAGATCTGAGTCATTTGGGCAAACCTAATGCCAGTTTCCAGAGGGCATGCTCTACTGTGTGTTTAAAAAACAACAACAAAACCGCCAAATGAATTTAAGCAACATTATGCTTCATGTAAAAGGTATGTGTCAGAAGGAAAAAGTAAAGCTAAACGATGGACTGGCAATTCGGATAAAAGTGCAAAGTAATGCCCTTTGGAAAGAGTCATTCAAACTCCTCCTATGCATAGGCAGATTCCAAATTAACGGGCCCCGTTCAGGCAAAAGAATATTCCTGCAGTATCCTTAGTGAGCCTCATTGTGGGCGGCTCAGCTATGACCTCTACTCCATGTGCAGCAGCAGTTTTTAACAAAAGAGGTAAACGTGTTAGGCTGCATCAGGAAAGGATTAGCTAACTCCAAAAACATGTAAATGTCATTGTACAAATCAATGGTGGGCCCTGACCTGGAGTACCGTGTGCAGTTCCAGCCAGCCCATCTGAAAAAAGCTATAGAAGAAATAAAGGTGGTTCAGAGATAGATGACTGGAGTGATAAAAAGCACGGAAACACTTCTCTATAGAAAGTGATGGTTTAGTTCATTAGAGAGTTGAATAGGAGGGTAAGCTCTATGGTAGAGGGGCTCTCTTTGTTCTGTGTTTGTACAGCACCCATCACTATGTGGTCTTGGTCCATGACTGGTGCTCTCACAATATAAATAAGAAAGAAGAAGAATACAGAAGAAAAGATAAATTGGGCACCTCTATTTAATTCCTCATGCTACAAGAATAAATAGATATTTAAAAAGCATTAAATTGGAAGCAAGGTATGTATCTCAGTATTTATTGCAAGCATGTTATCTTGGTAGCGGAGCACCTTACAAAGTCTAAATATATACACACCCAAAGGGATGGGGACTATAACACCTGGTGTAGAAGAGGAAAGAGGGTCATATGGTGGTTAGGTTCCAAGCCTAGGACTTGGGAGATCTAGTTCAAGTCCTTACTCTCATAGATTTCTGATATGACCATTAGCAAGTCATGTAGCTTCTCTGTGCCTCAGATCCCCATCAGCAAAATGGAAATAATAGTACCTCACAGAGGTAGAGACTGTGAGGGGCTCAGATACTATGGTGCTGGGGGCCATATACTTACCTAATCCTTCCTGGGGCCTTTTGGTGCTACCCTAATGTAAACATTCCTTAATTTTAATAGAGGGGGAAATGTCCCTGGGTGCGAGAAGGAGAGCACTTGCTAAGGGATGGCACCATGAGAACCAGGAAGCTCTTTTATGCTGCCATCTGGCTCATTGTTTCCAGATTTATTTTGTAATGTAGAGTGGGGCTTTGGGGTTTTCTGAAAAAAACTTACATTTGAGCATACTAGGAAAGACATCAGCTTTGGCAGTGCTAGTCCTATCCCTCTTTGCAGCCTTCCCATGAAAAGGCATTACCTCTGTTACTGGGCAAAATGTCAAAAATTGACTGCTAAATAGTAATTGTTTCTTAAAGTGCAGCAGAGTCCATGAAAGCCTCTATGGAGGATCTTTTTATTTATTGGTAGCTGGTCTGGTTTGGTTGGGTTCCTAGCGGTACGTTTCTAGAGAAACACTGATGCTCAGAACACCACATGATAAAGGAAGAAATAAAAACAATAAATACAAATGAAATGTAATCTTGGCCTTTTCTGATTTTGGTGCCTTGTGACTTCCCTTTCAGTCACTCTCCACTGCAGAATATTCTTTATGTCCTTCATCAATCTTGTACTTGGTTGCAGATGGAAAATATTATCTCTGGTTTACAAAACATAGCCTGGTTCCCTGTAATACAGCACAGGTTGGACAAATCTGTCATTTGAGCAGTGTGTCTATTCTGTGGCCAATTCTGTAATCTATAAGCAATGTGATCCTAAACAAGGAATCTCATGTTAGCAGCCAAGCTTGGAAAATCCCTGTTTAGCATGATTGCTGCCAAAACTCTCTCACTTGTTAGAGACAAGCTCATTTGCACTCCGCAATTCTAGTCATTTTTTCATTTCGGCTTTTGTAAAATTTCTCCCTCAGCCATTGTAGTGCTGGCAAGATTGAGTCTGGTTACGACATGCATGATACCGCTCTAAACAGAGCCACTTCCGAGAGGCAAATGGATGGAGTGCAGTGCAGAGTCTTTTTGTTTTTATTTTGAAAACTGTGGTCTGTGCAAATGCTTTGTTTTGCAGATGTGAAAGAGACAGAGCCTTGAACCAAATCAACATTTAAAAACAGATACATCAGATTTGTAATCCCATTTCAGATCATTAGTCCATCAACTCTGTATCTTGCCTCAGCAATGGCCTTCACAGGGAGGTTAATCCATGCTCTGCCACACTTGTTACACAATTCTGTGCAGATGGAGGAGAAAATTCCTTCCTGTGCCCTGAGATGATCAGTTTCTGCCATGACCATGGCATTTGTTTACCCTTACCGAGCATGCATAATTACATCTCAAAACTGTCTATCAATAAAATAAGCTGGAAATATTAAATGAGTCGTAGGACTAACCAGCATTTCTTCAAACCTGGCTGTGTTACTTCTTCTGCCATTTCATTGCTAGGCTGCCTACACACTGGTCCCGTTATGTGCTGTGCCTCTTGGAGGTGCAGCATACAAGTGCAAACTGGAGGAGCGGAGCCAAATTAGCTTTAAGCCACTGGTGCACCTGATTCTGTATTGTTTCAATGGCTTGTATGCCTTCCTAACCCCCAGGCAATTTAGACAGGCCTGTGAGGCAAACTAAGTTACAGCAGCGATCCCTGGCTGTCTATGGGTGTCAGTTTTGCCCAGAATCTCTACAGTTCTATATGCTTTGGTCCCACTCTAATCATGTTTCTCCAGCCCCAGATCTGCCCCTAGAATTCTCCCCACACTTGGGCTTGCAAGGGGTCCTGCATACTGCTTTACAGGAGCTTTATGCACTGTGGGATTCTCCCCTAGTCAGCCAAGTGATTTTTCCATGCCTTTTTTATGCTGCCACAGCAGGGTACAGGAGCTGGGCCAAGTCAGCAGGGCAGGAGAATTCCTCCAGTTGTGCTTAGTAGTATTTGTTTTCATTTATCTTATATGTACCTGCCATTATTATTGCCAACTGCCCCTTTGCTGTTGTAACATAAGAAAGGATTAAAACACAGAACTGATCAGCTTCTGCTCTACTGTTCATTATATTAAATTGATTCCTACTCTTCTGCTGTGAGGATCAATGTTTTAAAATATAAGGAGGAAGGTGAACCCTGTAACTTCTCATTCTCAGCAGTCCCCAGCTGGATCTGGACAGACAGGTGGGAGTCCACAGCACCTACCTATGGTAGATGGAAACATTAAGTGGGAGCCAGCCCAGAACAGCATTACTGGACTGATGTGAAACTGCTAATAAAGACAACCTCTGTGGAACCTGAACTAAGTAGGCTGGGACTGACAAATATCAGTGATCTAAGACGTGGACCAAGATCTTTATGTTGCTTTGAATTGTACCATATCTTAATTAGACTGGGATTAAATTTCACTTCCTGTGTTTACCAGAACAGACTTGATATAGTTACCTTCTCTTCTGTGATAAGAAGTAATTTAAAAATGACAGTTGAAGCAAAGGTTGCACTCTTCTGGCACGCCCCTGCTCTCCATAGCTCCTCCTGACAGTCCTCAGTTTTTGTGCCCATTACTCTTTGTCTGGCAGAAAGCTCGCCACAAACCCATCTGCTCTTCACACAGGCCTGACAATGGATGCAAACCCAGCTAGAAACACAGGTAAAACCAGAGTTTCTGAAAAATTCCCACTGCTGCAGCCTGGGGAGCCAGCTAAAACATGCCACCATTCCAACAGCCAGAATGAGATTGGAGCAAGTCACACACAAGGAGCCAGATCTGCAGCTTCAGTGGATTTAAATTAGTTTGTATCAGCTAGGGCTCTGGGCCATGAAAGCTACATTTGATGTGATTGTTAAGGAAACAGATAGTAAGAGGGGAGCACATTGATTGACTTCCCAAGCAACATTTTGGGGGTCTGCTTTTTGCTTTGTTTTGAATAATTATTTTTACTGAACATAACAGCCATAGTGGCTCAGACCAAAGGTCCCCATCTAGCCCAGTAGCCTGTCTTCAGACAGCGGTCAATGCCAGGTGCCCCGGGAGGGAATGAATAGAACAGGTAATCATCAAGTGATCCATCCTGTCGCCCATTCCCAACTTCTGGCAAACAGAGACTAGGGACACCATCCCTGCTCAGGCTGGCTAATAGGCATTGATGGACCTATCCTCCATGAACTTATCTAGTTCTTTTTTGAACCTGTTCTAGTCTTGTCTTTCACAACATCCTCTAGCAAGGAGTACCACAGGTTGACTGTGTGTTGTTAAAAAATACTTTCTTTTGTTTGTTTTAAACCTGCTGCCTATTAATTTCATTTGGTGACTCCTAGTTTTTGTGTTTTGAGAAGGAGTAAATAATTCCTTATTTACTTTCTCCACACCAGTCATGATTTTAATAGGCCTCTATCATATCCCCCCTTAGTCCTCTCTTTTCCATGCTGAAAAGTCGCAGTCTTATTAATCTCTCCTCCTATGGCAGCAGTTCCATACCCCTAATAATTTTTGTTGCCCTTTTCTGAACCTTTTCCAATTCCAATACATCTTTTTTGAGATGGGGCGACCACATCTTCACATGCAGTATTCAAGATGTGGGCATACCATGGATTTATTATTTATCCTTTTCTTAATGATTCCCACATTCTGTTCGCTTTTTTGACTGCCGCTGCACAATGAGTGGACGATTTCAGAGAACTATCCACAATGATTCCAAGATCCCTTTCTTGAGTGGTAACAGCTAATTTAGACCCCATCATTTTATATGTATAGTTGGGATTATGTTTTCCAGTGTGCATTACTTTGCATTTATCAACATTTAATTTCATCTGCCTTTTGTTGCCCAGTCACCCAGTTTTGAGACATTCTTTTGTAGCTCTTCGCAGTCTGCCTGGGACTTAACTATCCTGAGTAGTTTTGTATCATCTGCAAATTTTGCCACCTCACTATTTACCCCTTTTTCCAGATCATTTATGAATATGTTGAATAGGACTGGGCCCACTACTGATCCCGGGGGACACCACTATTTACCTCCCTCCATTCTGAAAACTGACCTACCCTTTGTTTCCTATCTTTTAACCAGTTACCAATCCATGAGAGGACCTTCCCTCTTATCCCATGACAGCTTACTTTGCTTAAGGGCCTTTGGTGATGGACCTTGCCAAAGGCTTTCTGCAAATCTAAGTAACTATATCCACTGGATCCCCCTTGTCCACATGCTTGTTGACCCCCTCAAAGAATTCTAGTAAATTGGTGAGGCATGATTTCCCTTTACAAAAACCATGTTGACTCTTCCCCAACAAATTATGTTCATCTATGTGTCTGACAATATTGTTCTTTATTATACTTTCAACCAGTTTGTCCAGTACTGAAATCAGGCTTACTGGCCTTTAATAGCTGGGGTCACCTCTGGAGCCCTTTTTAAAAATTGGCATCATATTAGCTATCCTCCAGGCATTTGGTACAGAAGCTGATTTAAATGATAGGTTAGAAACTACAGTTAGTAGTTCTGCAATTTCACATTTGAGTTCCTTCAGAACTCTTGGGTGAATACCATCTGGTCCTGGTGATTTATTACTGTTTAAGTTTATCAATTTGTTCCAAAACCTCCTCCAATGAAACCTCAACCTGGGACAGTTCCTCAGATTTGTCACCTAAAAAGAATGGCTCAGGTTTGGGAATCTCCCTCAAATCCTCAGCGGTGAAGACAGATGCGAAGAATTCATTTAATTTCTCCACAATGGCTGTATCCTCCTTGAGTACTCCTTTAGCATCTTGATCATCCAGTGGCCCCACTGGTTGTTTAGAAGGCTTCCTGCTTCTGATGTACTTAAATAAAAATTGCTATTACTTTTTGAGTCTTTGGCTATCTGTTCTTTAAATTCTTTTCTGGCCTTCCTAATTATATTTTTACATTCCATTTGCTAGAGTTTATGCTCCTTTCTATTTTCCTTACTAGGCTTTAACTTCCACTTTTTAAAGGATGCCTTTTTGCCTCTCACTGCTTCTTTTACTTTGTTGTTTACCTACGGTGGCACATTTTTGGTTCTCTTACTATGTTTTTTAATTTGGGGTATACATTTAAGTTGAGACTCTATTATGGTGTCTTTAAAAAAGTTTCCATGCAGCTTGCAGGGATTTCACTTCGGCACTGTACCTTCTAATTTTGTTAAACTAATTTCCTTATCTTTGTGTAGTCCTTTTGAAGCATGTGAAGTATCTAACAGGCCACATATGTATTGCAGCGATCACTAAGTAAAATAACAGCACATTAAAAACAAGCACTACACTACAATAATTCACTCTTTTGAACAAATCATATGTTCCATAACTATGCACTTAACATTTATATTAAAAGGAGGATATAGTGTGAATATACATTTGATTCCTTGTTCAATTTCTCCTTTCTAAACTTTTATAATCCTTTTTAGCTGAGCTGGGAGCATAATGTTTCCATGAATATTTGTCTAGTAACAATGAAGCTCAGGAACAAAAGTAAGATTTCAAATACCAAGTCACATCATAAGCTACTGACAAACAAAACAAAACAAAAAAAACCCCCCACAGATCCAAAACCATTTTTATTCATCAAGTAATTTTGAACATAAAATTTAAGCCACTTGCAGACAAACAGCAAATAGAAAACAGAAATAAATCACTTATTTGCTCTACATTATCCATTCCTGTTTAGTTTTTGTGAGCATGTTTTCCCTACAAACCTTATGTTATACTTAACACTGGCTTCCTAAAGAATCTTCAGAAGATTGCAAACTCTATGGGGGTTCTATCATCCGCCTTCATGCCACATAGAGCTCAGGGCTACATACTCTCTGTGCTGTGTACTTCAAGGGACAAGAAAAGGAAAGGGAAAATCTCAGTTTTCATTTAACAAAAAATGATTTCTAGTTCCTCCTTTGTGAGGAGAAAAACCCAAACTTTGTGCCTGGAAAACACAAATTGATATAAGTGAAATGTTTTGCATTGATTTTTTTTCTAAAGATAACAAATTATTCACTATATACTTCTAACCACAACTCAAGGCTGGCATTTGAGAACCGTGAAAACCCTGGCCCTTGAGCCCTCCATTTTTGGGGGAGGAACACACATAATCATGCGGTTGTATCCAAATAGAGGATAAAACAGAAATCAAAAAGGTAGAAAGGAGAAAGCTGATAAGAAGAATTCACTAGGGCCTGTTCTACACCTAAAACTTCAGTCACCCTAGCTACGTTGCTAGAGGTGTGAAAAATTCACAACCCTGAGAGACATAGTTAAACCAACCTAAGTCCTCATATAGATGTAACACTGACAGACCCCAGTCGTTGGCAGGCGAGATAGAACCTGGGACCTCTGGAGCTTAATGCATGATCCTCTACTGCATGACCTAAAAGCCATATGGCTATTAGCTAAAGATGTAGAGCAGACTCATTAATCTCTTTCTCTAAGTGGTCTCGGTGCCACTAGATGGGACAAAACACCACAACCAGGAGATGTGTGGATTACATAGACACTGCTGGATTGACAGAAGAATTCTTCCTTTGACCCAGCTACCACCTCTCAAGGGGGTGGATTTACTACGGCAATGGAAAAACCCCTTCTGTTGCTGTAACAAGGGTCTACACTATGGTGCTACACTAACACAGCTGCAGTGCCATAGCTGTGCCACTGTAGTGTCTGTATGTAAAAAAGTCCTAAGTTTGGCTATGGGCCACAGAGTGGACTAATCAAATTTGTAGCCACAGCACAACTTTAGTAAAATGGTTCTCACGACCCATTTGGGAACCATGTCAGTCTCTCAGATTAAAGGGGAAAACAAACTTAATTATGGCAAATTAATGCCACCTATGGCATATGAGAATCAAAATGAAACTGACCCAGTATCATGGAATCATGTCCAGACTGAATTAAGTGTAAATAAATAAACAAATTGCATAAACTGGAGACAGTAAAATGAATGATCTAATTTAAGATCTTTTAAAAATTCTTTCATTTGTTTTAATTTAGATCATAACTAGAAACATATCTCATTTGTTATCTTAAGTAATTAACCCATGGGTTCCTTCAACTGTATGTTTGTTCAGTGGATTAAAACAAATACTTTACAAGCAGAAATATGATTCCACATTAACATTAAAACAAACGAACAAAACACCAACCAAAAAGCCGACCTGTGCAATCCATGTTAAAATAAATGAAGGCTCAAAAATTTGTAATTGTTTGCAAAGTCGTTCCACGTCCACTTTAGATAATGAAACTCAAAGAAGCTTATCCATGGACAGCACATCTTTCACTTATCACATATTCTACCTACCGCATTTGTTTCCAGTCCTGCCATATGTTTTTTGCTAAATAAATGTACCATAGATTTGTTCCTTTTCTAAGTAGATATTGATTGCTTTAATTGTTTGGAATTCCATACGCTATGCAGGTGTGAAACGGGCTAGTGATTTTATTTCTGTACATGGTGTATATTTCAGTGTTAAAACACCATTAATTACATGGGCATAAATTACATTTTTGCCTTATACTTAAAAAAGAAATCCCACTTCGGTTTTATGTGACATTGTTACTTCTGACATTTTATATGGCAAGATTTTTTTTTTTTAGGAAAACTTTACAAGTCATTTTTTCCCTGTAATTACTTCTTCCAGACAATCTCATACATTATACATCTATTCCTCAGTAACTAAGGGGCATAAATAAACCACAACCATTAGGATTGTGAAAATATGGCACAAAGCACCACTTTAAAGTAATCGTTTAGCTGCAGTGCAGTTATCCTTGTCAAAACAACAAAGTAACACAAATGTTTACATTAAAGTTATCTTTTGTAATGTATGCATCTCTTAGTAACACTAAAATAGAGCTTCACTAACCAATGCTTTATTGATGTTAATGAATGTAATTGCCTTGTGCAATCATTTAACAAAATAATGGTAAATCTATTTAGAAAATCCAGTGCTATATTAATAGTTTTAACAAATTATTATAAATAATGGCAGACTTTCTACTGCAGGTGGGACTTACACAGAGCATGAGCTGGCTAAAAAGAACACTATCAAGATACAGAGGAACTTTACACATTGCCTCTTCAGTCCCTGAAACAACAGGATTTACTTTCCCCTATGTCTCATCTCAACTCCAAGAGAATTTAAATTACAATTACATTGTTGGGTGACCCCATAAAAACAAAGACAGCAAAGCCAGGGCTCTGGTTCTGTCCATAACTGAAGTCTATGCACATATGCAATGTTATTTTTTTACTCAGGAGAGAAAATGATCTGGATTGATTAGAAGCTAGGCACCTGTGGATAATACAGGACATAGCAGGTAAAACTATCAGAGCTTTACTGAAAGGCTCACAGCAGGCCTTTAGTTGGTTACACAAATAGCAGCTCAGGAACATACCAAACTGGAACAGGAGACTGACTGCATCCTTGCACAACAAAGAAGGCCTCCAAAGACAGACCTAATATTGCCTATTTAAAAGTGTGTCACTGGCAGCATAGCCCAGTGGTTAGTGTGATAGCTTAGGACTTTTAGAGTCACAGAAATACAGGGCCGGAAGAGACCGTAAAAAAGGCATCAAGTCCAGCCCCGCTGTACTGAGACAGGACCAAGTAATCCTAGACCCTCCTGATAGGTGTTTGTCCAACCTGTTCTTAAAAACCTCTAGTGAGGGAGATTCCACAACCTCCCTTGGAAGCCTATTCCACAGCTTTACTACCTTTTTAGCTACATCTAACCTCTGTCTCCCTTGGTGCCAGTTAAGCCCAGTTCTTCTTGTCCTACCTTCAGTGAACATGGAGAACAATTGATTACAGTCCTCTTTGTAACAGGTCTTGCCCATTTGAAGACTTACCAGGTTTCCCCTCAGTCTTCTTTTCTCAAGATAAACATGCCCAGGTTTGTTTTTTTTGTTTGTTTGTTTTTTTTTGTAAACTCAGAGGTCAGATTTTCTAAATTTCTCATTCTCGTTGCTCTCCTCTGGACTCCCTCCAATTTGTCCACATCTTTCCTCAACTGTGGCATCCAGAATTGGACACAGTACTCCAGTTGTGGCCTCACCAGTGCCGAGCAGAGCAGGACAATTACCTTCCATGTGCTACATACAACACTCCTGTTAATATAGCCTAGAATGAGATTAATCTTTTTAGCAACTGCTTCACATTTTTGATCCATATTCAATTTATGACCCAACGTAATCCCTAGGTCCTCTTCAGTAGTAATACCACCTAACCAGTTATTCCCTATTTTGCAGTTGTACATTTGATTTTTTTTTCCTTTCTGAGTGAAGTACTTTGCATTTGGCTGTATTGAATTTTATCTTCTTGAATTCACACCAGTTCTCCAATTTGTCAAGGTCATTTTGACTTCTAAACCTATCCTCCAAAGTGCTTGCAACCCCACCCAGTTTGGTGTCATCCACACATTTTGTAAGCATGCTCTCCATTCCACAATCCAAACACAATAAACAAATTAAACAGTACCAGACCCAGGACTGACCCCTGCAGAATCCCACGAGAAGCACCTTCCAAGTTTGACAGCAAACCACTGATAGCTCTTCTTTCAATATGATCTTTCAACCAGTTTGTGCATCTTCTTTATAGTAATTTCATTTAGACCACATTTCCCTAGTTTGCTTATGAGAATGCTATGTGGGACTGGGTCAAAAGCCTTACTAAAATCAAGGCATATCATATTTACTGCTTCTCCCCATCTGCTAGACCAGTAATTCTGTCAAAGGAGGAAATTAGGTTGGTTTGACATGATTTGTTCTTGACTATTCCTTGTAAACTTATTATTCTCCAGGTGCTTACAAATTGATTGTTTAGTAATTTGTTCCAGTATCTTTCTCAGTATTGAAGTTATGCTACCTAATCTAAAATTGCCCAGGTCATCTTTGTTTCCCTTTTTAAAGATAGATACTATGTTTGCCCTTCTCCTGTCCTCTGAGACCTCACCCATCCTGAGTTTTCAAAGATAAATGCTAATGGTTCTGAAATTGCTTCAGCTAGTTCCCTAAGTACCCTAGGATGACTTGGAAGACCAAAGGTCAGTTTCCTGCTTTGCCACAGTCTTCCTGTGTGATCTTGGGCAAGTTGCTTAGTCTCCCTGTGCTTCAGATAATAGCATTTCACCTCACAATATCCTGATGAGATAGAGCTCAGATAGGCGTCATATAAGTACCTTTGATAATTAGTATGAAATGAGTGTGTACATACTATGATACATTACCACCACTGTGCTGGTCCACGTGTACTGAAAAGCAAGCAATAAAAATAAAATAAAATATAAATTCAAGAGTGGCATTCTTGTAAGTTTACAAACTAGTATTTGAATATCTTTGCTTAATGTTTACTTATTTGTAAGTGCACAATACTGCACAATTATCTGTCCAAATTCTATAGCTGTTCGGACAATGTCTTATGTCACAAATGGATGCCCTGGTATTTCTAGCTATGCAGGAGGCAAACTGTACCAGTCAGGATGAAATGGATTCTGAGCATTCTGACACTCCAGAGACTTTATCATTGTGGAAAGCTGATAAGATTTCAGAGAACACAATGAGATGGAGATTTGAATCTTTGGAACAAACAGTGGATAAAGACAGAGGAAGTAAAAACAGATTAATTTGGAATAGCTTTATTACTTCAGAGGCAAACTGTTGTCTCTTATCTTCAATGTGATACTCAATTACAAGTTAAGAGCGCTGGAGAAAGGAAGAGGAGAAGGGAAAAGAACCCCAAAGGATATTCAGGAGACCTGGCAATCTTCACAAACAATGTGCAAGAATGAACAAAGATGCTTTGGATAGGTAAAGGCATTTGCTGGCAGGTTAACATCTCAAATGTTAAATAGGTGAAACTGCATCAGGAGATGAAAAGACAGAAATGCTAGGAAAACACTTTTTTAAAAAAGATTTTAAAAAAGATTTCTCAGCTCAAAAATAGAGTGTGTTGGAAATAAATACTTGACCATGTTGTTAGAATCATGCTTTATGTACCAAATTAGATCCTGATCCAAAGCCCATTTGAAACAATGGAAAGATTATCATTGACTACACTGGGCTTTGGATCAAGGTCTGGGAAAACTAAACCTCTCTCAGTGGAGTTCAACAGCTTGATTCCCACAGCCAATTGACAAGATATTTTCTGGTGAACATAGTTTTACAAAAAACTGCGTTGCTCTTGTCAGAGGGAACATTTGCTTTGTAACATTTTCTCACTGTGCTATTATCATAGTTTTCATTGGTAATCATTGCAGGATGTACTAATTTCATATTTTAAGTTAAATAAGGGAAGAATTAAGACTGTGTATGGATACAAGAGCAAAAATAAAGGTGAGTGTTTTCACTTTTTAAAATGAAGAAAAACTTTACTTTAAGACTAGAACTAGCCCTAACTAATAATAGATTTAATGAAATCCATTGCTTGTCTAAAATAAACCTTCCTTTGAGCACACGCCCTCAGCCCTTCCAAGAAGGCAAAATAGGAAGGATCTTAATCCAGCCAAGGAATGGAATTCCTGTGAGAAAGGTCACTGCTGGCATATAACATATAATAAAGCTTGCTGCCTACATTATCTCCAGGAGCATGTGAAACATTAGGCTGCAATACTACAAAGGCCACATACCTTTACTCAAAAGTAATCCCACGGAGGTAATCATTTCCCAAGAACATCAATCATGTTTGTTGAAGACATTATTAAATTATAGACAAATATCTTTAAATTATATAAAAGCTGTTTTCTCTGTAGAGAATCACAGCTAATTTTCTAATGCCGTGGACTAGAAGAGAAGGTTTGCAAGGCTTATCTTCCTGGAAAAAAACTGCACTTATCCATGCATGTTTGAGAACCAGGGTGTTCAAACTACAGAACCCCTCAAGTCTGGCACCCTGAGGGCCTGACCAGCAGGGCCGGCTCTATAGTTTTTGCCGCCCCAAGCAGTGAAAAAAACTGCTGCCACGGATGACAAAAGGGAGAAGCTGCAGACGATTTGCTGCCATGGCCAGTGGAACAGAGGGCCTGCTGCCGAATTGCCGCTGCAGCCAGCGGGACAGATGAGCTGCCGCAGAATTGCCGTCACCCAAGAAACACTGCTGCCCTTTTCTAACTGCTGTCCCAAGCACCTGCTTGGAATACTGGTGCCTGGAGCCGGCCTAGGAGGTCAATGCAGAGTGCCAATGGGTCTCCATAGGCGTGGGAAGTAGGGATGCGGGGGATGCTGCAGTACACCCCGGCTTTGCACCCAGCGTGGCCTCCCACTCAGCGGCTCCAATGCCAGGCCCAGGTCCCAGTCACCAGCCTCTTGCTCAGGGTCCCAGCTGCCAGCCCCAAGTCCTCCCCCTCCTTCCCGGAGCTTGAACACCAGAAATCAGCTGTTTGCTGCGCTCTGGAAGCGCTGGGAGGGAGGAGGAGGAGTTGGAAAGCGCAGGGCCACCGCATGCGAGAGGCGCAGGGGGAGGGAGGCACGGGGGGAAGGGGAAGCTTGGTGCCGGTGGATGCTCTGTACCCAGTAATTTTTCCCCGTGGGTGCTCCAGCACCAGAGCACTCATGGAGTCGGCACCTATGCTGGACCACTGATGTTGCCAGACCAGGGAGTGGTGGATTACAGAGGTTCAACCTGCAGCAGTTTCTTTCTTTCTCAGTAGTCATCACCCTGGTCATGAGTGAAGTGCATTCTTCAAATTCACATGAGCATTGCTTCAGGATGTCTTCTCTAGGAAAAAACTACTAGTAGTTTGTAGTGTTCACACATGAAGGTTTAGGTAAAGTCTACAGGGGAGCCTCGGTCTGCTAACTCACCTTAAAATTACAACGCCCTTCTTCACTAGGATTTTGCCGTGTGCTAGTGACCATGGTAGCTAAGGCTGTGTCTACGTTACAGAGGCACAGCTAGTGCACTGCAGCTGTGCTACTGTAGTATAGACACTTGCTCCAGCAACAGAAGCGTTTTTGCATCACTGTAGTTATTCACCATTCTGAGAGGCGGTAGTTAGCTCTGTGGAAGAATTTTTCCATTGACAGACCAGTAGGGTCTTAGGTCAGCTTCACTATGTGTCTCAGGGGTATGAATTTTTTACACCCA